>NW_022631029.1:9720958-10346561 GCF_010015895.1 Lontra canadensis
GGAGGAGGAGGAGGAGGAGGAGGAGGAGGAGGAGGAGGAGGAGGAGAAGGAGGAGGAAGAGGAGGAGATGGAGGGGGGGAGGGGGCAAGGGAGAAGGGAGGGGGAGGAGGAAAACCTGTCTGTAGTACAGAGAGCTGACAAAACACTCTTCTCATTAACTAGAGCCCACGTGGTAGCAATTCCCAACTCAGGGGAGAAGAATCTGCCTCCTTAAGCCCCCACCTCCCGTGTCAGTGATTAAGAAAGCCCTTTCTTGTCCCTGCCTTTCTTTCAGGGAATTCTGAAGATTCAGTCAACAGGAAACGGGACAGGAGGTGGGGGTGGAGGGGGGAAGCCCGAGAGTTACGTGGTGCGCATCAATGTCAAGGGTCCTTGAGGGCTGTACACACCATCTCTGTATGAGACGGTAGTAATAGCAGCAATCATCGATGATCGGCCCCCAATATTGAGCCCGATACCTCCGTGCCAGGCACTTGCATCATCTCATTCAATCCTAACAAGCCTCCCCTAAGTGAGGAATGAGGAGGGACCCAGGTTTGGTTGAAGCACTTAGTGGCCAGCATGCGTCTCTGGTGGCTGGCGGGGTCCAAACCCATTCTGTCGAACCCACCCCGGAACCGTTCCCAGGTGGATTCAGGCCTGGGATTTTGGTGTCGCCTTCACTTCTGAGACGGTCATCTGTAGCATACATAGATGGCTCTATCCAGGGACGAATCACGGTCCACCCGGCACTGGGAAGGACGGCCTCCGGGTGGCTCTCAGCGGAACTTTACTGTCGGCGGCGCGTGTTCCCGTCCGGGCGGCCGGGCGCGCGGGCTGGGCGGGGGACGCATTCTGGCGCGGACCGCGAGCGGAGCCTGCGAGCGCCGCCGCCGGAGAAGACCGACGCTTGCCCGGAGCCAGCCCGCGGCGCCCGGGCCTGGCCGGCCGCTTCCCGCCTCAGCCGCCACCCCCGCCCCCGCCGCCGCAGACGCCGCCGAGGCAGGAGCCGCGGGACGCTCAGCCGCTTGGCCCTGCCCGGCCCCGCGCGGCCCTGAGCCGCGGCGCCGGAGGTGAGTGCCGGTGCCGGCCCCCGGCTCCCGACTCGGGCCGTCGGGACCCGCAACAATGGGGGCCGAATGGGGACGCGGCCCGGGCCCATGGCGCTCAGCGGCCTGGGGCAGCCAGCCTGTCCCAGCGGTCCGGGCCTTGGGGCGCTGGATCCCCATTGGGGACTTCCAGTGGCCGGAGCCTTGGAGAGGGTCTTGGCTTCGACCCTGGGCCTCGGTGGCTTATATTTTGTATCTTGGTATCCGGGAAAGGGAGTCATAGGGGCATGGAGTCTTAACTCCTTTGGTGTGCGCTCCTGACGCTTGATGCGGACGCCCTGGAGGCAGACCACAGTGGGGTGGATGTGGGGGGGCTTGCGTTTGGAATTCCAGGGGCCTCAGTGTGCCTGGTCCCTCAGGCGCATCGGGATGTGTCTTCTCCCTACCCCCAGTCTTCCGAGGTCTGTGAACTTGGCGGACTGGGGTCTGGTTGGGGAGAAGAGGCACGAAGAGTTTGGCTTCTTGGGGGAAACCGGTGATTAGTTCCTGGAAAGGCAGAAGCTCAGCTGGGCACAGAGGAGTTGAGCAAAGAGCTGGATTCTCCAGGGCCCAGATGCATCCTGGCGTTGGGGGGTTCTTGGGCAGGGAACTGAGTGTCACAAGAGTGCCACGGTGAGTAGTGTTGGCTACCTTGGCGTTAGGGTGAGGCCGGAGTTGTGATTTGGGGAGTGTAGAGGAGTGTTGGTAGCCTGCCGAGTTTGGTAGGCTGCTTTATGTGGGCCATGGTGGTGGCAGCCTAGGAGATGAACAAGAGAACTTCGCAGAGTGGGCTTCCCGATAGAGAATGACCTCTTCCTGCGGGGGAGTGGGTGACTCAGATCTGTTAGAATTCCTGTGCTTGCTAGTGGATGTGACTGACTATATTAGTGCCTGGGCACCAAGGTGGATGGGGCTGGAAAGGGCTTTGTGGGGCTGAAGGAGTTCGTTCCTGAGTAGAAGATAGTGTGAAATCATTCCTTCTCACTCCGAGTCAGAATGGTAACTGTCATTGACAATATTTTAGGCAAAGAATTTGTTTGTGGTATTTGGATTCAAAGCTTTTCTTCTGTTCATTTTTTTTTTTCCTCCTGTTTTTGAGTTGTGACTCATACTTTCTTTTCAGCTCTGTGGCTATTGTTTGTAATGCTAGACAAACTTAGATACTGTAATATATGTAAATTCTAGGGGGTTTCAGTCCAGTTCTTACAAATCTAAATTAATTTAAGAGCCTGTTTTCACTAATTTGTGTGTTATTGTTAAATGTGTGCAACTCTAGAGGGGGATGTGAAGACCCTAACAGTTGATGTTGTTAAATACTCTTCATATCCCCGAATCCATGAACCATCCATTTTCTTCTACTGCCATGAAGTCATTATGTTGAATCTTTTAAGTCTTAGTGACTGCCCTCACAGGACATTATCTTTACTGGAAGTGTTATCTACCTTCAGTGAGTTTGGTCTGTACACTGTGTCTTATCTGTATTATTATTATTTTTTAGAGATTTTATTTATTTATTTGATAGAGAGAGATCACAAGTAGGCAGAGAGGCAGGAAGAGAAAAAGGGGGAAGCAGGTTCCCCGCTGAGCAGAGAGCCTGATGTGGGGCTCGATCCCAGAACCCTGAGATCATGACCTGAGCCGAAAGCAGAGGCTTAACCCACTGGGCCACCCAGGTGCCCCTCATCTGTATTATTTAAAGGCAGTGTGCAAACTCCAACTCTGAGGCCTGCAGCTGTTCACCAGAGGTCTGTATGTAGCGTTCAGACAAAAGTTGGTATGGATGAGGTATTAAATTCTAGATGGAAAGAAAAAAGTATCAGAATCATTGCACCTTTTGAGTTTATTTAGAGTGTTAAGAGGCACTGGAGTCTACTATAAATTTTCAGGTGAAATGTGAGGTAATTCTGTATGTAGTTGTACAAAGTTATGGGGATTGGTTCCCACCCCCCCCTTAATCTTTAAAAAAAAAATCATGTATTTCCCTTCAGTTCTCTTTCTTTTAAATTTTTCTATTTTAAATCCTTAATTCTTCCATAAACTGGTTAGTATCTGTTGAATTATTCCAGATACTATGTTGGGCATTTCCACAGTGGTGATATTTTTGACATTTTGATAATAGTATTTCTTAGTTCAAAAGTGGCTGTAGGTCTGTGAAGAAAGAAGTGATTCAGGTATATCGAGCTTTTAATCAGTAAAGCTGTTGAATGAAGTTTTTATAGAGTATTAATTTTGACTGGTGATAATTGATTCTCTTAATGTATTTCCATGAAAAAGTTTAGCTATAATGTGATCACATTAGTGTGGGATTGTTTTAGCATCATTTCATTTAAATATACCTGTTAACTTTAAGTATTTCTGTAGGCAAACCACAGGTAACATTTTGTTTCTGTGTGTGTCTGGATGAACAGTGATTTATAAATACTGTATATGTGCTTGGGTTCCCCAGGAAGCCGTCACACTTTCCTTTCCACTGTGGTTTGGGAGCATGAAGGCGTTGCTTACCCCCTTTGTCTGGTTCACTGTATGTAGGCTGGGAGTGTCTGCTGATCACTTGGAGTGCTGTCCCCTAGAACAGAAGGAATAAGATTGAGGTAAGGCTCAGTCTATTTGAAATTGCTTGCCTCTTGATAGTCACTGCATAAAATATTATGTAAATTGTATTTGAATTTTTTAAAATTGTTAATCTCCATTCTGATCTAGTAGAATGAAACTCTGTCCTTTCCTCTCTTATCTAGTGGTATTTATGTTTTTGGCTAAAAATAAATGAAATTTAAAATCAAGGCACTCACATAATAAATTCTTTGAAATACCTTTCATTTTCTATCTAAAATATGAACTTGATCAAGGAAAATAAAAAGTTTACATATGTTGTTTTGAAAACAAAGTGATTGTTGAAAGAACTATTTTTGACTACCTGTTAGACAAATGGATAGACTTCAGACACTCTTGGAAAGAAGGCTTAGAGTTTTTGCTCTCTTTAGGAAAATTCTGAAGTGCTTGTACAATAGGAAGAGCATGTCTTTAGAGTCATCCCACTTCTACCTCTTGCTTGCTTTTTGACCTGGGCAAGCTCTTAACCTCTCTGAGCCTTGTTTTTTATTTTATTTATTTTTTTCATCTGTAAAATGGGGTTAATATAACCTCTGCAGGTTGTATTGAGGACTGGAGAAGAGGCACAGTGCTTTGTGGGGGGCGGGTGGTCAGTGCTTGCTTTTAGTAGTAGTGTATTGATGTTAGTAGCTGTTAGTGTAGTTAGAAGTAGTAATGGGGGCACTACTCGCAGTAGTATTAGTAGTAGGAATATAGCTGGGTGCTCTGCATAGATGAGGGGCTCAGTTTCTTTGGTGAAGAAAGTAGCCTGCTGTCCACCTGTTTGCACTCTGGACAGGTGAGAATTGTCGAGGTAGTCTTTATCTGGTACTGGTGGGCAGGAGTCCACACTATAAAGTCCAAGGTCATTTCTGGCACTGGTAGGTTTTTTTCCTGGCAGTTTCTTTGGAGAAGCCAGGAGGTAACTATTCGGCATGTCCTTGTTTTGAGAACTGTAAGCATTCCCGTTGACAGAGTTCTAGGGTATGCCAGGCAGCATGATGTTCTTGTAGGCCATGGTCAGGATGTTTCTCTAGCTTTCGTCTTATCAGAGACCTGATTTTGTCTTTTTGCTAGGAAGACTCCAGATGCTGGAGAGATTTGTCATCTTTCTCTAATTTGGGCTATTTTGATAGAATATAGCACTCTGTTCAGAAATGTTTTTGATGAACAGAAGGTTCACAGCCTTTGTTACAGAATTGTTCAGTTTTATTTTTTCCCTATGAGAGGAAAAAAAGTCAAGAGAAAAATAAGTATGAGCCAGATAGAAGTGATTAGAAATAACTGGCCCTAAATCTCTTCCAGCTCTAGTCAGATCTCCTCTCCATTCCAGCAGGTCTCTAACTCCAGTTAAAAGTAAATAATATTCTTTTGACCTTAAAATACAGTGAACATCTAGATTCTGGTATATCTCTATTTCAACAACTCACAAGGACCTTTATGACCCAGCCGCTTCTGTATCTGCCTTTCTAGTCCCTCTGCAACAATTCCTTTGGCACTTGACGCTCTAGGTATAGTGAACTCCTTGAGGGTCCCCAGCATGCTCAGGCTATACCTCCTGCTAATTTTCCTCTCCATTCTAGTCATTTTTCTGACTCCTAGGCTTGCATTTACCAGAAATCAAGGCACTACCGTCTCTTAAGAGACTCTTCGATTCTTTCTAGATTAAGCTGAATGCCTGTCTTTTGTGTGGCCATTGAGATTTGTCCAAGCATCTTTCATAATTACACTGTTCTCCTAACTTTTGGTATATTTGTGTGTTTTCCATGCTAGGTTGTGACCTACTTGAGAGCAGACTCTTGTCTTGTTTATCCTTATATTCTAATACCTAACCATCTCTAGCACAGAGTAGCTACTCAGTGAATGTTTGTTGAATGAACAAATGAATGACCTCTGATATGAAATGACAGGAAATCATTCCCTGTGGAGTTGGTGGTGATGAGAGTTCTGATTTTATGGCTGCATCTGGTCCTGGCTGAAACAGTGTTTCTGCCTTTGTATTTACAGGTTGCTAAAAGCAGCATTTTGTTTGAAAATGTGTTGCTTAATTCCATACGTTCATGGTTTCAGGCTGGGGGGCTATTACTTGCTTTCTGTAGGTCTTGCAAAAGTTTGCTTTGGAAGAAATAAAAATTTTTCATTGGTATTATCTAGCTCTTCCTTTGGCCATTTACTGCTGTGAGCACTTTGTCCTCATGTGTGAAGAAGAATGGCTAGTCAGATTGGGTCACAAGGTCTCCAGACAACTAGTGGGAGTGGGTAATGGATTTAACACCAGGTGTGTGCCTTACTGGCTGATGGACTTTTGGGAGTTGAGCTTAATATCACCATTTTCAGGATCCAAGATTATTTGCCCAAACTTTATTCAGGAATTTGAACTTAGTGACTATGAAATTATCTGTACTAGTTCTTTGCTCAGCCTAATACTGTACTAACACTGAAACTGATGAATTAATTCTTTGTTAGGAGGCTATGTGTTCAGAGTTACTAAACCAGTAATTTAGGAATCGTGCTGATTCCTTAAGTCACCCTTTTGGTTCTTCATGGTAAAATAACTTGAGAGTGTACTATCTAAATTACTTTGATTTAATTCTCATGATTGATCTGATCACATAGGAATCCCACTGAAGACCAGGTGTGAGGAACCTTACTAAAACCTACATAATGCTGTTCTTCTTTCATGCAGCTGACAAACTTAGCAGACTGCAGGAAAGAAAAGCATGAAAAATAACCTTAGTTAGATTAAAGATAAAAACTGATATGAGAGGGGCGCCTGGGTGGCTCAGTGGGTTAAAGCCTCTGCCTTCGGTTCAGGTCATGATGCCAGGGTCCTGGGATCGAGCCCAGCATCGGGCTCTCTGATTAACAGGGAGCCTGCTTCCTCCTCTCTCTCTGCCTGCCTCTCTGCCTACTTGTGATCTCTGTCTGTCAAATAAATAAACAAAATCTTAAAAAACAAAACAAAAACATGATATGAGGTAAGGAAAACTGAGACAAAGTATAAGACATTAAATACGGCAAGCAGCTGTGAAATTGAAGATAGTTTGTGAGCAATGTTGAGATTTTGATCATAATACAGGTTAGAAGCGGTAAAAACAAGGATCATTTCAGCCAACATAGATATATTGGCAGTACTAGTGCCCACTTATGGTCTTGTAACACCATTAATGAAAGTTGTATATAGGCAAATGAAAATGTTTGCTTTTTGATAAGTATACCTTGCACATGTATCATACTATAGTTCATAAAACACTTTCATGTACATTTCCTTTACTTTACCCTCCCAACAACCCTGTGACACAGGTAGCTCCATTTTACAGATGAGGAAGAAAACACAAAGAGGTCAAGTGGCTTGCTTTCAAGTGCATAAAGCCAGTAAGAATAAGTTGGGACTTGATTCCAGGTTTTCTGATCCTAAGTTTGGGACCCCTTTTATGTCCTCATAGGATGCTGTTAGGTCTTCAGTTTGGGGGGATGGTTACTCCTAATTCCAGGCTTCTGGCCAGTAAAAAGTACACCCGAAGAAGGTAGTGCCACACAGAGGGTAGAGCATCTGCTCTGTTAACAGTAGCCCAGAAACTCTAAAGGGCTGGATGGGGGAGGAACCTAAAGGGAGCCCGCCCCCCTCTGCAATAGATCACTTAGAGCTCAAGACAAAAACCCAGAACCAGGTGATGTTTTTGCAATACTTGACACTAGCAGTAATCTTTCTCCTAATGTGATAATGTATAGACATTGGATTAAAAATAAAAAAGTTTGGGAAGAATTTTTTTAGGTGTGATTCTAACTTGAGCTCAGGCTCTTTGCCTTCATTGTGCTTTCTAGTTCCACTGTCTCCTCCACACCAGCTTTCACTGTTTCACCCACCTGCACTGAGCTTGGATGCCAGGTTGGCACGGCCCATAGTTTCAGTGCTGCCTTTCCTGGGTCTGAGAACCCTTTACTTGTACTCTTGCCATCCCTAAACTTTGTCCTCTGGGTTCTTTTGCTAACCCTAGGCTGCTCAGTGTTTCTGGGAATCAGGAAAATTGGATGTCTTGTTGACAGCAGTTCCCGCTGCCCCACTTGAGTTGAGCTCTGACTGCTACTCATGGTCCTCCTGTGCTGCCTTCTCAGGGTCCCATTTCCTTCAGCAACTGCTTGCATGTTTCCCAAGGCTCATTTTTAAAAAAAAAAAATTTCTTCTTTTTAAATTTTTTATTTTTTTTAAGTAATCTCTGTACCCAGTGTGGGGCTTGAACCCACAACCCTGAGATCAAGAGTCACAGTTCTACCACCTGAGCCGGCCTGGCACCCCAAGGCTTATTTTTTCCATAGGCCCTAGACCCACCTTCTGTCTCCCTCATTCCTTTTTTTTAAAGATTTTATTTATTTGACAGAGAACACAAGTAGGCAGAGAGGTAGGCAGAGAGGGAGAAGCAGGCTCCCGCTGAGCAGAGAGCCCAGTGAGGGGCTTGATCCCAGGACCCTGAGATCATGACCTGAGCCGAAGGCAGAGGCTCAACCCACTGAGCCACCCAGGTGCTCCTATCTCACTCATTCTTTTTTCTTTTTTAAAGATTTTATTTGTTTATTTGACAGAGAGATCACAAGTAGGCAGAGCAGCAGGCGGGGTGTGGGGGGGCCAGGCTCTCCGCTGAGTAGAGAGCCCAGTGCGGGGCTTGATCCCAGGACCCTGATACCACGACCTGAGCTGAAGGCAGAGGCTTAACCCACTGAGCCACCCAGGTGCCCCTATCTCCCTAATTCTTTTTTTTTTTTTTTTAAAGATTTTATTTATTTATTTGACAGAGATCACAAGTAGATAGAGAGGCAGGCAGAGAGAGAGAGAGAGAGGGAAGCAGGCTCCCTGCTGAGCAGAGAGCCCGATGCGGGACTCGATCCCAGGACCCCGTGATCATGACCTGAGCCAAAGGCAGCGGCTTAACCCCCTGAGCCACCCAGGCGCCCCTATCTCCCTCATTCTTTTTTTTTTTTTTTAAGATTTTTTATTTATTTATTTGACAGACAGAGATCACAAGTAGGCAGAGAGGCAGGCAGAGAGAGAGGAAGGGAAGCAGGCTCCCTGCTGAGCAGAGAGCCCGATGCGGGACTCGATCCCAGGACCCTGAGATCATGACCTGAGCCGAAGGCAGCGGCTTAACCCGCTGAGCCACCCAGGCGCCCTATCTCCCTCATTCTTGACCATGACTTCACTTTAAGGCTCCTGCTCCCTGTTTTTTTCCCCTTACCTTTCTGTCATGACATTTCCTTTTTTCTTTTTCTGTCTCTATTTTTAAAGATTTGTTTATTTATTTTAGAGAGAGAGAGCATGAGCAGGAAGGGCAGAGGGAGAGGGAGATAGAATCCCAGGCAGACTCTGTGTTGAGTGTGGAGCCTGACACAGGGCTTGATCCCATAACCCCGAGATCATGACCTGAGCTGAATGAAACCGGCAATCAGAGGTGTAACTGACTGTGCCACCCAGGCACCCCTCTCTCATGACAGTTTCATAGTTCAGAATCTCTTGCTTATAGAAGGTCCTTGACTTTTTAACTTTTTTCCCCATGATTATACCAGTAATACCAGTAATATATGAGCACAGTAAAATTCAGACATTTTTAAATAGGAAAGAAACCCATAATTCATGTCTCTGTTAATCACCACTGAGAATTCAGTCTATTTATGCTGGGGTTGTGATCTCAGGGTGGTAAGATAGACCCCTGTGTAGGGCAGAGTCTGTTTGAGACTCCCTCTTCCTCTCCCTCTGCCTGTCCCCTGAGCGGGTGTGCAAGTGTACTCTCTTTCTTTCAAATAAATAAATCTTAAAAAAAAAAAAAAAAAATTTGGTCTATATTCACATTTTTTTCTACTGGGTTTGCTAATGTGTATGAATGCATGTGTATGTGAGAGAAAGGTAAAGTAATTCCTTTTTTTTTTTTTAAGATTTTATTTATTTGACAGAGAGATCATAAGTAGGCAGAGAGGCAGGTGCGGGGGGAGGGCGGTGCAGGCTCCCCGCTGAGCAGAGAGCCCGATGTGGGGCTTGATCCCAGGACCCTGGGATCATGACCTGAACCGAAGCCAGAGGCTTTAACCCACTGAGCCACCCAGGCTCCCCAAAGTAATTCCTTTTTGCATAAGTGGGATTACAATATATCTACTCTTCTGTAACTTTTTCATTTAATGCTTTTATCTTGGGCATTTTTTCATGTTTAATACACAGATCTATCATATATTATAATAGTTACATAGTATTATATTGTATATTTGTATCAATTTTTCTAGTCCCCTGGTGATAGACATTTGTTTCTGTCTTTGCAGCTACAAGCATCATTGTGTGTATGTATCTTTGTATACTTCTTTGTATACATTGTATACATCTTTCTGTACTTTGTATACTTATGATAAAATCCTGCAAGTGGATTTTCTGTGTCAAAGGATATGCATGTTTAAAATTTTTCTATGTAATACCAAATAACTGAAAATATTGTATTTATAGTTCTCCTTTAGCACTGAACATTATCAAATTTTTTTAAAAGATTTTATTTTTGTATTTAATTTTTTTTTAAAGATTTTATTTATTTATTTGACAGAGAGAGAGATCACAAGTAGACAGAGAGGCAAGCAGAGGGAGAGGGGGAAGCAGACTCCCCACCAAGCAGAGAGCCCGACGTGGGGCTCAATCCCAGGATCCCAAGACCATGACCGAAGCCTAAGGCAGAGGCTCAATCCATGGAGCCACCCAGCTGCCCCTAAAAGATTTTATTTATTTACTTGACAGAGATCACAAGTAGGCTGAGAGGCAGGCAGAGAGAGAGAGGGGGAAGCAGGCTCCCTGCTGAGCAGAGAGCCAGATGTGGGACTCCCAGGACCATGACCTGAGCCAAAGGCAGAGGCTTTAACCCACTGAGCCACCCAGGTGCCCCAGTTATCAAATATTTTTAATCTTTACCAGTTTGAAGCTAATTTTAAACACTTTTTTAAAAAAGATTTATTTATTTATTTATTTATTTATTTGACAGAGAGAGAGAGATCATAAGGAGGCAGAGAGAGAGAGGAGGAAGCAGGCTCCCTGCCAAGCAGAGAGCCTGATGCGGGACTCGATCCCAGGACCCTGAGATCATGACCTGAGCCAAAGGCAGAGGCTTAATCCATTGAGCCACCCAGGCGCCCCTGAACACATTTTTTGAATCCTGGATAACATTTTCTTACTGAGGAGGAAGAACATCTTTTCATGTGTTTGTTTTGTATGTATTAATTGATTAATTAGTTGATTAATTAATTAGTTGATTAATCAGTGTCTCCTTTCTAGCCTCTTCCTAACCTCTTCTCCCCTTTTGGTTTTTAATCTACATGTAAGGTAGAACCATAGTAACTTAGCTCTGGGTCTCTCATGCCACCCTATCCTTCTCCTTCCTATCCCTGTTTCTTATCTAAAATGCAATTTTAGGGACTCCTGGGTGGCTCAGTTGGTTGAGCAGCTGCCTTCGGCTCAGGTCATGATCCCAGTGTTCTGGGATCGAGTCCCACATCGGGTTCCTTGCTCGGCAGGGAGCCTGCTTCTTCCTCTGCCTCTGCCTGCCATTCTGTCTGCCTGTGCTTGCTCTCTCTCCCTCTCTCTCTGACAAATAAATAAATAAAATCTTTAAAAAAAATGCAACTTTACTGTCATTTCCTTACCACCTGTTTTATCTATGTCTCTTAATGCTTTGTGGTCTGGCTTCTGGTCTTATATTTCTCCTGGACACTATTTCTGAGGTGAATTCCTTATTGCCAGGACAACAGTTTTTTTTTTCTTGATGTCTGTTCTCCCTTGTTCTGACCAACTCCCCACTCCCCAGGGTAGGGAAGCCACGCATGAATGGACTTTTTATTATGGAAAATTTCAAACATAGACAACAACAAGGAATATAGTATATGAACCCCATGTACCCATCACCAATTTTGACAATTATCAGCATTCCCCCCAATTTTTTCCTTCAGTTGTCCTCCCCAAATTTTGGTTGTTGTTGGCATATTTCAAAGCTAAATCTCAGACATTGTCACTGAGTGTATCTCTCTTACTGATAAGAGCATTCTATTTTTTTTTTTTTAAAGATTTTATTTATTTATTTGCCAGAAAGAGCATGCACATAGGAGCAGGGGGGAGGGACAGAGTGAGAGGAAGAAGCAGACTTCCCACTGAGCAGAGAGCCTGATGTGGGGCTCCATCCCAGGACCCTGAGATCATGACCTGGGCCACCAATGTCAAATAAAATCTTAAAATAAAAAACAAAAAAACCACAAAACTTTAAAGTTTTTATTTATTTGACAGACAGAGATCACAAGTAGGCAGAGAGGCAGGCAGAGAGAGAGGAGGAAGCAGGCTCCCTGTTAAACAGAGAGCCCAATGCTGGGCTCGATCCCAGGACCCTGGGATCATGACCTGAGCTGAAGGCAGAGGCTTTAATCCACTGAGCCACCCAGGCGCCCCAGGACTTGATTTTTTTTTTCCTTTCTTCCTTCCTCCCTTCCTTCCTTCCTTCCTCCCCTCAGTCCTTCCTTTTTTTCTTCCCAGGATTTGATTTTTAATCCTGGCTCTATGATACCTGCTGTTTAAGTTGGGCAGTTTGTGAGCTTGTTTTCTCCTCTTGAATGGTAGTGAGGATAATTATGATAATTCCATCTCATAGGATTGTTGTGAGATTGAGATTATCTCATACTCCCACATAAAGTGCTTAGCACAGTGCTTTACCTGTGTGGGGCACAAACGTTTTTTGTCTCACTCTGTTTTTATTTATCCATTCATTGATTCAGCAGATTATTTTTTGAGCATGTATGTTTTAGCTGAAGAGGAAACACTGACCTTGGCTTCTAGGATTCTACATTGTCTTGATGCTCTGCCTGGTTCTCAGATGTGCTTTTGTAAAAACCCTTCCTTTTGTCCCTCTGGATATGGATGTAACCCAGGTTTGTTGTTTTCCTCTTTACCTGGCCCTCAGAGACCTAGCTCTTTCACTTCCACCACTTTAGGGTGTCCAGGTGACTCAGTTCTATAACTGGTTTCTTTACAAAGCAGCAAACCCACATTTCCTCCTGACTTTTGGACATCTCTGTCTGACCAAGGGGATGAGTATAAAGTACACTGAAATGAGTCTGCAAACCAGGGCTGCAACTCCATCTCAGCCACTAACTTCATGGCTTGGGCAGTCAGAGTCACCTCTCTCGGTCTTGGTCAAAAGGATGGAAGGGCTGAATTAAGAGTCCGAAATTCTAGCCAGCTTTAAAGGTCTATCAGCTAGGAAAAGGTGGTTTTAGAAATGTCCTCAGCATAGGTGGAACCATAGCCACCATTCTGCTCCCCAAACAAGTTTCTGGCTTCCCCCACCTGCTCACTCCAGGGAAATCCAGGCTTTACCCTGTGGCTTTTCCCTCTCATTTGTCCTTAACATAGGACTGGTTACCTCATGGCTAGATCTTCAGGTGATTTTGATTCCTGGCTTTTCCTGGAACACACCGGTGGCTGCTTTCAGCTTTACATCTGTATTCACATTGTGTCCTTTGGTTATATTCATGTTTCCCCTGAACCTGTGTTATGGCCATTGAAATTATGACCATCTTTGTGAGCTTAGTTCAGGTGACAGATTCATCCCCATTGGAAGTGAGTCCTCCCTCTTCTGACTCTCATGACTGGCAATATATCAGTGACATTTCACCATATGCCTGGTTTCATATATTTGCATAAGTTTTATTTTATTATTATTTTTTACCTTCTAGTTTGTAATCCCCTTTAGTACAGGTACCACATTTACATTGTGTGTAATTTTGCATCATGTGCTATCTAGCACAATTCGTTGTGCTGATAGTTTTGCAATAAATACTGATTGGATAAGTGAATTAAAGTGGACTTTGCTTCAAGGTAAGAACATTTACAGAATTTTTTTTTTTTTAAGATTTTATTTATTTATTTGACAGAGCGATCACAAGTAGGCAGAGAGAGAGAGGGAAGCAGACTCCCTGCTGAGCAGAGAGCCTGATGCGGGGCTTGATCCCAGGACCCTGAGATCATGACCTGAGCCGAAGGCAGAGGCTTAACCCACTGAGCCACCCAGGTGCCCCCAGAAATGTTTTTAAACCTGGTTGTTCAAAGGATGTGGTAATTAGTGAAGAAGGCCCAGCCTGTGAAATGGCACCAATGGTACTAATTTAGGTACTAATTCCTTGATTCCAATTCGAAGAATCCTCCGCTTTCCTGTCCTCTCTCAGAGTTGAGAGATTTTTCTCTTGGATAATGTGACTTTGTTTCTTCAAAACATCTCCAGTAACATTGTTGTCATTATGGAGTAGCTAAAGGTAATCAACAATTATTGAAAGTTAACTTACTAGGTATGAAGGAATGCACTAATTATTTTTTTCACTTAATTTAAGAAATCTTATATGAAATATACACTTTTTTATTCTCATTTTATAAATGAAACCTAGGTTTAGAGAAATTAAGTAACTTCTTCAATGTCATTTAGATACAAAGTGGCAATGCTGGGGCTGTGACCTAGGCCATCTCATATCTCAGAGCCTATATTCTTTTTTTGTATTTTATTTATTTTTTCAAGAGCCCATATTCTTAATTGATTTACTGCTTTCCTCTCCAAAACACATTTATTGCCAGTTAGTTCTTTGATGTTTATTTTTCACTTCCCTTATCAAATACCTTGCATGAATTCCTTTATTTTTTTCCTTCCTAAACCAGTTCTCCTGTTTTTCCTGATTTTGCTAAAGGGATGCCATTGCTCTTGCAGTCATCCAGACTTTAATCCTCAGAGTCCAGTTTAATTCCTCCCTTTCCTTCCTGTGCAGAAAATTCTGTTGAGTTTTCCTTGGTAATGCCTTACCTCTGCTCCATTCTTTCTGGTTTCTTTGCTTTTCCCTTAACCCAAGCCCTTCAGGTCTAGTCCTGGATTGTGACAGCTGCTTTTCCTTCCTCCATTCTCTCATCTTTGCAGTTCTGGAAGGACTGCCTTTTGCCTATCTATCTTCACTTAAGAATCCTTCTGTGGTTCCTGAAGCTGGGATTTCTAAAAGCCAGTTTCAAGTAGTGTCATAATCAGCTGTGGGACTTCTTCAAAGCAAGTAAAGTCTTCAGAGTAAAACTATGAGATCAGTGCTATTACTTGCAGTTTAGAGATGACAAAATGGAGGCTTAACCAGACTGAGTCACTTAGATAAGATCACTATTGGTGGGAACTGGAGAACTAGGTATTTTTAATAAGCTCTTCAGATTCTGATGCCCTGAGAAACACCAGGTTTAAAATGGAAACACCAGGCAGCCTTTAACTCCTTTTAGAATTCCTTCCCTAAATGTCTTTTTGGTTCCAGTGACCCCTCCATAAGTGAAATTTCTGTAGCATTTGACTCTTGATTATGCTAATGTCTTTCCTGAATAACATACTCCCCTGACTTGTTCTTCTCTGCCTCTCTGATGTTCTCTGCAGTCCACTATTCTTTACTCCCTTGTGGTTTGGCTTGTTCTTGGCTACCCTTCCCCCTCTACACATACTCCCTGAGGCTCCTGCATATTTGGGACTTCAGCTACCTAAGTTTGGCAGGAACACCTAAGTCTGTATCTCTAATCCCAATTCATTTTCCAGCTATTTCTGGCATTTTACTATTTAACAACACTTACCTACACCATTGTTCAAGCTGGAAACCTAGGCCACAGATAAGAGCTTGGAGTTAGAAGTCTAAGTTGAAATCAAGTTCTACTACTCTTCTAGCTGGGTATAATTGGGACAGGTCACTAAATGTCTCTAAACCTTAGATTTCCTCTTTGTGGAATGGGGATAACATTACTTTCCTCATGGTATTATTGTTACGATATAATGAGAGAATGTCAATAAAACATTTAATAATTTCGTTACTATTTATGGAGCCCTTCCTATGTACCAAGGACTGTGTTGGCTGCTGGGGAGATAGGCTGACCAAGGCTGTCCTTTTGGGGCTCCTGTTGGCTACTGAAGCCTTACTGGTTTTGTCTCCTCAGTCTCTAATGTTTCTATTTCTCTCCTTTCTCATTGTTCCTGCTGTGGTTCAGAGTCTCCCCACCTTTTGCCCAGTGTTATAGCAGCTTCCTGCCTAATCTCCTTGCCTCCACGCAGCCACCAGAGTGTTCTTTTTATTTTTATTTTTACTTATTTATTTTTTTAGGGAGACAGAGCAGGTGTGTGCAAGCATGGGGTGGGGAGATAATGGCATAGAGAGAGAATGAATCTTAAGTAGGCTCTACGTGGAGCCTGACTTGGGGCTTGATCTCACAACCCTGACATCATGACCTGATATGAAATCAAGAGTTGGATACCTAACTGATTGAACCGTCTGTCCAGGCTCCCCCACAGTGCTCTTTTTGGGAATTTATTGATGCCACTTATCCTTCAGTGGCTCTCTTTAGGAGCATATAGACTATGGGGAGGACTGCATGGAGTTAGCTATTGAGTCCACTTCTGAGCTTAGCAGAGAAGCACTCAACAGTATAATGGTTATGTCTGCCAGAAATAGAGAGAAAAGTGTTGCCAAGTGCCACATATTTGCCAATCCTTGTATAGGACAAAGTTCAGACTCCTTAGCAAGGTCTTCAGGACACTGTTGGGTCAGGATCTGGCCTGTCTACTTCTCATCTCATACAGTCTCCTTCTTTACTCCCAACCTGTGCACAAGCAGGGGGAGTGGCAGGCAGAGGGAGAAGCAGACTCCCCACTGAGCAAGGAGCCTGACGAGGGAGTTGATCCCAGGGCCCTGGGATCACCACCCAAGCCAAAGGCAGGCACTTAACTGCCTGGGCTGCCCAGACTCTGCCCTTTAACATTCAGATCTGTTGCCTGCTCTGGAAAGCCTTGCCAGTCTTTCCAGGTAAAATTATTTCCTTCTCTGTCCTATAGGGGCTTAGTTTGTCAGTCCGTCCTTCCTTCCTTCCTTCTTCCCTTTTTTTTTTTTTTTTGAGAAAGGGATAGAATATGTGCACACAGTGTCGGGGAAAAGAGCACAGGGAAAGAGGAAGAGAGAGAATCTTAAGCAGGCTCCATACCCAGTGCAAAGCCTGATGAGGTGCTCGATCTCATGACCCTGAGGTCATGACCTGAGCTGAAAGAAACCAAGGGGCAGATGCTTAACTGACTGATCCATCCAGGTGCACCCCCCCCCACTTAGTTTTTAATTCACCTATCATAAATTTCACCATTTTTTAAAAAAGATTTTATTTATTTTTTTATTTGATAGAGATCACAAGTTGGCAGAGAGAGAGGAAGAGAAGCAGGCTCCCCGCTGAGCAGAGAGCCCAACTTGGGTCTCGATTCCAGGACCCTGAGATCATGACCTGAGCTGAAGGCAGAGGCTTTAATCCACTGAGCCACCCAGGCGCCCCAATTTCACCATTTTTAAGTCTTTAATTCTGAGGCTTTTAGTACATTCACAAGGTTATAGGTTATACAGCCATTACCACTATCTAATTCCAGGGCATTTCATTGCTATGAAAAGAAAACCTTATTTATTTATAACATTTATTTATTTATTAAAGATTTTATTTATTTATTTGTCAGACAGAGATCACAAGTAGGCAGAGAGGCAGGCAGAGAGTGGGGAGGCAGGCTCCCTGCTGGGCAGAGAGCCTGATGCGGGGCTCCATCCCAGGATCCTGGGATCATGACATGAGCCAAAGGCAGAGGCTTTAACCCACTGAGCCACTCAGGCACCCCAGAAACCCTTATTTACTTATTTGTTTGTTTGTTTAAATATTTATTTATTTGACAGAGACACAGTGAGATAGGGAACACAAGCAGAGGGTGTGGGAGAGGGAGAAACAGGCTTCCCGCCAAGTGGGAGCCCGATTCGGGGCTGGATCCCAGGACCCTGAGATTATGACCCGAACTGAAGGCAGCCACTTAATGACTGAGCCACCCAGGCACCAGAAACCCATATTTATTAAGTTATCATTCTCTGTTCTCCCTTCCCCCTATCTCCTGGTAACCACTAATCTACTTTTTGTTCCTATGGATTTGCCTCTTCTGGGCATATCAGATAAATGGAATCAGACAGTATGTGGCCGTATGTGACTGGCTTGTTTAACTTAGTGTGATGTTTTCAGGTTAATCCATGTCGTAGCATGTGTCACTACTTTATTCTCTTTTATTGCTGAATAATATTTCATTCTATGGATATGTTAATCTGTTCATCAGTTGAACCTTAGTTGTATGTTGTACTTGCCAGATTGCTCACAGTGTATGCTTACATATCTGTGTCAGTTGATGGGATGATCCTGGAGGGTTCTAGTTATCACTCTGTGACCAGGATTCCCTCTGTGTGTCTTCATTGCCTACCAGTACTGGTCAGTAGTACATGTTTAATCAGTATTCAGTGATGGTTTGTTTTATCTTCCTTTCCAGAAAACCTGACACTTTCTGCCGTTTCAGCATTCCTCAGATCCAAGCTGTAATTCCTGTGCAGAAAATGTCCTTTCCTTCCCTTTTCACTTGTCTAATTCTGCTGTGCTTCAGGGTTGTTTCAAGGTCTGCCTCCTCCAGAAAGCCTTCCAACAGCATTTAAACCTCAGATGTTGTTGCTTCCTTTTCTGAACTCTGGTGCATTTGGGGTCTCTATTATTCATTAGCTCTTAATAAATATAATCTCAACACTGTCCTTAACTAGATTGACAGTAGGCCCACCAACACTGAATCCCTTTTTGCACTCCCAGTAAAAAAGTACTCTAATTATGTAATGGAATTACATCTAACATTTTACCTTAAATTGAACTATTCTTTGCAAAAGGAAAAAAAGGAAAAAAAAAGAGCAAGAAATAATGACTTAAATAGTGAGGTGATTTCTTCTCACCATTTTACTCGGGGAATGAGTACCCACAGGCAGTGTATGCAGGTAGTGTCATTACAGTTAATATGACAAAATCTGTACATTTCAAGAATTTTTGACCATTGGCAGAAGAGAAATTTTTTAGGTGGTGTGGTGATGAGTTAAGTATTATACCAAAAGAGAAGGAGAAGGAAAGAGAAGGAGAAGAAGGAGAATAATAGTAATGGGGAGCCATAGAGAATTGTTGATGTAAAAAGATGTGTTGGAGATGATAAGGAAGAGGATGAACAGGGAAGTCCTGCAAGCTGGAATCTTCATAAAATTACTGGACTGGTCCAAGCAGCAAAACACATGAGGGTTTAATTTCTGAATACCACAACCTTTTGGAATTAGTTTCAGTGTATATGTCTACAGTAGTATATACATGAAACTATAGTGTATTTACGTGGGCAATTGAAAAGCCTTTTCAAGGGTGACTTTATTGATGATCTTTTGCTTTAGGCTTTCATGGAAGCCCTAGCTAAGATAAGGCCCTTATAGTAGGTACCCAGAGAATTTTTGTAGGCAATATGAGAGTGTGGTCGGTCACTGGATGTGGATATGAATAGGGGCAATCACAGCCTGAAGAGTATGGTGCTACAAAGGATGGAGATGAGGCCAGGGAGGATCTGTTTGCTGATTGCTTGGCTTTACAGAGAGAGAATACACATATAAAGATGAAATGCTGATTTTACAGTTATAAAGTCATATCTGTTATAAAACAGAATAAAAAAGAAAACTTTTTTGGTAAAACTACCACCCAAAGATAAAAATGGTTAACCTTTTGGTGCATTTCCTTTGTGTGTATATCTGTGTGTTTCCTATGTATATATAAATACTTGCATGAGTGTTTTTATTTTATTTATTTATTTTTTTAAAGATTTTATTTATTTATTTGACAGACAGAGATCACAAGTAGGCAGAGAGGCAGGCAGAGAGAGGGGGGAAGCAGGCTCCCTGTGGAGCAGAGAAGCCCGATGCGGGGCTCGATCCCAGGACCCTGGGATCATGACCTGAGCTGAAGGCAGAGGCTTTAACCCACTGAGCCACCCAGGTGCCCCGAGTGTTATTTTTTTAAAAGAGTATTTAAATATTAATAAGTTTTTTGGTTTTTTTTTTAGACAAAAAAAAAAATTTTTTTTAAGATTTTATTTATTTATTTGATAGAGATCACAAGTAGTCAGAGGCAGGCAGAGAGTGGGAAGCAGGCTCCCCGCTGAGCAGAGAGCCTGATGTGGGGCTCGATCCCAGGAACCTGGGATCATGACCTGAGCCGAAGGCAGAGGCTTTAACCCACTTAGCCACCCAGGCGCCCCTTTTAGACAAAATTTATTGTAAAAATGGTCTTGAAATTCTTTGCCTGAAATTTGCTCTGTATGTTCTCAGAGAGACTCTTCCTCTAAAGGTTAGAAGCCTCTTTGACAGAACCATCTGTTTCATATATTGGTAGATTTATTTGCTCATGAACCTTACCAGGTCTGTCTTTGAGCTCTGGTTAGGGCAAGTTGGAATTTACCCGATTGACCCAACCAGTGCTCTTAGCCCAAATTCCTCCATTCGAGAGACCTGTGACCTGGTCTCATCTGTCAGATGGCCCCTGCTAGGCTTGTTTTTCATCTATTGACCCTAGAGTGAATATTTCAGATTAAATGTTTTTTGAAACATTTTAGATGCTTAGAGGAAGACTCGATTTTTTTCTCAAAATTAAATCAAAATCATATACTAAGACAGCATCTTAAAGAACAATTCCACGTCAAGGGCATTTGGGCTCATTTTTCTCCCTTGAAGACTCACTTCCCATACTATTATTCCATAAGTGAAAGTGGCAAAAAGAGTGCCTTTGTGAGGTATAAAATCAATGCATTACTTATGAGAAATCAAATCTGTGAAACAGTAGTAGCATCAATAAAACAGCCTATTGAAGTGGAAACTGTTACTCTTTCACATTTAATATTTTTAAATTTTGTATCCACTGATATTCTTCCTTTCCCAGGTTACGGCTCTCAAGCTATCTATCTTCTCATGACGAATCTTGAATCTTCTTGTAGGTAGAACATTTGGTTCTTACCGCTTATATAAATCTTATTTCTAGCTTAAAGGGAGAATATCTCTGTCCTGGATATTTTTCATTTAGTAACTTTGGTGTCTTACACTTGGCAACTTTTGCCTCACCTGATGGCTGCAGATCTGAACTGATATATTCCAGAACCCATTTGGTTGCCTTCTTCTGTGAGTGGGACATTTGGTGTGGGTTATTCTCACTGTGTGTTCTTCTCTCCCCTACTGTTTTATTCAGTCGTTGTTTGTAGACTTGGTTTATCCAGTTTTGTCTGGATGAAATGCCTATTTTCTGGGTTTGGGGCCAATTTTTTACTTAAATTTTGGGTAAAACTGTACAGTATCCCAGCTGTTGTCTGAAGAGATGAGCTCTCCAACCGCAGTTTGTTTAGAAACCAGATAGCACATACTGTGGTGGAAGATGTTATACACTTACCAGAAAGAAAAACAGGCTCACCCTAAGTGGAACATGGTTGTCTATATGAGAACCAACATACTGCTGTATACTGGACAGCCTCACCTCCTGGGGTTTTCAGATGGGCTGGAGCTGCAGTAAGACTCATGTTTTCATGAGAGACACTGTAAAATAAGTTTCACATCTATGTAGGATTTGTTTGCATTGTGCTAGGTTATTAGGTACTTACTGTGTTGCTGGGTCATATGCTGTATGAACCCTTATTGCACCTGATGTGTAGATGTCATTACCCCAGATGAGGAGAAGATAAATAATTTGTTTCAGTTAACTGGTACCTTTAACCTGGGTCTCTCGACACTGCCCTGTGATAGACCTACTGCCTCTTCAACATTGCTGATAATAAAAGCTGGGATGTACATGACATCTGGTCTCTAGCCTGGGCTGGTGTCTAAGGAGGAGGTGACAGCAGCACCCTAGGCACTGGTTAGGGAAATCTAGAAGAGAAGCCTCCTGTGTCTTTTACTCTTTCATTGAGACTTGAAGAACAGTACTTCATTAGCGGTTCATTTTACCTCCTGAATGGTTCTCAAGTCTGGCCTTTCCTTTTTAACTGGCTCTGTTTCCTGTCTTTTACTCCATCTTCACATTTCTTCCAGCACATTTTCTTCGCAGGCCATGTTTTGAACTGAGCTTAGTGGACCTCTACTGCTGCTCAGTGTTCTTTGTTGACTTGTATCCCAGGAGGCTGTATCCTTAAGTAATGGCTTTGGTTTCTTAGGGTGTTTGAGTTTTCTAAGTACTGGTTCTCAGTCATGACTTCTGTTAATTCTCCGAAGCTTTATAGAACAGCCTGATACAAGATCTCAGAGCTTCTTTATGTCAGGGTCCAGAGAATGTGCATTTTATTTTATTCTATTCTTATTTTAAAAAAGATTTTATTTATTTGAGAGAGGGAACGTGTGCGCGTGCGCATGCATATGTGGGAGGAGCAGAGGGAAAGGGAGGGACAAGAGTGCAGAGCCTGTCCAGGGTCCTGACCTTGTGACCCCCAAGATCATGATCTGAGCCAAAATCAGGGGTCAGATGTTAAACCTGCTGAGCCACCCAGGCACCCCCAGAGAATGTGCATTTTTGTGAAACAACAACAACAACAACAAAAACCCCCAAAACCTCTTGGCTTATAAAGTCATGGTCTTCACTGCACCACCCGGCCCTGGCTTGTGTGTTTATCAAAAACCACAAGGGTCAGCAGTTAGAATGTAGTAGTAGTATCATACTCACTTTATCATTTTGCTGAGAGGGGGTTATTCCTTTTTATCTCTTTTCTATGTATAAGCCTGTGTTAGTACATTTGGTGAGTTTTAACTGATTAAGTCTGCAGATAATGAAAGTATTGACTTTCCCTGGCACTGGAAAAGGCTCAGGTGTGGGAGGTTTAGTTACTAGGTGGTAGAGTATCGGCTTGTCCTCTACAGATCATAATCCCTTTCCTTTCTCTCATGTTCCTCTCAGTTCCCTAAATATTCTGTGCTTATTTTCAAATCTTCCTTAAAAATTGATTACAGTAGCCCCTCTTTACCTGTGGGGTATGTGTTCCAAGAGCCCCAGTGGATGCCTGAAGCTGCAGATAGTACCAAACCCTATATGTACTGTGTTTTTCTTACACATACATATGTACGATGAAGTTTAAACTTATAAATTAGGCACAGTAAGAGATTAACAATAAAAATGATAGAACAATTGTAACATTATACTGTAATAAAAATTATGTGAATGTGGTCTCTTTCTCTCAAAATGTCTTACTGTATTGTGTGATGATGTGAGATGATAAAATGCCCGTGTGATGAGATGCACTGAGGTGAATGATGTAGGCATTGTGACGTATTAGGCTACTACCGACCTGATGATATGTCAGAAGGAAGATCATGTGCAGATAAGGGGAGGATCACTGTACTTCCTGTCAAGTTTAGAGGCAGCCTAGAGGAGACATCTTTTGGAAAGCAAAATTAAATAATTGGTTCATCTCTTGATATGTTTTTCAGGATTTCGAGTCAGCTGGCTCTAGAGTCTTTATCCTGGTGTTAATGCATTGTATAGATAGGTCTTTTGAAGTGTTTGAAGCTGCTGCCAGGGCTTGGTAAGGACCCAGAAAATCTACAGACCAGGGGTATCTTTTCCAAAGCAATGAAGGAATTTGTCTCTGCCTTGTGCAGGAAAACAAATGCCTACTGTGGGCCACAGTTAGATTACAGTAGACTTGGAGTCCTCCATAGATGTTACTGAAGATAAGAGATTTGTTATCTAGGATGCCTAACCAAATGTAAACAGAGCAAGGAGTTAGAAATGGCCTATATATGTGGTATAAGAGGTGCTTTTGGAGTTTTCCTTTCCTGGGTCCCTGGCTGGCTCAGTCGGTAGAACATGAGCATTTTGTTTTTTGATCTCAGGGTCTTGAGTTCAAGCCTCACATTGGGCATGGAGCCTACTTAAAATAAAAATAAATAAAGGGGCACTTGGGTGGCTCAGTTGGTTAAGGGTCTGTTCGGCTTAGGGTTATGATCCCTGTGTCCCGGGATGGAGTCCTGCATCTGGCCCCCTGCTCAGCAGAAAGTCTGATTCTCCCCCTACCCGCCCTTGTGTGCACACATGCGCGGGTTCTGTCTCTCTCCCTCTCAAATAAATGAATAAACTCTTACAAATAAATAAACACGGAGTCTTCCTTTCCTTTAACCCTCTAAAGAAGAGGGTAATTAATATCCATGCTCAGTACAGCATGGATATTGGCTTCTTGTCTAAACCAGAGACAGCCTATTGAAGAAATTAGTCCAGATGTGATACTATAATAGGGGAAAGAGAGTTAAAATGGGGCAGTTACAGCTTCGCAGGAGCCTGTAGTGCCTATTATTTATATATTTATAATAAGATGCTGTTAAGAAACCATTTTTCATTTGAGGATCATGTGTTTGATTTCTTTGTACAAATCCAAATGAGAGAAGCTTTATTTCTTCCCATTTTATTGATGGTAGTGTAAAGTATGGAATCCCTAAGGCAGTGTCTAGAGGTGAGAACAGGGCGGCCTTTTCACTCCTTGTATGCTACTCGGTCTAATTGTCAGTCTCAGATGCTCTGGGGAAGACAATGTAAATTGCCAGGATTGAGCTTCAGGAACATGTATAAGTACTGAATTCCTCTGTCCTTCTGATTCTTTTCTAATTGAGATTAAGGCCTTTTGTCTGTAGAGTTGCTTAACACCAGTACCCCTGGGCACCAGTTGTCTTCTTTTTAAGGAGAGGAGGTTTTGAGGTATATCTTGGCAGGTGACTGTCCTTCCCCAAGAGTAGTTACCACCCCCCGCCCGCCCAAACCTGACACCATCTAGCACAGGCAGAGCAGGGCCTGCTGTGCTGTTTTTTTTTTTTTTTTTTAAGATTTTATTTATTTATTTGACAGACAGAGATCACAAGTAGGCAGAGAGGCAGGCAGAGAGAGAGGGGAGGAAGCAGGCTCCCTGTGGAGCAGAGAGCCCAATGTGGGGCTCGATCCCAGGACCCTGGGATCATGACCTGAGTCATGACCCACTGAGCCACCCAGGCACCCCCTGCTGTGCTATTTTAACCCACTGAGCTACCCAGGCGCCCCCGGCCTGCTGTACTGTTTAATTGGCAAGTGTGTTCTTCCTTCAGTGTGTTTATGTCCATCAAATGTTGATCTTATTACTTAAAAAAATCATTACATATTAATCCAGTTAGATTTAATGTGAGAATTTTAATAAGTGATACAGTTTCTGCAACATAGCATGCCTGTGGAAGCTCAGCAGATCATTGCCACAAGCGTGTGTCCTTAGTAATTGATAAAGGTGATTTAGAGTTGGGTCACCAGCTGGAATGATGTGATGAACCTCCCTTTATAAGAGCTGGAACTGATTTTTTTTTTTAAAGATTTTATTTTTATTGTTTATTTTAGAGAGAAAGAACAGGGGAGAGGGGAGGAACAGAGGGAGAGTTAGAAGCAGACTCCATGCTGAGCATGGAGCTCAACTTGGGGCTTGATCCCACGGCTCTGAGATCATGACTTGAGCCAAAACCAAGAGTCAGATGCTCAACTGACTGAGCCACCCAGGTGTCCCTGGAAATGATTTTTTTTTTAAAACTAATTTTTAATGCCAGAAAAATGACTTTTAGTGGTTGCTGCTTGTCAGAACTTTTATTTATTATTTTAGGTGGTTGTTGGTTATTGTTTATTTATTTCAAACATACAGAAGAGTATTCAGAATAGTGTAACAAAAATGCTTATGACCCTCCAGCTTTAACATATCTCAATAGATCATAATCCTGCTTCAGATATTCATACTTAAAAAAACAAACCAGAGTGAAGATATTTAACTTCTTAGTCCCATTTACTTTCTTACCCTAGCAGTAACACTCTTGTGAATTACATGTTATTCCCATGCATGTTTTCCTTCTTTTACTGAATGTTTCCTTACAACATTGAGTGTTATTTTGTATATTTTAACACTTTATATAAGTGGTTATTATCTTGTATTTATCTTTCTATAACTTTTTCACTTAATATTATGTCATTGAAGTTTATCCATAGGGATTTATGTTATATTCTAGTTCATTTATTTCGAGTTGTATAATATTCAATTGGATGAGAAGGCTATAATATATATGTGCATTTTCTTTTTTTCTTGAAAGACTTTATTATTTGACAGAGAGAGGATGAGCACAAGCAGGGGGAGCAGGAGAGGGAGAAGCAGGCTCCCCACTGAGCAGGGAGCCTGATGCGGGGCTTAGTCCCAGGACCCTGGGATCATGACCTGGGCTGAAGGCAGATGCCTAACTGACTGAGCCACCCAAGCGTCCTGATTTGTGCATTTTCTTTTCTTTCTTTTTTTTTTTTTTAAAGATTTTATTTATTTGACAGACAGATCACAAGTAGGCAGAGAGGCAGGCAGAGAGAGGAGGAAGCAGGCTCCCTGCTGAGCAGAGAGCCTGATGTGGGGCTCGATCCCAGGACCCTGGGATCATGACCTGAGCCGAAGGCAGAGGCTTTAACCCACTGAGCCACCCAGGCGCCCCTGTGCATTTTCTTATTAATGAGTATATAGATTGCTTTTTTTCCCCCCACCCATCCTTACAATGATACAACATAGTTTCAAAATTTACTTGTATACCTGTTCTAGAATTTTCCTAGGAGCAAAATTTATGAATCATAGGGCTGGGTATCTTTAATCTTGCTAGATATTTCCAATTATTTAAAGTATCAATTTATACTTCCACCAGTTGTCTGTAGGCCCTTACTTAGTAGCCTCTCCAGCACTTTGTACTGTCAGACTGTGGCAAAAACTTTATCTAATATGTGTGAAATGTCTTTTGATCATTTGAGTTTTCTCTTCTAAGAGTTACCTAGTCTTATTCTTTATCTTCTTCCTGGTTTTTAAGAGTTCCTCATGTATCGTGGATACTGATCCTTCCCCTAGTTCTGTGCCTGCACATATTCCCCAGACTGTGGATTATCTTTGCTTTGTTTATGACATTTTCTTGTGCACACGTTTTCATTTTTGTTGTAGTAAAATGTATTGATCTTTCCCTTTAGAGTTTATGCATTTTGTGCCTTGGGATTTTGATTAGAAATGCATTGAGTTCGTAGGGAAAATTGACATATGAGTCTTCATCTTGGAACATATCACATCTTTCTGATTATTTAGGTTTCTTTAAGTGAGATTGTTACACTTCTTACCGCAAAAGTTTTAGATATGTTTCCCTAGATTTATTGCCAGATAACATGGTTATTGTTGCTATTACAAGTAGTATTTTTAAAATTATACTTTCTGTCTAAGTGGGTGTTGACTGCATATAGAAATAAGATAGATTTGGGGCGCCTGGGTGGCCAAGTCGCTTAAGTGAATACCTTTGTCTCAGGTCATGATCCTGGAGCCCTGGAATAGAGCCCTGTGTTGGGCTCCCTCCTTAGTATGGAGTCTGCTTGTCCGACTCTCCCTTTCCCCCTCCCCCTGCTCACGCATGCCCCCTCTCTCAAATAAATAAAAGTAAAATCTTAAAAAAGAAGGTAGATTTTCCTATATTGTTCTTTCATCTAACTGCCTTACTAAGCTCTCCTGCATTTCTAATAGTAGTTTAACTATAGATTTTCTATGTAGAATAAATAGGATCCTCTATTGTTGACAGTTTTCTTTCTTTGATCTTATCTTTATGCTTTGTGTATGTGTGTGTCTTGTCTGTTTTTTAGAAACTCTAACAAATTGGGGGCTCTTAGGTGGCTCAGTTGGTTGAGTGTCCTGATCTCATGGGTGAAGGGATTGAGCCCTGTGTCAGGCTCTGCACTCAGTGTGAGTCTGCTTGGATATTCTTTCCCTCTGCCCCTTCCCCTCTTGAGCTCATTCATTTTCTCTCTAAAGTAAATAAATAAATCTTAAAAAAAAAAAAATCTCTGACAACTTGATGTTGATAAAAATACTGGTAGCATGCAACCGTATTTTGTACCTGAGTTTGTAGTGTATGCTCCTAGCCATACTAAATGTGTTGTGGCTTTTGGTAGATTCCTTTTATCCAACGAAAGAAGTTTCATCTGGTTTGTGAAGAGTTAGTTTGCTTTTGTCATCATGAATGGGTTTTAAATTTTATGAAAGTTTTTTCTGCCTCTTTTCAGATAGTATATAGTTTATCTCCTTCAATCTGGTAGTTTTATTATCAGAAGTTTTTATTAGTAAACTAGTTTTAGTCTTTACCCTGTTGACTCTTTTGTTTGGTTAGTTGCTCATGTGTTTGTACTTTAGGATTGTGAGTTCATCTTCAATAAGGCTTTACCTGTGAGTCTTATGTGGCCCAGGTAGAGGTATGTCCTAGAGATGTTTTACATTTACTTCTAGGTGTCTGGTGTATATCACTTGCCTGGGACCACTTTGGTTTATTTTTTTCTTTTTTTAAAGATTATTTATTTATTTGAGAGGGGGAGGGGCTGAAGGAGGAGAGAGAATCCCAAGCAGGGTCTGCATTCAGCAGAGCAGGGCTCGATCTTACAACCCTGAGATCACCACATGAGCTGAAACCAAGAGTTGGATGCTTAACTGTGCCACCCAGGTGCCTCCCCCATCCCCCACTTTTTTAGAGTAGGCTCTGTGCACAGTGTGGAGCCCAGTGAGGGGCTTGAACTCATGCCCCTGAGGTCAAGACCTGAGATGAGATCAAGAGTTGGATGCTTAACTGACTGAGCCACCCAGGCACCCCTGGACCACTTTAGTTTTGATTAATTTCTTGGACCATGTAGATTGGATACTTTTCCCCTCCTCCAAACCAGGTTGACATAAGCTTTTATGTTGTCTTGTGTATTGGTGGTTAGATTTTTTTCTACACCACTCTTTACTGAGAGTATAACTCTTTAAGTTCCTGTCTTTTTTTTTTTTTAAAGATTTTATTTATTTATTTACAGACAGAGATCACAAGTAGGCAGAGAGGCAGGCAGAGAGAGGGGGAAGTAGGCTCCCTGCTGAGCAGAGAGCCCGATATAGGGCTCGATCCCAGGACCCTGAGATCATGACCTGAGCCGAAGGCAGAGGCTTTAACCCACTGAGCCACCCAGGCGCCCTAAGTTCCAGTCTTTATGTAGAGGTTGTAGTCTTTACTTTTTAGCTTCTTTGAACCACAAGGCATTGTTTCTTAATCTGACCTCCACCCACCCATAGGATTGGCACCCTCTTCTTCTAGGATTGACATAGTGTCAGCTTGCAAGAATATTTATCTATATTTTCAGTTTGCCTTTCATTCTTGGCCTTTGGTCTATTCTATTGTTTTTGTTGTTGTTTTGTGAAAACAGCTGTGCATTTAAAATAAGATAAGTGTTATATATAATTTTATTCATATTTCTAGATGTTTTGCAGTGGGAGAATTTGCACGATCTCCTGTTTGCCAGGGTGCCAAACAGGGAGCCCTTGTCCAAATTGTTAGATGGACCTTGGTCATTGTGGTGCTGCCTTGTTGGTTTCTACTGGAAAGCTCTAGAACTGTTAACCTGGCATCATCTTCTGGTCCTGCCTACCTTCATGACTTTTGTATACCTAGTATTCAAGTACTCACTCTCAGTTAATAATTTCTTTTGCAGATAATTTTATAGGTTTTGGGGCAAAAGTGTAATCAGTAGGGATGCTATAAAATAGCACACTAAATCTTGGTTTTTACTAATCTTGAAATTTGAAATGGTATGTATTTCATAGTTCTTGATCAGGATAACCACAACACTAAGGACATTTGTAAAATGGCACAAGTTCTTTCCATACTTTTATGTTAGTGGCAGTTTTTAGAAGTCTGTCCAACCTCAAAATATGTCATTATTCTTATAATTTCAATACTTTATTATAAAGATTAAACTGCAGTTTGTATAATACTAATATCAAGTCTAAAATATACATAAGGGCACCTAGGTGGCTCAGTCAGTTAAGCTTCTGACTCTTGACTTCTGCTCAGGTCATGATCTCAGGGTCATGAGATCCAGCCCTGCTTTGCTTCCAGGCTCAGCTGGAAGTCTGCTTGAGATTCTCTCCATCTCTCTCTGCCCCTCCCCCAGCTCGCACATGCACATGCACACTCTCTCTCTCTTTCCCTCTCTCAAATAAATATAGATCTTTAAAAAAAAAAGTATATACATATATGTAGAGGCCTGCCTAGTGTGTCATAGCCAAACTAGTGCAAAAATAATGATAACAACTTCATTAAGAGTAGCACTATTTTAAAATGGGACATTTGGAATGTGAAGAGGCCCACTTGTCAGAATTACTTCCTATGGAAGCCACTGCTTTTTTATCTTTAGTTAATGGGAGAGTTGATTAGGAGATTCTGGAACTACCTGTGGTGGAAGTAGTTCAAGTAGTTTCTCGATTAACTTGGCTGAATGGCAGCCTCTAGCCCTGCATTTCTGCCAATGCCGCCATTGACTTAGCTAGGTGTTTCGTTCAGCTTTACTGTGATGTAACAGTGAGTTGCACTCATTCTTGCATGCTTCGCTGGGCAGGAGGAGGGATTAGCTCCTCATCATGTCTTTTTTCTCTCACTTCCTTTCTTTTTTTGTGCATTTTTATTTTGGCCATGGTGCCTGGGCAATGCCCACTTGAGAACAAGCTATAAGATTAAGTAATAACTACTTGTTGACTAAATGATCAGAAGGTTGGAACTTCCTTAATTTTCCCTGAACGCAGGTGTGGAGTCTCTGTCCCTGAGATTTGGGCAGTTGTCTCTAGGTATTCCACTTTTATTCTTCACTCTCAACTAGATTATTCTTGGATAGTGGTTGCCAGCTTTCGTAGGCTGGCATTGTGAATGCTGATGTGGCAGAGGCTTGCAGTTTAATTCCAGGGCAGCCTCACTCTGGTTAGAGAGAAGCCATGCAGGCTTTGACTCTACCCTTAAATGCACTAGGGTGAATGTGTATCTTGTTCACCAGAGATCAAGTAAGAGACTGTGAATGTATTTAGGGCAAATGTTTAGTGTAATTAAGGGAAATAATGCATTGTAAATTTCTTGGTGGGACAAAAATGTCATTTTTCATTTTTTTATTATTTTGTATTCATTTTAAATTATGATTAGATTTGACTTGGTATTTGTTATTTACTCAAATGCTACAGACTTTTTTTTTTTTTTTAAGATTTTATTTATTTATTTGTCAGAGAGAGAGAGAGATCACAAGTAGGCCAAGAGGCAGGCAGAGGCAGAGGGAGAAGCAGGTTCCCTGCCGAGCAAGGAGCCCGATGTGGGACTCGATCCCAGGACGCTGGGATCATGACCTGAGCTGAAGGCCGCTGCTTAACCAACTGAGCCACCCAGGCGTCCCGCTACAGACTTCTTTGGTGTCCCAAAATGACATTATTATTGATTCTTTCGCTTTTGGAGTCAGGTAGTCTTATGGCTTCTTGCTCTGTATCTTTCTTTGAGGCATGTATTTGTATCACTCCTACAGTGCCTGGCATAGTGTCTTTATTATATCATAATATTGGACCATAATAATTTGGACTAATTAATTGCTAACCTTTCTGTCTTTTCCTTTTGACCATTCTTTTTACAGAATAGCTATCAGCTACTTTTTTCTTTAAATTATTTCCTCAGACTTTTTGTTAATCTCAGTGTGTGCCCTTTGTCCCTTCTACCAAGAGAGTATTGTGGCCCTAAGATTCTTGCGTGAATTATTTTGGTCTCTGTACCGCCTGTATGGTGTAATGGAATTATGGCCTTGCCTCCACCGAATAAGCATCTTTATCTGAAGAGTGATGAGAGATAACTGGTTTGGTGTGTGCATCCACACAAGCCATGTTTCAGTCTTTGAGAGATAGCTCTTCTTCCTAAGGGTCAACATCCATTATTTTCTGTTTACAGAGATGAGGTTTTCCTGTAGGTTTTCTTCTTACTAGCAAAATCTATAGCCTGAGTTTTGTCCAGACTTCATATGCTTTTCCCCAAAGAAGATATACAAGTATGAGTTTGAAAGAAGCAGCTTTTTTTCTACTTCAGTATATTGCTTTAGGTTAAGTCACACTCTTTTTCCCACTTACTTTTGCTGATTTTCAGATGTCATTGTTTTTGTCAATATTCACGTCCAACCTTAGACCAGAGAGAGATGTAGCGCAAGTGTATTTAAGTGGTTCAGTGGTATGAATCTTAAGCTACTTCTTTCTGTAATGATGAAGTGCATGTGCACATGCTTATGTGTGCACGTGCGCATGCGTGCGTGTGTGTAGGAGCTTAAGCACTGGGCACTGGTTGAATAACCTTGGCCGTAAGTAACAGTGAAACATGTAATCTAGATAGATTATGTAAGTCTCCTTAGAAGACTTCAGAACTGGGCCACGTCTACACAAAAAGGGAGGGTGAGATGGTGAGTCCAATTTCTACCTGCCTGTGGGGTGCTATTTTTTTATGACATTGACTAGACCTAGAGCCTTCCAGAGGGAACCCAGGTGAGACTTGCCTCAGAGATGATTCCAGTTCCTGCTGGGCTCAGGGGAAGAGGGAGAGAGGACTATCCCCTACCTAGAGGACAAATCCTGTTTTCAAATAGGGATGCTGGGAGGCTTAATTAGCCCTTTTATCCCTACATTTTTGTGTCTTAAAGGAAGTTTCATACTAATTTGTTACTAACTAATTATAGAGAATATTCAGCTAGGTAATCTTTCAAATCTGTACTTGGAAATATTTTGTACTTGTTAAGTGTTTAAATCTTTGGAGAACTAGGAATAGATGTTTTTATTCTCTTGTCAAAATGGCTTTTAGAAGGTTTTTTACATGTTTTTACCACTAAATACTTCATTGCGTATTTCCTAAAGACATCACTTTTAAAAGATTTATTTAGAGAGAGAGAGAGCAAGCGCGTACATGCACAGAGTGGGGTGAGGGGCAGAGGGAGAGAGGGGAAGCAGGCTCCCCTCTGCACGGGGAGCCTGACACTGGGTTTGGTCTCAGGACCCTGAGCTCGTGACCTGAGAGGGAATCAAGAGTCAGAGGTTTAACAGACTGAGCCACCCAGGATGTCCTGAGGCTATCTGGGGACCCCACCCTAAGTGGCTTCATTGCCACAAATTTAAGTGTGATCAAAAGGGGGCTCAGTGTAAACAACAAAAGATACTCCTTCACTCAGAAAATTCCAAGGGTTTGGGGAGCTCTGCCAGGAACCAGGGGAAAAGACTAAATACATTTTTGTTTTGTATCACAGTTATCATAGGGGTGTGTATCTGACTAGCATTACCATTTATTTTAGAGCCAGAAGAGTTTACCTATGTCCAGGCACCTGGCTGGCTTAGTTGGTAGAGCATGCAACTCTTGATCTCAAGGTTGTGAGTTTGAGGTCTGTGTTGAGTGTGAAGCCTACTTAGAAAAAAAAAAAAGATAGTAAGAATACCTATGTCTTTAAGGAGCTAACCACACAGTGTGCCCAAGTCACTTGGCAAAGCCAAAGAGAAAAACTTGAATAACCATGTAAATACAATGATGTTAGTATATTAAAATTTTCCTGTAGACTGTTTTGAAAATATGACTATATGTCACAAAATAGTAGTCATCCATTAAGACTTTTATTTGTAGTTGATGCCAATCTAGGAAAAACGAGAGCATGCAATCTGTATACTGTATAGTTACAGCTATTTTAAAATGAATGGAAGTTGAGAATCTAAAGTGATCAATATCAACTCAGAAAATTGTGGTTATTATTTGTATTGTAGAAGGATTTATGTAGAGTTTCTGTTATAGTCTTATTTTTAAAAGCTAGGATGCCAGGGTTGCTCGGTTGGTTAAGCATCTGCCTTTGGCTCAGGTCATGATCTCAGAGCCCTGGGATTGAGCCTCACATCAGGCTCCTGCTCAGTGGGGAGTCTGCTGCTCCCTTTCACTCTCTGTCTTTCTCAAAAATAAAATCTTTAAAAATTATAAAAGCTTTGATTTGTCAAAGTGCTACTGGCACAGAACTTTTCAGGATTGTGTCTAGTGGATAGGTTGACTAGATACAGAGAAGTCTTCACTAAAGGTTGTGTGAATGTTTGCAGGGCTGTGAAGAACAAACCATCCCCTCTCTGCTCAGCTTCTGTTTGTGTGGATTTGTAGGCATCCAGCATGAGCTCCATCGCTCAGTGATAGAACTCCTAGGAGAAGGGAGGGGCATCAGAGGGCTTGGGCTTTGGGAAGAGACTGATGAGAGGGGTGTGGGGTAGTTGTAGTGGAAATTGGAGGGACAGGACACCAGCCACGGTTTGGCTTCTCTCTGAGCCTCTTCTTAACCATCTAATAGATAAACCCAACCTGCTCTTAGGCTGATCTGGACTTAGGGCTGGCTTGGGCCTCAGGAAACCCAGGGAAAGTAGGCCAAACATGTTCCTGCCTTGTAGACCCTTACCTCTCTTATCTCTACTTTAAGAATTGAGAGCTGGGTGGAAAGAGATACAGGGCTCACAAGTTGAATGGTAACATATTTAGTCAAAATTGCTTTTGCTCTTGCTTCATCCTCAGTATTCAGAGATCCTGGGACCTTACTTTCCTCTTCTTCTTTTTTTTAATCACCCTCACATTATACTGATGGTTTAAAATGTTCATGTGGCTCACACGCACATGTGTGTCAATTGAGAGAGAGGAAGAGAATTTTTCAGAGCCCAGGTCCCTCTGGGCAGTAGTGGCTGTGTCACCTAGCCTTCTCACAGCCAAAGCACACCCCTGCTTTAGCTCCTATCTTCCTTGTCCGTCACCCTCCCTCCCCCCTTTTTTCCAGCTGACTCCATGGAGAATGAAGTGAGTCTTTAATTTACTTCCCTCGGCAGTGGCCCTCTGGAGTTTTATTCCTACTTATCAAAATGCCCGGGACTGACCCTACAGGGATATGCTGCTCAGTGACCTCTTGGGTGATAGACCCAAGTCGGGGAGCTTTGGGGGCAAACACAGGGAACCTCAGCCCTTGGCCATTTTTTTTTTTTTTTAAAGATTTTATTTATTTATTTGACAGAGGGAGAGATCACAAGTAGGCAGGAAGGCAGGCAGAGAGAGAGAGGAAGGGAAGCAGGCTCCCCACGGAGCAGAGAGCCCGATGCGGGGCTCGATCCCAGGACCCTGGGATCATGACCTGAGCCGAAGGCAGAGGCTTTAACCTCTGAGCCACCCAGGCGCCCCAGCCCTTGGCCATTTTACAGGGCATGTGAATAGCAGAGATTCAGTAATAAAAGTAAAAATTTGACTTTGCAGATGTAATATTAATTTCAGTCACTGAGAAAGTTTGGCCTTGATGGTTAATTACATTTGTAAAATAACCTGTGTATATCATTAGGAGATTAAGCTTGTACTTTTTATTTGAATACAGCATTAAATTAAGTATTTTATGTTTATGTAATGTGGTCCTGTTTGTTACATTCTTTCTAAATACTGGTTTTTCTTTATGATACCTAAAAATAGGGACTCTAAGACAATAGATCTCCAGCTTTTTGGTCTTAAATCCTTTTATACTTTAAAAAATTATTGAAGATCCCCAAAAGCTTTTGTTTATGTGGCTTATAATGATCAATAGTCACTGTATTAGAGATGTAAAGATATCAATTTTTTTAAAATATAATAAACTCATAATGTATTAACATAATTTTTAGTGAAAAATGACTATATTTTCCAAAATGAAAAAATCAGAAGAGTAGAATTATTTTACACATTTGAAAATTTGAAAATATCTGCTTGAATAGAGACAGATTCTCAAATCTGCTTCTGCATGTTGTGACTTATTGTTTTGTTGACTTACTGTGTTGTTAAAGTAGATGAAGAATGTAATTGGAAAAGGGAGGAGTGTTTTAGCAGCCTTTTCAGATAATTATGTGGGTATTCTTTGATACTGTAACCGAAACTCTGACAAGTGGTAGTTTCTTCAAGGTTAATTGTAATATGGAATTTGAAACTATATCAAGGAACTTTTTGTATTCTGTTATATTAAAATCCATTAGTCTATCTTGCACTTTGAATGGCTCTTTAACCCATGCATGATTTTGACTTTGTGGCTCCTTTGACCTTTCTTGAGGATTCCAGGGGTTGCTGGACCTCTCTTTGGGAACTGCTGTCATAGAATCTGGAAGGGATCTTCAAGATGAATTCTGGTCTGTCTCTCTCTTGGCCTCATCTAAGAGGGGTAAGGGAAGCTAAGGGAGAACTGATTTGACCAAGGTCATGCAGCCAGTTTCCCATAGAGCTGTGGCTAGAATTTAGGTTTCTTGATGGATTCTGTAAACATGGCTGCAGTGCCTCTGTTGTGCTTGGTGCTGAGTCCCTGAACCGAGCTCCACTGCATTGCCTTTTAGAGAGAGTTGTCTCTTGTGGCCCTCTCCTTGGAGTCCTGAATGTTTTGTTCACCTTCTCTTCCTTATTTTGTCTTAATTAAGCTCCATATTGCGAAAAGTCTCCTTAGATTTCTGAATAAGATATCTTGAGCTGTGTCATTTTCTAGCTCTGTGGCTGCTTTGTGTATGTTAAATGTGTTTTTAAGTAACTGAAGGATAATCAAAAGGCATTTGGGCTACGTGTATGCATCAGGTTTTTGTCTTGCCTAGGAAAGGTGTTTTGAAATAACTTCAGAGATCCATAGTGGATCTCTCAGTAGGCTGGAAGAATCCAAAGTACCCTTTGAGTGCTGGAAGTGGGCTGAACTCTTGTTTTGTTCTTTAGTCTTTGAATTATATAAATTGCTTGACTAGTGCTGTTCTTTGAAGAAGCGTTGCCAAAAGTTTTTAGACTGAACGTTTTCAAGCTCTTAAAGCTCCTCCCCCTGTAAATTAGCATAAATGCATGGTTTTGTTTATACTCTTTTTTTTTAAGATTTTATTTACTTGACAGAGATCACAAGTAGGCAGAGAGGCAGGCAGAGAGAGAGATTGGGGGAGGGGGAGCAGGCTCCCCGCTGAGCAAAGAACCCAGTGTGGGGCTTGATCCCAGGACCCTCGGGTCATGACCTGAGCAGAGGCTTGTAACCCACTGAGCCACCCAGGTGCCCCATTTTGTTTATACTCTTAATGGAAAAGGAAGTGTGCATGGCACTCGCTGTGGAATTGCTTTGAGATAATTTGGGGAAATTTAATACAACTCAAGGTCACCAAAATTAATGAGGACATGTCGGTCTGGAATTATTTTGTTAATATCAAACATAGCATCAGGATGCTGCCAAGGGCCAGAAAGACATCTCTGAAAGTGCGTGGGCTGCTGTGCCGTGGTGAGGAAGTGTGTGCCACAGTTTTAAGATTTCAGTGTGGACTCTCCGAGCATTGTCTGCTTTGTGAACAAAGGCTTTGCTAGTACCTATGTGTCTTTGTGTTTTTCTGTTCTGTGTATTCTGCTCCCCAGGGGTGTGTCTTAGGGCTGTGCCTGCATGATTAATTCACTGATTCTTGGCCAGGCACTGCTCTATAGACAGGTGTCGATGTTTTTGAACTTAGCAGGACAGAGGAAACTTTTCCTTCACTCTCAAGATTGCTGTAAAGGACTGGAGTGGGATTGGCTGTGGGTTTCTTCATAATTATAGCCTCCATTAGGAAACCCAATATATTAAACTGTAGACATTAACATATTACTTAGGGATTGAGTATTTACTTTTCAGAGTGGTTCTTTTTAGAGCTTCTTTATATAGCTAGTTCTCCAGTTTCATTAAAATAGAATTTGATTCCCAGAATTTGCTTTGTAGGAATACCCGTCCTCATTAAGGCACAGCATACCCATAATCTCTCCTACAGCTCCTCTTCCCTGGAGATTGAGACAGTTTCACATGGGTTGGGGAGCAAATAAGGGAGATGCATTTTTTTCCTTAACAACTTTTTTCCTCTTGCCTGCCTTACAGTTCTGAGAGCTAATTTCTCAAGTCAGGGCTACCTTCCCTGTGTTTGAAAGGCTGTGCCCACTTGGATGTGTTTGTATGTGTGGGTGGAGCCCCATACAGACAAAATGCAATTGACTGCACTGCTGCCTGCTAAGATCAGCTTTTCCCCTGCCAGTTTCCTTTTGTTGCTTTTTTGAAGGAGATCAGTAACAGCAAAACCTACCCTTTACCTAGTTGGTGTGATTCTGAAGAGTAGAGAAAAGAATTCATTGTGTCATCCCTGTAATGAAATTTAGTGGCTCATGAAGGGTAGGGAAAGAGAATAACTAAATTTGGTGGGACTTAAATCTGTCACTTTTTGGTTTATTCTCTGTTTGGGGCATCTGATCACCTGGGTACTATTTTAAAGTTATTTTTAAAGTGTTTTTTGAGTAGGGGCCTCGACCAATGTCTCATATTCTAATAATATGTGTGGTTGTTGATGTTTAATTGATGTTTACTTCTATCTATCAGGAGCTTGGGGCTGAGGTTGTTTTGAAGATGTTCATTAACTGAGGGTTTACAGGAGGCTTCTCCTTGTTACTGTTTACCTCTAAGTGATTGTCATTCTTCCGCTACCACACAATTTCGTCTCTAAAATGACAGGCACTCAGATTACCTAGAGGTCGCTAATTAAAAATTGTCCTGTAAAAGCCGTCCCATAATCAGCCAAACACACTGTAAGCAAAACACTTATCTCAAGCGGTCTAGGATGAACCAGAGGGATTATGCTGATTACAGATATTGACTTCCACATAGAGTAGCTGCTGTTGAATTATCATCATATTCATATTCAGAATAAATTTCGCTTCCAAAGCTGATGACATCTAATTGATTTATTGCTTCCTTTCTAAAACCTAATGAACCTAAAGACATAGGATTGTTACTCCCTCAGAAATTTGGAATCTGCTTTGTCACTCAGTGAATGATAGTTCATCATTAGTTATATTAATTTGTATTTGTGGAACACCTTTCTTTGCTGTGCCTTAACACCCTTTGTAGGTGTTTTGGAAGTGCATTACTAATCCAAAAATTTAAATTTTATTACTAAATCATTTTACAGCTGTTTTTTGCTTTCATTGCCTTGAGAGGCTAAGTACATGACCTATGGGGACACACACTCATAAATCCTATGGTTGTTAAATAGATAGTCTTAAATTCTAGTTTTCCAGAACTAAAGGATTCAGTTACTTCATTTTGTTTCTGTTTCTTTTTAGGAGAACATAAAAGTTCTACTTCAAATTGTGTCTGGACCTTAATAAGAGATTTCAGTTCTGGAATAGTTTTTGTGTTGAATAATTAGAGACTTGTGTTTTGGTTTTTATTTTGGGAGATGGGAGGAATTTTAGGATAACCTGATTGTGGATGTGGTTGTCTGTAGCAGTTTGTCTTAGAAAAGATTATTTATTTTGTGCTCCTTCCCCACATTTTATTATGAAAAATTTGAAATATATAGAAAAATTGAAAGAATTGGTCAGTGAATCTTTATGTTAACATTTTGCTAATGCTTACTTTATCACAAAGCAGTCTGTCTAGCTTTCTCTTTATCTTCTTTCCCCCGCCAAGAAGAAATGACATTTATAGCTAATAGTAAAGTAGAACAGGCAAGAGAGAAAGAGACAGACAGACAAGCGCAGTACCTGGCGTATATTAGACATAATAGAGCAAGTTGACAAATGAGGGAGTGAACATGAATGAGTGAATGATCTGAATAGGACATGCTTCCAGGCCCATATACAGTTCCCACCTAATTCCCTGCCCTTGGGGATTTACTGTCTGGTCTGGAAGTGAGAAACCACAGAAGGCAAAGCACTTTGCCAGGTAGCTCATATGAAGGCTTCAGTGAAGGTCAGCATGGTCAAGCATGGCTGCTACTGGAGTTCAGAAGAGGAAGTATGACCCCAGAACACTGGGGCGGTTGACCGAGACTTCTTGGGAGAAATGGAGCTGAAGTTGGGCTAAGAGGTAAGGCAGAGCCTGTGAACAGAGAAGGACACAGGAACATTCTGAGTCATGGGGAGTGTGAGGCTCCCCACATACTGGGGAGGAGTGGCAGTGTGGTGCCTGCTGGAAGCCTTGCATTCAGGTGATTGGAAAGTATACTGTCTTCCAGATGGTGCTCGGAGGCAGCTCCAGGCAGGATCCACTCCCTCTTCCCTGGGCTCTCCTAGTTACTCTCATTCCAGGGCTCTGCCCATGCTGCTCACTATGCCTGGAACACATTCCCTCCGGATGTCTGTGTGGCTCCCTCTGTCCTCTGGCCTCTGCTCAGTGAGAACTCCCCCAGTCTCCTTCTGGCTGTGCCAACTCCCCAGCATGATTTGTTGTGTTTCCTGCTCTGTTCCCAAAGCCTAGTGGTAGGGTCTGTGACTATATAACCTTAATGTGTATATGTATGCATATATAGAGATACAAAGAAAATTGAAGGAATGAACAGGTGGGAGTTCTGACGCATAGAGTGTGTTTGTTTGGTCACTTTAAGACGTTTTCTTGTCCAAGCAGAGAAGCTTCAGCTGGGCAGAGAGTCACCAAAACGTATATTAGGGTCAGTGCACTTGTGAGGAAGGTTGAAATTTGGGTATGGTTAGTTTGCCCCTTCAGGGCATTCATCCTTGGCATTTTCTCTTGGAAAGATTCGTGTTCCTAATTGAAGTGCTTGGTGATCCTGATGCCTCTTGTCCTCCTTCCAGGACCCCTGCAGTGGATCATGAGTTGGTAATGCCCACTGAGGACCTCTGGGAGCCATGTCAGACGAATCCGCCTCAGGGAGCGATCCAGACCTGGACCCGGACGTGGAGCTGGAGGATGCGGAAGAGGAGGAGGAGGAGGAGGAAGTGGCAGTGGAGGAGCACGGCAGGGATGACGCGGAAGACCTACTGGATGGTGAGTGGCTCTAGCGAGTGACATAGGTTGCCTTATTTTTTCTTCTCTTGGGTTTTTTGCTGGGAGAGCATGGTGTTTCCAGTTGCATTTCTTAGGTCATCTGTTGTGAGAAGGTAGAGACTGGGAACACAGCAACAATGAACTCATATGCTATTTCTCAAGAAATGGCTTGTTGTACCTCTGTGTAGACCTCACTCTAGTACTGGATGAACCTTAGCATTTAACTCGTCTTTGACAGATGTGCAGATTCAGATTTGCAAATTTGAGAGTAGAGAATTCTTGCCCATGTCATGGAGGAGTCAATGGCAGAGTCCTTGTGGAGAGACTTTGTGGTCTGGGGTCATGAATTCATCAGGTGACCACAGGTAGGCATGAGGGTAGGTGTGAGTTTCCTGAAATTGTATTTATGGTTCTGCTTGTATGGACATGAGGGAATTATGTGGGGAGAGATTTTCTGATGATAGGCTCACAACTCCAGAATGCTTATTGCATCTCCTGTGGTGCTGCTCTGCCTCCTAGCCACTTCCAGTGACTGTAAATTGTTCCTGATGAGAGAGAACTGAACCTCTATAGCTGGTAGGCACCCCTCTGGATTCCTCTTTGGCTCACCCCTTCCTTTGCCCACAGCTTAACTGCAGTGGCGTTGACTTCTTCTTTTCATCTTCAGTCTAATGTCAGGTCATCTGGGCAGCCACAGGGCTTCTCATTTAATTCCAGGCTTTCATGGCATAGGATTTAGTTGTTTGTAAGATTCCTATTGACTGAGGAATAAAGTTTTTCTCTGTTTATAACAAACCACCTTGGTAGGATGCAACATTATACTAGGTTATCTCTGCTTGCATCTGAAGGAGCCTAGGAAAATGTGCTACTGCTTTTCTCCAGATTCAAGAAGGATGAACATGGATCCTCTTCCTTTGCTGAAGTACTATCTTCAGTTCTCATTCATCCTACCAGATGTTTTATGGTTCAGGGATCAGTTTTCCCTCATTTATACTATCTAGGAGTCTCTGCCTCATTTCTACTTCCCCCACCTTTGGCAGGGAAATTACCATTTTATTTATTTTTTTTTTCTTGATATTGTTTGCTGTCCCTGCTTGTTTATTCAGTTGGAGTCTCCCCAATTGGTTCTGCAGTTCCTTTCTATAAAGTAGAATAAGTAGAAGTAATGGAAGATAGTGCTGGAAGGGTACACCACCAGACTGCCTTGCTTGGCTCTCATGGTTCTTAAGATGGCATTAGAGTCCCCAGGTATCTGCATCAGTTTTTGCTTTTTATCATTTGGGTTCTCAGAATTATATTTTCACATACCTCCTAGAACTCTTGTCAGGTTTAGATCGGATTTAGGATGCTGCTGGTAGGTATGATGGATATATACACATTGTCTTCCCTCTTAGCTTTTTGGAATTCTGCCTTCCTTGTTAGGTTAATTATTAAAAGAAAAGCATGTGCTTCTCTGGACTTTACTATTATTTATTTAAAAGTGGTGAGAATTGTGATTTGTCTCAGAATAGTGTAGCTATGCAACTGGAGTGCTTTTTTTGTTTGTTTTTGTTTTTTTAGATTTTGTTTATTTATTTCAGAGAGAGAGATAGCAAGAGAAAGCATGAGTAGGGTGGTGGGGAGAGGGACAAGCCGGCTCCCCACTGAGCAGGGAGGCCAGTATGGGGCTTGATCCCAGGACCCTGGGATCATGTCCTGAGCCAAAGGCAGACACTTAACCACCCAGATGCCCCTGTAACGGAGTTTTTAAAAAAGATTATTTATACCATTCTCAGATGAAATAATTTTTAAAAATTTGAAATGAGTTATTTTTATTACTTATGAAGTTCAGAGTGTTAGGAAAAAATGTTCTGTAGGTGCTCTCTTCTTCTCTTGCTCTGCTAGGGTACGTTACTTCTTGGATTTTGATCAAGGATCCTTTTGATGTTTCACAGTAGTGTTAGAGCTCTACTCACCCAAGCACTCCCAAATGGAAGTGATGCTTCTGTTACTTGTGGCAACTCTGCTGCTGTTTTAGAGCTGATAGTTTTCCTGGTTCTCTTATTTTGCACACTGTGCAATTTTGCTGAACCATCTGAGACCTGCCCGTTTCTTCAGTCTTGCCCTTCCTGCCTTGGCTTGCTGGTCATCCCACAGTCTTAATGGGTAGAGCAGCCAGCTATTCTAAAATTAGGAATAGCTATGAATAGTCTTAGCTCGTATGGTGTGATGTGGCCTTTTATTGTCTTAGAGCAGTGGTTCTCAATGTAGGATGATTTTGCCTCCCAGGGGACAATTTACAGTGTCTGAAAACACTGTCATGACTTCCATAAGGTGAGGGAAAAATGCTGCTGGCATCTTGTGGGCAGAGACTCTGGATGCTGCTAAACATCCTACATTGCATAGGACAACTCTGTCCTACACACAGTTATTGTCCCCAAGTATCAGTAGTGCTAAGGTTGAGAAACCCTTTCAGAAAGGAAACTGTTACTTCAGCTCTTTTTATTTGAAGTCTCATCTCTACTGGATGACAATAACTCACTTTTGTAGTGCTTCCTCATCATTTACACAAACATCTGAATTACATACCCACCTTTTCAAAGAAATTTCTTTGGTGATTCCCTCTATTTGTATTTGTTTTCTTTATAATTTCTGCTTTATAATATTCTTCCTCCTACTTCTTTTGGGTTTGTTTAGCAATACTGCCAAACTTCTTTTTCTTTTCTTTTTTTTTAAAGATTTTATTTATTTACTTGACAACGATCACAAGTAGGCAGAGAGGCAGGCAGAGAGAGAGGGGGAAGCAGGCTCCCTGCTGAGCAGAGAGCCCGATGTGGGGCTTCATTGCAGGACCCTGAGATCATGACCTGAGCCAAAGGCAAAGGCTTAACCCACTGAGGCACCCAGTCGCCCATTACTTCCAAACGTCTTAAGAATGTGCTTACCAGGGGGCGCCTGGGCGGCTCAGTGGGTTAAAGCCTCTGCCTTTGGCTCCGGTCATGATCCCAGGGTCCTGGGATCGAGCCCTAAGTCGGGCTCTCTGCTCAGCAGGGAGCCTGCTTCCTCCTTTCCCTCTGCCTGCCTCTCTGCCTACTTGTGATCTCTGTCTGTCAAATAAATAAATAAAATATTAAAAAGAAAAAAAAAAAAGAATGTGCTTACCAGGGCTCCTGGGTGGTGCTAACAGACAACTAACTCTTGGTTTTGGCTCAGGTCAGGATCTTAGGGTCATAATATCGAACTCCACATCAGGCTCTGTGCTCAGCAGGGAGTCTGCTTGAGATTCTGCCTTTCCCTCTGCTCCTCTCAGTCGTGCTCTTCCTCTCTTTCTCTCTGTCTCAGATAAATAAATAAATCTTTAAAAAAAAAAGAATGTGCTTACATTTGTTTCCCTAATAAAAACAGTTAAAACTGTTAATTTCCCTCTAAGTACGGATTTAGTTCATCCCCTCACAAGCATTTTGACACAGTTTATCTTACTTATCTTGATAATCCTAGGTGTTAGGTAGGGCAGATACACTTTAGAGATAAGGAAATTGAGGCTTAGAAAGGCAAGTGACCCACTCGGTATGACTTCGCAAGAAAGTGGCAAAGCTGGGCCTTTGGTTTCCAAAGTGGTACTCCTTTTTCAAACCCATGCTGATTGTGAGACCATAGATTCATATCATTCCCTTGGCTATAATGGGTTGCTTTCTCTCTCTCTCTCTCTCTTTTTTTTTTTTTTTTTGTTGTTTGTTTGTTTGTTTGTACTGTGAAGGAAGAAATTGATTAATACTATTGACCAGAGATGAGAAGTAATAGCATGAGTAAAGGCATAGTAGAGAGGCAGGTATGACATATGCTAGAGAATGATGACCCATCTTACTTGCTATAGACTAGACACATTAGGGGAATGACCAGAGTGAGACTGGAATGATATAGCCTGGAATCAGTTTAGGGGGGAGTTTAGAATTTGTTTTAAAGGCAGCATGGGAATTGATGGAAGTTTTTACCAAGGAGCATTCATTAAACCTTTGATTTTTAAGAATGTTACTTAGCAGTGTACAGAAGAGGTGGCCTGTAGATAGTGAAGAGCAATTAGGTCTGTGGTAAAACTTTATGGGAAGGATTAATGAGATTTTTGAACTGTTGGGATCAGTTGACCTGCATAGGAGGAGTAAATGGTCAGATTTGTTACAGTAAAATTTATAGGACTTGGTGACTTATTGCATATGTGGGGCAGGTTGAAGACAGAATAGGTAAAGTCTGGGAGGATGATGAAATCTTTACAAATGCGGAAGAATGGGGTAGATAGGAAGTGGATGGGGGAGTTAGAGGTATTTTTAGCTTTGCTGCATTATATGGGGCATTGTCTCCCCCTTGATACTGACCTTTGAATGTTGGCTTGTGGGAGAGTAGTCTGACAGCACGGAGGCTTTGGCTCTTGGGGAGCACCATGATTTGGTCTTTAAAAGGTGGGGAGAAGACAGTGCTTTCCAATTTCTAACATACTGTGGGGCTTTTGGCGTGTTATAAGACATTTTGGATTTTTTTTTAAAGATTTTATTTATTTGACAGAAGGAAGCGAGAGAGCACAAGCAGAGGGAGCAGCAGAGGGAGAGGGCGAAGCCGGCTCTCCGCTGAGCAGGGAGCCCTATGAGGGGCTCGATCTCCGGACCCTGGGATCATAACCTGAGCTGAAGGCAGACACTTAACCATCTGAGCCACCTATGCGCCCCTGGATTGCTTTTTCATTTCCCTGTTTTTCTTTTCTCCTAATGCATGTGTTGGATTTTCTCTATTCTCTTGGAATGGTGGGAGAAGTTAGGTGTTAGCACCTTTGGGGCCTATCATTATCAGAGGCAGAAGTTCAAAACCTGGTGCCTGTGGTGCCACGGTGGCTCAGTCGGTTAAGCATCTGCCTTTTAGATCAGGTCATGATCCTGGAGTCCTGGGGTTGAACCCCGCATTTGGCGGGGGGGGGGAATCCCTGCTCAGCGGGGAGTCTGCTTCTACCTCTCCCTCTGCCCCCATGTCCCCTGTGCTTGTGCTAGCTCTCTCTCTCTCATAAATAAATAAAATCTTTAAAGACAAAACAAAAAACCTGGTGCCCCTGGAATTGGCTTTCCTTATGCAAAAGTGGTTTTTCTGGCCCAGTATTTTCTTCTAGCTCAGCTTCAGGTCCAATATCTTGCCCCAGATAAGGTATTTTGAAATATTTAGATGAAGAGAACTCCTACAGTAATCTAGCTTTTACCAAAAAAAAGTTTGTTTCCAGTTGCCATTTAATGTGTTTCAGTGAATGTGAAAGTGTGGCATGGCTAGTTCATGTCAGAGTCCTGGGTGTACTTGGCTTTGTAAAGAGATTTTCCTTTGCCTTGGTGTTTTGTTTGCACTTTTGTTTTTCTCATTATTACTGCGCTCTAATCCTACAGTGGATTCTTCCTTTCATGGCTTTAGCAACCATAAGTGATAAAGTTTAGATCAAGAGATATTTCCAAGGGTTTTCCTGTGTATATACATGGCAAAAATCTTAACATCTGTTTCCCCAAGGTAGCTTCTTATACCCCTGCAGCAGGGAGACAGGAGAGAAAAGTAGCAAGAAACCTGGGCCTAAATATGCCCTTATAGGTTGCACGGGCAGAGGACATGCTTAAAATTAAAAAAATTTTTTTAAACAAGAACGTCATGTGTTTTTATTAACATTCATCTGGATTAATGGATCTAATTCCTGATTTCGCTCATTCTGCAGGTGTATGATGAATCTTAGTTAATAATATGATTCCCCTTCCACTACCACTTATACTTGTTGTAGGCTACCTTTATTCTTGTGAAATATTTGCAAGGAAAATCCAGATGCCCCATTCTTTCCTACGGTATGGTATTTTTACTTCATTACTTGTGCGGGTATTTTTGGTCTTAGCCTGATTCTCCATCAGGGTTCTGGGGCCACCACCACTCTTTTCTTCTGAGAGCATTCTACTCATCCAAGCTGTTTGGCCCATGTTATGAATAGCCTTGTTAAGCTAAGACAAGAGTAGGGTTTTTCTAAAGGAATTTTAGTGGAGAAAAGACCAAGCCCTACCCAGAAACTGCAGGCTTAAAGAACTTACTGGTTATTCTAAGAATGATTGCTTGCCAGAGGGTTTTATTTCCAAACTTGCTTCCCCAGGTTGCAGTAGGCATATTGGGAGTTTATGGAGCTTCAGGATGAACATGACAAACCTAGTTAGAGTGCCAGTTTTATCAGGAGATTGGGGGAGTGGTGTTGGGGGTTGAGACTTTCGTACTTTAACTGATAAGGAATTAAAAATATTTTTGTAATGAAAATTAGGCCTAGAAACCACAATTCATACGCATTTTTAAGGTAAAATGGGATTTTTTTTTCAAATAAATTTTAGAGTATGAATGTTTTTGTTTTTTAAAAATTTTATTAATTTATTTGACACAGAGAGAGAGTAAGAGCACAGGCAGGGGGAGTGGCCGGCAGAGGGAGAGGGAGAAATAGGCCCCTGTGGAGCAGGAACCCAATTCAGGGCTCAATCATAGGACCCTGGGATCATGACCTGAGCTGAAGGCAGATGCTTAACCAACTGAGCCACACAGGTGCCCCAGTTTGAGTGCATTTTGAATGGTACCCTGAGAGTCCCAAAGGGTAAGAACATTTTCTGTGGGCATTTAGGACTCCTCAGTAGAAAAGTTTGAGGAGTCCTGGTTTAAGTTAGTCAAGATCTGGGCACAGACTGCCTTGATGGGTACATCTTTTTAGAAGGTGAAGGCTGCTTTTTTGTTTATTTTATTTTTGTCTATTTTACATGACAAATCAGGATACTGAGATACTGGAATTGAAACTAGATATGTTCCTTCTGGAACCTGCTTCATGCTGTCTTGTTGACAGAAAGCTAACCTCCTGGATGTCAACTTTGGCCTTAGGCTGACCTCCTTCACTTTAGACCACTGGTTAGGGAAAGCTGATCTCCTTCTCAACCCCTAGATCTCAGACTCTTCTGCAGGGAGTTTGCTTTTTGCTTTTTCTCTGACTGCATTCTATTTGTCCTCTTTGCTTACAATGCAAAGAATTGGGTAAAGTGTTCTAGGCAGAGGGCCAAGGCAAAGCCCTAGTGTGGGAACAAATTTGCTTGTTTAAGAATCAGGAACGTAGAGGCCATGGTGGCTGGAGCATAGAGAGTAAAGGCCAGAGTGGTCTGGGGTGAGATAGGAAGGGGCCTGAGCATGTAGGGGCAGTGGTGGCGGTTTGAAATATACCTGGAATCCTGGGTTTATTTGTTTGGGTTCTGGCTGTTGCACTTTCAGATTCTCACTGTGAGTTCTGGACATAATCAGTAAATAGTAGCAGTCTGCAGGAAAAGTTATGCTGTCTGAGCAGCTGCAAGTCAAAGAAGTGTGGGGAGCTTCTAGAAATTTGTACTAAGTCAGAATGGGTGGTTTTGTTTCATAAAGAATCGTACCTGGGAGGAGTGAGTTCAGCAGTCTAATGGGAATCCTACCCAATGTTCTCTCCCTCGTATGGAAGCCCCCATGGGCCTTCACAAGGCAGCATAAGTTATGGAGTTTGACTTTTCACCATTTATTATGGCATCTCTGTCACATAAGACATCCTTACTTTGAGCCTAGATTTATTTTCCAAGAATAGTTTTTTTTTTTTTAAAGATTTTTATTTATTTATTTGACAGGCAGAGATCACAAGTAAGCAGATAGGCAGGCAGAGAGAGAGAGAGAGGAGGAAGCAGGCTCCCTGCAGAGCACAGAGCCCAATGTGGGGCTCGATCCCAGGACCCTGGGATCACGACCCGAGCCAAAGGCAGAGGCTTTAACCCACTGAGCCACCCAGGCGCCCCTCCAAGAATAGTTTTAAAGAAACTTTATGAAACCTGTGATTGCATAATGTCCTAGATCTAGATCCCTTTTTGGAGAGAGTGTTTGGAATTTGAATAATATTTTAAAATCTATAATGCCAAATGGCTTATTGACTTTACTGTTTAATAACTTTGTGATTGTGAGTAACATGTGCTTATTAAATAAATTTTGGAAATACACAGTATTATAAAGGACACAAAAATCACATGTAATTCCATCAGCCAGTGATAGCAAGATACTTTGTTGTAGTTTTCCCATCCTTTTGCTATGCAAATGTGTATTTTTACAAAACTAGAGTCCTATTGTGTATCCCTTTTTGCATGTGCCATTTAAAAGTCTTCATAATTATAGTGACTTTGTAATTCCATGGCATTTCACTTATTTTTACTTTTCTAAGCTTTTATTTATTTAAAAAAAATTTTTTAATAAGTGTTAGCTCTTCTTCTTTTTTTTTTTTTTTAATTTTATTTATTTATTTGACAGACAGAGATTACAAGTAGGCAGAGAGGCAGGCAGAGAGGAGGAAGCAGGCTCCCTGCCCAGCAGAGAGCCCAATGTGGGGCTCGATCCCAGGACCCTGGGATCATGACCTGAGCCGAAGGCAGAGGCTTTAACCCACTGAGCCACCCAGGCGCCCGTATTTTTTAAGATTTTATTTATTTATTTGACGGAGAGAGAGATCGCAAGTAGGCAGAGAGGCAGGCAGAGAGAGAAGGGAAAGCAGGCTCTCCGCTGAGCAGAGAACCCGATGCAGGGCTCGATCCCAGGACCCTGAGATCATGACCCGAGCTGAAGGCAGAGGCTTAACCCACTGAGTTACCCAGGTGCCCCCTAAGTTTTTATTTCTAAAAAATAAAAAATAGGGAAGCGTATAACACCAAGAGTGAACCCTAATGTAAATTATAGGTTTTGGGTAATAATGATGTGGCAATGTGGGCTCATCCACTGTGTGTAACAGATGGACCACTTTGCTGGGCGATATTGATAATGGGTGAGGCTATGCATGTATTGGGGTGGGGGTATATGGTAAATCTCTGTACCTTCCTCTCAGTTTTTCTGTGAACCTAAAACTATGGGAATATCCTATGCCTCCAGTCTTTTACCCAGTGTTTTCAGTTTCCATTTATGATTTCTGCTTGTATCACTTACTAATATGGTAGCTGCAAAATGGTGATTTTTGTGATTCTATATTCCTTTTACATTTATTTGTATTTTTTGGTAAAGATGAGCTCTCCCTCCCCACTTTATTTTTCTTCATCCTTTTCCTCCTCATTATTATTATTTATTTTTTTTAAAATATCAATATGGTCTCAGATCCTTTTTTGAAAAATTCCGTGTGATAGAGGCTCCTGGGCGGCTGAGTCACCCATGGTTAACCATCTGACTTCCACTGAGTTCATGATCTCAGGGGTCCTGGAATTGAGTCCTGCATGGGACTCCATGCTCAGTGGGGGGGTCTCCCTCTCCCTCTGACTGTCCCCCTGCTCATGCTTCCTCTTTCAAATAAATAAATAAAATCTTGAAAAATTCAGTGTGATAGAATCCATTCCTCTTGTTCATTTTGATGCTCAAATCGTCCCAGAGTTGGCTAGTGGGAGCCCCTTACAGCTAACTTCACTGTTCCTTTGGACACGTTCCCTATAGTTTGTGATCACTTCCTTTTCTTTCTGGCACAGCAGTGTTCCAGACCTAGCTTGTATTTTCTCTCTTCCAACCTGGTAACTGGCTTTTTCTCCAAAGATTATTGGTTTCTTTTAGAGGGAAATGGTACTTAGAAGCTAAGATCTGGGCTATACATGTGCTCATTACTACTGGAATATCATTGATTATAGGCTCTTTTGGTCTGTAGAGCCAGGAAATACATTTATTTAAATAATTGTGTTCATAAACAGTGCTCTAAACTTTAAAACTTCTCCTATTTCCTATTTGTATCTTTCTTCCACAGTGAGAACTTGGTTTTCAGCATCAGTGTATTTATTAATTTGCTTAGTTTTACAGTAGGTTCAAATAATTTCAGATGTTTTTGCTACAAACAATAAATCTAAAGTTCAAGAGTTTTTTTGCAGGGCGCCTGGGTGGCTCAGTGGGTTGGGCCGCTGCCTTCGGCTCAAGTCGTGATCTCTGGGTCCTGGGATCGAGTCCCTCATCAGGCTCTCTGCTCAGTAGGGAGCCTGCTTCCCTTTCTCTCTCTGCCTGCCTCTGTGTCTACTTGTGATCTCTCTCTGTCAAATAAATAAATAAAATCTTTAATGAAAAAAAAAAGGTTTTTTGGAGTTTTTTTTCTTTTAATATATCCCACTAAGCTATTTAGTCAGAGTATTATATAGTTGGATTTTTGTTTTTTTTCCCCAGCCTTATTAAGGTTTAATTGTATGCTATGTATATATCCCTAAAACTATCACCAAAATCAAGATAATAAGCATATGCCTTACCCCTGAAAGTTTCCTTATTCCCTTTTGAAGTCCTTCCCTCCTTTTCCTGCCCTCTAACCCTGTGCCTAGTGAACCACTGATCTGCTTTCTGTCCTTATTGATTATATTTTGGTATAAATGAAACCACATAGGGTATTCTCTTTGGGGGCATCTGGCTTCTTGCACTCAGCATAATTAAGATTCATCCATGTTGTGTATACCAGTTGTTCATTTCTTTTCATTGCTTACGAGAAGTATTGGATAGTATAGATATATTCCAATTTGTTTATCCATTCTATGTGGGTTCTTTCTTCCTCTCTTCCCTCTTTCTTTCTTTCTCTCTCTCTCTCTCTCTCTCTCTTTGTTATTATAAAGGAAGCCACTATTGAACATTCATATACAAGCCTTGTATGGATATGTGCTTTCATTTTACTTGGATAATGGATTTTGTCATCTTTATTAGCTATCCAGGTCATGGGGAATTGGATAGAACTGAGTGAGAATAGAACATAGTGACATTTTGCTAGAGACTTCTGTTTAGATGAACCATTAATGTTCAGTGAATAAGATTATTTATCTGCCTATAGATCCAGGTGACTGTTTTGTAGCCCACAGACCACCATCTATTTACAAGACTCTCAGAGTAGACTGTTAAATGCATTAGTTGAAATGAAGTTGTTGTTGTTGTTGTTGTTGTTGTTTTTAAGGTTTATTTATTTGAGAGAGATAGTAGGAGAGGGGCAGGGGAGAACCAGGCTGTTTGATGAGCAGGGAGCCAGACATGGGGCTCAGTCCTAGGACCCTGGGATCATGACCTGAGCTGAAGGCAGACATTTAATTGATTGAGCCACCCAGGCACCCAGAATGAAGTTTTTGTGAGAAAGGTACCTAATAGAGTCTTTTAGGAGCCAAATTGTGTAAAAAGCTGTGTAGTCCAGTGAGTTTCAGTGCCTAAAAGAGTGGTGGATCCCAAAAAGAGAACAGAGGACATCAGGATAGCAGTACAGTGTGTGAGAGTGAGAGGGGAAAGGAATGCATTCATTTAGTCATTCAGTAATATTTATTGAGCACTTTTTGCTAGGCAATGTCATGGGTGTTGGAGATAGAGCAGGGAACAAAATTGCCTCTATACAGGGGATTTCTATTTATTAGGTAGAGACAGATGATAAATACATAAACAGGGTGTCAGAAGGTTTTAAGTGCTATGAAGAAAGGGGGACTAGGTAAAATATAAATGTGGTGTGGTTCTATTTTATGTAGCATGGTCAAGAGAGACCTTACTTGATCAGGTGACTTTTGAGTGAGCCATGAAGGAAATTAGGGGGCTAGACTGGTTGGTGGTTGTCTAGGGAAAGAGCATTCAAGACAGGTAGGATAGCAGAAGCAAAGATCTAAAGGCAGGAGCTTTCTTAATGTGTGGAAGAAACAACAAGGAGCCATGGTAGCTGAAGCAGAGTATGCTGGGATGAGGGTGATTAAAGAGAGACCATGGGTTCTGACTGCATGGGGCTTATTATGTGATTTGGGAGCTGCTAGACTGAACAGAGGAATGAGATCTGGTCTAGGTTTTAAAAGATCACTGTGACTGATATGTCAGGAGCAGGCTAAGGGAGATAAGGTCAAAAGACTAATTAGGAAGACATTGCAAAATCCAGGCAAGAGGTGATGGTGGCTTGGTGGTTAGTAGTTGAATTCTGGATATGTTTCGAAGATAGAGCAATAGGATTTGTTGATGAAGTGGTTGTAGATTGTGTGAAAGAGAGACGATAAGAATGGGTTCCAAAGCTTTTGGATTGAACAACTTGAATATGCCATTTTCTGAGCTTGGGAAGACTGGGAGAGGCATAGATTAGAGACAGATAAAACTTTAGTTTTGGAAACATGTTAAATTTGACATGGCTTATGTCTCCAAGTTGAGATGTCTAGAAGGCAGTTAGATTATGGAGTGAAGTTCAGAGGAGAACTCTACATTGACGATAAAAACATGGGCTATATCAGTATGTAAATGTATGTTATGGGACAGGATGAGATCATCCCAGAAATAAGAGAAGTGGCCTGAGTGACTAAGAGCTGGGCACTCAAAGATGGGGAAGGGGATGAAGATGGTCTAGGAAAGAAGACTGAGAAGAAATGGCCACTGAGGCAGTAGGAAAGAGAAAAATGCTATGGTAGTCCTCACCCCCCATTGTATTTCACAGCAGTAGCAACATCAACCATGTTACTTAAAGGCTAACAATAGCTAGGATAGTATGAGGAGTAAGAATTGACTGTTGGATATTTGCAATATTTGCAAATCAATCAATGTGATACATCACATCAGATAAGAGAAAGGATAAAAACTGTGTCATCATTTCAATAGATGCAGAAAAAGCATTTGACAGAGTACATTCATTCTTGATAAAAACACTCAATAAAGTAGGTCTAGAGGGAACATACCTCAACATAATAAGGGCTCTATATAAAAAACCCACAGCTAATATCATCATCAGTGGGGAAAAACTGGGAGCTTTTCCCCTAAGGTCAGGAATAAGACAAGGATGTGCATTCTCACCATTTTTGTTTAGCATAGTACTGGAAATTCTAGCCACAGCAGTCAGACAACAAAAAGAATTAAAGACATCCACTTCAGTAAGGAAAGAGTAAAATTTCCACTGTTTGCAGATGACATGATACTATATATAGAAAACCCTACAGACTCCTCCAGAAAACTACAAGAACTAGTAAATGAGTTCAGTAAGATCACAGGATACAAAATCAACATACAGAAATCTGTTGCATTTCCATACACTAATAAAGAAGCGGCAGAGGAAAAATTAAGAAAAGAGTCCCATATACAGTTGCACCAAAAATAGTAAAATACCTGGAAATAAAGTTAATCAAAGAAATGAAAGATGTGTATTCTGAAAAATGTAAGATATTGGTGAAAGAAATTGAAGATGACACAAAGAAATGGAAAGACATTCTTTTACTCATGGATTAAAAGAACAGATATTATTAAAATGTCTATACTACCCAAAGTTATCTACAGATTTAATGCAGTCCCTATCAAACTACCAATAGCATTTTTATGGGACTAGAACAAATAATCCTAAAATTTGTATGGAACCAAGAAAGACCCCAAATAACCAAAGCAATCTTGGGAAAAAAAAATTTTTTTTTGAAGGTATCACAATTCCAGACTTCAAGTTATATTACAGAGCTGTAATAATCAAACCAGTATGGTACTGGCACAAAAAATAGACACACAGATCAATGGAACAGAATAGAAAGCCCAGAAATAAACCCACAATTATATAGTCAATTAATCTTTGACAAAGGAGGAAAGAATATGCAATGGTAAAAGGTCTCTTCAACAAATGGTGTTAGGAAAACTGGACAGCTACATGCAGAAGAATGAAAGTGGGCCACTTTCTTACACCATACACAAAAATAAACTCTAGATTAAGGACCTAAATATGAAGCCTGAAACCATAAAAATCTTAGAAGAGAGCACAGGCAGTAATTTCTCTGACATTGGTTGGTTATAGCAGTATCTTTCTGGATAGGTCCTCTTGAAGGCAATGGAAACAAAAACAAAAATAAACTTTTGAGACTTCCTCAAAATAAAAAACTTGCACAACAAAGGAAACAACCAACAAAATTGAAAGATAGTCTACTGAAGGGGAGAAGATATTTGCAAATGACATATTTGATAAAGGGTTAGTATCCGAAGTATAAAAAGAATTTCTACAACTCAACACTGAAAAAAACAAATAATCCAATTTAAAAATGGGCAGAAGAGATGAACAGACATTTCTCCAAAGAAGATATCCAGATGGCCAACAGACACATGAAAAGATGTTCCACATCATTCAACATCAGGGAAATGCAAATCAAAATAACAATGAGATATCACCTATACCTGTTAGAAATGCTAAAGTGAAAAACAAACAAGTTTTGGCCAGGATGTGGAGAAAAAGGAACCCTCGTGTACTGTTGGTGGGAGTGCAAACTGGTGCAGCCACTGTGGAAGACAGTATGGAGATTCCTCAAAAAATTAGAACTACCTTGAATCCAGGAATTGCACTACTGGTTATTTACCCCAAAATTACAGAAACACTAATTCAAAGAGATACATGCCACCACTATGTTTATTGAGGCATTTTTTGTGATAGTCAAATTATGGCGGCAGCCCAAGTATTCATCAGTAGATGAATGGATACAGAAGATTTGTGAACAAACACACACACACACACACACACACACACACACACACACACACACCGGAATATTATTCAGCCACAAAAAAGAATGAAATCTTGCCATTTGCAACAACATGCATGGATCTAGAGAATATAGTGCTAAGTGAAATAAGCCAGAGAAAGACAAATACCATATGATTTCACTCACTTGTGAAATTTAAAAAATGAACAAAGGAAAAAAAAAGTAACAAACCAAAAAACGCAGACTCTTAACTATAGAGAACAAACTGATCCTTACCAAAGGGAAGGTAGGTGGAGGCATGGGTAAAATAGGTGAAGGGGATTAAGAATAGACTTACCTAATTTTTTAAAAGATTTTATTTATTTATTTGATAGAGTGAGAGAGCACAAGAAGGTAGAGCAGCAGAGGGAGAGGGAGAAGCAGGCTCCCCATGAGCAGGGAGCCTGACACAGGGCTTGATCCCAGGACCCCGAGATCATCATGACCTGAGCTGAAGGCAGACGCTTAATCCACTGAGCCATCCAGGTGCCCCAAGAATAGACTTATCTATTTTTTTTTTTTTAAGATTTTGTTTATTTGAGAAAGAGCGCGAGAGCATGCATGAGCAAGGGGAGGGGCAAAGGGAGAAGGAGAAGCAGACTCACCACTGAGCATGAAGCCTGATGTGGGGCTTGATCCCAGGACCCTGAGATCATGACCTGAGCTGAAGGCAGCTGCTTAACTGAAAATGCCACCCAGGTGCTCCAAGACTAGACTTTTACTGATGAGCACTGAGTAACATATGAAACTATTGAATCACTGTAATGTACACCTGAAATTAATATAACACTGTTAACTACACTAGAATTAAAATTAAAAAAGAATAATTAGCTGTTGGATTTAGCAGCATGGGAGTCCTTGGTACCCTTGATGAGCAGTTTTAGTGCCATGACAGGGGCTTAAACAAGAACAGGTGGAGAGAAATTGGAGACCCCAAGTATAAACAATGTTTTGAGGAGTTTTGGTATAAAAGGAAATGAAAAAAGCAGTAAATGAAGGGGTATCTGAGATCAAGGAAAGGCTTTTTTAAAAGTTAAAAGATCTTATCCTTTGTTGACTTTTTGCCAGTGGGGCTTATCAGGTAGGGAGGGAGAAATGGATGATGCAGGAGAGTTGGGGGGCAGTAACTACTGGCTCAAGCCACGGCCTGAGAAAAAGCCTTTGCCTCAGTCTTAGTGTTTGATAGAGAGGAATGCCCCTCAGGGCAAGGTAATCATCTGCATCTAAATTTTTGTGATCTTGGGCAAGACCTTGCTCAGCCTTTAGGTTCACTTCCATAAGATGAAATTCTGCCACCTGAATCTAGATCTGTTTTCTTATTCTGGATGAATACAGAGAAGGATGTGCATGTTTTTAGGAACAAAGAAGACTCACCAAAGCAGAGAAAAGGGCTGTGAATCAGCATGGAAGGCCAGTTTAGCCATGTGACTGAATGCAATACAGACAGCTTAAATAGCTCTCTGTTGCATTTCAGCATTTTTTTTCTCAACTTAGATGACCAGCACCATTCCTTAAATTACGGATTTAAGACAGGGGTGCTTGGGTGGCTCAGTCAGTTAAGCATCCTACTCTTGGTTTTGGCTCAGGTCATGATACCAGGGTGCTGGGATCCAGTCCTGCATCAGCCTCAGGGCTCAGTGTGGAGTCTGCTTTTCCCTTTCCCTCTGCTCCTCCCCCTGCTCACTCACTTGCACTCTCTCTCTCTCTCTCTCTCTCTCATAAATAGATAAAATCTTTTTTAAAAATTACAGATTTAAGGGGAGCCTGGGTGGTTCAGTGGGTTAAGTCTCTGCCTTTAGCTCAGATCATGATCTCAGGGTCCTGGGATTGAGTCCTGCATCAGGTTCTCTGCTCAGCAGGGAGCCTGCTTCCCCCCCCCCTACTCTTTCTGCCTGCCTCTCTGCCTACTTCTGATCTCTCTCTGTCAAGTAAATAAATAAAATCTTAAAAAAAATTTACAGATTTAAGATTTAAAAAAATTTTTTTGTTTGAGTAGGCTTCATGCCCAGCGTGGAATCCAATGTAGGGCTTGAACTCAGAACCCTGAGATCGAGAACTGAGCTGAGATCAAAAGTCATATGCCTAACTGGCTGAGCTACCCAGGTGCCCCAGGACAGATCTTTTTATTCTATATTTGTTCTCTCCTCCTCCTCTCCAACCCCAGAAAATTGTATCACCTTTTCCTGAGACAACTTGAATATTGTTAGACTGATTTTTCAGAATAACCTAAATCAAGACTTTAGGTTGACTTTTTTTTTTTTTTTTTTTTTTTTTCAAAAGACAACAGGAGGAGGGGGGGAGGGGGGGGGGGGGGGGGGGGGGGAAGCAGGCTTCCCGCCAAGCAGAGAGCCTGATGTGGGGCTCAATCCCAGGACCCCGGGATCATGACCCGAGCTGAAGGCAGAGGCTTTAACCCACTGAGCCACCCAGGCGCCCCTGGAGTAGAATTCAGTGATTCATCATTTACATATAGCACCCAGTGCTCATCACAACATGTGTCCTCCTTAAGAATGCAAACTGGTAGGTACATCCACTCTAGAGAAGAATATGGAGATTTCTCAATAAGTTAAAAATAGAACTACCTACGATCCAGCAAGTGCACTACTAGGTATTTACCCAAAGGATACAGAAATACACATTTGAAGGGGTACATGCACCCTGATGTTTATAGCAGCATTGTTAACAATAGCTAAACTATGGAGAGAGCCCAAATGTCCATCAGTTGATGATAAAGAAGGGGTGTGTGTGTGTGTGTGTGTGTGTGTTCATGTGCGCACATGCACAATCGATGGAATATTAATCAGCCATCAAAAAGAATGAAACTTACCATTTATAGTGATGTGGATGGAGCTAGAGTGTATTACGCTAAGTGAAATAAGTGTCAGAGAATGATAGGGTGATTTCTTGTTAGAAATGAAGTAGTGTCAATTTTGATACAATTTCCTGTCTTCCTTTTCTGTGTGCTAGGCTTAAAGACACAAAGGGGCAGAGTTTGGGTGTGCTGGGGGCAGAAGATTGTTTTGTAATCTGCATCAGGAAAGCATGTCAGATACTGACCCAGTTGTTGAGAGTGACTTTGAAGGACCTTTAGCCCTCCTTTCCAATAATCCAGGGAGTGGGAGCTTCTGATTTATAGGTTTAGTTTGCATTTCTCTGATTACTTAAGTTCTTGGCCTTTTTTCATATGCTTATGACCAGTTTCACTTTTGTAAAGTGTCTGAACACATCTTTTGGGGCACTTTTCTTCCCTTTCATCTATTTCTTATTGATTTACAGAAATTCTTCGTATCTGGATATGAATCTTATTGGGTACACATAAATACCCATCTTTCCCTTCTGTATTGCTTGATTTTTTTTTACCCTCTTGTGTTTTCTTTTTCAGGCAGTTTTTATGCTCCTTTTTAAACTGTATTTTTGATGAATAGATATTTTAATTATAATGAAATTTAATGTATTTTTTCCCTTTATGTTTAGTGCTTTAGGGCTACCCCAAGGTCATAAAGATATTCTGCTATTTTCTAGAAGCTTTAAATGTTTTACCTTCACATTTAGGTCAGTGATCCATCATGAATTGATTTTTGTATGGTGTGTGGTTGGGGTCAATGTTCATCCCTCTCTTCCCCAAATATGATTATCTAATTGATCCAGCATGCTGCATTGCATTTTCTTGTACCTTTCATTGTAAACTGAGGCACAGTACATATGTAGCTCTGTCTCTGAACTCTGTTTTTCTTCCACATAATTTCCATGAAGGGAAATGGGAGTAGAGGAGAAATTATGCAGAGTGGTGGCTAAGAATGAGAGCTCTGGAGACAGATCAGTCACTTCAGTTCAAACCCTCTCTTTACTACTTAGACCTTTTTGAGCAAGTTTCCTTTCTGTAAAATGGGAATAATTGTAGCATTATCTACTTAATAGGGCTGTTTTGAGGACTGAATGAGTTAGTGGTATGTACTTGTGTAGGTATGTATGTATGTATGTATGGAGACTCCATGCCCGTCACGGAGTCCATGCCAGGCTCAGACTCAACTGATATCAAGATCTCAGCCGAGACTAAGAGTCTCACACTTAACTGACTGAGCCACCCAGGCACTGCCATGTTTCTTGTATTTGTGACATGAATAAATCTGATAACAAGCCTTACTGGTGGGGTGAGCCCCAGTGCTCTGGGAGCAGGGCTAGTGACTTGGAGCAGTTATTGTATGCCCTTGGGCATGACTGGGGTGCAGTGTGTTGGGTCCGTATTTCACAGGGCTCACCACAGATCTGGTGCTGGGCCCACAGCCATTCACCAACTGCTTCGTCTGTCCTGACTTCAGACTTCCCAGCAACCTTCCTGAAGGGAAATTCTTTAAGTATTTCCTGAATTGTCTTCTGAAGTCTTAAAGTAGTCTTCGGTCCAGTTCAGAGTACAGAAGCAGGATGTGCTAGTTTTACATAAAATTCCCCAAACAGCGTACCAAGAGAGAAAGCAGCAGTTATTAACCTTTTCTCCACAGGTGTATTGACAGGCACTGAAGCATAGCAGTGCTGGGCACACACTGAAGTAAAAAAAAGGAAGAAGCCTAGGAAGGCTTTCAAGAGGCTAACCTTTAGGCAGACACCTGAAAGAGAGTATGGGTTAGAAGTAAGTTAGAATCTAACATGTAGTTGTTAGATAAGGAGATGGGGAAAGGAGGGACACAGCATCCTGCTTTGGAGACTAAAGAGCATGGAACGGAGGGTTGTGGGTGGAGAGAGGTACTTGGTGGTCAGAGAGAAGGTAGCAATCAGGAAAGGCCTGTTGGATTTCAGATTTTATCCGAAGTGCACAGGGGATAATTTTAAAGTGTTTTTAAAAGATCCTGGGTGGTTAGAGACTGACTGGAGCAGATTCAGAAAACTCACTCTTTCTGCAGTGTGGGTTGAGGTGGGGGGGAGCAGTCAGGAGGCAGGGAGACTCTGGAGGCCAGAGCAGGAACCCAACCAGGTAGTACAGTGGTGTGGAGGGAAGAGGAGAGGGATAGTTAGGTACCTTCTTCAGGCACAGAATTCATGACAATTTGAGGAGAGAAGAGGAGAGAAGGAAGGATGAGCCTTTTTTCCCTTGACGGTGACCAGGTATGGTGGAGCTCTAAAGGGTTGCTACTCTGTGGGGTGCAAGGTGCTGGGAGAGCCACTGTGGAATGTTCTTTTACCATAGAGACTTTGTACTTCCGTTCTTAGCCTGCCTGCCTTTCTTTCTTTCTTTCTTTCTTTCTTTCTTTCTTTCTTTCTTTCTTTCTTTCTTTCTTTCTTTCTTTCTTTCTTTTAATTGTCCCCTTCACCCATGAGGAAGCAAGGCTGCAGTGTGCTTCTGGCTAAGTACACATTTTCTTTGCATTTTCTACAGCCCCACAGAAAACGTTTGTTGTTTTATTTTTAATATGATCGGTCAGAAAGGGTCTTACCTGTCTTTCTCTGACCAGAGTTACTCTCTAGCCTTTTGCATTCATGGAGTTAACATTTAAGGTTGCAACCAACAAGAAGGTCTGTGGTGTGCACTAGTTTACTGTTTTGCCAAGGTGTGACTTTCAGTGATGCTCTCTTGAGGCTGGGCAGCGGGGACTGATGATTGGCCCTGCCCTCCACAGCATCTGCTCCTCAACCTACCCTGTTCTCTGCTCTCAGATCAGAAATTCTGATCATTAAGAGTTTGAAGGGATCATTTAAATGTTTCAGTTATACGTGAATGTGTTTTGTAAGAAAATCATGTGCTGTAGCAGGGTTCCCATTTTATGAAGGTATCTTCTTTTTCCTCCTGTGCTTTCTCACCATGACGTCCGTTGTGTCTGATGGACTCTGTGCTTGTGAAACTCCGGTCTTTGTTCACAGCCTCTTCTCAACTAATGAATCCTTCTGGGAGTTTTGTGGTTTTGTTTTTTTGTGGTTTGTGGCTTCAGTGCTTCAGCGTGTTCATCAGTAGAATGGAATAGTACAAAGAGTTCTGTTGATTACCCCGCCTCCCCGTACAGGTTACTAGCATGCTTTTGTTTGTCCATTGGACCAGTTTTACTGTCTTCTTCATTCTTGGGTTAACAGGTGCAAGAACAGATTTTGGAGGATTAGCACTTTAGTGGGTGTACCCAAACCCTCTCAAGAGAAATGAAATGAGCTGTTGGTATTTATTTCTCTTTGCTCATTCCCTCTTGAAAGAGGCAGCACTTGGGGCTACTGGGTAGCTCAGTTGGTTAAGTGACAGCCTTCGGCTCAGGTCATGATCCTGGAGTCCCAGGATTGAGTCCCGAATCAGGCTCCCTGCTCAGCAGGGAGTCTGCTTCTCCCTCTGAGCCTCCCCCCTTCTCATGCTCTCTCTCTCTCTCTCTCTCTCATTCTCTCTCTAAGTAAATAAAAATCTTAAAAAAAAAAAAAAAGAGGCTGCACTTATGCCATCCTAGTTTCCTCTTGCTTGTTGTGGACACCCTTACATGGGGCTCTGGCGGAGTTTGCATGTTACGGAAAGATTAGTATGTTATTCTGTGCTTCTGGCACCATTTAAAAGTGGATTTCCAGGTGGGGGAATGGGTGTGGGGCTTTACCAGCTGAGCTCCAGAGGGAGGAGCTAGGCTTGTTCTCTTCATTCTTCTTTTAAAATCCCTACTTTGGGAAAGCAGAGATCCTGTTTGCCCCTCTAAATCTCAGCTCTCAGGCTCAATGGGAATGCCAAGAGATCGCTTTCTAGTCTTCTTGAGAAAGGCTTGCCAGTTGGAGTCTCGATGAAGAGGAGGAAGCCCAGCATAGATTGACATGGCCCTTGAACCAGCTCCAGTTCTGACACCTCTTTCTGGTTATATAACATCAAGCAGCTGCAGCTTCCGGAACCACTTTATTCCTTGTAGTGCTGAATGGCAGGTGGAGGAAGCACTGACCCTTTAGTGATTCCGAAGTTACCAGGAATAATTTAAGCTTGAGTATTTAATTCTATTTTTATTTCTCCCTTGTTTGAATCACTCATACTTTGGGAAACAAGCAAGGAAACATTCCATTGCTTGTCTTCCCGTTAAGATCCCTAGCCTGTTCCTTTTTACTGGAGAGATGAAGAGACCTTTGGAAGTAAAATTTTGAGGAAAGAGTGGCCAGTCTATTATCACTTGAGACCTTTAGCAGAGTCTGGAAGGAAGAACCCCCTCCATCCCCCACCGCAGGCAGCTGGCCTTAGGCGGCTAGGTGCTTCAGTCACCAGGTGCCTTGGCTCAGCTATTGCTCTCGGATGGGCTACAGCTGGTTTTAGATAGGCTTCAGCTCTTTGTACACCTTCACACCCTGGGCACTGGGGTTTCTTTTCCCTAATGTGTTCTGATGGCTAGGTGTGGGGTTGGTTCCAGAATTCTGGGAATGGCAGGATGGTATAAATCAGGCTGAGTGTGTGATTCAGCATTTGTGTTTAGCTTGAAGACTTCAGTTAAGGAGAGACAGAATTAGTGGATGTTTTCTCATGGCTGATGGAATAATAAAGTTGGAGAAAGTGGGGAAAATACTTCAAGAACCAGCTTAAATTTCTGAAGTAGTGATTTCAGTTTCAACTACTAGAGGTACTGAAATTTTTCAGAATTATAACTGTTCTTTGTTATATTCTGGATATACTAAACCTTTGTTATTTATATTGTAAATAGCATCTAGTCTATGGCTTAGCTCTTAACATCATTCATAGTGTTCTTTGTTGTAAAAAAAAATCTGTAATTTTATTGTAGTTTAAGCTTTTCCATTTTTTTTTTTTTTTAAGATTTTATTTATTTAACAGAGACACAGTGAGAGAGGGAACATAAGCAGGGGGAGTAGAGGAGGGAGAAGAGCAGGGAGGGAGATGCTCCCGCAGAGCAGGGAGCCAGATGTGGGGCTCTATCCCAGGACCCTGGGATCATGACTTGAGCTGAAGGCAGATGCTTAACGACTGAGCCACCCAGGTGCCCCTCCATTGTTTGAGTCTCATTTCTTTCATGGGTGAAAAAGAAGGAGGACATAGGAGAGGCATATTTTAAAGATTGAAATGTGGTTTTCATCAGCCTCTTTTGTTTTATTTGGATTTTTAAATTTTTATTTCATGAAATTATTTTAGATATTACCTTGTCTGTAAGACTTTTTAGTAGAGCTAGGCATTTGCTTTACATTTTCTTGTAACTCCTTAAATATTATTCACAAATTAGGCTAGACTCTTTCAAGGTAACAGCCTTAGTCTGTCTGCTTTTCCACCTCTTGCTCAGAGGTTCCTGCTTTCCTGCTTTGCTGAGAGCCCCATAATTCTTACCTGTGGTTGCAGAGGTGGCCAGAAATCATCATGATGCTGAGCAGAATCAGAATTAAATCGGTCTGCAACACAGGGCTAGAATTTCAGATTGGTTGAAAATATGTGTAGTTGTGTTTACAAGTGAATGTTTCTTTATAGTTTTTGTCTTGATTGTGCTAAAAGCAGTGGTTCTCAACAGGGATTGGTTTTGTTCCCAAGGGGACATTTGGCAATGTCTGGAGATATTCTTGGTGGTCACAGCTGGGAAGGTGTGACAACGAACCTGGCTGGGGATGCTGCTGAAGGTCCCCACAATGCACAGGGCAGTCTTCTACAACAAAGCATTATCCAGTCTAATGTCAACAGTGCTGAGGTTGAGAAAGCCTGTGCAGCCCTGGTATCTGAAAATGTTTTGCATTTGTTCTCCTCCCCTGTGAGAGCCCAGTGGGAAGTCTGGCCATTTCTTTTCTTCATAAGTGTTAGGTTGTTTCATGAGTTAGTCAGAATGGTATTGGTTCCCTTGTTAAAAATGTGTTTAATTTAGGATCTGCTAATGCTCCTTAGTATTAATACTATGAAGATTTATTCTTCCAAGGAACAAGTATGATGATAATTTTTTTTCACTCATTCTGACTTCCATGACTATTTTGAAGGTGAATCGCATTTCGGCTTGCATGAGTTTTAAACTTTTTTAGGCCTGTTGGCAATATATTGGCTTACCATGACATTTATACAGTCAGAGAAAGCTTGATCCCAGAGAACCATCAATGTGTGCCTACATATGATAAATAAACATATTTAATAAGATCTGGTATACTTTTTTTTATTGCTGGTAGATTTTTTAATTCATACTTTTTTTTTTAAAAGATTTTATTTATTTATTTGACAGACAGTAGTAGGCAAGTAGGCCCAGAGGCAGTCAGAGAGAGAGAGGAGAAGCAGGTTTCCTGCTGAGGAGAGCCCGATGTGGGGCTCGATCAGAGGACTCTGGGATCATGACCTGAGCCGAAGGCAGAGGCTTTAACCCACTGAACCACCCAGGCGCCCCTAATTCATACATATTTTTCTCTAATAGTAATTTTTTAAAGATTCATTTTTAAATTTATTTGAGAGAGAGGGATTGTGTGCATGCATGTGAATGGAGGGAGGGACAGAGGGGAGAGGGAGAAGGTGGAAGCAGACCTCTCCCTGCTGAGTGTGGAGCCCGCCATGGGGCTTGATCCCTCAACCCTGAGGTAATGACCAGAGCCCAAATCAAGACTGGGTTGCTTAACCAACTGAGCCACCCAGGTGCCCCTCTAATAGCAACTTCTATAAAAAAACAAGCTCATTAAAAAAAATTGAAGACAATTTTTTGAGCCTCTCTTATCTGGCAGGTATTTTAAGTTTGGCTTTAGAGATACAGTGGTCAATGAGATGGACAGAATCCTTGCCCTAAAGGATCTATAGTCTAGAAGGAGAGATAGATATTAAGTGTTGAATCAAATTATTAAAATAACTTCAGATTTTGATAAGAACCATATAGACCAAGGGAGGGAAAGAGCCCTAGGGGTAGGGAGGAAGGGTCTACTTTAGCCACGGTGGTGGAGTAGGGGTGAGGGTGGGGCTCTCTGAGGGTGTAGCATTATGCTTGTCTTTTCAAAGAATGAACTTTTGGTTTTGTTTTGCTCTTTTTTTTTTTTTTTAAGATTTTATTTATTCATTTGACAGACAAAGATCACAAGTAGGCAGAGAGGCAGTCAGAGAGAGAGGAGGAAGCAGGCTCCCCGCAGAGCAGAGAGCCCGATGTGGGACTCGATCCCAGGACCCTGGGATCATGACCTGAGCCGAAGGCAGAGGCTTTAACCCACTGAGCCACCCAGGCGCCCGTTTTGTTTTGCTCTTAAAGTAGTTTTTCTCTATTTCATCCATCTGCTCTTACCGTTTTTGTTGTTGTTTTTGTTTTGTTTTGTTTTGTTTTTAAAGTCAGCTTCATGCCCATTGTGGAGCCCAGTGTGGGGCTTGAACTCAGAACCCTGAGATCAAGACCTGTGCTGAGATCAAGAGTTGGATGCTTAATTGACTGAGCCACCCAGGCGCCCCATCTGATCTTATCGTTATTGTTTTCTTCCTACTACTTTCTTTAGTTTAATTTCCTCTTCTTTTTCTAATTTTTGAGAAGAAAATTTACAACATTGGTTTTCACTATTATTTTTTGACACTGATTTTAGGCTGTGGATTTACCTTTAAGTATAACTTCAGCAATATCGCAATTTTTTTTTTAAGATTTTGTTTATTTATTTGACAGAGTTACAAGTAGGCAGAGAGGCAGGCAGAGAGAGAGAGAGAGGGAAGCAGGCTCCCTGCTGAGCAGAGAGCCTAATGTGGGGCTCCATCCCAGGACCCTGGGATCGTGACCTGAGCCAAAGACAGAGGCCTTAACCCACTGAGCCACCCAGGTGCCCTCACAGTTGTTTTTTTTTTTTTTTTTAAAGATTTTTATTTATTTATTTGACAGAGATCACAAGTAGGCAGAGAGGCAGGCAGAGAGAGAGGAGGAAGCAGGCTCCCCTGCTGAGCAGAGAGCCTGATGTGGGGCTTGATCCCAGGACCCTGAGATCATGACCTGAGCCGAAGACAGGCTTGACCCACTTAGCCACCCAGGCGCCCCTATCACAAATTTTTAAAAAAATCAGTTTTAAGTGTGCCTGGGTGGCTCACTTAAGTTAAGTGTCTGCCTTCACCTCAGGTTGATCCCAGGACCCTGAGATCCAGCTGCACATAGGGCTCTCTACTCAGCACGGAGTCTGGTTCTCCCTCTCCTGCTGCCCCTCCCCCACTCTTGCTAGCTCGCGAGCGCATGTGCATGCGCTTTCTCTCCAATAAATAGATAAAATCTTGTTAAAAAAATCAGTTTTACTATACAATTCATGTATAGTAAAATTCACATCTTCTTTGTATAGATTGATGACTGTTGACAAATATGATTGCCCTGATCAAGATATAGAAAATACCCATTTTCCCAGAAAGTTCTCATGCCCTTTTGTAGTCAGTTTTCTGGGCAACCACTTTGAATCATTTCTGTCATTATAGATTGGCTTTGCCTGTTACAGAATTTCATATAAATGGAATTACTCAGTACATATTCTTTTGTGCTTAGCCTCTTGCTCAGCATGGTGTCTGAGATTCATCTGTTGTTGCACATGTGTCTAGTTTGTTCGTTTTTATTGTTGAGTAGTATTCCAACTGCAAAAAGTTAAATACAACTTGTTTATCCATTCACCTGTTGATAGACGTTTAATTTAATGAGTAAACCTGTTCTGAACAATCCTGTGAAGCTGACTTGGTTTCTAATAATTAGAGGTAAGTTTTCAGTTTCCCTTGAATAAAATACTAAGATATGAATTGCTGTGGTAGGTATATGTTTAACTTTATTAGAAAATGCCAGAATGTTTTTCCAAAGTGATTGCACCACTTTACACTCCTGCCAGTAGTATGTGAGAATTCCAGGTGCTTCATATCCTTGCAAGCATGTGGTATGGTCATGTAACCAAGGGTAGGGGTGCAAGAGCACCTGGCTCCGGGGTCCCAAACGAGCAGGTTTGACCACTTGCTGCTGACAAAATCTAAAGGCAGAGAGACTAGTGGTGGTGAAACAAGAAAGGAATTTATTTTAGTGATGCCAACATGGGGTAGATAGTAGACTAGCATCCCAAAGCGGTCTCCAAAGTGCTGAAAATACTTCCAGGTTTATATAAGGAAAATATGGGACAAAGGTTAGTGGGTATGTGCAGGTGGGCAGTGAAGGTCAAGTCAGTCATTGTCTTGGGGTCAATCACTGCCAGAGCTCTTGCTGGCTCAGTATAGTCCTTACTGCTTGAAGTGTGGTGGTTTTGGTTCCCATCATGGAATGCATTTACCTGCAGGGTCTTTTGCCTGAGGTAAGAGATAAGCTGGAAAGAAGAACTTAATCAGTTAGAAATTTTGAGGTCAAAACGGAAGTATTTGAAGTCCCCTTTCAGTCATTATTATTATATGTGCTGCCAAAGCAAGCATATCAGCCAGTATTATTAATTTTAGCCATTCTAGTGATTATCAAGTGGCATCTGATTGTAATTTAAATGTGCGTTTCACCTCTTTTGTGGAATATCTGTTCTCCTCTTTTGCTTTTATTAGTGGGTTGTTTGTCATCTTCTTACTGAGTTGTGGAGTTTTTAAGGAATATTTTCTAGGGTGTCTGGGTGCCTCAGTTGATTAAGTGTATGACTCTTGATTTCAGCTTGGGTCATGACTCAGGGTCATGAGATCAAGCCCCGTATTGGCCTCTGTACTCAGTGCAGTCTGCTTGAGATGCTCTCTCTCCCTCTCCCTCTGCCCACCCTTCCCCTCCAGTCCCAACACACACATGTACTCTCTCTAAAGATTTTTTTTTTTTTTAATTGACAGACACAGCGAGAGAGTGAATACAAGCAGGGGCAGTGGGGGAAGGAGAAGCAGGGTTCCTGCTGAGCAGGGACCCTGATGTGAGGCTTAATCCCAGGACCCTGGGATCATGACCTGAGCTGAAGGCAGTTGCTTAACAACTGAGCAACCCAGGCATCCTGAGAGAATATATTCTAGATACAAGTCTTTTATCAGGTATACACACACACACACACACACACACACACACACACACACACACACAGAGTTAATGTTTTCTACGAGACTATAAGACTGTGACTTGTCATTTTTCTTTTAAGGATACCTTTTGAAGAGAAGTTTTTAATTTTGATGAAGCACACTTTATCAGGTTTTTCCCTTGTGGTTCAAGCTTTTTGTGTCCTGCTTAAGAAATCTTTACTTGGGGCACCTGGGTGCCTTAGTGGGTTAAAGCTTCTGCCTTCGGCTCGTGTCATGATCCTGGGGTTCTGGGATCGAGCCCTGCATCGGGCTCTCTGCTTGGCAGGGAGCCTGCTTCCCCCTCTCTCTCTGCCTGCCTCTCTGCCTACTTATGATCTCTGTAAAATAAATAAATAAACTCTTAAAAAAAAAAAGAAATCTTTACTTAACCTAAAGTTGCATCTATTTTCTACTAGAAGTTTTATAGTTTAAGCTTTTTTGTTTAGTCCTTGATCCATTTTGAATTGTTGTTTCTGTATGACATGGAATAGGGTGAGGATTGTATCTATTGCAGAAGGTGTGCTGGAAAAATTTTCTCCATTGGATTACTTTGGTACCTTTGTAAAGAATCAGTTGACTATAAATGTGCAGTCTCATTCTGGACTGTATTACGTTAATAACTGTATCCTTACTCAAAATCATCATTACTGTAGTTTGAATCAGGTACTATAAGAATTCCAACTTCGTTGTTTTCTTTTTTTTTTTTTTAAGATTTTATTTATTTATTTGACAGACAGAGATCACAAGTAGGCAGAGAGGCAGGCAGAGGGAGAGAGGAGGAAGCAGGCTCCCTGCTGAGCAGAGAGCCCAATGTGGGGCTTGATCCCAGGACCCTGGGATCATGACCCAAGCCGAAGGCAGAGGCTTTAACCCACTGAGCCACCCAGGCGGCCCTCGTTGTTGTCTTAAAAAGTTATTTTGATTACTCTAGGATCTTTGCATTTTCGTAAAAAATTTTTAGACTCATCAATCTCAGTTGCAGCAGATAGTGGCCAGGGTTAAATAACAAACAGGGTGGAGGCTACATTGCCTTTTATGCTAGCCTTGGAAGTTACAGTGTCACTTCTGTGTTATTCTTTGGTTATAACTAAGTCATAAGTGCACCCAGATTCAAAAGAAAAAAAATTAGAATCTACTTCTCAATAGGAGATGGATCAAGGTCAAACTACAGGAAAGCATTGGAATAAAAGATACTGGTACATTCATATTTGGAAAATACTGTCTGCCACATTCTACCTTCTTGCCGCAGTAATTTACATCATCCCACATGTAAAATGCACTGCGCCCTTTCCTTAAGACCCCCAAAATTTCATCCCAGTCAGCATCAGCTTATACTCCAAGATTTGGTCCTCTAACTCAGATCTACGTGTGAATGTGGCTTTCAGTTGTAGTTTTCTTGAGTTCACTCCTTAAGTACAGTTTCTTTTATCGAAGATTTTTATGAACTAAAGAGACCAGTTTTCTGCCTCCAGCAATGTAAGATGTTATGGGGATAAGGTAGATACTCTCATTCAAAAGATGGGGCAGAGAAAGTAGGGGAGAGAGAAGGGAATGAGGCACACAGCAGTCACTGATCTATAGTAGTTCTAAAATTCCTAGGTGAGCACATTTTGCTAGTTCTTTGATTAGAACTCAGTATTTCTCCAGGGCTTTTGGTGTTATCGTCTAGAATCTTTGTTCTGTCTTCTGAATAATCCTTTCCTTTTACAAAAAGTAACCTGGATTATAGATGAACCCCAGCTTGCTGACTGCCTCTAGAAGTTTGAGGGTCCAAACCCTTTTTTCATTTTGTATTGTTTATATCTCTTCCATTTCAGGCTCATACATTTCCTTTATAAACTTGTATATCAGTATAAAATCCGCTTCATTAGACAAAAGTTATACTTACAAATCTCTTCAAGATAATTTCTTTTCTGGTTGGCCTTCCTGGGAGGCTGGTATAAGATAATACTCTAAAATTGTTCTAAAATTTTTTTTAACGATTTTATTTATTTATTTATTTGACAGACAGGGATCATAAGTAGACAGAGAGGCAAGCAGAGAAAGAGGGGGATGCAGGCTCCCCACTGAGCAGAGAGCCTGATGTGGGGCTTGATCCCAGGACACTGGGATCATGACCTGAGCTGAAGGCAGAGGCCTAACCCACTGAGCCACCCAGGCACCCCTAAATTTTGTTTTTTAACAGAAAAGATCTGCTAGGCATGTCTGTAAAATCTTTAGGAGGCCTTTTGTCTGAACAGGTCTATGAAGCACTACTTTAAATATTTCTGAGATCATAACAAAGCATCTTAACAGATCCTTTGATTGAATTTTTCTTGACTATGGATATTTTTTCTGTTTCTTTGCATATCTGGTGACTTTTGATTAAATAAAATGGTCTTTGCACATAATATATTTAGAGGCTCTGCATTCTGTTATCTTCCTCTAAAAAGTGTTCATTTTAAGTTTAGCAGGCATTTCAGTTACTGATTGATTCCCTTGAACTTGTGAAGCCTTAGTTTTGTGCCATTTCAGTACCAGTCTGTGAAAAGCCCAATCTAATTTGGTAGGACTCAATCTCTAAATTCTGTCTTTTTGCAGACCATGTCAGGGCTTGGTTTTAGGCTTTGTTAGGGAGGATGTAATATAGGTCTCACTCTAGAGAGGTTCTTACTCCTAGGGACAGCCTTTCTTTTGTCTCAGCTGGATGGTAGAGGTGTTATATAAGGTGTTAATGAGAACTTTCAACTCTGGCAAGTCTAGCACTCTCCAGTTTCCCTGACATTGCTCTTTCCCTAGCATTGCTAGACTTCTAGTATCTCTGTTTTGCTCTCACTGTGGCCATATACATACTCTGAATGATTTCACATGTTTGAAATTTGTTGATGTTTGCTTTATGGTGCAGTAAAGGGCAGTTTTGATAAATGATGCCTACATAAGCTGTTGAAAAGAATGTGTGTTTTGTTATTGTCCAATGAAGTGTTCTAAATATGTTTGTTAATTCAGGTTTGTTAATTGTTTCATTCAATTCTTGTATGGCCTTACTGGTATTTTTGTCTGTTGAATTTTATTCTTGAAAGAGGCATGTTAGTCTCTCATTATGATTATAGATTTCTGTATTTCTTTCAGTTTTGATGTATTTTGAGGCTAAGGTATTGTGTACATATAAATTTGATACTGCTATGTCTCTTTTGTATGTTGACCTTTTGTCATTATGAAACATCCCTTTTTATTTCTATTATGCTTCTTACCCTAATGTTTCTTTCACCTGATATTAGTGTAGATATGTCAGCTTTTAGTTAGCATTTCCTAACATCTTTTTTCAACTTTGTTTTCTATTCTCTTTCCACTTTTTTCCTATTATTTAATTTGTTTTTCATGCTAGCACCGCTTAGTTGGGTTTTGCTTTTTTAAATCCAGTCTAACAGTTTTAGTCTTCTAATTGGAACCTTTAGTTGATTTGTATTTAATGTAATTATTGATATAGTTGTGTTAAAATTTATCATCTTGGTATTTATTTTCCATCTCATCTTCTGTCTTGTTTATTAGAAAAAGATTAATCAAGTTTGTTTTGGTTTTGTTTTTTGTGGGGTGGTTTGTTTTGTTTTGTTTTGGTTTTTGGTTTTTTGATGATTCAGTTTTCTCCCTATATAGGCTTGTTAGTTATACAGTCTTTTACTATGCTTTTAGTGGTTATCCTAGATTACAGTATGCATACTTGTCTGATATGAATCATTGCTTTTATTACTTCCCCAACTATATTAGAATCTTAGAACTTTTAATTTTTTAAGATTATTTATTTGGGGGAGAGAAAGAGAATTTGAGCAGGAAGGGCTGAGGGAGAGGGAGAGAGAATCTTAAGCAGACTCTGTGCTTAAGCAGAATCTTTTTTTTTTTTTTTAAGATTTTATTTATTTATTTGTCATAGAGAGAGAAGCGAGAGCGAGCACAGGCAGTCAGAGTGGCAGGGAGAGGCAGAGGGAGAAGCAGGCTCCCTCCCAAGCAAGGAGCCCGATGTGGGACTCGATCCCAGGAGGCTGGGATCATGACCTGAGCCTAAGGCAGCTGCTTAACCAGCTGAGCCACCCAGGCGTCCCCTTAAGCAGAATCTTAAGCAGACTCTATGGAGCCTGTTGTGGGGCTCTGCCTCATCACCCTGAGATCACAATATGAGCCGAAACCCAAGAGTCAGACGCTAACCAACTGTGCCATGCAGATACCCCACCTTAGAACATTTTAAATGTTTCCCTCTTTCCTGCGTTTTATGTTATATATCCTTATTTTAATTCTACATATTTTAAGTGCCACAAAATGTTTTTCTCTAGTCAGTACTTATATTTTCCACACATAGACCTTTCGTTCTTTTTAGTTTTTAGGAGTTTATTTGACCAAACATCAAATCAAGCAGTGCCAATTAGAAATGGTTAGGAGCACTTCCCTTTTTGTTGTTTTTCATTCCCTCCTTCATTTCTGTTTTTTGTCTGAGATAATTTTCTTTCTGTCTTTGGTATTTGTTTTTGGGTATGTTTCTTGGCAACAAATTTAATCTGTGTGTTGTTTGTCTGAAAGTTGCTTTATTTTGCCCTTGTTTTTGAGTGATATATTAGCTGGTACAAAATTCTAGGTTGCCAGTTATTTTCTTTAAAAAAGCTTAGAAACTTTCCATCATCTTCTAGTGTCTTTTTAGGTCTCAAGAATCTATTGTTATTGTTGCTCCTTTGAAGGTATTGTGTTCTCCCCCACTCGTGACTGCTTATACAATTTTTTTTCTTTATTAGTTTTCAACACTTTAGCTATATAATCTCCGAGGGAATTCTTTTTTATTGTTTTTGTTTTTTTCTGTTTATCGTACCTATAATCCACAGAGCTTCTTGATTCCACTTACTATATATATTGTTTCTAGAATATGCCTTTGATTCTTTTTCCTTTTTTTAAAAATTATTTTTAAAATTTAAATTCAATTAATTAACATATATTATTGGTTTCAGAGGTAGAGGCCAGTGATTCATGATTCATCAGTTTTATATAATACCCAGTGCACAGTATATCATGTGCCCTCCTTAATACCTATTGCCCAGTAACCCCATCCTCCCACCCACCTCCCCTCCAGCAACCCTCAGTTTGTTTCCTGTGATTAAGAGTCTCTTATGATTTGCCTCCCTCTCTGGTTTCATCTTGTTCTATTTTTTCTGCTCTTGCCCTATGATCCTCTGTTTTTTTCCCTTAAATTTCATGTATCAGTGAGAATTGATTAATATGTATTCTGATTATCTGGTGACATTATCCAGATTATCTGATAATATGTATTATCTAATTATCTGATGACATTATCCTTTCATTTATTTTCTCCATTTCTTTTTTTGGTTTTTTTTTTACATGTTTTATCAGTTGTTTCTTATTTTGTAGTATCTAGATCACCAGTGATTCTGGTTCTGTTGTCTGTTTGTCCCTCTTAGTTTTTGATCATTTGATTTTGTCTCCTGGCATAGCTGGCAATTTTTCACTGAATGCTGGACAGTATATATAAAAACTTATAGAGCCTATAGAAAGTATCTTTAGAGAGGGTTTCTTTTTCGTCTTCTAAGTACATATAGTGGGGCTGATCAACCTTCATCCAGCAGGATAAAGCTGAATAAATGCTGATCATAGCTTAAGAGATTTTGTTTACTTCTGGCACACCCCTGTTTCTAGAGTGTGGCCATCCTGTAAGTTCCAGCTGAGAGTCAGGATGTTCACTGGGCCCATCTGCTCTGATGGTTCCTAAATTCTAATCCTTATCTTCTCTGAACCTCAAGATTACAGAAACATCAGCTCTACTTTTCAGTGGTTTTCTTCTTAGCTTTTCAACTTCCCATCTCACTCAGCTTTAGAGTGAAGTAAATGACTTGAATGGAAATAAACTAAATTTTTGGCTCAGTTCTGCCTTTCCCATTTCACCAGGCTGATGGTCCCTCATGTCTTCAAGTTTTGTCTTTTTAGTCCAATGAAATTGTCAAAAGTTCTTCTGGTTTCTTTGTTCTTATTAACAGCCTTCTGTTTGGGTGACTCTAACCTTGTTCCAGCAACCGGACTTGGTGGAAGAGGGGAATAAATGGCAGTAGAATGCCAGCTCATCTCTTCTTGATTTCCCTTTCTCTGGAATCTTGTCCCTTCTACTTCTGGTCCTTTCAGCATCCTTCAGTGCCTTCAAAAGACTTTGTTGTGGTGGCTTTTAAATTTGATAACATATTTCTAGCTGTTCATAGTGCAAGTGTTGGTTTGCCTCAAGCTATTCCACCTTTGCGGGAAGGAGAAGCACCAAGCCAACATTTAAAAATACGTATATATTCTTATAGAGGTATAAATCATCATTTTGAAGTGTACAATTCAGTGATTTTTAATATATCAAAGTTGTTGAATCATCACCATTTTAATTTCAGAACATTTTTCATCACCCCAAACCCCCCTTATCCATTAGCAGTCATTCCCGTTATCCTCTCTCTCAGTCCCTGGCAATGACTAGCCTACCTCTGTCTGTAGAGATTTACTTGTTCTGGACAGTTCTATAAATGGAATTATATAATATGAGACCTTTTGTGTCAGACTTCTTTAACTTAGCATAATGACTAAGCCAACTGTGTGTGCTAAAATATGTAGAACATAAAATTTACCATTTTAGGGGCACCTGGGTGTCTCAGTGGGGTAAGCCTCTACCTTTGGCTCAGGTCATGATCTCAGGGTCCTGGGATCGAGCCCTGCATCGGGCTCTCTGCTCAGCGGGGATCCTGCTCTCCCCGCTGCCCCACTTGCCTCTCTGCCTACTTGTGATCTCTCTGTCAAATAAATAAATAAAAATATTTTTAAAAAATTTACCATTTTAGCCATTTTAATTTTGTATTTTTTAAGTAGGCTTTATGCCCAGTGTGGAGCCCAACACAGGACTTGAACTCATGACCCTGAGATCAGGACCAGAGCTGAGATCAAGAGTAGGATGAACAACTGACTAAGCCACCTAGGCACCCTATTTTAGCCATATTAAGGTGTAGAATTTAGTGGCATTAAGTAAATTTACATTGTTCTGCAACTGTCACCACTATCCATCACCAAAACTTTTTCATCATCCTATATTGAAACTCTGTACCCATCAAATCATCCCTCCATTACTTTTTCTTCTTAGCCCTTGGGAACTACCATAATACTTTTTGTCTTTATGATTTTAACTACCTTAAGTACCTCATATAGATGGAATCGTATATTGTCCTTTTGTGACTGAATTATTTCACTTAATATAATGTCCTCAAGATTCACTCGTGCTGTAGCATGTGTCAGAATTTCCTTCCTTTTTAAAGGCTGTGGTTTGTATATGTCATGTTTTGCTTATCCCTTCATCCATCAGTGGATACTTAGGTTGTTTCCACATCTTAGCTATTATAAATAATGATTCTGTAGAGCACAGCTGTATGTCATGTCAAGACCCTACTGTCAGTTCGAGCATACATCCAGAAGTGGAATGGCTGGATCTTATGGCAATCCCATGTTTTAACTTTTTGAGGGATTGCCATACTGTTTTCCATAGCAGCTGTGTCATTGTACATTCTTGCCAACAGTGCTCAAGGGTTCCAATTTCTCCACATTCGTGCTAACGCTGGCTCTTTGGTTTTTTGGTGATAGCCATCCTATATGGCTTTGAGGTGATATGTTATTGTAGTGTAGATTTTTTTTCCCTAATGATTAGTGATTTTAAGCATCTTTTTAGGTGCTTATTGGCATTTATAGATCTTCTTTGGAGAAATGTCCGTTTATATCCTTTGCCATTTCTGAATCAGTTTGGTTTTTGTTGTTGAGTCTTAGGAGTTCTTTATATATTCTGGATATTAACCCCACATCAGATACATGGCTTGCAAATATTTACTCCCAATCCATGGGTTGTCTTTCCACTTTCTTGATAGTGTCTTTTCATGCCCACAATTTTAAGTTTTCATGAAGTCTATTTTGTCTTTTTTTTTTTTCTTTTATTGCTGTCCCTTTGGTTTCCTATCCAAGAGATCATTGCCAAATCTAGTGTCATCAAGTTTTCCCCTTACATTTTCTTCTAAGTTTTATATAATTTTTAGGTTTTACATTTAGGTCTTTGATCCACTTTTTAGTTAATTTTTGTATATGGTATAGAGTAAGGGTCCAATTTCATTCCTCTGCATGTGGGTATTTGACTATCCCAGTACTGCTTACTGAGAAGACTGTCCTTTTCCTGTGAATGGTATTGGTACTCTGGTTGAAAATCCTTTGACCATATATGTGAGGGTTTATTTCTGTGCTCTCTGTCCCATTTCAGTTGTCTGTATGGCTGTCTTTATGCCTGTTCCACATTGTTTTGATTATAGTAGCTTCGTAGTTAAGTTTTGAAATCAGGAAGTGTGTGTCCTCCCTTGTTCTTTTTCAGAATTGTTCTTGCCTGTTTTTGTAAACAGAATTGTGCTGGAACACAGCTGTTCTTATTCACTTACAGTTTATGTATGGCTGCTTTTGAGCTGCTCTGGTAAAGTTGAGTAGTTGTAACAGAGACCTATGATCCACAAAACCTGAAGTGTTTACTATCAGGGTTTTTATAGAAAAAGTTTACCAATATTGGAACATTTAAACTCTTTGCTCATTTCCCCAGCTGTAGTGAATTGTACTGCAAATAACTAAATCAAAGGGAAAAATAATTTGTACAAAGATATTTATGCCACTATAGATACAAATAAAAACTAAGAAATAGTCTGAATGACAAAGCATTCTGTGATATACTGATACCCTTCATTAAAATGATGAGTATGTGGACTATGTCACTATGTCAAAGAAATATTTATATGTATGTAACATGTGACCAAAACAGAACACAAAATGATGTGTATTCATTGGTTCATTGGTTACCGGTGCAAAATATGTGCATATATATTAACAAATGTGGAAAAGTTGAGATCTAAATAGTTTAGAGATTCATGCTTATTATATTTTATTTTCTGTTAAGACTTCTAAAATTAAAACAGTCGTGAAGTTTTATTCTGGAAAATCTCAAATGAAATAGAAAAAGAGACAGTAGTAAAATGAACCCTGTATTCCCAGTATTCTCTTCAATATTTGTAAATACAAGGCTAGTCTGGTTTCATTTGTTCCCCTCCACCTTGGATTATTTGGAAGTAGATCCTTAAAGTTGTAACCTTTTATCTGTAAACTTCAGAGTGTTTTCACTCTATCTTCTAGCATTAAAGTCCTAGAAGCAAAAACAAAAATAAACACAATACCATTATCACACCTCAGTATTTTGAATCAATAATTCCTTATATCATGAAATATGCAGATAATCCCTGATTATCTTTTAAAGATTATTTTTACTGTTATTTCATTAAAATCCCTATAAATCCCACATTTAGTTCATTTGTCTTTCAAATCTCTTTAATCTGAGTTTTTCCTACCTCTTTTTGGTGTTCTTTTTTTCCTTGCAGAAGAAAAGGATTCACTTGTTACTCTATTTTCATACATTTGCCGATTGCATCCTTGTGGTCTTGGTTAACAAATTTAACATAGTTCTTTTGTTTTCTAAAAATCATGGATATTATCTTTATTACATAGTCAGCTGATTCAGATACATCAATACATTATCCTCTGGTTTTTTGCTTGGAAATCAGCCATCTGGATGTTCTAATACTGCTTTTACCACGTCTTGGTGTCTCGGCTAAGAAGGCCTCAGTTCGCCTGGAAACCCTCCATAGGTACTGGCTGCTGCTGAAATTGCTTTGGGTTCAGATGACACTCTTGGCTGCTTAGGGGGGCTGTCCTTCTGAGTTTGACTTGGACTTCCACCTCTGGTACATGCCGACCTGTAGTCTATCTCAGGTGTAAGCGGTCCCTGGCCTGCTCCATCACACTGCTGGTCGCTCCTCTGAACAGAGTGTCAGTCATCTCCATTGGCCACTCCAGTCTGTCAACATGGTCCTTCTTCCCTGTATTTTTGCAAACCAGTAGTGAGATCTCAAGGTGTGTTGAGATTCAAGTAATGTTTTGGCACATGAACATAATAGTTGTGGTGTATACATCCTTTTACATCACATCAGGCACCATGTGGTAAGACTTGGAATTCACTGAGCTTTGTTTGTATAGTTGGGATTGGGTGGAAAGAAGAGAGAGACCCCTGCAAGTGTACCTTATACCCCCAATGAGTGAAACATAGAGATTTTTCTTGCATTGTTCCTCATTTGCCTAGTCACATTTGTCATGATGATGTTCATAACTCATTCCTGAGAAGCTTATGTAAGTGTTTGTTGGTGTTTATATAACTCTGGTGATTGCTGCGCACAACTGGCTCACGTGAAGGAGAAAGTTCAGAGGAATTTGCGACCAGATCTGATTCTATGATCCTGAATTTGGGTGATAATAATCATTTACTTTTAAGTCACATGTCTCTCTACCTCCTTGTTGATCCTTTTCTCTTTTTCTTTAGCGGCGTTTGGTGGATTATATTCCAGAATTTTAGGGAGGACTATCTTTGAAAGTTAAATTAATGATTTTGATAATAGGTTGTAAATTCATATGGTTCATTTTTCAGAAGATACAAAAGAGCATGCAATGGAAAGTCACATTTTGAATTGGGGAAGAATTAATTATAGAAATTTTGAAGTAATAGTTTAAGAATAGTTTAAGATGTGGTATATATTATAATGTTATGTAAAACCCAGAAAGTTCATAATAAGCATCATGAAGCAGCAATGAAGCACTTTTAAGACATTAACTTACATGACAACAAACTTTAAATATTAGTACATCTATAAACTAAAGCCCTTTAACAAGTAAACAGTAGTTGTTGAATCCAGAAGTTGAAGATTAATTCAAAGAATACTGGTTGGTAAGGAGCTGGTTTAGACCTAAAGCCTCTGTGTAAAGGGGAAACCTGTGTCTGAACTAAGTGTACATGAGAATTGTATATACTATAATCATTTAAAAATTGCTACTATACTTGGCCACATTCAACCCTGGGTCAGATAGGAATTCAAAGCTAGACCTTGTAAGTTGGAATGTTTGATTGTGAATTTGTCTGTAATGTTGAAAGGTTATTAGATTCTTTTCTTCCTCCTCCCAGAAACATCACACAGTGCAAGGCAGAAACCAGAAAAAGGAGGTAGAACAGTTGGCAACAAATTCCCAGTACCTAATAGATCAAGTTCAGACCCCTTATCCTGCCCTGTATACTCTGACTCTGTCCTATCTGCCTACTTTCTAACCTTGCTTCCAACTGTTCCTCCAAGTGGTTACTCAATAAATTTGCTTGTGAAATAGAAACAAAAGGCCTTAAGGCCAGGAGAACATCAAATTTCATTATCAGAACCAGGTCAGAGGACCTAGCAAAATACCAAGCTGAACTGTGCCAACCCAGCCTCAAGTGTAATTGTGTAGGGCAAGCTGCAGTTTTGGTGGAAGTAGCCATTTAGCAAGAGATGTCCCCTCTTAGGGACTCTGCTATCCAGCCACATCTTCCTTTGGGAGGAAGAATGTGATAGCCTCCCCCTTTAGGAGGGAAGAACTGAGGGCTGTGAATTAGGAGAGAGATGACAGTAATATTATGTGACAATGCCATGGAAGTATTAGCTCTTTGGAGGGGTGGGGGCCCTGAAGCAGTGGTCTTTCTTCTTAAGGAAAACAGAATTGCTGACCTTTCCTTTTACAGTGCTTCAGGTAGAAATAGGAGAGGACAGTTTGAGGGGAGGGTAGCCAGTCAGACTTGCAGCTCCTTTGGAGCTTCTCTTTCAGTTCTCAGGTCTGGCTGGACACACAAGCAGTAAGCACCTTACGTTCTCAGTGGGTGGAAGATGTCCACAAGCCAAGGCTCATGTTGCATTCCCAGTGCTTCTTGTCACCCCGAACTCTTGGTGTCTTTGAGAGGCCTTTGTAAAACGCCTGCTGTGGATCCTGTGGTAACAGAGAAGGGGCTGTGATGTTTTAATCTCTTGCTTCTGTTAGTGGTATTGCCTTGTCCCCTTATGAACATTTCTTGTTTGGTGCCTCTCTTAGCCAGTTCCCCTTTGCTCTTCAAAAAGCAAGTAGATACCTAAGTTTTAGGTAGATACCTAAAAACTTCCAGTGGTCTCTCAGTGTGAGGGCCAAGGAAGCTACTTCCACTGCTGCCGCAGGAGAGTGAGTAACCCCTGGTACTCAAATGTGAGTGCATGTGCATTTGTGCACACATGTCCACACCCACTATCCCCCTCCACCCCCACATTTTACATTGGCCACATTAGCCTCCTCTCCCTGCCCAAACAGTTGTCAGTAGAATGTAGAAGGCTAGGAAGAAAGGGCCTTGGAAGTAGTCCTCCCTGGGACAGGGGTTGACATCTGTGCCAGTATCTAGGAAGGATCTTGAGTCTACACTTCAGTCTGCCTTGGTTGAGGGGCTCCTGAGGAGAGAAGGGGAAGTGGTTGTTGGGTCGGAAGGCCCTTCTTGCTGCTGATTTTCCTAATTAATTTTAGCCAGTATTGAACTGCCTGTATTTTCCCAACTATTCCTCCTTGTCTAAAGTATCTATTCCTTTTGCTTATGTTCCTATATCTGCCTAGAATGTTCTTTCTTTCCCTTTACTAGTTGGTACCTACTTATTACACTAGATTTAACCCAGGTTTCACCTATTGCAAGGAAGCATCCTGTCCCCCTTACACAGCCCTAAGCAAGGCTGGGTTGGGTATCCTTTCCCCAAGTGTTGTTGCTGTTAGGTGCTTACCTCACATGTTTCCCCATCTGGACCATTCCATTGTGCCTTGGTACAGGGCTTGGTAATCAAATGCTCCTATGTGTGTTGGGCTAAACTAAAAGGCAAGTGGCAGGAGAGGCAGCAGTAGCTAGTTTGTGGTAGTCTCATGTGGAGATTTAGAATGAAGATGTAGTCTACAGTCTCATGTGGCTGGGGTGTGTGTGTGTGTACATGTGTTCACACATGCAAATGTGTATTTGTAAGAAACATTCATTTTGTGAGAACAATGCAGGTTGTATCATTTCTGCATCTCCTTTTGCTTTCTTATTTCTGATCTTTTAGTAAGATAAACAGTTAAGGTCTGAATTTTCCACATAAGTAGATACTGCTCCCCAGCATGGCTGACTAAGCCCTGTTGCTTTGTTTGCTCCTGGACTGTTCAGTGTGGTCAGGAGTATGAAGTTCCACAGAGTGTGGCAGGACCTGGGTTTAAAGAAGAACATTTTCCCTAAGAGAGCTTTCAACATCCCCATTTTACAGATGTGGGGAACTATGGCTCAGAAAAGTTGAATCCGTGAACAAAGAGCTAATAAGTAAATGACAGAGCCAGGATTCAACACTAGCCTGACATTGCCTGACCATGAAGCTTATTCTGTTAACTCTATGCTTCTGTTTTCCTGCTTGTTTCCTATATACCCACAGGCAAGCTATTTCTTTCTTTCTTTTTTTTTTTTTTTTTTTTAACTTTTTACGGCTTTGGTTTCTCAAATTTGGAATGAGGGGAGCAAAATTCACCTTGCCATTATCATAAGAAAGGAGATAGGAAACCAGATAAGAAACCAAACTCATTCCTTGTAGCTGGAATGGGAGTAGTCCTAGGAAAAGCAGCAGCTGTTTTATATGGTGTTTACTATGTGCTGAACATAGTTCCAGCACTTCGTCTAGGCTCTCTCACATAACCATCTTCTCAACTGTCAGGTTGAGGAATAGCATGACAGTTGTTACTCCGTTTTTATAATTGAGGAGCCGATAAGAGACAGCAGGTGTTCACACCCCAGAAGTCTGATTTCAGTGTCCATAATGAACTCCTATGCTCGGTTATCTCTCAGGAAATGTTAGTTCCCAACTCCATGCTGTTCTAGAACCTGACATCCACATAAAAGAGACCATAAGGAACCCACAATGGCAATAGGGGCTATACACCAAGCCACAGAAGATAAGCAGTGATGGAGTATCTGGAGCACTTACGATTTTTTTTTTTTTTTGGAACACTTATGATTTTGTGACTTGGCTACTGGCTGATGATATGTTATTTTTTGGTGATTAGGTGCATACAATAATGACCCATGATATGTCTGTCTTGTTTGGGGACATTGGCTTACTGGTTCATTCACTGAAGTCTATGGCAACACTGTCTCCCTTTACCAAAGCCTACAGTGTTCAGTGTTTCTTACCCCATTGGCACCTGAGTCCATACTGATATAAATAAATATTTATATATTGATATAAATATTGATTTATTTATAAATAAATGTTGAATATATAAATGAGGGAGAAGGGACAGATCTTCCTTACAGAAGAATTCCAAATAATGAATGTTGATGTGAAGAGGGAAATAGAAAACCACTGTTAGAACACAACAGTAATAATTTCTCAAGATAAGATCCACTGATAGATGTTAAAATGAGTGGGTAAATTTTAAGTAACTAGATATTTGCATTCTCAAAGCCTCACAGTCCCCTACCACCCCAAATATTTGCATGTGATTTTGACATATGTCCAGAAATTCTCTGATGCCCCCTCTCAGGAAATAGTGCTTAATTCTCTTTCCCTTGAATGTGCCTGGGCTTAGTGATTTGCTTCTAAAATATGGAAAGGGGAAAATAGTGATTTTATAGTGGAAAAATCTGGCAGACACCACTTCAAACAAGTGATTAAGGTTAATATCACCAGTAATATGATACATGATAGCATGTATCCTGATAAGATGTGATGAGTATCCTTCTCATCATACTTTACTTCTTCTTTCCTTTCCTTTACTTCTGCAGTATTCTTCCCCACAAACCATAACTCCATTCTGATTATGAGAAAACATCTGATGCTCAAATTAGGGGACAGTCTGCAAAACACCTGACCAGTACTTTTCAAAAAACTGTCAAGGTCATGAAAGACAAGAAGAGAAATTGCCACAGTTCAGAGAGACAGAGGCCTGAGAGCTAGATACAATATGATATCCTGGATGGAATCCTATAGCAGAAAAAGGACATTAGTGGAAAACTGGTGAAACCCAAATAAAGTTTAAAGTTAAGTTAACAGCATGGGGTGCCTGGGGGGTGTACTTGGTGGAGCATCCAGCTCTTGACTTCAGCTCAGGTCGCGATCTTGGGTCATAGGATCAAGCCCCACACCAGGCTCTGTGCTCAGAGTGGAGTCTGCTTGAGAGTCTCTCTCCCTCTCCCTCTGCGCCCTGCCTCATGTTTTCTCTCTCTAAAATAAATAAGCACATCTTTAAAGTTTAGTTAAAAACAAACAAAAATTATCCCACCAAAACCCCAGACTTCCTGAGTCCTTCCTGCCTGAGATCCAAGTGGCATTGATCAGTGCATCTCAGTTATAGCATTTATGTTCTAGCTTTAAATTGCTCTTACCTTTGGGAAAGACTTTTTAGTTGTGTACTTCTTATATATGGGAGCTCTGGTGGATTTGGAGACAAGCTTATGATCTGTGTGACTGTCAAAGCCTGCCCATCCCATAAACAGAAAGCTGCTCAGCAGACTGAGGAAGACAGGTATGCACATGGACCCTCCTACGCCAGCCCTAATCCTTGTCAGTGTTTCATGCCACAAACGACATTCCTCTGCCAGAAATTTCCTCCTCTTCTCCCCTCCCTCAAGGCAGTACCTTTAGACATTCTCATCTTTCAAGGCTTTACTCATATTTTACTTCTCATGTAATTCCTTGTGTGATTACACCACAAAGTATTGTCTTTCATATTCCCGTGACCCTAAGGCAATTATTCTGGATTGAGCTAATTATCTCTGGCTCAAAAAATGATGTCTTATATTTTTAACTTCTTTAGATCAGTTAACCTGCCCTTCCTGTGGTGTTTAGCACACCTTGCTTTATTATGTCTAGAAAACAAACTCCTTCCAAGGAGGAAGTCATATAAACATCCCTTGAAGCATCTTGGACAGTGTTTGCCATGTTGTAAGCCCTCATTGACTGGCCAGTGAATTGAAGGAGTGAACCCTTTAGGACATCACAAGGAGGAATATTCCCTTTGTTGGCAGATGAGACACAAGTGAGTGTGAGCTGTACTTGGAACGTCTTGTCCCTTTCAGAGCATTCTGAGGCCATGAAGCTTCCTCACTCTGATCAGAGTGCTAAATTTAGCAAGAGTGATGGCTATTACTTGTTGTGAGCCTGCCCTGGAGCAGGCTTGGTTCTAGACATGCACACATGCACATGCACATACATGAAGACATGATTTAGTCCTCAGAACAGCTCTGAAATGTAGGCATCACTGTTCTCATTTTATAGATCAGTCCACTGAGATTCAAAGAGCCGTAAGTCACTTGCTTTAGCTTACCAGCTAATAAGTTGTTGAATTGAGATTTGAACCCAGGTGTGCCTGCATCAAAACCCACTTTTCTCCCCATAACGGTTAGTCCCTGTACCTCTGTCTCCTTGTCTTTTCAGACCCATCCCTGGAAGACATGTGTGGCACTGAATGTGCCCAGCTGGAGGAAGATGGGCAGCGGCCACCGCGGTGCACTTCAACTACCTCATCTCAGTCTGAGCCTTCAGAGCAGCTTAGGCGCCCCCAAGGCAAGAGCCTAGCCTCCGAGGACCCCAAAAAGAAGAGAGCTCAGAAGCCCTCCCATATGAGGAGAAACATACGGTGAGTTGTGCTCAGGGTGAGAGGAGAAGGGAAGGAGGAGAGGTATTACCTTCATTTGAAGGCTGTCAGTAGCAGCACTGGTTTGAGCAGGAGAGTCCCTTTTCCAAAGAAGAAAAGTGTAAGCTGTGTGCCCCAGTTAATAGTGGAGATGCATTTCAGGACCACCCCAGGCTGTCAGACATTGTGGGGCAAATGTGGTGGGCGCTCAGGCTATGCTGGGGAGTTTCCTACTCTCTGGAGACCCTGGGGGCAGCCCAAGTATGAGAGAGTGCTCTTGTTGGACTCTTTTTTTTTCCCTTACGTTCCCTTATGTTTCTAAACAGGAGGAGATCAAAGAAGTTGAATTCTCATTTTCTTAGAGCTCAACTTCGGTTGGCAGGAAACTCTCTGGTCCAAAGTAGGGCTTTTTCCTTCAGCTAAGTGAATGGAAGATGTGAGCTTCCTTAACTGTCTAAATACACCTTCTGTCACAGCCCTTCCTTCTTTTCCTATTGAAAGGAGATCAGTGAGATCTTTTCCTCCTCCTACCCTCATCTTTTTTGTTTTTGAACGTAATGATAGCTTAAAAATTTTACTCAGACTCTGGGAAATAAAGATGCAGAATCATCTATAATCCTACTTTCCCAGATAACAACTCTATTTTTTAATATTATTTTTCAGCTTGATAAATCACAAATTACTCTGTTTTACTCTTGATCTGTCGTGTGCAAAGATGAGTTTTCAGGGACCTGTCTTAGAAAGTTAAATAATAGAAAAAATGTTAGCCCAGAATCACCTGAGCCTGGAAGTCCCTCCGACTTTTTTTTTTTTTTTAACCTTGCCTTTTGCGTGGATGTGTGGGACTGATGGGGCTTCTCTTCCTCATGCCTCAGATCTGTGAGGTCAGCAGTGAACTCTTTAGCTTGACATTACGTTGCCCAAATCTCAAACCAATCCAAGTGTTCCCTCTTGTAATGTTTAGAAAGCTGCTCCGAGAGGATCAGTTGGAGCCAGTTACCAAAGCAGCACAACAGGAGGAGTTGGAAAGAAGGAAACGCTTGGAGCAGCAGAGGAAGGATTATGCAGCCCCCATTCCTACAGTGCCCCTGGAGTTCCTTCCTGGTAAGCAGTGGAAGTGGCGGGAAGTGTCGGGAGAAGAGGCCTTGGGCACACACAGAAGTGTGGATCTGAAATAAGACTGTGGCCTCTCTGGAATATTTTTGAGTCATTCAGTTTCTTAGGAACACATTATTAGAAACATCTAAAAGGTTAAGATGGGTAAAAATGTACCCCTCAGGGGTCCTGGCTGGCTTACTGGGTAAGCATGGGACTCTTAATCTCAAGGTTGTGAGTTCAGGCCCCACTTTGAGCATAGACTGTACTTAAAAAAAAAAAAAAAAAAGTGCATGTGTGTGTTTTTAATATACTCCTCAGATTGATATTATTTAAATTTTTTCTCCCATGACTTTGAACCTTAACATGCCAAGGGATTAGGATTTTTTTTAGTGGTCAGGTGGGCGCTAGGAGATAAGAACCAGTAAAGATAAGGGAAGTTTGAAAGGGGACTGAGGTATTTGCTCCTCATGGGGTAGTTCCCTTGAGGGCAACAAAGGAAGAAGGCCAATAAGTCATTTGGAAGCTAGGTCTGAGCTAAGTGTGGTTTTGACATTCCCTTCCATCTTTTCTTCCCTAGAGGAAATTGTCTTAAGAGCAAGCGATGGTCCCCAACTGCCTCCTCGGGTCCTTGCCCAGGAAGTCATTTGTTTGGACAGCAGCAGTGGCAGTGAGGATGAAAAAAGCAGTCGAGATGGTAAGGTTGAGCCAGAGGTGCCTCCACTTCCTCCCGACTCAGTGCCCCTGAGTAATTGGCTGTACCTCTGACTAGAAATCAGTCCTTCCCCATTGGGTTTGGGGTCTGACTGTGACAAATGTCCCTGAGTCTCCTTGTAAATGCAGGGTTTTCCCTTGTCTTAACTCGAAGCTGGAAGAGGGAAATAATAAAACTCAAAACTTTACAAGTGATGACAAGTTGTAACTTTTTTGCCATGCCGTAATGCTTTTGTGATGAGCAGTAAATCATCTCCGCTCCCTGGGTTTTTGTTCTGTTTTGTTGGCTGTCTCAGAAGTTATTGAACTGAGCTCTGGAGAGGAGGACACTCTGCACATTGTGGACAGCAGTGAGTCTGTCAGTGAGGAGGATGAGGAAGAGGAGAAGGGTGGCACCCATGTGAATGACATCTTAAACCAGCGTGATGCTCTGGGGCGGGTCCTCGTCAACCTGAACCACCCTCCAGAGGAGGAGAATGTCTTCCTGGCCCCGCAGTTGGCACGGGCAGTGAAACCTCATCAGGTACCACAAATCCTGACGCTCCTTTGTTTCCTTTCAGCTTCCTTGCTGAGAGCATCACCTGCTGGTAGTTTTTAGCATCACAGCCTGTGAAGTACTTGTACGGTACCCAGAGCCTCTATTGGAAAGGCCTGATCCTTCCTCCTAGCATTTGATGTTTCAAATTTCTCTTTTTCTGTTTTATTCCTTTCTTTTTAAAAAAGATTTTACTTGTTTATTTGACAGAGAGAAAGGGAACATAAGCAGGGGGAGTGGGAGAGGGAAAAGCGGGCTTCCCACTGAGCAGAGAACCCTATGCGGAGTTCGATCCCAGGACCCTGGGATCATGACCTGAGCCAAAGGCAGACACTTAACGACTGAGTCACCCAGGCACCCCAGTGCTTCAGGATTTCTGATGAATGGGAAGGCCAAGCCTTACGTTTGCCCTGTTGTGTAGAAGGTGCTACATCTCTTGGCTTAATGATCTTGAGCTTCCTCTGTGAGAGCTGCAAGACTGATTGAGATACTGTCTGGAGGGCAGTGCTTTAATTAGGAATTGATTTGATTTTGGAAGTAGTTCCAGAAGAGATTTAAGAGTCAGAAGTCTGAGCAACTTTCTGATAGGAGGGAACAGAGTAGTTTATGTTGACCCAGAGCCCTGAACCAAGACCAGTGAGTGGACGTTCCATGAAGACAGAGGTTGACTCAACACAAGAACTCTTAATAAGAGCTGCTCCTCATGGAATGGGCTAGGTAAGCAACCAGGGACTGAGTGAGAGACCCTGTCAAGAATTTGGTACTACAGATTTTTGCCTTAGATGAGTCATTGTACGAGGTGAATGATTTTCTGTTTTCTCTAGGAAGACTGTCACCAGCCAATAGACTAGGCAGGGTACAGGGAAACTTCCGTAGCCATCCACAACTATCTGGTGATCTGGTGTGGTGTTTCCTCATTTATTTAATTCTCAATAATCCCAGGATGAATGAAACTAAAACTAAAGCCCTGGTCTTTTTTTTTTTTTTTTTTTTTTGGAAGATTTTATTTATTTATTTGAGAGAATGAAAGAAAGAGAGAGCATGAGAGGGGAGAGGGTCAGAGGGAGAAGCAGACTCCCCGCTGAGCAGGGAGCCCGATGTGGCACTCAGTCCCAGACTCCAGGATCATGACCTGAGTCAAAGGCAGTCGCTTAACCAACTGAGCCACCGAGGCATCCGTAAAGCTCTGGTCTTTGCCAGCTCCTTTAACTATTGCCTGTGTTTGTCCCTTGTCAGATTGGTGGGATCCGGTTCCTGTATGATAACCTGGTTGAATCCCTGGAGAGGTTTAAGACCAGTAGTGGCTTTGGCTGTATCCTGGCCCACAGCATGGGTCTGGGGAAAACTTTGCAAGTGATATCCTTCATCGATGTCCTCTTCCGCCACACGCCAGCCAAAACTGTCCTTGCCATTGTTCCGGTAAGAGTTGGGGAAGGCATTATGTAGTCAGCCCTCTGGGGAACTCTGGGTTAATGCCTTGCTGGGTACTGAAAAGCTCAATGAGCTCAGCTTTGAGCTTGTTTCTTAAAACTCTCTTCCCGGACTTGGCTTTTTACCAGGTCAATACTCTTCAGAATTGGCTGGCAGAGTTCAACATGTGGCTTCCAGCTCCTGAAGCCCTTCCAGCTGACAATAAGCCTGAAGAAGTCCAGCCTCGCTTCTTTAAAGTTCACATCTTGAATGATGAGCACAAGTAGGTGGCCTACCTTCTGCTCTTTGGTTTTAAATTGGGGGGGGGGGGGGCTTTTATTTTTTTTTTTTTTTTTTTTTTTTTTTTTTTTCAATTTTTTAAAAGATTTTATGTATTTATTTGACAGAGAGAGATCACAAGTAGGCAGAGAGAGAGGGGGAAGCAGGTTTCCTGCTGAGGAGAGAGCCCGATGTGGGGCTCAATCCCAGGACCCTGAGATCATAACCTGAGCTGAAGGCAGAGGCTTAACCCACTGAGCCACTCAGGCGCCCCTGCCCTTGCCTTTTAGACTTCTTTCTGGGGTCTGGATATCAGTGCAGTCTATTTGCTTATGAATCCTGTCTTCCCAGATTCTTTTTGGTTTCTCGATGTGCCCCTGCCCCTTGTTACTCATTTTTTTCTCTACCTGGCTTTTCAGTAAAGTCAGGTAGCCTGGGAAATTCCTTATGTTCTGCTTAAAGATGCCTTTATATCCTTAAAAATGCATACATCATCCTATTTTCCCCATGTGGACAGTAATAAAATTCAACATGATGAAATGAAATTGTCCACCTTTTACATTTCTCTTTCTTAGAAGCCTAATCAGCAGTCTCTTTTCAGCACTGATCCTTAGTTGAATTTTAATGGTACAACTTCCAAGCTTTGAAAAGTACAAACTTTTGTTTTAGATCAAAATAAAATTATCTTTTCATTTCATAAATTCAACTTGATATCCCAGATTATAAAGCTATTTCTTGGTTCAGGCCAACTATCCATATTATCTTCCCCCGGCCCCTGCTGGCATTGATAATTGAGAAGATAGACTTTGTTTTCTGCAGAGGCTGTCTTTTGTGATCTTTGTTCACACACATCTAAGTGAGGAGACTGAGTGGCCCCCTGGGTAGTTGATCACCTGCTCTTGTTTCTTGGATTTCAGGACTGTTAGTCCACATGCAGTTAATGAATTATAGCCTGGGCTTAGTTGTTTAGGAGTGGAGGGACTGTGCTGAATGTTGGCTCTGCTACTCTTTCTCCTTTATGGTTTGTCCTTGGCTCTTTACTCACCAGGGCCCAGGCAGGTAAAATGAAGAATATTGTCCTTGCTTTTACTACCTCGTATTTATTATGGGAATAACTTGAAATTCTCTCTCAAATGTAGAATTGTAGCCATGCATGTATATCCAAGGGAGTTGTCACTTTTTTTTTTCTTTTCTTTTTTTTAACAAGACCGGGAAGGGGTGGGTGGGTGGGTGTGGAGGGAGAGGGAGAGAATGAATCTTAAGCAGGCTTCATGCCCAGCACGGAGCCCAACACGGGGTTTGCTCTCACAACCCTGAAACCATGACCTGAGCCAAAATCAAGAGTCAGACGCTTAACTGACTGAGCCACCCATGCATCCCAGGAATTGTCACTTTGCTTGCCCTGTGCCATTGCATTTCTGTTTTTCTGCTGTTTAACTGTCATCGGTGACCCAGTCTATCCTCAGTGACATGAACATCTCTGGGATGCTAGGAAAGTCCTTGGGCAACTGGCTGGCCATTGTGATGCTGCCACTGCATGTACATCAACATGGCTCTGATTGTGAGCAGTTCTTCCTGGGGAACAGTGGAAGCAGTAATTTTTTTCTCTGTTCACTCTTGCAGGACAATGGCAGCTCGTGCTAAAGTGATGGCTGATTGGGTGTCAGAGGGTGGGGTGCTGCTGATGGGGTACGAAATGTACAGACTCCTCACCCTGAAGAAATCCTTTGCCACAGGTAGATCGAAGAAAACCAAGAAACGTTCTCACCCGGTCATCATTGATCTGGATGAGGAAGACCGACAGCAGGAGTTTCGGAGAGGTGGGAACCTGTCCCCGGGGTGCGCTGAGTGCTTAGTGGGTAGCGGTTCAGGAAGAAGAAATAGTGTTTGTAATAGCACCAAGTCACATTTGAAGATTATCGATGAATTGTATTGTCATGAGCCAGAATTCCTGGTCCCTGAGATAGGTGGGATGGCCTCCACTGGCTCTCAGAAGGTGCTGCTTTCCTTGCCTGCTGTGGAATTCTGGGTGGCGATGCACAGGCTGGCTCAGGGAGACTCTCCTGCCCATTTGGCCCTGTTTCTCTGACAGCAGTTGGGAGAGTGCTGGTCCCCCTCACCTCATCCTAAAGGTGTTCTGAGATAGCATCAAGAAAATATTTATACAGTATTTAAATCACTAGCATACAGAGTAGTAGTAATATTATGAATTTATAAAAGAATTTCTCTCCATTTTTTTAGTGAAAGCCATTCTCATAGTTGTAGTTCTCTTATCTCTTCTAAGAGGTTTTTGCCCATTTGGGACAAAAAGGGGTTTTTTTTAGGTTCAGAGGCTGTTGCATTTTATAGGTCTCTTCATCTGTAGATTATGTTTGTTCTAGGTTTCCTTCTGTGGTAGAGCTGGTATGAATTTGCCATTTAGTAGTGACTGGCAGGTAACTCCAGGAAGATTCTTTCCTTTAGCTAACTCCCTACCAGCCAGCCTGCAGATTGTTTCAAGACGCTGACAAGGGTGAGAGCCAACTGCAGTGTCTGGATGCTTCCCATCAGCCTCACCTAGACCTGTTTGTAATCCTAGTCTGGTACTCTGTAAAGTCATGCTCTCTGCTACCCAGTTGGCATAAGCCCTAGGAAGGCAAGGTGTTTTACCTTTAGCCTAACAGAAAAAAAGACAAAAATAAGAAAAGGAAAGAGGGAAAAGAGGTATTTACTGCAAGAGTCATTAGTTCAGGTTAACAGGTCACACCAGATGTGCAAGAGCCTGGATGGTTGGCTCCCTTTCACTAATGGGGGCTGACTCTTGCTTTCCTGCTTCCTTCATTTCTTCTGTCTCCTCCAGGGTGCACCCTTACTTCTCATATTGTTGACTAAGAGCAGGCCCTCTCACCCTCTGACTCCGGATCCTCTTCCCTCCCTAGAGTTTGAGAAGGCCTTATGCCGCCCTGGCCCTGATGTGGTGATTTGTGACGAGGGACACCGCATCAAAAACTGCCAGGCCAGCACCTCGCAGGCCCTGAAGAACATTCGCTCTCGCCGTCGGGTGGTGCTGACTGGGTACCCCCTGCAGAACAACCTCATTGAGTACTGGTGCATGGTGGACTTTGTGCGCCCAGACTTCCTTGGCACCCGGCAGGAGTTCAGCAACATGTTTGAGCGCCCCATCCTGAACGGACAGTGTATTGACAGCACGCCTCAGGATGTCCGCCTGATGCGCTACCGGAGCCACGTCTTGCACAGCCTCCTGGAGGGGTTCGTGCAGAGGTGAGCTGTCCCTAGGGCTCTGTCTTCTGAATCCTCAGATCGTGTGTAATGGGAACACAGAGCTGTCCTAAAGGGGGACTATTACAGCAGGAGGGTCCCTTTCTAGTGCGTGATAGTAAAACTTTTCCTTTTAGTGAATAGCTTTTCCTGAATAGCACACAAATGTTGGATAGCTGCTGTTTCAGTCCTCTGAAAGTTTGGTCTAGAAGTGCTTCACTCAGAAGTTAATCTTTGAAGTTTCTAGAGATACCTGCCTCACTTGCTGAGAAGCAAAAGAGAGTTAGCCTTCTGCTGACTTGGCAGAAGCATAGAAGTGCTGCTTCTCAGCGGCATGGCCTCACCAGTTTCAGCATCTTGGTAGATATAGTTAGGGTAGTCTAAAGCAGTCTCCTTGTTTTTCCTTATTAAGAAAGATGGCATTTGTGCAGAAAGCTGAGAGAAATAGCCCTGACTCCGGGTAGGAACCTGAAGTTCCCTGTCTTTGCCACCCAGTCCTCTTTGCTCTAATTCTTATCCTTAAAATGAGTTTCCTCTGATGGTCATTAAACCAATCCTCATTATCGCAAGGCTGCTGTGAATGTGGAGATCCCCAAGAGGAGGTGGGGCAGAAACGCAGAGTTCTCTTGTTTCCCTGTACTGACCCATCCTGGCCACAGAGGCTTGACAGGTCTGATCCCTGCCTTTGTAGGAGAGGCCACACTGTGCTGAAGATTCATCTCCCTGCCAAGGAAGAAAATGTGATCCTGGTACGGCTCTCAAAGATACAGAGAGATTTGTACACACAGTTCATGGACCGTTTCCGAGACTGTGGTAGCAGTGGCTGGCTGGGGCTGAACCCCCTTAAGGCTTTCTGTGTGTGCTGTAAGGTATGTTGAGACCTCAGAGAATGCTGACATACAGATGAAGGATGCACATGGTCCCAAGGGAGTTATTCCTGCTGGGAGTCCTTGATAAAGAAAGAATAAAGTGAGAGGGGCCACCCTTGGTTGTCTGCATGGGAGCCTGGGGGACCCCGAGAAGAGATTGGCGGTGTGTGCTGCTCAGTTCCTAGGGGGGCCACCCATAGCCTAGGATGTAAATGGTGCTTCTTGCAGTTGGGCAATTCATTTGTACAACTTGTTTTACCGAATTTGAGAAATCGTTTCCTTTCTCACTAATTTTTTCCCCTTGGGAAAAAAGGGGTAATGGAAGAACATTGTAGGGCATTTTGACTGCTAATGTAATCAAGATTCAAGATACATATAGCTTAGAAAAGTTTTGGGGGTACCTTCTGTTTGATTCTGTGTTTAATGAGATTGAGATCTCTTTCATCCTAGTAATGCTTGAGATGGTTTGGGGACAGAAGGGCCCAGGTATCTTTAGCATAAAGCTCCATGAACAGGTGGATGAACCCTGACTTGTCTTTAGTATGTGCTCCCTGTTGCCTAATGAGGGACCTGTTTCTTTGACAGCTCTCAGCCGATCTGTTGGGTATTATTCCCAATTGACCACTGCTTTAATAAGTCAGCTGAAGGTGTGTGTCAGGGGACAGATGGGATTTCAAATTTTTTTTTTTTTTTTTTTTTTTTTTGTAGCCATAGTCCTAGACCAGGGCCAGGAAGCTACAGCAGACATGGTCTTTGAGGATGCTACAGTGCCAACATGCCCTTCCTGTTACCCCACCCCCACCCCCACCCCTCCGGCCCCCTGCACCCCAGGAATTCTCAACTCCTGCCAGGAATAGTCCCTGAAATGACTTCTGGTTGGTCATCTGTAAGTCAGATACCTTTGTCCGTAGGGAGAGATTAGTCTTGTTTCATATAGTAGTTGGCTGTAGCTGTGCAAAACAGGAACATTATTATTCTTCTTTAAAAAAGAAAGCAAGGCTTTTGACACAACCTTTCTGATTGTGTACCAAATATATGGGCATGTCCACTGGTAGGAACTCTTGCACTCGTGTTAAATGGCAATCACAGTTGGTTAGTTAAAATGAATGTGTAGGCTCTTTGGCTCTGAGGGGGTTGGAGATACTTTGATTTTTGGTGTGCCAGTGTATGCTGTGGGAGGTGTGTATTTGAGCAAGTGTGCATTTCCAGACTCCTGGAATACCCTTAGATTGTTCTCTGCCCTGTGCCACTTCTCCTTTAACTTGAACCTCAGATCTGGAATCACCCGGATGTGCTGTATGAAGCCCTTCAGAAGGAGAGTCTGGCCAATGAGCAGGACCTAGATGTGGAAGAGCTTGGCTCAGCGGGAACTAGTGCTCGTTGCTCATCACAGGGAACAAAAGGCAAGGGGGAGGATAGCACCTTGGCCTCCTCAGTGGGAGAGGCAACGAACAGCAAGTTCCTACAGGGGGTTGGCTTCAACCCTTTCCAGGAGCGAGGCAACAACATTGTCACGTATGAATGGGTGAGTCAAGCAGATCGTCTGCTCATAAACCACTGCTGAGAAGGGATGGTATGAATCCTCTGTGGGGAAAGGGTGGGGGTTGCTCAATGTACTATTCTGCCAAGGTCTCTGAAGGGAATTATAAAGGTTGTCCACACACTTCTGCTTTGGGAGGAATGAATTTTCTTTCTAGTGTTCTGGAATGGATGTGCTCTAAGCTGCCTCATTTCTCTCTCGCAGGCCAAGGACCTTTTGACTAATTACCAGACTGGGGTCTTAGAGAACTCTCCCAAGATGGTACTGCTTTTCCACCTGATTGAGGAAAGTGTGAAGCTTGGGGACAAGATTCTTGTGTTCAGGTAGGAAGAGAAATTCCTCTATGACATCATATATCTGTAGTAGAGTAACATAATCCCTACAGAGTGAGACCATCTGGGGTCACAACAGCTCCCCTTCACCTTTTTTGTCTTCATGCTTCTACACCTCAGTGCTGCTTATGAGGACCTTCTTGAATTTCATCTCTTTCTTGGAGTTTATTTTGCCCAATTTGATTTCTCTGCAGAGAACAATTTAAAACCCTAGGCTGACATTGGAGGTCATAGTCTAAACCTTCAAATTATGGCCTAGGTCAGATCTGGCCTGTGGCCTGCCTGAGAGCTAGATTTTACTTTTTTTTTTTTTTTTTTTTTAAGATTTTATTTATTTATTTTAGATAGATAGTGTGTGTAAGCAAGCTGGGTGGGAGTGGGGGCAGCCAGAGGGTGAGGGAGAGGGACAGACAGCCTCCCCACTGAGCATGGAGCCCAACGTGGGGCTCAATCTCATGACCCTGAGATAATGACCTGAGCCAAAATCAAGAGTCAGACATTCAACCAACTGAGCACCCCTAGTTTTTACATTTTTAAAGGGTTTTTAAAAAGAAGAAGAAGAATATTTGACAGACTCTGTGTGATCTGCAAAGCCTACAAATATTTACGCTCTGGCCCTTTATAGAAAACATTGATTACTTGTCTAATTTGCTTTGGTCTTTCCCCAGCCTGTATTTATTTTTTTTAATTAAAAATTTTTTGTGGAGGCACCTGGCTGGCTCAGTCAGTAGAGCATGTAGTTCTTACTTTCAGGGTCATGAGTTCAAGCCCCACATTTGGCATGTAGCTTACTTTAAAAAATAATAATAAATTATTTATTTACTTGTTTATGTATGTATATATGTATTTTTATGCTTTGTGTATAAGGTCAGATAAGTAAAATGATCTGTTTCAGAGTCACATTCTCAGTCTGGCCAGAACTTTGATGTCCATCAAGGCGTGACTCCTCAGGGAAACAGACATAAAGTTGATTGTTTGTTTTGTTGTTGTTCTGACTAGATTATACTCCGATGAGAGCTGAATGGCACCAGCCTGGCTTGGCAGCCTCGCAGAGTGAGGGTTTCCATGGGTGACACACTTTGAGAGGATAGCAGTGATTCTAGCTGCGGGGAGAGTCTAGTGTTTCACTGGTTTCAAGTTATCACTTCTGAGGAGACTGCCTCTCTATATAATGTGAAAGCAGCCAAGTGATTTCTGTCTCCTTAGTAAGACCCGTAATATTGATTGTGGCTTATAATTAGATCTAATGTATATTCATGCTATGTTAGTTTTTAATGCTGATGCTATTTGTTACTATGCACTGAGGTAAACCCCAGAATTTTTCAACTGAGGAAGTAATAGGGTAGCAGATTTAGTGGGCTGGTGACAATAAATGTGTAGATGACTCTGCTCCCATTCTGAGATAGGGAGAATACCCTTGGTGGTTCTTTGTGGGGTTGCCTCTCATGGGGTGCAGATTCTGGGAGCTCCCACTGTCTGAAGGCTGCAGATGATTTTGTGCCTTTTGGGGAACAAGATTCTGTTGGGTCTGGAAGCCTTCTGAACCAAATGTTGTCCCTTCCAGCCAGAGCCTTTCCACCTTGGCTCTCATTGAGGAGTTCCTAGGGAAACGAGAAGTGCCCTGTCTACCTGGTGCTGATGGGCAAGGAGTACAGAAGTGGGTACGAAACGTCAGCTACTTCCGTGAGTTCATTGCTGCTTTGTTGCTGGAATCTTGGCAGGGTCTGCTTAAGGTTTCTCTTTAATTCTCCACCTTTTTATCTTCTCTTCTGTCCTCCATCAAATGTATAGGCGTAGCTGAAGTAGCCAAGGAGCAGGGAGATACTGAGAGCAAGTGAGGCACTGTACTAGGGGCTGCAGAGCTTGGGCAAGATAGGGGGAGAGCTGAGAAGTAGAAGGCATAAACCTTGTCTTCATCTGACAGTTCCAGGACAAATACAAAGTAGCACTGGTTGAGAGCTAAAAGGTTCTAAGGAGAAGGGAATCATTGTGGGGAAGATGGTTGGAGAAGGCTTCCTGGAGGAGGTGGAACTTGCAGTAGACTTGCAAAGATGGGGAGAATCTGAGTTAGTGTGGCCCAAAGGTCATTCTAGGAAGAAGGAGCGGAGTGAGTATAAATTAGCTCAGATCACACATTCTCTATAGTGGAGATGGTATCCCTAAAGAGGTGAAAATTAGTTCTGAGGGAACAAAGATTTTTTTTTTTTAACTTTCCAAAGTATAGAGCACAAATAGGCATGCAGTAAATATATAGAGTATATCTGTGGTATTTAAAATTTCATGAGGGACATGTTCATTGGGGAAAAAATGTATAAGGCTCTTTAAGGGGACAAAAATTAAAAACCAAAAATTGAGAAATACTAACCTCAGGTACTTACTGTCCAGATATTGACATTTGGGCCAGATAATTCTTTTTTGTCAGAGGGCTGTCCTGTGCACTCACTGTAGGATGTTTAGCAGTGTCCCTGGTCTCCACTCACTAGGCGGCAGTAGCTTCTAGTGATAACACCTAGTGATACCAACCAAAGACCTCTCCTCACATTGCCAGATCTCCCCTATGGGGTGGGAGGGCAAGGAAATCACCCTTGTTGGGAAGCACTGGCCTAATGTTAGTATTTAGAGATCAGAGGGGCAGGGGTTGGTAGGAAGACCCCCCAGCACAGGGTCTAGCCCACAACCTTGTGATGAGTGTCAGCTTGCCTAGTGAGTTGATATGCTGAGCTGTGCTTGGAAATTTTGGGAACTCAGGTTGGGAAGGTAGGTTGGGTGCCAGTTGAAGAGCTTCTAGTACCAAGCAATTAAACTAAGACTTCCTAAACAGTAGCAGTCCAGTTCTCCATGTTCCATCTCCTTAGCTTCGCCCATTTCTCTCTTTTCCCTGACAAATGTAGTCTCCTCCCCTCTTATTCATGCTGCTTCTTAACTGAAGGTTACTTTTTCTTCTTCCTTTGAGCTTCCCTCTTTTCAACCATATACCCCACTGCTCCAGATCTATTCCTTTTAATGTCTCCTTAGAGCAAGTTCTTATTCATAGGAGCTTGTAACAGTGCAAATTCCTGATGGAGGGATATCATCCATATCAAAACACAACTCTTGGGCCTTCTGCACTCACCAGGATTTACAGGACTGAGGCAGAGAGGTCACCCTGAGCCAGTGTTTACCAAGCTTCCCTATTTAGGGTGATTCTTACGCACCCTGAAGTCTATGAACCTTGGCCTTAGAATTGACCTAAGATACTAAAGGGAACAACATAGTTTATAATCCTTGTTGCACATGGGCATATTTTTAAATTGTAAGAGTCTGGGTCTCACTGTAGACCCATAGAATGTCCGAGGGAGTGGAATCTGAGTATTGAGTCTATTTCTTTCTTTTGTTTTTAAAACACGTTTGCCCAGTGATTTTGCTGTGTACCCCTGCCCTCATCAGTCCTTTTTTTGTGGTTTTCCTTCTCTCCTAGGGCTAGATGGTAGCACCCCTGCCTTTGAGAGGGAGCGGCTCATTAATCAGTTCAATGATCCCAGCAACCTCACCACCTGGCTGTTCCTTCTGTCCACAAGGTGAGTGGATCCTAAGAGGGGAGATCAGAGGATTGTGTTCAGGGTAGTTGGCCACATAGGCAGATACCCAAAGGCTCATCCAAGTTCTGTCAGAAGAGATCTGCTCAGGTATGTGACTTGTTTTTGAGGTCAGAGAGGAGACCCAAAAGGAAGTTGTGTTAGGAGGGTAATTATGATAATGTCATGAAGTTCTCTGAGACCTTCACTAACAATGGTCATAATTAGCTTTTCTTTCAGGAGTGTTCTGAGTCTTGGATGATGTGATTAATGTGAAAGTGCTTTAAAAAGTGGAAAGTGTGAAAAAAAAGGGAGGGGGTGGGAGTGTAATGTAACTGTAAAAGACTGATGGCGTTCTTTTTCTCATGCCAAGCAGCTTGAAGGTTGTGCTGTATTCTGCCATCACAATGCCCTTGATGGGTATGAACTGTCACTTTCCAAGGCTGGTAGACTAAACATACCAGAAACATCTGCTTGTAGGCGTCTCCCTTCAGGTGACATTATTCTGGGGCCAGGATGAAGAAGCCTCAACCATTACAGAGGAGTAGAGAGTGGGTTTTCTTTCTGAACTGGTAGACACTTCTTTGTTAGATTTTTCAGGGCGTATTGTTCAGTGCTTAAAGAATGTACTGTTCATCAGCAGGACAGTAGAATCCTCCATTATGTTGTGCTTAGGACAAAGGAGATAATATTGGGGCAGGAGTCACAGAGTGAAACCAATTTAAAAACTGTCTTTAAAACTAAAATTCTGTGATTGTTGGCTTGTGTTTTAAAGGGCCGGGTGCTTGGGTGTGAATCTGATTGGTGCCAACCGAGTGGTGGTATTTGATGCTTCCTGGAACCCTTGCCATGATGCCCAGGCAGTATGTCGGGTATACCGTTACGGCCAGAAAAAGCCCTGTCACATTTATCGCCTTGTGGCTGATTTCACCCTTGAAAAGAAGATCTATGACCGTCAGATTTCCAAGCAGGGCATGTCAGGTGGGGCACCTTTAGGGTCAATACTATCCTTATTTTTAAAATTATTTTTAAAAATATTTTATTCATTTATTTATCAGAGAGGGAGAGAGCATAAGCAGGGAAGAGTGGCAGGCAGAGGGAGAAGCAGTCTCCCCACTGAGCAAGGAACCTAATGTGGAACTTGATCCCAGGACTCTGGGATCATGACCTGAGCTGAAGACAGACACTTAACCAACTGAGTCGCCCAGGAGTTCTGATACTATCCTATTGTATCAGTGGTGGGAGGAGAGGGGCAGGTTGTGGGAACACAGGTAGTTTTTGAATCACAGAAAGTCAGTGGTTCCTCCCATCCCATTGCAATTTAAATAATTGCTTTAAGAGGGGACTGACCTCAACTTGTTGAGGGCAGGTATAATGAAAAGAGCTGAGCTAGCCGTATAGGTTTCTTACTGATATTTCGTTTGACCAGGGCCTAAGACCTGGGCTTTGACTTTTCAAATATCGGATGGCCTGAGGTGGTTTAGATACTAGTGACAATTATGCCAGCCACAACCCCTCTTTTCTCCCAGTATTTGTAGCTGTGCTTTTGTGGTCTTCTCCACAATGTAGTAACTTTCTCCATGTCTTCTCCTTTCCAGATCGAGTGGTAGATGATCTTAATCCAATGCTGAATTTTACCCGGAAGGAGGTGGAGAACCTACTGCACTTTGTTGAGAAGGAGCCAGCTCCCCAAGCATCCTTGAACATAAAGGGGATCAAGGAACCAGTCCTGCAACTTGCCTGTCTGAAGTACCCTCACCTCATCACCAAGGTAAGAACCTAGAGGGAGTCTTATCTGGCAGACCTGTTTCCTTCATCTGAGGGTTTTTTTTTTTTCATGCAGAGGACTTGAACTCAGCTGATTCTTCTCCTTACCCCATGTAGTCCCCCAGCCACCTATTTCCACCCCAGTCTTGTCCTTGGAGTGCTCAGCTCAGCCGTGTGGAGTAATTTGGCCAGTGTGAGTTTTTCCTAGCAGAAAGAAGGGGTGAAATTCTAGAAATGTATTCTGTTAATTCTCTGAACTCTCCCATCCTTTTGATATAGAAAGCAGACTTGGGTTTTGTAAAGATGTGGCTGGGTTAGAGTTGTGAATTATACTCTTGACAAAGAGACAGTAAACCTGCCTGTCTGTGTGTGAGCAGGCTGTTGGCAAGTACTAGAGGTAGCCCTTTGTCGTTGTCAGAGGAAGCTTCATTGTATATCAGTCATGTTGACACAAAGACTGGTAATTAAATCAACATCCTCCTGTGTCCCCAGGAGCCTTTTGAGCATGAGTCATTGCTCCTTAACCGAAAGGATCACAAGCTGACCAAGGCTGAGAAAAAAGCAGCAAAGAAAAGCTATGAGGAAGACAAGCGCACATCCGTCCCCTACACCCGCCCGTCATACGCTCAGTATTACCCCGCCAGTGACCAGAGCCTGACCAGCATCCCTGCTTTCAGTCAGAGAAACTGGTGAGTCCCTGAAAGGGGAGGAAGGTCTGCTACTGGGCCAGACCCAAACCTTTTGGCTGGTTCTGTTTTTAAACAAAGGGAGAGCCTGCAACTCGCTCGTTGGCTGTTGTGAACTGACAGGTTTTGCTCTTGGATGAGGTGCCAAAGCAGTTCAGCAGCCCTGGTGTTTTAAGTAGTGGCTCTGGCTAGAAGAGTGAGCCACTGGCCTTGTGACTCAGAACAGTCTTTCTGGACTCCTGGAGAAGATGCAGATTCCTAAGACATAGAGGCCCAACCCTCCCACACAGCTGCCTTCATATCCATATTGCTTTGGTCATAGATCTTGCTTAAGCAGTGAAGTTCAGGGGTGAAGGGCAGGTCTTTTGTGAGTCTTGGATTGCAGTCAAGAAATTCTCCTACTCTTAATGGGATTTCATTTTGTGGTTGTGCCTCAATCCTGAGGAAAAAAATCTTTTTCTTGAGTACAACTTTTAGAACTGTTCAGAGTATGAACACATTTGGAAGTCAGTTGCTGAGTGAAGAGAAAGGCTCTTTGTAAGAAATTAAAAAACCACCATCTATGTTTATTTATTTTTTTTCTTCATTTCAAGACAAAGTACCTTGTAAGCCTTACCAGATTAGCCACTTGATTGAGTGGTTTGTTTAAAAACTTTTTTATTATCATGAATTAAAGATGATTAATTTATTTGAGGGGAATAGATTTAAAACTGTTTTCTTTCTTTTTTTTAAGATTATTTATTTATTAGAGAGTGAGCAGAGTATGTTAAGAACATGAATGGGGGCGAGGGGCAGAGAGAGAGGAAGAATCAGGATCCTGGCTAAGCAGGGAGCCCAATGGTGGGGCTCAATCCCAGGACCCTAGGATCATGACCTGAGCCAAAGGCAGACACTCAACAGACTGAGCCACCTAGGTGCCCTAAAACTTTTTTTCTCATGAAGATTCCATGTTAAAAAAAACTTGACAAATGAGATTCTAAAGGAACTGAAACCATGTAAATTTTATGGAAGACTCTAATATTTGATGAGTAAATTTGCTGCTTTTTATGTACAAGGTGCTCTCAAGAAAACGTTACTCTCTCTGAAAACCTTCCGACTTTATTTCTGTGTCATTTTCTAGGATACTGTTGCCTGGGAATGTTCTCCTTTCTTGTCCTCCACCCCTTTTATTCTCTTTTCTGGCCTTTCCCATGTAACAATAGGAATGGACGAAGCGTGAACCCAGTGGAAGAAAAGCCACATTGCGGGAAGATGTGACAAATGGGCTGGTCTCTTGAGGCTATGTCAGCTCCTTTCCTGGCCCAGCTCTGGCCCTGTGGGAGGCACTAGCCTCTCACAGCACTTAGTGAGCCATACTATGATCCTGCTGATTCCTCATCCTGTCTGGGTATATGTGAGGAGGGTTTCCTTCCCAATTTTCCTTGCTTCAGCTCCTCCAGAGTAGGGGGCTTGGGCTAGGTTCCTCTTATCCTGACTTTTACCCTGATTTGACTTGGATCCTGGAAAGAGTCCCACTGACCTCTGACCAGAGCCCCTAGCTCCTGCAAAGCCACCCTGGGCACATTGAGGAAATGGGACCCAGATGTGGTAAACTTGCTGTGCTGTGTGGCCTGTCTAGGAATGTGGGATTTCAGACAGGGGCCAGAGGGCTGCCCAGAGGTGCCTGTAGCAACTTCAGAGCAACATTCTTGAGTTAGGTAAGGAAGAATATAACAGTTCAAGGAGGTTCTCCCCCAAAACTAAAGACCAAAGGCACAAAACTTCAGAAAGCTTGTAGACAGGTCCTTAATTTCAAAAATCTTAAATCAGGAGTAGCTTTCTGAAGGTACCAACTTCCAGTTGAAAAGAAGGTGGAGAGTGAGGGGTGCGTCACGGACCATGGGGTAGCATTTTGGCACGCCGGCATAAGACATGCACAGCCAGTGCTCAGGCTGGCCATAGCCGTGTACCATTCAGATGCCTGGGTCTGTGAACAGCTTTTTGGTGGCCACTGCTTTTGTGGTAGTCATGACTTAGAGGGGCACTTTAGACACATGCCCCAGGAGGAGCCCCGTGAAAGGAGAGAGAGAGAACTGTCGGCATTACTTGTTGAAACTTGAGGTTCCAGAGAGTAAAGATGGTTGAAGTTGGGCAGATGCTCCCTCAAGATCACCTGAATGTGTGGCATCACGTGGCCCTTTCCCTTGGGAAAGTGGGAAAATTCCATCCATTTGTCTTAACTTGGCATACACTGTGCTTTGAAGAACTTTTCCTCCCTTATTGCATCTTTACCTCTTCCTAACTTCCCTCCAAGGACTAATTCCTAATGTATATAAACAGTCTAAATTCTAAAGGAGCAAATGTCGCCTCACATCTCTAAAAAGGTATTATTCCACCAACATCTTTTTCTTGTTAGATTCTGAGAGACTTTATCCCTTGCTGCCATTTGGTCTTGGTCCTGCCCCTAGTCTCCTTTTGAATTGGCCATATACTCTGCAGATTCTTTGATCCTTCTCAGTAGCGAGTGAGGCTACAGAATGGGGGTATCTGGAGAAGCTCTGCAGCCTTTGCAGAAAGGTGAGTAAGGGCCATTCTGCCAAATTCTCTTAGGTGTGTGTTCTTCTTTCACAGGCAGCCAACACTGAAGAGTGATGAGAAGCCTGTGGCCAGTGTTCGCCCTGTGCAGTCCACCCCCATCCCCATGATGCCCCGGCATGTCCCACTGGGAGGCAGTGTAAGCTCTGCCTCCAGCACCAATCCAGCTATGAACTTCCCGATCAACTACCTGCAGCGTGCGGGGGTCCTTGTGCAGAAGGTGGTCACCACAACAGGTTGGTTTCTCTTCCAGGGCTGTCTGTCCCTTTACTTTTTTCTTTCAGGAAGTGTTTATTAAACACCTTTTGTATTCTAGGCCTTACTACATTAGCACTGTGGGTAAAAACAGAGAAGATAGTCCTTGATCTTGAGGAATTTGCATTCTAATGGAATATCTTAAGAATTATAACACAGTACTGGGTTTTCTTAAATGTGATGTGTGGGATAGACTCTGAGCATGGCAGAGATTGTGGAACTGTCACTGGGACATAGGGTTGGTCTGAGAGAGGTGTGCATGTGTTGAGTCCTGCCTGACTATAGGGTCAGCTGTGTATAAAGGATGACTGTTAACCTCCCTACTTAACTAGGAGACCTGAATGTCACTTGCTCCCTTGTTTGTGAGTTTGATATGGGTTGAGTATGGTGGGCCTGTGGTAGGAGGCTGGCAGCCTGTCTGTCTCTGAGATTGGTTCTGTGATTCAGGGTAATTGGGAAGGAAAGCATTTTGTGGACCTGTTTCATCGTATTATCTAGAAATATTCATGGTACATTAATTTTAATAAAAATATCTTGTTTTTTGAGTATGAAAATAATGTGTGTCCATTGTAAAATCATTGTGAAATGGGCAAAAGCAAAAAGAGAGCCTCTTGAGAGACAACTTCTCTGCTGATTCTTGAACATACTTTTTACTCTTTAGTTAGGTGTGAAGCAATGCCAGCAACGAAGAGGATGAGGCTACTTTGGGAGCCTAAAGTGATGTGTAGCAAATGGATGCAGATAGCTTAGGGAGGAGGAAAATAAGCAAATGTAGAAATAACCATGTGAACTAGAACTTTCTCCACACTAAAACTCTGTGAGTTTTTAATTAAATCAGAGGAAATTGATCAGAAAGATAATTGGATTTCTAAAGAGTTTCTTGTTTTCCTAGTATTCTTTGCCATACAACTGTGAGAGGAGGCCTTGCTTGCCTCGTCCTCCTTGGTTCAGACCTCCACTCCCCTGAGAGGCTTTAGGGAAGCCACTGAGGAACAGGGGTGGATGTGGACTTTGCATCTTTTTTCCCTCTCAGTCAGGTAATCTAAATCTGAGGTCTTTGTCTTCACTAGATATTGTTATTCCTGGACTCAACAGTTCCACAGATGTACAGGCAAGAATTAATGCTGGTGAGAGCATCCATATCATCCGTGGGACAAAAGGTGAGAGCCTGACCAAGATGCCCATCCTCTACCTTTGGTTCAGTGTGGGGCTGGGAAGCGGAAGATAAACATATGGCTTGAACTGGAGAAAGGATAGGAGTTATCCTATAAAAGTGTCACATGTGGGAGAAGCATGAGAAAAAGACATTTCTGGGTGCTTAGCAGAGTCGGGGCAGGCCCAAAAGAGATTTGTCAGTGACTTAAAAGGAGAGAGTTGGGGTCCCTATGTTCCCATATTTTACCATTGGTTTTATGGAGAATCTTGAAGTGGGTTTGGATAGATGCTATGTTTTATGTCAGTCTCAGCCTGTTGACAGTGATGCTATCAGCTAGAAGTCCCTCACCACTCACCTAGCAATTGTGGCAAGCCCCCACAGACATTTGCCAGAGCCAGTGTCATGGCTGGACTGGCACTTGTGGTTCTAGTAAGATGTTGCAAGATGTTACCCCAACAGCAGCCATCAGTGAATTTTGAAAAAACAGGGTTAATATTACTCATCACAGATTCTAGAGGGTACACAAGACCCCAGGGCCACACAGTGAGGTCATGGGTAAAGAGAGATTGTGGGAGAGAAGACCTGGGTCTATGTTAGAGTCCAGGAGTTGGGGTGGTTAGAGGTATGTGGGTTTACTCTTTATTGGTGAATTTAAAACATAAGAGTGGGAATTAGGGCATGGGAAGGGAAAAACAGGGTCACTCGAGGTTCAGTTTTCTGGATTATTCTGGCATTTCTAACAGGGGAACTTCATGGATGGGGACAGCCTGGTTCCTTATCTAGTTGTTCAGCTAGTAGCTGTGTCATACAGGTGCAGTTTGTTTATTCAAGATAGATTACTTTGACCATCAAAAGCTTAATTTCAGGTACTTGAACTACACACAGGGAGACCAGAAGTAGAGGGAGGGAGCTGTGGAATGGATTATAAACTAATGTGTATGTTAGTGTGTCATCTTACCCACTTGCTCAGAGTGGGGTGGAGATCTCCAACTAGGAAGTACATTGGGAAGATGAATTAGTACATGTGTGTTAGAAGACATATTTTGAGTGTGATAGTTTAAGATTTATTTATTTATTTTAGAGAGGGGTAGGGGAGGAGCAGAGGGATATGGGGAGAGTCCTAAGCAGACTGCCTGCTGACTGTGGAGCCCAGTGCAGGGCTCAATCCCACGACCCTGAGATCACGATCTGAGCCAAAACAGAGAGCTGGATGCTTAACCAACTGTACCAACCAAGTGGCCCTTGAGTGTAGTAATTTAAAAAGCCTGCTGCCTCTGGCCTCCTTACAGAGGGAGATGAGATTGCTGGAATGAGAATTCTGGACCATCTGGTCCAGATGTAATTGTCATCTGTAATTGTCAGGATGTAATCTGAGCCTATCATTCAGATCATCCTTTACTGTATGAGGCTCCCTGAGGTACTTTGTTTAGCAAGGAGCTTTCGCCCTAGCCTCTTTTGGGTCAAAGGTACCTTCAGGCTCAGGGAAAATATGCCATGAAGCTATGACACATAGAGAAGATTATACCCAGCCCCCTTACTAGGCTCTTCCTATCCTAGAGCATGGGTCAGTAAACTATGGCCCATGGGCCAAATCCTGCCTGCTTCCTGTTTCTCTACCTGTGAGCTAAGCATGGGTTATACATTTTTAATTGGTTAAAAATAATAATAATAATATTTTGTAGAACCTGAAAATTATATGAAATTAAAGATCTTTGGAGCACAGCTGCCCCCCACCCCCACCCCGTTTTCATTATAGTAACAGAGTTGAGTGGTTGTAACACTTTGGCCTACAAGGCAAAAATATTTACTAACTGGCCCTTAAAGAAAATGTTTGTTGACTTCTGACCTGGAGGCAGCCCTGACCTTCCAGGAGATTGATCAAAAGATGGAGAAGGTAGGTTAGTGTCCTGTGGGAATAGAAGGCTTTTCTTGAGTTATTCCTACCAAGGGAGAAGAGGGTGTTGAGGCAGTGAGGCTCTTTCCCCTCAGATCAAGAGGAGGACCCCTCAGATTAAGAGAGTACTTTGCCCAAAACCAAGGCAGCCAACTACTGTCTGTGCTAGCTACCCCTTTATTTCCTCCATTTCATTAACCTTTCCTGGTATTTTCTGGCATCATTTTCTTTCTGTTTCCTCCAGAGGCTGAGCTCCATGAGACAGGGCCCTTTTCTGTCTTGTGTTCTTCAGCTTCTAGGACAATGCCTCATACATGGTAGTTGTGCCTTGTTTGTGGAATGAATGAATAATATTGGGTCCACAGCTCAGCCACTCCACTTGTCATTTCAGGGTTCTTGAGAGAGGGTGTGAGACCTAATTTTATAGCTGTTTCCCAGCCCATGGTGCCTAGCTCTGGACTTTCCCAGAGTTGGTTGATTGCATGTTGGCTCCTAGCAGGCTTCCTCCTATTTCTTCTAGGGACGTACATCCGTACCAGTGACGGGCGGATCTTTGCTGTCCGGGCAACGGGCAAACCGAAGGTCCCGGAAGATGGTCGGATGGCTGCCTCAGGTACAGTGGTGGCTTCTTTCTGTTGGCCTGCACAGCACTTTTTGGTTTGGTTTGGTTTGGTTTGTAATTACTTTATTTTTGTTTGTAATTACTTTATTTTTATATTTTTTAAGATTTTATTTATTTATTTGACAGACAGAGATCACAAGTAGGCAGAGAGAGAGGGGGAAGCAGGCTCCCCAATGAGCAGAGAGCCCGATGTGGGGCTCGATCCCAGGACCCTGGGACCATGACCAGAGCTGAAGGCAGAGGCTTTAACCCACTGAGCCACCCATGTGCCCCTGTAATTACTTTATTTTTTGAATAATGTGTACATGGTTCACAATTCAAAAGGCATAAGAGGGGTAAAGTGAAAGGCATGTTCTCTCCCTGCCTCCAAAACCCCCAGTCATCTAGTGCTCCTTTCTGGCAGTGCTGCTGTCATTTGCTTTTTTCAGAGATACATCACACACATACAGGAATGTGTGTGCACAACTGTGTGTGTCTCAGTCTCTGTGTTAAATATATATACATAAGTTTTTTCCATTCTTTTTTTTTTTTTAAAGTTTTATTTATTTACTTAAGAGAGAGGGAGCAGGTCAAAGAGTGTGTGTGTGTGGCACATTAACGTTAGGAGGTCCAACCAGGTTCCCTTCTACAGGAGTGGCTCTCATCTGTCCTCCTGTCATATGAGCACTACACTGCTCTTGTTTCCAACTTTTATTACAGCAATTTCCACACCTACAGACAAGTTGAAAGAACAGCACCTATGTACCACACATCTAGATCCAATGACTGTCACTGTTCTCATAAACTTTCTTCTGTCTCTCCCTTCCTCTTACTGGAACTATTTGGAAGTTGAAGATGTCATGTCATTTTACCTTTAAGTACTTCAGCACACATCTCCTAAGAGTTAAGGACATTCTCCTTCTAGCCAAAATACCATTATCACACTAAAACAAAAGTTTACACCATTATCACACTAAAAATACTACCTAGTATCCAGGCCATATCCCAGCTTGTCCCAGTCGTCTTCCAGGGCTGTGGATTTGGTTTTGTTTTTAAACTAGGGTGGACTGCTGTTTAAACTTAATTTTCCTTTTGTCTCCCATCCTGGTCACTGGTTGTCTCTGTCCCTTCTCAGAAGGAGTCCAGCTCGTTATAAGAATGACCTATTAGCATTTGATATTCATTATCTCCTAGGATTCACCTTTGTTGAGTTTCACAGATTGGGGAACTGGGGTGCAGAGTTACACATCTTATTTCCTAGATCAAAGGATTTCTTTCTTTGTGACTGGGAAAAGTTGACTGGAGGATGTTGTTTGGACATCAGATTCTTTGAATTTGGGGGATCACAGGACAAGATTTTTTGTTTGTTTTGATTTTGTTTTTTTTTTATGGAATTTTTCCTATACCCTCCTTATCTCCCTGGCTATTCTGCTTCTCAGTTACCTACATTTTATTCCCCAGGTTCCCAGGGGCCTTCTCTCGAGTCCGCAAGCAATGGCAGACACAGTGCCTCATCACCCAAAGCCCCCGACCCTGAGGGGCTGGCCAGGCCCGTCTCTCCAGACAGCCCGGAGATCATCAGTGAGCTCCAGCAGTATGCAGATGTGGCTGCCGCCAGGGAATCCCAGCAGAGCTCCCCAAGCTCCAGTGCTGCCCTGCCTGGCCCCCCGGCCCAACTTGTGGACAGCAGTGCTGTTCCTGGGACAGCTCTCGGGACTGAGCCTCGACATGGGGGTCATTGCCTCAATAGTTCCCTCTTAGTGACCGGCCAGCCCTGTGGTGACAGGAACCCGGTGTTGGACTTACGGGGCCATAAGCGGAAGTTGGCCACACCACCTGCTGCCCAGGAGTCAGCCCGCCGGCGGTCCAGGAAGGGCCACCTGCCAGCCCCCGTGCAGCCGTATGAACACGGGTATCCAGTTTCTGGCGGGTTTGCCATGCCACCCGTCTCCTTAAATCATAACCTCACCGCTCCCTTCACCTCCCAGGCTGGGGAGAACTCCTTGTTTATGGGCAGTACCCCCTCCTACTACCAGCTGTCCAACTTGCTGGCAGATGCCCGCCTGGTGTTTCCAGTGACTACTGACCCTCTGGTGCCAGCAGGCCCTGTCAGTTCCTCTTCCACGGCTACCTCAGTCACTGCCAGCAACCCCACCTTCATGCTCAACCCCTCTGTTCCAGGGATACTACCCAGCTACTCACTCCCATTCTCACAGCCACTCCTGTCCGAGCCGAGGATGTTCGCGCCTTTTCCTTCCCCTGTCTTACCCAGCAACCTTTCACGGGGCATGTCTGTCTACCCAGGCTACATGTCCCCACATGCAGGCTACCCAGCTGGCGGCCTCCTCCGGTCCCAGGTGCCTCCATTTGACTCTCACGAGGTTGCTGAGGTGGGGTTCAGCTCCAATGACGATGAGGATAAGGACGATGATGTGATAGAGGTCACTGGGAAATAGCTGGGGAGCCCCTCTCCACCTCACTTGGGGTCCCCGGCAGGTTGCCCACCAAGCTGAAAGGCAGCAATCTGGGCTTTCTGAGAATAGGGCACTTGGCAGGAGGGAAAAGGAAGAGGACAAAGAAAGGTGGTTGACCACAATGGCAGGGCTCTGTTGCTATTTAACATAAGAGGAGGAAAAAAAAAAAAAAAGCCAACAGAGCAGCAATAGCGGGAAATCAGGGACCCAAAACAGGAATGGAGGGGCAGGGCAGCCTGCCTCTCTTCCTGCCTGCCTTGCTTATGCTGTGTGCTTGCTTGCTTGCCTGCCATCTGAGTGTAGAAGCTCACATCCCATTTCTGTCTTTGGGAACATTCTCTCCCAAGAGAGCTGCCTTACTGGGTGACTTAGCTTGGCCTAGAGAGGGGAGGGGAGGGAAGAAGGATAAGTGAAGGAGGGTGGGCAGGGAGAGCAGATTGAGATTTCATGTGAAATGGAGTCCTTTTAGGGACAGGAAAGAAGCAAACCAGGTATGTATGTTTGTGTGCGTATGTGTGTATGTGTTTATGTCTATATGTGTATGTAACAGAGCAGGGGTGGCGGTGGGAGGGGAGGGTGGGAGAGACGAAGGGGGGAACTAAAAAATGAATTTATCATTTTTAAAATGGAAATTGGTGTGTGGTGGTTCATGGCAACTATTAGTATGAACATCGTGTTGAGCCCAGGAGAAGAGCCATGGAACGCTCAAGTTTCTTTCTAGTTGGGTGAGGAGAAGGCCCAGCTAATCCAAGTCCCTGGTCTTTATAGCCACATCTATTTTGGAATTTGGGGGAAATTAGGAGAGAAAATGGGCATTACCAATCTCTGTGTCTTTCCCCAGTGGTTGTCTCTGAGCAGATCTCCCTTCACAGGGTGTGAGATTTGTGTGCAGAGGCTGGGACGGGCATACTGCGGTGTGTGAGCAAGAAGTCATGGAGTGTGACCGGAATAGACCTTCACAAGGATGGAACTGAGCCCCCACCTGCTTGTCCTTGTGGCCTTGCCTTTCCTTTGCTTTCCTGCTAGAAAGCTCCATGTTAATTTATTTTTTATGGGCAATTATTTATTATTTGGATTTTCCATGTGTCTTTTTTTTGGGGGGGTGGATATGGGGACGGTAGGAGCTAGGAAGGGCAATGTTAAGATCCCCCAGACCCCATAGGGGTAAATAAATCCCAGGTAGATGGTGAATTGACCAAGGAAAGAGAGTTAGGCTTGACCAAAGTTTATACTAAATGACTATGTTTTGGGGAAACGGCCTCTCAGGAAGATCAGAGAATCTTGTGACTGGATAGTTAGTGGGGGTGAGACTCATTCCACAGAGATTGAAACTTGGGATCATGGAGTTTGCTACTGGGAAGTCAGTGACCCCAGATTTGGCGCTGTGTCCTCCTGGGATGACCTTAGAGGCAGGCCCTCTGTACTGAATAGTGAAGCTGTGCATACGTAGGTGACTGCTGGGTTGGAAGAATAGACTATTGATTTCTTACTGGGAAATGTTTTGGCCTCCCCAGCCTATCAGATGATCTTTATGGGATGGGTGTCTGTTATCTCTGTCCTCTTTGACGGAACACGGGGCAGCCTTTCCTCTGTAGGAGCCTTAAGTCTGGCTTTTGTCTGAAAAAATACATCAGTCATTCTGGGTCTCCTCTTTCTTGTTGCCAGTGGCAGGGGAGGGGACATCTAGTCTTTAAGCATAAACACTGGCTGTCTTCCTATTGACTCTTTTTTCCCTCCTGTCACCGACTTTGCTAGGCAGTTCTTTATGATGAACAAACCTGTCTGGCTTTAGAGTTTTGCCACCTAGTCATGGGTCCTTCCTCACTGAGCAGCTGCTGCACCTGCCTCTTACCAACCTCGGAGGCAACTTAGCCAGGTCGCCCCTCATAGTAGCTGCTTCTGCTACCCTTCTGACCAGCCTGTTTCCATTGTTGGAGGGCTTTAGCACATTCTGGGGTATTGTCCCCAGAGAAGAGACAAAGAGATGGCTGATGGGGCTGCATGCATGCGTGTGTGTGTGTGTGTGTGTGTGTGCTGTCTGGTTGCACCAAAAGTGGAACTTATGGAGCTTTCACTCTCTGTTTTCATAGGTACCCTATCAGACACTTAACTCTCCTACTCATAGAAGCCTTAGATCTACAATTTAGCTATGCAAATTATTTTAATAATTTTAAAATAGCAGTTCCAACCAGTGCTTTTTCTTCCCGATGCATCCCAAGAATGGATGCTGAAGGGACTCAGTTGGAGTGGGCTCTCAGGTTTGAGACTGGTGCAGTAGGAGTGAGCTAGCCTGGATCTCTGATTTGCAGAGCACACTCACAACCTGGGCTACAAATGATAGCCTCTAAGGCCCTGGTATACTAGGATCCCAGAGACTGTGTGTGTGTGTGTGTGTGTGTGTGTGTGGTAGGGGTGGAGGAGTATGTCTGTGTTCACCTCTAAGAAGTCCTAGCAGTAGGCGCTGAGAATCTGGAAACTGTCAGCAAGGGATTGAAACCAATTACTGGAAGGATGGGCCTTTGAAAGTACCAGGAAGTGAATGGGTATTCTGAGAGGCAGTATATACTTGTTCTCTACTCACTGATTCCAGGGGCTGGGTCTTGCTTCAGGTCAGAAGAGGCAATAGTTTTGGGAGGCTGAGCTGGCTAGAGAAGGCTTTCTTTAATATGTGCAGCTTATATTGTATAGGGGGTATGGGGTGGGATCATGGGAAATTGAAATGCTACCAGTTTCATGCTTTAGGTTTTTGTTTTTTAATCTGAAAAACACTTCTACTTTTCTGCTATGTATGGTGGTAGGCAAGTGTGCATGCACACTAAATATGTGTGTGAGGGAAGCAGGAAATGTCTCAGAGCCTAAGAACCATGTTTTACAGCCTCTTTGAGCAGAAACACTTGACGGTGGCTTCCACCTACCATCCAGGCCTGAGTGAGGGAAGGGTGGTGATATGGGGGAGAGGGGTAAGAGGAGGGGTCGGTAGTAGATTAGGCCCCTCAGCATTTTCCCTCACCATTGTCTTCCATAGGATGTTTTCAAGGGGCTCTCAAGCCCCATCCATCTGGTTTAGCCTAAATCCTCATGCTAGGGAATATAGTACTGCATAATGATTCAGGATTACCATTTGTAATGATACTCAGTTTCCTTTTCTTAATATTGTTGTGGGTAAAAATTGAGCCAGAGACAAAGTAGCCATTTCAGTAAGAAAGTAAGTGAACCATGTTGGATCAGATCATTGGATATCTACCAAGTCCTCACCCCCTTCAGGTTGTGCTTCTTGAGCATCTCTTTCTGGTCCTTGGAACTCTCTTCCCTAGGAATTAGTGTGTGGTATCTCTCTGTATACTTGTGATTCACAACTAAATATGAAATTCCCGTCCCAGTGCGTGAAGCAAATTGCTGGGGTAAAGTTTTGCTGATAGGTTGAAACACTCAACCATACTTTAGCAGTCTGGGTGAGACTGTCACTCCCAAAGCTGTCAGCAGAGCAAGGCCCTCTGTCTCAGTGGGTTCAATCCTGGCATTGCTTTGGAACTGAGTCCTCATCCCATGGGGAATGTCTGGCGGGCGTGGGGGGGAGGTTTACATTCCTTATTCCTAGTGTTCCTGGCCATGACCCCCTTCCTCCCACTTCCCAGTTTCCTGTGATTCCTCAGAAAACTCGTCTCCCTTCTGAGCCATGGCCTGTGCACCCAGCTAAGTCATTTTCCCCACAGTAAGCCGCCTCTGAAAGAAGAGCTCTTCCCCTCAACGGACCCCCCAGCAGACTTTCTGGCCCTCCTCTGACTTCTACCCAGGAAATCTGCACCTCGAGGCCTGAGAATGCTGCGCTGTCAGTCACCTGCAGACTCTGTCCTCTTCTATTGACTCTTCTGCCCTGTGTGTTCGATGTGACCCCTTCATGTCTCTTCTGTGCCACTAGCTTGGCCCTAGGCCTTTTATGAATACCCAAGTCTTAACGATGAACTTCCCAAGCAGGCAGTGTCCAACTTCATTTTTCAGGGACCTGAGTCTGCCCCTTTCCTCTCACAGGTTGGTTGGATATAGTCATCTATTGCATTGGGAAGAGGTAGCCAGGTAGGCTGCAGAGTCTAGTGCAGAGGGCTGGAGGAGATTTGGGTACTCTGTTACCACTACTGGGATGATATTCAGAAGAGGGGACCTCATACTGTGACCTGACCCAGGACCCTCCTCTGGAAGAGCACTCAGCCCAGGTGTGTGTGCACTTGTGTGTGTGCATGTGTGCGTGTGTGCGTGTGCACATGCAAGATAGAGTGTGCACTCATGCACATGGGTGTAAACTGTTATCTGGTTGTGTTACTCAGGGTGGGCTGGGGACTCACGGGAAAAATCCCCCTCAGCCTGCCCAAGACTGGTTTTTTTTTCCTGTACCTTCTCCAGAAGGGTCAGGGGAAGAGGGTCCAGGTGGGTTGAGGGGGTCGCAATGGATAACCACTAAAGGCCACACGGCTGCCGGGAGGAGTGGGGGGATATGAAATGGCCCCAGGGACCTGGCACCTGGCTTTGGTTTTCCGTCTTCTTTCCTCAGGACGCCCCCTGAGGCCCGGGACCTGCTGCGCCTGGCTTTGAGGAGCATCTGTGGCTGGGTGCTCCAGCTGCTGGTGTGATCATGGGCTTCCCTCCTCTCTCAGCAGGGCAGGTGCTCCTGCCCCAGAGACTGGGCAACTGGCTGTTTCTATGACGTATTTATTTTTACTTGTGTTTCATGTCACTTTTTTAAAAAAGCAAACAGAACAATTGTAAGTCAGTATAACTGCCTATCAGTTTTCTTTATTTCTCTTTTTGTAAAATAAAATTTAAACTCAAGAAGGCAGTGTTTTTTGATCAAGGAATTGTCTAAACAACTGTTCAGCTGGGTGGTAAAAAGGATATAACTTAGAGTATAGTGGGCATTGAGATGACACAGGGTGGGTAGGGTGGGGTTAGGGAGGGAGGAATAGAGGGCAAACTGCTGACAGGCTTTGTTACAGTGGGGTTCGCTAGACTTTTTCTGCCTTTGCTTACCTGAAGAAGACCACATTTCCAGGCTCTAGAGGAAACAGTGAAACAGACTCAGAGTGGCCTGAGGCTAGATGGTCCGCAATCATGGCAAGTTCTGCTGGGGCACCCCTAACCAGACTGGGGATTAGGTGCAGCATCCGTGCCTTTCAGCAGGTGGGAGATGGCTGGTAGCAGGATCTGCAGACCATCTTACAATGCGTAGTCCTCCTCCCTTTGTCATCTGAGTTAGTGGGTCTAGCCATAGCCTCACAGAGAACTATCCAGGCTTTGGAATAGGAGGAGAAAGGGAAGGTGGGGGTAGTCTACCCTTTGTCTTTCCAAGTTTGGTCCCTGTAAGGCAAGGAGCCCTAGAGAAACAGTCTCTCTTAGTTTACTGAGCGAGAATTAAAGAGGCTCTGTGGGGATTTCTTGGACAGAAAAAAGGAGGAGACTAAGGCCAAGTCTGGGCTCAGAATATATGCTATTGGGGGCTGGGAGTGCACTGCGTGTAGGGCAGATGGCTAGGTGAAGAGGTCTTACACTAAATTCAAGAGGGATGAGGAACGCCTCTTTTGGCAGCTTGTCTTGGCTGCTGCCTCCTGGTGGCTAGCAGAGGTCTTGCAGAGATACCTGCCAAGGGTTGGGGAGGGGGGCTTATGGCCAGCAGTCTCAGTCATAGGCAGACTCTCCATTCACAGCAGAGGTGGTGAAGCTACTAAGGCACCCCCTGAATTCTGATGCAGGCTTCTGGAATTCCCAGCCAGCCTGTAGGAAGTGAGCAGAGAGGACATGAGGAGGAAAGGGCAGTTCTATACCTGGTTTCCTGGGAGAAACTCCTCAGATTCTGAGAAACAGGAAAAATGACCAGCCAAACACTGTGGGCAGAAGCTGTCTTGTCTCTGAACCACGAACTGGCCCTTATCTCATAGGAAATGTTTCCAAGTATATATATAGCCCACTTGCCTGGAGCACCTGAAGGGTCTGATCATGTATTTGATGTTCATAAGCAGAAGAACTGCCACGACCCTGCCAACCCAGCCCTGAGTGCCTGTGAGGGGCCAGCTGCTCCTTCTGCCAATGTTTGCCCAGCGAGCTGAGGACAGGCTTGGCCCCACGCATGAGGGTCATCATTTTCTGCCTGTGGAAGGAACTGTGTGAAGTAGTGGGAAAGGAAGCCAGGATTACGAGGGCCTCTGTGTGCCCCGTCTGCACTTTGCTAATGCAGTAGTGGAGTCCACACTAAGACGATTCCCCTTCTAAATACATGTCCTCTGTGTCAGGAGCACCAAGGTAGCTTTTGGTCTAGCTGGTCTTGCCGCCAAGCTCAGGAGTACAGCTGTCTCCAGGGCCTCTCAGGAGAGCAAAGTTAGATCCTTAGGGCTCTAGAAATGTACTTTGTAGGTCCTCAGAAATATGAGCTGAAGATTCAACCTATGTTCAAGGGGCTTACACTTGACCCGAAAGTTACCTAATATACCTTAAGCTAGATGGGCAGACCAGCCTCACTCAAGAGCCTGGAGGGGGGCGGTTCTTGGTGAGCTCCAAGAGGTCGAGGCCTTGGTTTTGTTTATTCAGTATCCCCAGCCTCTAGAACTATTCTTGCAGGGATAAGTAAATGTTGGGTGGATGAATGACCACTTCTGTGCTCTGGTTGGGAGTGGGGTGGAGTGTTGGAGACGTGACCGGCATTTGCGCTGTTCCAAAGGTTGGATCCATCCATTGGCTTCTTCCCTGAGTCCAAGTTGGGCGTCGGTTTCCTCAGTTGTAAAAGGGGGACAAGTGGCCCTGCCTTGCTGAGTTCCCAGGTCTCTCGGGAAGCTTCAGTGAGAGAAAGTGGCAGGACGAAGGGTGGTACAGATACATGCCAGGGGCTGATACTGCTGTGCTGAACTTCCCGAGCCTCTTCAAACGCTCCACTCTGGCGAGGGCTTCCTTGGACCCCAGCCTGGCTCTCCGCTGTGGGCGACCAGGTTGACTTGCCTCCGCCTCCCACTGCTGGGACCGGGTAAGTTTGTGAGAGGCAGGAAGGTGCTCAGTGGGCTCCGCCGCTGACGACTGGGGGTGTGCGTGTGGCGGGGAGCCACTTGGGCGCCGCTCGTTGCCACGGAGATCGGGCGGGGCAGTCCTCCGCCCTCCGGGTCCCGCGCGCACGCGCCCACGGCCACGGCCACGTCCCGCCGCGAGAGGGGGCGGAGCGAACGTGCGCGGCGGGCGCGCGCAGGCTCCGCGACCTAGCCTGGAGCCGCCTTCGCGGATCGGCGTCCGCGGCGGGCGGCGGCTGAGGTGAGGGCCCGGCCGGAGGAGAGGCGTCCCGACGGGGCGGCCCCACGCTCGGTGAGGGCCTGGAACCTCCGTCCGCCTGGGCGCGACCTCAGGGGCCCCCGCGTCCCTTCCGTGACCCCCGCGGCCCAGGCCGCTCTTTGCATCTTGTCTCGCCCGCAGCTGGCCCCGACCGGTCCAGGGGCCCGAACGCGACCTTAGACAAGTCTGCCACCCTGGGTCGCCCCTGCTTCGGCCTCCGGTGCAGGGCACGTCCCGTGGCAGTGAAGCCCGAGCGGGGGTGTGGGGGTGGGGAACTGAGGCAAGAACCGCACTTTTAATTCCGCCCCTGCCCCTGGAGGCCGCCCTCGCAGCGGTGGCTACAAACTTTAGCGTCTCATAAGTTACGGAGGTGTATGAGGCCGGGTGAGGTTGTGACTGGAAAGAAAGGGGCTGGGTAAATAACCGAGGTGCGGGTAAGCAGGGCTGGAAGCCCAGAGTGGGAGGCGGCCCACCTCGTTCCCGCGCAGGCCCCTCGGAACCCGGGTCTTTAGCTCCCCTCTGGCACCGAAGTTTAAGGGCCCGGCCCGCTTCCGCGGCGCAAGAGAGCAGCTCCAGGAAGTCGGCGCGGGACCGAGGACCCAACCCCTCGCAGGAACCCGGCCAGAGGACCGCTCCCCTGACCCGAGGAGAAACAGAGGCCAAAAGGGGACAGCCTCCCTGATGTCAGCGGCAGGGGCTGTTTCAGAGCCAGGCTCGGTGGCTGGAACCCTCCAGGAAGAGGGCTCTCCTAGAACAGGGGCATGAGCCTGGCCCCAGTAAGAGTTCACGTTATGAGGTCGGGTTTGGCTTCTGATTTCCGTAAGGGGTGTGAGGACGAGGGAGAAGAGCAACCTTGTGAAGAGAGTTATTGTAGAGACTCTAGTGGGTTTTCCCCGAAAAGGGAACAGTCAAAGCAGGGTGCCCGGCTCAGTGGTAATTTTCTCTCTGCCCCCAGCACAGGAGCGCTTGGAGCACTTGGTCCCTGCGGCGCTGGATGCCATGAGTTGCTAAAAGTGAGCCTGTCTTTTCAGGTGAGCTTCCCCAGCCCTTCTGCCCTTTTTTCTTGAGTATGGGGAAATTCACTTTGCCCCGCCTCCCTCCTGTGCAGACCTAAGCTCTGGGGTGCATTTTCCCTCTCTTCTGGGTAGTGTAGGAGGTGAGAGGAAGAGGGAGGTGGGAACTAAGTTGCCTTGAGGAGAATGGGGAGTGACCTATCTGAGAGGGTAGGTCAAAGTGAGAGATGGTCACTCTTGAGGCAATGGGGAGACCTACCTGCTGAGTGAGAGCTTCCAGCTGAGAGCCTTGGGTTCAGAGATGTCCCAGCATGGATTAGATGCTTAAACTTTTCTAGAAACCTTGTCACCAGGAAGGAGGAGATAGAAATGGGGCCTGGGGTCAGACTACTTGGGTTCCTACTGCCTGCATTTTGGTCTAGGGCTCTATTTTAGTTCCTGTGTCATCTTGAGCAAGTCTCTTAACTTCCTGATTCATACCTACCTTGTCTTGAGAATTAATAAAGTAGCTGTGTTTCAACATTTAGATAGTGCCTGGCCTATAGTAAGTACTCGGTAAAAGATTTATCATCGTCGTCACCAAAGAAAACAGGAATGAAACTAACTGGAGGCAAGATGAGTAGGACAGCGAATGCATCAAAAAAAAAAAAAAAAAAAAAAAAAAAGCACAGCTGTGAGGCAGTTGGGTAAGAAGACCAGTGTGCTATATCTCAATTTTATGATATCAGAGATGTAGGAGTTTAGTTTGCCTCTTTGTGAGGTTAACACTGTGTGTACATTGACTCCAAAGACAATTTTTCAGTAAAAATTTTGATAACCCAAAACCCATAGGGAACAAATTACTCCATAGAGCTAAGTTTTCCATAGGGCTGAAATGTTGACCTTCAGTTCTCAAATCTTTTAAATTTTACATGTTAATTTTAAGATTATTTATTTATTTGACAGAGATGACAAGTAGGCAGAGAGAGAGAGGGGAGCAGGCTTCCTGCTGAGCAGAGAGGCAGATTCGGGGCTGGATCCCAGGACTCTGGGATCATGACCTGAGCCGAAAGCAGAGGCTTTAACCACTGAGCCACCCAGGTGCCCCTACATGTTAAATACTTGGGGTGAGACTGTTCCTCCAATGGGTCACATGTTTCCCTTCCTCTTTAAACAGTCTTCTCTGTGCTGATTCCCCCCACTCCCCACCCCCACCCCGGGTGACTCAGGTCAAGCCCTCTGTATAAGAGGGTTAGGCTTGTGGCCCCATGCTTCATGGAGGGCTGACCAGTCTGCCTTGATTGGCTCATACACCTCATGTGTTCCTGGGCCTCTCTTAGATAGCTTCTCTGCCTTTTTTTTTTTTTTTTCTTCCTTGAAATGAGTGTCTTTATTGCTTGTACCATACAGAAAGGAGGAATGAGGAAAGGCCAGTGGGGAGGAGGGACAATTGTCAGATAAATGACATGAACACAAAGAGGAAGAAAAAAGACGCCCTCGTGCCACCCCAGGATGCCTTTCTGTGAACTACCTAGTAGAGGAGGGGGGTGGCAGGATCAAAACCACAAAGAATAATTCTGAACACCTGGAGATGCTGGTGGAGAGAAGGAACAGCGCAGCAAGTGGACCCAGCCGTGACCCTCCCCAGGCCAGCACCCCCGTCCTTGGGCCAGAGAGTAATTGTTTTTCTTGATGTGTGTCCATTTCTAGCAAACTTTTCTTGCTCCTCATAGTTTCTAACCTATGGGCTGGCAAAGTGGGATGTAGCTTGTTAGCACCAATGGTTCAAGTCTGGGAAGCGCAGTGCTGGACTTTGTTCTGGCTGCTCAGGCTGATTTGATCTGATGTTCCTTGGTTCTAGTTGGGTGAGGTTGCTGGATAGCAAGATTCCGAGGGCCAGATGTGCTCAGCAAAGGGAAGTTTCCTGTGAGAATCTCTTCCTGTGGCACATTTTCCCCCTGGGTTTTTTTTTTTTCCTCATGTATTCCTTATTTGTTAATAAGTGATCGTACCCTGGCACTCGCCCAGGGCAGTGGTCCCTGAGGCTTGGGGAGGCCAAGAAGGCGGTGTGGCGGTGTGTGGGAAGGAAGAGGTAATGTAGGGAAAAGGCAGGCTGGCTGATGTCTTGCCCATCTTGGGGGAGGTTGGTCAGGGCTGGGAGTATGTCCCTGGCTGACTCACTCCTGTGCTTCTCTATGACTCAGTTTCCCCAGGTGTGACCAAGGCTGCCAGCTGACAGGCAGAGCTGTTCTGAGAGCCTCAACAATTGTGATTAAGAAATAAAGAGGCTTGTGGCTACAGTCATCCTTTGTAGCTCTCTTCTAGGTCACTCTGTGTGTAAACACCCTGGCCCCTCCCCCCCCCCGGTCAGAGCACCCAACACACAGCTGAGATTGGGCCAGAAGTGGCTGGCGGGCAAGTGGGCACATTGGTCAGAGCAGGCTACCAGCCTTCTCTCCCTCCTGTCTCCTTTGCAGCTGTCTTGGGGCACAGTGTCGGGGGCATAGAGCCATGTCTGATCTGCTCCTCCTGGGCCTGATTGGGGGCCTGACTCTGCTGCTGCTGCTGACACTGCTGGCCTTTGCCGGGTACTCAGGGCTGCTGGCCAGGGTGGCAGTGAGTGCCGGCTCACCTCCCATCCGCAATGTCACTGTGGCCTACAAGTTCCACATGGGGCCCTACAGCGAGACTGGGCGGCTTTTCACCGAGAGCTGCAGTGTCTCCCCCAAGCTCCGCTCCATCGCCATCTACTACGACAACCCCCACATGGTAAGGAGCCTCCCGTGTCCTGGGTGGGGTTCTGCCCCATGGATGGACATGGGACAGGGGTGTTGTAGCTTCCAGGGAAGGGGTGGGAAAATATGTGAGCTGATCCTACACACCACCTCCTCTCTGAGCTTGAAGCTCCTTCCAGATTTAACCTGGACTCCTGCTCCAGGCATCCTTTCTCCTTGTCCAGGTCTGGTTCTCAGCTCATGGCTACCCATGGACTTCTGACTGCATGGGGCCATACTACTGCATGTCCCTAGTTTGTGCCGGGGCTTTGGTCCCCTGCCTCTTCTTGCTGTGCCTCCCTCTTTCATCCCCATTTGAGACCAGGGCTGTAAGGCCAGGCTGCTCAGATTCTACCCTTCCTTTGGAGTCATACCTTATTGTTTCTGTGCCTTCCCTCTTTCAGCTTTCCTGCTGTGGCTACAACTCCTCAAGGGTTGAGACAGCAGGCCTTGGGCATGGGGCTTAGAATCCTACCTCTTCAGTCATTCTGGTGGCCCCTGCCTCAGTGATATGGCATTTCTTTGGATGTTAAGCTGCCTGGTTTGGAGAGGAACGGCCCCTCCCCCTTAGGCTTAAGTGGGAGTGAAGAGCACTGGAGCCTAAGTGGGGTGGAGGGGCAAGTGGAGCCAGGTGAGCTGCCCCGAATGTCTAGGATGCTGGGGTCAGAGATGAGCCCAGCATCACTGGCACCCTGTGGGCGTCTGGCTGTACTTACAGACTGTAGTGAGTCAGGGCTCACCAATGTGGCCTCTTGCCATGCATGGGGTGGTACTGCCTGCAGCTGCATGGGCTGGCAGCTCTACCAGGAGTCCAGCCTTCAGCTCTGAGCCTTGGCAAACAGACCGTTGGGAATCCCCAGTTCTGGATTCCTTGCCTGTAGAGCTCAAGTAGGCAAGGCCTACCCACTGTCTGCTTCCAAGCCTCATTAGAAACAAGGGTGGGCTGACTCTCTGTGCTGGGTTCTGCTCGACAACTGCACTCCAAAGATGAGCACACCTGGCCCTGCCCTCGAAGAAGTTCTTGTGATTGGCAAGTCAGCACCATACAAATGGGTCTGTCATAGGCACTGTACTTGATGCCTGCAGAGCTTTGAGCTTTGGGTTTGGGGAAGGTACCCCAGGTTTGCCTGAGAGGTTCACAGAGGAGGTGGACTGTAGCTGGGACTTCTCCCATGAGTAGAACTTTGCTCCGCCGGGAGGGGCCTCCTGACTTAGGGAAGTATGACAGTAAAGGCTTGCAGACATAGGATGACAGGGGAAGTGTGGCCAGCGGACATGCGGTAGGCAAACAAAGTGGTAGAAGGGTTTGCTGGGCCAGGCATTGTGAGGAAGAGCAGTCTGGGAGGCAAGGGGCAGCACAGTTTGTCCCCTCTGTTTTAGGAATCTAACTGGATGGCAGGTGAAGGAGGGGAGGAGAAGAGGCAGGGAGGCCATTGAGGAGATTGGGCTAGGTCCAGATGAGAGGTGACATTGACCTGGTTGAGGGATGAGTAGACAGTGAGGATTTGAGGTCACATGGTTAGGAGACCACGCTAAGTGGGAGTCAAGAGCTCTGGAGCCTAGGTGACACGGGGCAGGAGCGGGGCTTTGGGAAGCTCCTCGACCAGATGTTAGACTCTGCCTCCTGCAGAACTCTATTCTGTAAGTCCCTGCCCCTCCTTCCACACCTGGCCCAGTTCGAGTCCTCTGCAAGGCCTCAGTGGGAAGGAGAATAGTCCTTGCAGTTGCCTCATTCCTCAATAGCGTGTCCTGTTCCTAAAGCAACACATTGGCTCTTGGGTTGGAAATGCTAATTCCAAGGTAGGAAAGGGCCAAGGTAGCAGTGTACGTTGGGATCAGCGCTGGTGGCTGACCCAGAAACAGTGAGATAGAAGAATCTTGGCATGGTGTGCTCTCCCCATGGCCTCCTGGCCCAGCCATCGCCTCCAGGCAGCGCACCATATAGCCGTCTTTGGCAGGGTGGGGGCAGGGGGCGGTGGGCTTGGGTGTCCAGGGTTGGTTGGGTGCAGCCTGACTTGGGTGTCAGTCTGGGCGTGGGGGATGCACAGCCTGAGAATACAGCCTCAAGGTTGGCAGTCCTGGGTTCTGATTCTGTTTCATTACTGTCATGCTGTGTGATCTTGAGCATATCACATAATCTCTCTGAGCCTCTATTTCTTCATCTATAGAGCTCTGTTAAGATATCTGCTTCAAATGTTGTCTGGCAGGAATTAAATTAGGTGATATAGGTGAGGCATTCATCCTACCACCTGGCCTCCAGTAGCTGTTTAACAACAAAAACAAAAAAGGGTGGACAAGACGTTCATACTAATTAGGTGCACTGAGGCGTTAGGCTGAGCATTATGACACAGGGCTAGACCCTTGGCCTGGTTGTGGACATCTGGCTGGCTCAGAGGATGAGTGTACAGCTCAGAGTGGTCCCTCTGGTCCTATCCCTCTCGGTCCTGGGTCATTCCAGAAGATAGCTGTGTCCCCATTCAGAGCTAGGTCATACCCTGACACCTGGGATAGCTCAGGATGCTTAGTCTCCACCTGCTGTGGGAGGTGGGCAGTATATTCTCTGCCTAGCAGGGATCCTCACAGAGGGTTCAGGGAACCATGGACCCCAGACTTCAGGTGCTCATGGCTTTCCCTGGGGCCCCAGGGTCCACACTGCTGATGCAATAGAAGAGGACACTGAGGATCAGACAGCAAGAGCTGAGGTATTGATCTCACATAGTTCACTCACACTTCTTGCTTTTATTTAATGAATGTTTGAGCACCTAATCTGTGCCACACTGCTGGGCACTGGGGAACTGTGAAGACCAAAGGGCTCAGCCCTCAGGGCCTCCCAGTATAGGGGTATCAGGGGAGTCTGGCTGAGAGACCCCATCCAGTCCTAGGGAAGCATAAGAATCCAAGCCTTCTCCCTAGGCTGCTTCCCTAAGCAGTGTCCAGCATGGGGCCCTGCATATTTTGGTTCACAGACAGGATGCAGGCTGAGCTGTTGTGTGGCCCATCTCCATACCTTCTCCCTCCCTAGTGAGCACGGTGGAAGCCAGAACCTGCTTCTGTGTGAGTGTAGGGAGCAGTGAGGCTATTTCAGGCTCTGTGAGTGGAGCAGGGAGTGACCAGGTGAGAGACCGGCTATTAATGCTGCCCTCCCCCATGAAGTGTGGACTGACAGCTCTCTAGCCACTCGCTGTCCAGGCCTCAGCGCCCGGCCTCATCTGGACAGGGAGAGGCTGGTTTCTGAGAAAGGCCTGGCCTCACATGGTCTGGCTGTGGACCCAGGAGTGACACAGGAAAGGGTGGGCACCACCAAGGCAAGGCCCTGGCAATCGCTGTGGGCTCTTTCACGTCAGGTGCTGTTCAAACTTACATACCTCATTAGCTCTGTGTCCTAGAGCGTCAGCATATATGTGTCAGTCAACTTTAGATCCTGGAGTTCCTTATGGAAGAAGTTTCTGGAACTGGTTCTTGTTGGGCAAGAGAAAGGATTCCATTCTCCATCCCTGAGGGCCTTTGGAGAGGGAGAAGGAGGAATGAGGGAACATGTGACAGGAAGTGGACCGACCCTGGTAGTGGCTTATAGGTGTTCTCCTCTTGGGCCCAGCATTCTTGGAGTGCAGCCATTTCCTCTAAATACCAAGGGAAGAGGGTGAGTTCGAGTCAGTCACTGATCTCTGCCTGCGACACAACCTCTCCCAGTGTACATGTGTATATGTGCTGCCAAAGCGAGCACCCCAGTGTACATGTGAATACATGCGTGCACGCATGTGCGCACACACATATACACACACATCCAGTTCTGTTCTTATAAAACTGGAAAAGAGTCAAAATTGCTCTGCCCTCAGCCCTGCTACTGATATGGGGTGCGGGGTCTGCAGCCCCGTCCCTCTGGGAGCCTGGGGTGTTGGAGGGGAGGGAAAGAGCTGGGAGGACCCGAGTAGGTCACTTGATCCTGGCCAGCTATGGCCTATGATAGCCTTTTCTGGGTCAGCTGCCCTCACTGTGCCCATGGAGCTGTCCTGTGTGCCATCCTGGCCCTCCACCTTCTTCTCTACCCCTGCTGCTCCTGCCTCCACTGCTGTTTGGGCCTTAAGCAGCCTGTCTGCTGCCCTTGTGGGGAGCCTGGTTGAGGCAAGTGGGGTGTGGCAGCACGTTCGGTTTACCTGGCTGAGGCCTAGGAAGGGGTGCTTGCCCCAGGTATGGGGCAGATGGGGGAACTGGTGGTTCTTGGGTTCTGCCTTTAGTAAACTAGATTGTATTGAAGCTCCTTTTTTCTCCTAGTCCACTGAGAGTCAGCCTGGGACCACCACATCTGCATGGGCTTAGGTTGGTAAGAGTGTTGATTTAGGCCTGTGCCACACTTCTTTTCCTCTGTGTGTGTGTGTGTGTGTGTGTGTGTGTGTGTGTGTGTGTAGGTGGGGTCTCCCCTACGATCCCTAGAGGCACTGAGACCATATGGGGCTTGAGAAGGAATGAGGGATTGAGATTGCCCAGGGTTGACCCCTCAACAAGGGCAGTGGGAATGAGGGCTATCTGGTGTTTCCAGGGGCCCAGGCCATTCCCTAATTACCCGTGATGATTTTCATCCAGATGGAGTCTGGGCTTTTGCTCCTTAGCAGGTTAACTGTGTGTGGGAGCCCTGGAAAGGCACAGCCCTTTCTTCCCAGCAGAGCTGCCTTTGGTAGGGAGGAGGGCTGGGGTATGGGAGGAGAGGGCTTTGAATCTTTCTGGGTTTGAATCAAGGCTCTCCTGCTTGTTAGAGTGTGATTCTGAAGGAGTCACTTGGTCTTTCTGAGAATTCCTACCTCAGGGGTTTTGTTTTTCTGGGGACTAAATAATAAGGATAAGGCCCAAAACCTGGCCCCCAGTAGATGCTTAGCACTCTTGGCACGCCCTCCCCTGGGCCTCATGCCACTAGGACTTTGTACTTTTGGGACCCCTGCTTGCCTGCCTCTGGCCTAGCCTCTTGCAGGATGCCTGGGCCATCAGAGGAGCACAGCATAGGGACACACCATTATGCAGGCTTTGCCTAGCCAGGGCCTGCTTCTCGGGCTCCCACGTGGCTTTGTGTCCTGTGGTGCATCTCTGGAGCCAGTCTGCCTGCGTTCGAATCCAGACTTCACTGCCTTGCCGTATGGCCCTTTCTGAATAGCTTTGCCGTCTGGGTCTCAGAAACAGAGTGGATAATGGTAGCTATTGCACAGTGCTGTTTGGATTGAATGAACTGACATGTGGAAGGTAGTAACTGGGGTAGTCAGTGAGCACACTGTCAGGTGCCAGCTGTTGTTAGGATTATGCCTGGGGGTGAAAAGAAAGAAGCCCTGAAAGACTTCTAAGTGAGAGTTCCCAGAAGGCCCCTAGGCCCCCCTTTGGAGGTTGGCATCCTGCTTACTCCCCTCCCCTGCAGCCTGAAATATGGGTCCTGTCCTCTGGCCCTGCTGTCTGTGTCACCCATGTCCTGACTAGTGTGGACCAGCTTTTGCCTTTGGAGACCACCTGCTTGGGGAACTTGGACCTGTGGTGCTTGGTGTATTGACCTGCAGCACCCTGAAGGTTAAATGAACCCACCCTCCAGTAATGAAGAGCTGTGGCTGCTCTGTTCCCCCTCAGTGAAGGCCAGTGAAGGTCACTGTCCCTACTTGTCCCCTTACCTTGGGTAGCTCTGGGCTGGGTATGCTGGCCAGGGAGGAGTTGAAGCAGCTCGCTGGGCCTGGATCTGCAGGCATTGCAGCTGGACTTCATCAGATGTTGCAGGTTATGGATCGAGGGCTAGCCATTTCTTTTTTTAAGATTTTATTTATTTGACACGGGACGGGTTGGGGGACACATAAGCAAGGGGAGCGGCAGGGAGAAGGAGAGCAGAGGAGGAAGCCCAGTCAAGCGGGGCTCAATCCCAGGACCCCAGGATCATGACCGGAGCCGAAGGCAGATGCTTAGCTGACTGAGCCACCCAGACGCCCCTAGGGCTGGCCATTTCGACTGAACCCAACATCTGGGTTTGGTCTGGACCCACTGACACCAGTTTTCCTTCCTGGATCCTGGAAGATACTAGTCTTGTCCAGTTTCTAGACGCACTGAAGTCTTAGCCAGGCAGGGACTCTCTTTTCACTATGGCCTCACCAACAGTGTCAGCTTGGCACCATGAGACCTCTCTGGAAGGAGCATTGGGGCCAGCTTGTATCCAGAAGCTTTAGGTTCCAAGTAGACTCCCCTCTTCTCACATGCCAGGACTGAAAAGGCCTCACAGCTCTTGTTCTGGGCACAGGTACCTAGAGAAATGACTGATCTAGGGAGGAGAGTGAACAAGCAGATGGAACTGGGAGGCCCAGGCTGACTTCCTAGGATCAGGCCCAAATAGAGGCATTGCAATCAACCAAGCTGGGTAGAGTTTCTAGTTATCAGGACATTCCCTTTATCTTCTAGGCCCCTGACCTCAGTGGGCCATTTCTCCTGGAGGTGGGCATGGGCTCTCCAGGGAGCCCAGGGAAGCCTTCCCCTGCTCCTGACCAGCCTTGCCCCTCCCCAGCTGGTCTTAGGGTCTGTTCCATCTCCTTGCCAGTGCCTCGTTCAGGTGCGGAACTCCAGCAGCTCCAGCTGGTACAGGGCTGCTTTGCAGGTGGTGGGCTTCCTGATAACTTCCTAGGCTGCCCCTTAGCCACTGGCCAGGGCAGAATGGGGTAGGAGGTATCCCACTTGTGGAATTGAGGGGTTGCTCATGCAGAAAGGGAGCACCTGAGGCTGACACACCTCCAGGATCTCAGGAGTCCTGTCCCTTATTAGCTTCCTTTCCCTGTGATGGGAGTTCCTCTTTCAAGGTAGAGGAAGAAGAGCTTAGCTCACGTGCAAGGCCCGTGTGTACGTGTGCAGGCATGCATGTGGTGTTGCTGAGATACCCCAAGAAAGTTACTGTGTGCACAGGATTCTGGACCTTTCTGCCTAGAAGCCTGAAGTGGTGGGGAGAGACAGAGGAACCATCAGTTACTGTGTAGCACAAGACCTGCTTCTTTGGGTGGGCATTTGGGATCTGAGAGGAAGGGCTGCTTGGCAAGGAGGATTTGAGGAGGAGGGTTGAGCTGAATCTTGAAGGATGGGCAGGAGTTTCCCAGGCAGAAGGGACTCTGGAGTAGGGTGAAGAAGATCATTCCAGGCAGAGGAAGTAGCTTGCGCAAAGGCAGGAAGCATGGGAGGACGTGGCATGTTTGGGGAGCTGCAAATAGTTCCGTGTGGGTGTGTGCAGGGTTGTGGTAGGAGAGGAGGCCGGCAAGGTGGGCTGGGCCAGAGCCTGGATTTGTCCCTCCCTCTGCCACTCAGATGCTCAGTGGACACTTGCCCACCTGGGTTCTGGCCCCTACTGGGGCCTGGGGATGCCAAAAAGAGTGCTAGGCGAGTGTGTGGACAAATCCAGGCACTATTGTATGGACCACTTAAAACAATGTTGAATGCTGGGCTCGAAAGTTTCATCCTAGAGCAGAATTGGGAGCCATTGAAGTTATAAGCAGGGTGGTCACAGGTGTTGTGCTTCTTGGGAATCAAGGAGGATGTTGAGCCTGGGAGGTCCGTAAAGACTGCTGAAGTGATCCACAAAAAGACCCAAGGACTCAATCCCAGGAGGGCCGGAGATGATCAGTCAGGTGGCTTTCCATCCATTTCTCCATCTAAGTTATATTGAATGTTTCTTTTGTACACGATAAGTCGCTGGGGTCAGGATCACAGTGATTGGCATTGCAGCAGACACTTGCCAGGTGCCTCCTGCCTCAAGCCTTGGGTGTGAATGGAGCAGTTGCACCATCTATAGACAGGAGATGGTACTGCATTTGGCTCCAGCGCCTCTGCCAGGGTAGGGTGGGAGGAGTGTCAGGCCAGGGATGTGACTGCTACCAGGTGGAGTTGATGGAGGCAAGAGTTAACAGCGAAACATGTGTGTTTGGAGGTGGGGGGCACCCAGCTACCCTGAAAGACTCCCAGGAGAGCGCTTGAACCTGGAGAATGGGCAGGGAGGAACTACGTGTTGGGAGGTTTGGGTGAATGGGCCAGGGCATGGCTGCAGGCCAGGGGTCACTTATTTGGCCTGTGTCGTAGCTGCTAATAACTGACAGCACTTCCAGTACTTGCCGAGCGCCGCACCAGGCCGGGCCCTCAGATGAAGTATCTCATTCAGTTTGTCAATTCTGCAAGGAACTTGAGCTCCAAGAAATCAGGGGACTTACCCAGAGTTACATGATTCACTATTCACTCCCAGTCCTGTGTATCTCCAGAAGTTGTGGTCCTGACCACTGCACCATATTGCCTGCCAGTAAAGTCCTGGGCTAGACTTAATGACATAGGATGCAAGGGGGCGGCAAGGGGGCCCTAGCTGCAGACACCTAGCAGTGACCCCCAGGGACCGCATGGAGGTGAGAACCTGGAGTTGGTGCTTGAGTCCCAGGCAAAGTGAGACTCCAAGGACAAAGCTGGGCTGGGCTGAGAAACCCCTAGGGTATTGTTGACAGGGCTTGTCGAGAGGGCAGAAGCAAGAACACATAAAAATGACTTCATGGTGCTGGGAAGGTAGGCCAAGAGAAGCAACTGGAGGTAGAGGGAGTTTGAATTTAAGCATCAGTGGGCCCCAGATAGTAGGAGAAAGGGACCTTCAAGTTGAGGAAAATCCAGGATTGATAGCACATGGTCTCTGATGAGTGTCTTCGATTCAGGATTAGATATCCCTGGGGGTATCAGGGCCTGGTGTAGACTCAGGTGGCAGGAAATGAGACAAAGTGGGGCCCCTTGATGCCAGAGGAGAGGTGAGATGGTGAGGCTTTGCAGGCCTGGGGCCAGGCCTAGGAAGTGTTAGAGACTCACATGGACCCCCACCCACTTTGGGTTTATGGGACCCAGGAGAGGGAGGGCAACTAGGGAGGGGAGCACAGTGCAGTGACATACAGGTACTGGGAGCCCAGGGAAACTTGAAGGGGAACCAACAGTCTCTGGCTGAGCCAGGAAGGGACTTGGCAAGTGTGGCAGGGCTTGGGATGGGGCATGGGTTGGAGAGGAGGTCTGGGGGCTCTGGTGATGGTGGCTGGCCCAACCTGAGGGACTAGGGAAGAGGATCTCAGTTTTGTCAGCAACCCAGAGTTCAGTGTGGTCCCGCTTCCGGACCAGTGACCCTCCATAGCACAGGGTCTGGCATATTTGGTAGAGGCATAAATGAAGGGATGGACGAATCCTGCAGCAGGATGCCAGAGGCTGGGACTACGGATAAGTTCCAGAGGAAAATACTGTTCTCCATCATGGTATCTGGGGCTGTGGCATGTTGGCGCTCATGGTTCTGCCAGGCCTGAGCTGGGACAAAACCCAGGTAGCAAGAGTTCTGAGAGCCTCCTTCCTTTGCCCAACGCTGACACCCTTGTTCTTCCTCTCCAGGTACCCCCTGAGAAGTGCCGCTGTGCAGTGGGCAGCATTCTGAGTGAGGGTGAGGAGTCCCCCTCCCCTGAGCTCATCCAGCTCTACCAGAAGTTTGGCTTCAATGTGTTTTCCTTCCCAGCACCCAGCCATGTGGTGACAGCCACCTTCCCCTACACCTCCAGCCTGTCCATCTGGCTGGCTACCCGCCGTGTCCATCCTGCCCTGGATGCCTACATCAAGGTGAGAGACCGGCCCAGTGTATGTATGTGTTGGGGGATAACCAGTCCTTCAGCTGGGAGATGGGGAGGACTGCCCAGTCTGGGAGGAAAAGTTGCCTTCGGGAAGGCAGCACCCCGGGGCCCCCATGGAGCAGGCACCTGTGGAGCTAGGAAGATGGGCAGATGCTGCTGGCATCTTTTCCAAATGCCAGAGACTTGTGGGTGCCAGAGCATCTACTAGGAGCATAGGGAGCTTGTTCACAAACGTAGCCTGGTCAGTTTGGCTCTGGCTTGGACCAGAGACATTAGGTCTCAGGCCCTGCTCCAGGCTCAGATGGATGGACAGGTCCACCCTGACCCTTTCCTGCTTGAGGCCCACAGAGCCAGAGCCCTGAGGCTTCCTGTGGGTGGCAGGCCCCAGGTCTTCATGTTTGGTCCTGGGCCTGGCCGCTGGATGGGCTTGTGCACCTGCTCCCTGAGCACAGGGCTGGGGCAGCAGTAGCCCCTATCTCCTTTGGTTCCTGATCTGGTCAGGGGTCTCTGTGTCCACAGAGATTTTTTAAAAATTTTCCCTGTTGCACATCCCTCCTCCTCCAGAACATTTTGTAAACTTGGGTACTTGGGAATGACCCAGTTGGGCTTGAAAGCAATTGTTTATTCATCCATTCAACTTGAGTTTATTGAATGTCTATGTGCCATGTACTGTGCTGGACACAGTGTGAAATGTTGGTGTATGAAATACACATTTACAGCAAGTGGTTAGAGACCGGTAATAAGTGTCAGACAAGAGGCACCTGGCTGGCTCAGTCGGTGGAACATGCAACTGTTGATCTGATGTGAGGCTGAGCCCCACACTGGGTGTAGGGATAACTTAAAAATAAAATCTTTTAAAAATATATAAAAATAAAAAAATAAAAAAATAAAATAAAAATATATAAAAATAAAATCTTTTTTTAAAACGTCAGACAAAAATGAGATACATGCTAGAAAAGAATGGTAAGGAAGGGCAGGGGACCAACTTGGATACAGTGGTCAGGGACAGCCTCTCAGAGGACGTAATCTCTCAGGTGGAACCCTGAAAGAGCCCTTGGAGAAGGGGGTAAGAAGACTCCAGGCAGAGCAGAGTGGGAGCAAGATGGTGGGAAGTCACTGCAGTGTTCCAGCCTGGAAAGTGACACGTGATCTGAGCCTCTTAGCCACACATGTACAAGACAGGTGCTCTCATCCTGCCCAGGGTGGGCCTGGATCCCAGATCCATGGGGCCAGTGGAGGTGCTTATGGGGCTGTCAGGATTTCCACATGAATGGTGGTGGCTTGAACTGGGGCAGTGGCTGTAGAGATGCTGAAGAAGTGGAAATTTACCATCTGTTTTGAAGGTAGAACTGGTGGACTGATGCCTGGATTGGAATGGATCGGACTGTGGAGGGGCTGGGAGGGCAACCAGCTCTGGAGACTGTGTAGTGCGGAGCTGCCTGAGAAACAAATAGGAGAAGAAAGGAGGAATTTCAATTTGGTGGATTCAAAGGAACCTGAGGGATCTCCAGAGCAGCCTGGGGGAGGGTCCTTGGTGATGGAATGGGAGCTCAGACAGATCTTGGTTAAGGAGACGAAAAATCTGGTGTCAGGGCTGGGGAATGAATAAATGGGTCACCAGCTGTGGCCTTGGTGGTCAAGGACAGGAAGAGAAGAAACAGGACAGCTGTTGCTGTGGTAGGGCAGAGGCACGGGGAGAATAGAGGTGGAGTTCCTTTGTGAGCTGGACGGTGGCAGCCAGAAGGGTGCTGGGGAGGAGGTGCTTGCCTGGGGGTGAGTTGGGCTGGAGGCTGAGGGCGGGGTGATACAGGAGGTGGGGTTGCTGGCTGGTGGTAAGGGCAGGAAGGCAGACATTGGTGCTTGAGGCCCATTCAGCGTGCGCCCTAAGGGAGCCTCAACCGTTTCACCCAAGAAAGGCTACTGGGCAGTGTCTTCAGTCCTGTCATGGCTGTCTTCAACCTCAGGGTTGGAGGAGCCCCCCTGGGAAGAGACTTGCTGGGTTCCAGACCTCAGAACAGGACATGTGGCATGTGGTGTGGTGTCGAGCAACTCAGCCACCAAAGTCTTTTCCTGGCTTCAGGGGTTTATTTTTAGACACCTTTGTCCAAATTTCCCGGCCCCTGACAGCTTCACAAGTTGCCTGGTTTTGACGTCACCTCTTTGATGAAAGCCCTTCCTCCTTCCTCCTCCTCCTCCCATGGGAGCCTGTCAGCTGTGCTCTGGGCTTGATTCTCCTGGGGTGGGGACTGGAGCAGGGGGCTACCATTCTCTTTCCTGCCTTTGATGAGGAAGCCAGGGTACAAGAGAGCAAGGGGCTTCTCCAGAGATGTCCGTCAGGCACACTGCTGTGGGTTTGGCCACCAGCTGGGAGAGTGAGAGAGATGCCAGTCTGCCCACAGCAGAGGCATGGCCCAAGGTGCTCTGATGGTTTCTGGAGGCAGAGGTCATCTCTGCCCCTGTGTTTAGCCTGATCTTGTGTTCTGGGGAGCTTACCACGTGAAACAAAGGGGCTGAGCCTGCAGTGGACGGGGGGTGGCCCTGTGCCTCTCTCAGCCTGGGAAACAGAGAGAAGAGAACATAAAGCTCTCTCCCACACCTGCCCTCTTCCCCGCTGCCCTGGGACCAGAGGAAAGACGCTGCTAATGAGACCGTGGGCTCTTCTGACTCTCCCAGCTCTGACAGCTGGCTGCCTTTAAGTGTGCACGCATGCGCGCGTGTGCGTACCCTTCTTTTTCCTCCACTTCTCTGTCTTCTCTCTGGATCTGAGGCTGGGTCTGCTGTGGAGGTGTTTCAAATGGAATGACGGCAGCCATCTGCTTTCTGTCTCAGGAGGCGTGAGGGGTAGGGGAGGCCAGTAGCCCCGCTACCAGAAGGATGGGAGAGGCTGCAGCAGGGGGCAGGGGTGAACGGTCTCAGAGCTTTGGGTGGGGGAGGTGGAGAGCAGCTGCTGTCCTGGCAGTTGCAGACATGCCTGAGACTGGAGCAGGATTGACCTCATGAGACAGAAAGGTCCTGGGAGTCACTGTAAGGAACCCAAAGAGAAACATTTGTCAGGTTTCTGTGGGATTTCTAGAATGATGTATAGATCCCAGCTTTGTAATCTGTGTTGCAGCCTCTGACTCCTTGGCAGCCTGGCCAGCTGAGCTGGAAGGGCTAAAACTCTGCCTTTCTTCACATAAACCACTGGGGGGCTCCAGGCAGAGCCATCTGGGACAGTGTCTGTGTGAGGGGATGCCTGGGTACCATGTGACTATCATTTTATGTGGGAGATGCCCCAGCTTTGTCAGGCTGCTCCACCAGAGTCCAAAGAGGTGGCGTCCTTGGGCAGGAGGAGATCACCCCCTGAGCCCCAGGAAATGTGGTCTGCTGGCAGCTGCAGGAGGGAACTGAGCTTCCTTGAAATTGTAGGAAACGAGACCCAGGCAGGTGTCAGCCCAGAGCAATAGGCAAAGGCCCTAGAATTCACTGCAGGATAGAACCAGTCTTAATGAGTGTCCAGGGAAGACTTGGGGCACCTGGAGCAGACCAGGAGAGTGAGAGGTCCGGGGATCCCTTGTGCGTGAGAGGCCCCCGAGCTCACTTCCTTCCCCACAGCTCTCTATAGCAGTTGGCGGGGAGGTCATTGAGAGTGTTAGACTGCCCAGCCAAGACCCCATACCTGACTTCCTCTCAACAGGATCCCTAATCTTCATAAATCCCCTGCCCCAGGGTCTCTGCTTTCCAGGAGTTCTCAGGGGAGGGTCCTTGTGGTGGTTGGATATCTTCTCCTGAGTTTAGGGAGACACAGGGCATTGCCCATGTGGAAGCTGGTTAGCTGGGAAGGGCGGGCAGGTGGGATCAGACATTGGCTCTTCCTCCACAAAATGGTAGAGAAGCTGGGGGAAGTAGGGTCCGGGTGGATATAGTGAGCTGGTTGGTTTGGGGCAGTCTTGGTGGTAAAGTTCTGGGACAGCTGGGATGGTGAGGTTGTCTCACTAGGGGGTTTAAAATGAGCAAGAATCCTAGCTCAGAGTTCTCAGACCTCTCTGGGGCAGGAGCCTGGGGCTGTGCTAAGGGGTCCCCGTGGTTTGGCTGCCAGGTGTTAGGGCTTGTACTTGTACCCGTGCTTGCTTCAGCTGGAGTAGCTCTGGCTCACAAGGTCATGAGCTTTTTGGAGGAGGACATCTGGAATTTAAGTGTTTTGAAACCTCTGTCTTCAGAGAGATACACAGCTGGACAGACGCCCCTCCATGCCTGGCCCGCTGCACTTCTGTTGCGGGACTTGAGGACACTGTGGCAGCTGCAGTGTGAGTGGAGCCAGGGGACAGCAGGGCTCATCCCGTGTGTAGGCAGGGCCAGGGACCCCAGGAGAAGCCGTTGTTTCTGGGGAGCATGACTGACTGGGAGTTGGACCTGAGGGGAGCCCTGCAGTTCTCCCTGGGCTGGTGGTGACTGAACCCTTGAGTGGTGGGTGACCAGATGGTGTTGTCACAGGGCAGCCAGCTGGGAACTAAGGGGTAGGGGCCTCAGCAAGGCGCCTGCAGGAGTGAGTCAGCCTCTTGAGGTGGGGGAGTCTGTTGCTTCCTCTCAGCAGCATGGTCAGAGCCTGGGGTCCTGTCCAGTGTCTCAGAATCTTCTGTATGTGCTTCCCCTTAACCTGCCTGGGTAACTTTGAGGGAGTCAGTGGGGGGCGGATTTGAGCCCACTCTGGGGCTAGAACACCAGTGGGGAGCAACATGACCCTCGCAGTGGGAATCCAGGTGAGGACGCCCCAGCGGGCTGTGAAATCTGGAGTCATCTCTCTCTCCATGCCCATTACCCTTGCTGAGCAAACGCGGGAGAGATCAGAACTTTATTTTTCATAAGGAAGCACCCCCCTGGCAGGATGTCAGCTCAGTTGCTGACCCAACAGTTACTTACTGAGCCCTCTTTTATGCAGCATTGTTCAGGGGATGGGGGAAGCAGCTAGAAGGCAATCACAGGGTCATAATCAAAGCCTACGTTCCAATCAATGTAACAAATGGGGAGATGGAGGTCTGGGGAGGGGAGGTTACCCAAGGTCAATGGATGAAGCAGTGGCCGAGTCCAGACTGGGTGGCCTGGGCTGAGGCCACTGCTTGCTTTTTGACACTTTGCCCCGTCCATGAGTGGGGGTGGGCCCAAGAGGTCCAGGACCTGTCATGAACTTGGGATATACTTGGGATGGTCCCCGGGTTGGGCCTGGGATGGTAGTACAGTGGACCAACACCCAAGTGACCCTCTGTCTGTAGGCCTGGTGGGCATAGTCAGGGCTGAAGCTGCTGTTCTCAGAGTCAGCTTAGGGAGCCAGAAGCGAAGAGCAGGAAGGGCCTGGCTGTCGTTCGCCCAGCAGGCGCCCATTAAGGGAGACCTTGGCGGTTGCTCTGGGCACAGAAAGCAGCTGCTGCAGGTGCCTTACTGGGGCTCCAGGGCCAGCTCACTTGCCAGTGCTGCCCCCTGCTAATTGGCCTGTCCCAGCTTAGTGAGGAGAGTACTCTCAGGAGCGCCAGGCCCTGGGGCTGAGTGATGGGCCCCCAGAATTCTTTCCTCGCCCATTTCCCCCCGCCACAGAGGTTAGCCATGCCCGGGAGAGTGGGGGTGGAGGGAATGGATTCACCAGGGAAAGCAAAGCCACCTTTGGAAGATGGAAGGAAGGGTACCTTGAAGGGTACCCTTGAAGGAAGGGTAGCATTCTCCACGTGAAAAGGCAGGTCAGGCAGAGTCACTGATTTGGGTGTGGTTTTTAGGTACCTTGTGGCCCGAGTGCAAGGGAGGAGCAAGGGTTCAGATTCAGGAGGTGGAGCTGGGTCTTGCATGCCCTCGGGATCCACTGATGGTGGCTGAGCAATTGAATGACTGCTTCCAGGCTGGGCTTTGGAATAGGACTTTAGCATAGGGAGATGGGAGGGAGAGCTGGAGGCCATGGAGCTGAGGCTCAGAATGACTCTCTACTTCCAGATGCTCTCAAGCCAAGAGAAGCCCCCCACCTTATCAGGGCTTGGCTTCCCTTACTCCCCTTAGGGAGCTGCCCCTGGATGCTGAGGTGGGGGGGTATCTACAGGAGGCCAGGTCTCTCCCACTGCCAGCCTAGGCCCTGCAACCTGTTCCTCAGTCTCTCTGGCTTCACCTCTCCCTACTCCCCTACCTCAGGACTAAAAACACAAAGCCAGCCTTTGCTGGGGCGGGCGTGGGAGCCACCACTCTTGAAATACCAGCTCAGATGTGGTAGCTTGGCAGCCCTGCAGGACCCTGGGGGCTGAGGCTTGCCTGGATGGTACTGTGGGGTGGGGCCGTCACGGATCCCGAGGGAGCCTTCTTCCCCAGGCAGATGGGAATTCCGAGGAAGGATTTTGAAGGATTTTGTTACTTTTCTCCGGGAAGCTTGGGATTCCAGGAACGAGGGAAGGGGGAGAGATTTTGAGGAGGGGCTTTCCCTCCAGAGCAGAAAAACTCTGCGCTTTAGCAGAGCCGTCAGATAAGGAGAGGTTAGCCGTCTGGTTATACCAACAGGACACCTAAAGCTCCAGGAGTTGGGCTTTCCCCGGGGTGGGGTGGGGGGTTGGAGGGCAGAAATCAGAGGTACCAGTTGGAGATGAGAAATTCAGGGCCGCCTTCTCCTCATCTACCTCCTCTCCTTCACCCTCTCCTCTTCATCCTTCCTTGCCCACCTGCCCTTCCTCTCTGTCACTTCCTGATGCCTCTGGCTCCCAGGTGCTAGGCTTCATGGTTCCATCTGCACTGAGCAGCATTCCTGCTGTTGGATAATCAATCAGTAGCATTCTCGGCGGCCTGTGAACGGGACGGGGCTCAAGGTCCTTGACTGCACAGATGCTGCAGAGAATGGCTGGGTCTTGGAGAGGGGTGAGCTGTGGAGCCTGCCATGGTAGCAGCAGCATCTGGGAGTCTGTGGCTCCTCTCCCAGATCTGGAAGGGAGAGTGGGGGATCCCAGGCCTGAGCCCCCAAGTCTTCCAGAGGGTACTCACCCTCAGGCTCCCTATCCCCTGGTCCTGCTCCACAAGGGTCCAAGAAGTCCAGAGTGGGACTGAGCTAGGGTTGGGCCCTAGCGAAGGGAAAAAGACTGGGCTTGGCTGCAAGGTCGGGGGCGGGTCCAGATAGATACTAGGGTGCTTAAGGGCCTGGGTCCTCTGCGCCTGCTTAGAGGGAATCACCCCCACCCTGCTCCTCAGTGCCCCAGCCCACCCTGGTCTGATGGCTGCTGAGGCCCCCTCTTGAGCTGCCCAGGAAGCCAGGGCCTGGGTGCACAGGAATACGAGCAGAGGTGTAAATTGCATGGCAAGCTGTCAGCTCTGAGGTGAAAATGAAAAGTCTTGAGGCAGTGGTGCCAACAGGCACAGCGCCCTGCTTCCCCAGCCCGTTCTCCCTCACACCTTCCCCTTTTTGCCGTCTTCCCCAGGCCTGGCTCCTCTGCCGTCCCCTCCCCTGCCATGGAGGGGGGGCCCTCCACATAGACCTGACCCCAAGAGGGCCCTCATCTGTTGCTTCCCTTACATTTTCTAACTGGCTTACTGGTGCACAGAAAACTGGGCTGTGCTTGTTTGTTAATTTTGCGATCTTAACACTTGTGGTAATTTCTCCAATTGATTCCTTTTGGGTTTTTCAAGTATATAATTATCTTTCAGTGATGGTGTTTTTATTCACCTTTTCCAGTTTCTCACTTCTTTTGGGATCATCTGTTCCAATCTCTTTATTTTACAGTTGGGAATATTGAAACCCAAGGAGAAGCTACCTATTTGTCAGCGGCAAGGCTCTGGACTCCTGCCCGAGCTCTCTCTGCCACTTCTGCTCCCTCACTTCCCTCTGCGGCAGCCCCATCTCTCTCCTTGTCTCCTTTGCCCATCATTTTCATAGCTCCGGGCCCTCCTACCAGGGGGAGGGTGCTCACCAGCCCTTCTGCAGGCTCTCCCTGCTGGCACGGCAAGGCCCCCAGAGCCGTCTCCTGCTGTCACCTCCCACCCCACAGACAGGTTTAGGTTCTGGGCCAGAGGCTGTCTGGAGGCCCAGTGGGATGAGAGGCAGCCAGGGAGAGGGAAGTTGACGGAAGTTCCTGGGCAGAATAATAACAGTGTGCCACATCCTAGCTGCAGTGGCGCCTGCTGTGCCTCCCCCATCACTTTGCACGTGCGATGCAGACCAGTTGCCTGAGGGGCCTCCAGGGTCTGAGCCCCCACTTGCAGGGAGCGCTGTGTGCGGGTGGGTGCACGTTGGTGTCTGTGTAATTAAAAATGAGCACGCCTCGCTTCACCCAGTGAGGACACGCCACCACCTCGGGTGGGATGCAACAGCTGTTTGCGGGCTGTGTGGCAGCCCAGCTGTCCAGCCTGCAGTGGAGGGATGGCTAGGACCGGGCAGCCCAGGGTGAGCAGGGAGGCCCAGGGCCTCTCACGCCAGGAGGCAGGAGGTTAAGGGGCTGTGATTACGTAGAGATGACAGAGAAGAACTCCTCTTTTTCGGGGGCTCAAGTGGAGTTGGGGGATGTATGACCCAGTCCTTGGCCTGTTCCCATTGCCTCATCCTTTTGGGGATTGGAGGCCACCTGGCTCTGAGCAGACCCAGCCTCTGGGCAGCCTGGGAATGGTCTTCACCTGGACCTGACCTTTTCTGCTCCACACCCCCTCCCCACCCTTCGCCAAAGCCAGGGCGTGGGTTGCTTTGTTCCCAAAAGATAGTAGTTCAGGTCTTCTCTCTCCCCCCTCCTCCCTTCCCCTGATGTAGTATGAACTCCCCGGGGCAGCACTGTGGGTGTTGTGGGGAAACCTTAGCCATCTGAGCCTCTGCAGGAGCTCTGAGCTGTGTGGGCCAAATCTGTGCCCCCCACCCAGGAATGAGTCCAGCCTGAGATGCGAACAGAATGTGTGGTGTGTTCCCCAGATAGCTGAGGCAGCGGCACCACGGCGGCCTGTGTGTGCCGCTCATTCCCTTGTCTGCTGGCACCCCTGGCCGTGGAGGGGTAAGCCCCTGTCAGTGCAGCAGGGGTATTGGGGAAGGTGCTGCAGACTGAGGTCCCCTGGAAATCCCTGCATTGTGGGTGGTGTTCCGAGTCCCCATCTTGTTTCTGCTGTGGAGAGCAAGTTTTGGAGATGTGTCTGAGGGATTAGAGCTCCTGAATCCCTCTTCTAGCAGTCGCTGCTGGCACCGTAGCACGGTGACTTCTTCCTGTTAGGTGGGGAGCATTGTGGATGTCTGCATCTCTCCTTCCTTGGAGAGAGACCTTGTGGTCCCCTTGATTCTGTGCAAGAGTGAGTTGCTGTGGGTTGTGGCTTCATTAGATGGCCAGTAGCTTCAGTGGCCAGAGCAGGTTCCCCTATCCTGGTGATGCTTCCTGGAGTGTCTGGCTGTCTGGGCTGTGGGAGGGGGTATCCCCAGGGCTGGAAGGATGCCAGGCCCATCCACACCCCTTTCCCCAGCAGTACCAGCCCAGCGTTGCATTGACTTGGTGTCCTTGGCCCTTGGCAGTCTGTTCTCCAAGGGCTCCCTGGGGCTAGCTGAGGGAGAAGCAGCTGGTCTTGCCTTCCTCCAATGATTTTCCAATATTTATCAGCTCATCGACATGAGGCACAGGTCACAGCTCCTGCTGTGTACCGAGGACCTGAGAGCTGGTCCATGGTTACCCTCTCTTCCCTTAGAGTCTGTACCTGGCTGGGAGGGAAAGGTCTTGTCCTATGCCTTGTCACTTAGGGACAGGGCTTATGGCTAGTCCTGTCCCTCCTCCCCTGCCCCAGTCCCAGGTGGGCTCATTATTGCTCTAGGGCAGAACAGGGATGGGGGGGGCGATCTTGAGGAGAGGCCGCACAGACAGCTATAAACCCCTTTCTTGCCTAGGGGCCTAAGTTGGAGGTTTGCACCTCTGCCTTCTTCCTGCTCCTCTCCTTTGCCCCTGAGTCTGAATTTTGACAGGACCCGGCATGTGTTAAAATGATTCGAGGCTAAGCTGTCAATGAGATTTTTAATTAGCTCCATGCTTCCCTCCACTGGGGAGGGCCTGGGCCCCCAGGTGGTAGGGGTAGGACGAGGCTGGGCTTGGGTGGGAGGCTGCTCCTGCAGGGGCCTGGGGGCAGGCTTGGGCAGCTGGCACTCCCTGTGTGGGATGCTGCAAGGAGGGAGAGCTAGGCAGGGAAGGAAGGGCTGTGTAGCCAGGCCAGTTTTCTCTCTCTCCTCTGTCTCCCCTGTTCCTCTGTTCTCCCCAATGGCTTTGAGATGAAGGCGACGGCAAGGATGGAGGATGCAGTTTCCATGACAACGGGGCTGTCCACAGCCAGGCAACTTCAGAGCCGGGCTCTCCGGAGGGGGCAGCTGTGCAGAGCAGCGACAGAGCTGCCTCCCGCCTGCCAATGAGGGGGCTGGCAGAGCAGGTGGTAAGGGTGGCTGCCTGGTCCTGCCCACCCTGATGCCCAGCCTAGAGGGCATTATCCTATTATCCCTGTTACTTCCAGAAGGGAAGCTTTAGGGAGGTGGCTTGAGTGTTGATAAGGGTTGGGGTAGGGTTCCACTATCCCTGGAATTTCTTGGTGGTCACAGGTTCTGCTTCCTGGGAGCATCCCCAAAGCCAAATATCTACAGCCCTTGAGAGACAGGCTACCAGCTTGATGACCGCTTAGCAAATTTCCTCTGGACTGTTAAATGCCCAGAGAGGGCATGGGCGTGTTGGTGAAAGCCATGCCCTGATTAGGTTTGGGGGTATTTTTCTTTCCTCTAGCTACTGGGTAAGGGCCTGTACCTTCTTCCGGGAACCCCCTGACCCTGGGCTTGGTGACATGGCTCAGTTCACTGAGTGGAGCTCAGGTTTGGCAGATGCTCATTCCCAGGTGCTGGCAGTAGGGAAGCTCCAGAGCCTGGTAGCTCCTGCTTCCTGACATTGTGTTCTTGTTCAGCCTCCCGAGGACCAGGGCCAGGTGAGTGTGTGGGCAGCTGGAGAAGCAGAGACAGCTGTCAGTGTGTGCAGAGATGGGAGGAGCTGGGCATGTGGATTTGTGAGGTGGCATGAAAAACACCCAGGTTGGCAAAAAAACCCCAAAAAAACAAAAACTGGACTCAAAGTATTAAAAATAGGGGCACCTGGGTGGCTCAATGGGTTGGGCTCTGCCTTCGGCTCAGGTCATGATCTCAGGGTCCTGGGATCGAGCCCTGCATCAGGCTCTCTGCTCAACGGGGAGCCTGCTCCCCCCCACAACACCACCTCTCTGACTACTTGTGATCTCTCTGTCAAATAAGTAAATAAAATCTTTTTTTAAAAAAGTATTAAATGAATTTCCTTCACTGATCCTGGGATGTCAGGGTTGGGGTGTCCCTCTCTGTGTTTGAGCACATTGAGACTTCGGGTGCAGGGCCTTGCTTGGGTTACCCATGCGGTCTGGCTAGCTGAGCTGCAGCCAGACTTTGGGCAGGCCACCCACCTTCCCTGTGGGCTCCTAGACATACCCTGTCCCCCAGTGGCTGCTGAATACCCTGACTCATAAACCATCAGGCTCACCTTTCTTCTTGTCTTTGCCAGAGGGGTTCATTTTGTACCCTTCTTCTCTGCTTTAATTGGAAGGGGTCCTCAGCTCTAATGTTGGCCAGGCAGGTGGACAAGTGGAGTCCTAGAGTGGCTTCTCCCTACCAGGTGCTAAGTCTTTCATTACTGCTAAGTGGAAGGCTCATTTCAGAGCTCGTGGTGAGCGCCAGGCCGGTGCTATAAATAGTCGTGTTGTGAAGGTTGGTGGCTGAGCAGCAACGGGGCAGGGGCCTCATAGTCATCCTAGTGGATAATTGCACTCCATTGCAGGAAAGGGGGGCAGGCTGGGGAGCAGCGTGCTCTTGACCCCTGTCCTGATTGTTCCCGCCTGCCTTGGTGCAGCTCTGGCATGTGTCTGTGCGCCATTCCATACACACTGGCAGAGGGACACTTCAGGCTGTGGCCAGGCAGAGGGGAGTGCCTGTCTCAGGACTCGGGGCCCTATAAACTGGTATTTCAGCCAGCTGGGGAGTTGGGATAATGTCCACTGCTGGTTCTACTTGTCCTGCCTACCCCTCTAGCCTAGGATCTGCCTCTTCCTCCTTGGCCGAAACTCTGGGCAGGTGCCAGAAGGCAGGGAACCAAGCACATGCGATAGTCCATGAGGTTGGCTTAGACCTGAACTAGGAAAGAATGGGAGTGAAAGAAGGGTTTCACTGGCCTGGAGCCCCTGTCCATGGTCCGTCAGTAATATGTCTGTGAGGGCAGGGGCCGGAGGCCTAAGGATCAGGGGCCCTGGCCTTTCCTGAGATATCGGGGTCAGTCAACACTGTCCAGGGTGGAGAGGAGGTCACAGCCAGGGGATGCTGAGATGGGAAGTCTAGCAGGTCAGAACTTGGCTTGGCTGGGCTTGGGTGCCTGGGGCCTTAGTCACTGGGGTCCCTGTCCCTGGGATAGTCGGAAGCTAAGCATCATGGCTACTTGAGACTAGTGCTTTCTGGAACAGCCTTTTGGTCAGAGGTATGGATAGGTTGGTTTAGTGGTGCCGGGGGCAGTTCCAGGCCCCTGGATTCTAGTAGCACCTGTCCCAGGGTGTTGTCCCAAGGACTTCTGGGTCCTTAGATCATTGCCTCCTGGAGTTTGGGGCCCTGCCCTTAGGGTGCTCTGTGTGTGCCTCCCTCAGCAGGGGTTTGGTACTTGGGGGAGATCGATGCAAGAGGCGGAGCCAGCCCTCTGGGAGGGAGTGAACAATAGATAGTTCCTAGGGCCTTTTAGGGGTGGGTGGGTCAGAAGCCCTGTAGGGTTCATTTCACCTTCTGCCCCTTTCTGACAAGGAGCGGAAGCTGTGTGCCCACCCTCGGCTGGAGATCTACCAGCAAGACCAGATCTATTTCATGTGCCCACTGGCACGGCAGGGAGACTTCTATGTGCCTGAGGTGAAGGAGACAGAGCGGAAAAGCCGGGGGCCTGCGGAGGCCAGTGACACCCAGATGGATGGCACAGGTATGGAGGGTGGGGCCCTGCGTGCGTGGAGCCTATCCACTGTGGGTGTCCAGACGAAGCTTGGCAGAGGTGGAGGAAGGAAACCTGCCCACCCCACAACCCACATGAGAATTGCCTATTTCTAGATACATGGATCCATGCAGATTGGGTTCACACATGTTAGCCCTGGCAGTACAGATACAAAGACCCTGCAGATGCCACGAGAAGTACCTTTGGAAACAGATGCTCATGGGACCCTGGGGATGGGGCTATTCAGGAAAGGCATCACTTGGGTGGGGCTCATCAGAAAGTAAGATTGGCCCTGGATCTGGAAGGTAGAGAGGAGAGAACAGGGTGTTCCCAGTACGGAGCCCTACCCAGAGGCAGCTGCTTTCTCCCGGCTGAAGAACAACCAGAGAGCACGCCGAGGGGGGCCAGGAGATCAGCCCCTTGCCCCTTCCACCAGAGCTAGCCTTCGTCCTCCAGGTCCAGGCCAGCTGGTAATTTGCTGGCTTTCAACCCACCTCCCTGCCAGGTTGTCCCCAGGAGCAAGAGGGCCTGCTGGTAACATCCCAAGGGGCCCAGCCCTAGTCTGCACTGCTGGAGCCTTGTGTGGTGATGGAGGTCCGTGACCTGTGGGAGTGGTACACTCCCCCCAGTGGATAGCTGGGAGGAGAGCGGCTATCCCTCCTTCTTTGGGAGACTTCCTCTGTCTAGCCAATCTTCAATAACCAAGGTCATCCTAGAAAGGCATATGTTGTGGCGGGGGGTAAGGGTACTGAGAGGCAGTCACCACTCCCTAGAGGCCGTGTCCAACACAGTTAACTTCATCTGTTTAATTACCTCCGTGGGGCACTGTTCCCACCCGCCTGGTAATGCCCGGCAGACATTCTTCAGTGCGCCTACTGTGAGCACAAGACATGGCACAAGGTCAGCAGGCCCAGGCAGTCTCTAGGGCAGGAAGGCGGAGTGTCTTGACCTTCTTTCGACCTCCCTCTGCTGTCTACACTCCCGTCCTCAGCCCACCCACCCAGCTTTCTCCCAAACACTGCCTGCCAGGGGTATTGAAGAACTGCTTGGCACCCACTACAGCTGGCTGCAGCGTGGCTCCCACACCCCCAGTGCCTTGGCCTGTCTTCCTCACTAGCCTGCCCACCCACTCCCTGCTGGGCAGGGGGGTCGTGGAGTCGGCCCACCTCTGACAGAATCTGCCCTGACACCCAGGGCGGACTCTGAGTATGTGCCTGCCAGGTGCATGCCATTTGCACAGCAATGTGTGCTGGGTGCCTGGCTGCCCAGAGCTTGGCGTGCCCCTGACTGCCTCCCCACTGGGGCCCCCGCTTGGGCTAGGAGGTGAAAGGGGGTGATTAGCAGCCTTATGCCTGTTATTACATTGATGTATTATTTAGCTCCAGAGAGGCAATGAATATTTGATCTCTTGCACTGGCTGTGGGCAGTGGAGGAGGGAGGGACTGGGGTGAAGGTGGCAGCTTCATTCTCTGCCCTGGCAGCCCTAAAGACTTAGGTTCTGCCCTTCCTTGCCTGGCCTTTTCTGTCCTGGGACAGGGGCCCAAGACTCTGGAAGTTCTTCTGGTGCAGACCATGGTGGGGCTGGAGGGATGCCACTTCCTTGCCTTGGACTCATTTGCCAGAGGTGTCCACATATCCCCCCCATGGGCTGGCCTCATCTGAGCATCCTGGGCCCCAACCTGAAGGGCCATCCCTGGGCTCCATCCTCTGACTGTTCCTAGCCCAGAAGCTGGGACAGGGAGGAGTCAGCCTCCTGGCAAGCAGCACGTTCCCATATCCAGGTCCCAAGAGAGCCATTGGGTAGGTGGGCTGGTGGAACATGACAGTTTAATGGGGCCTGGGATCCCCATTTCATTTGCTTCTTTCAGGCCTGCAGCCTCTGGAGCACTGATTATCCCCACTGAAGGAGTGAATAAGGGGCTGGAGTCATGCCCTAAAGTCAGAAGGAACCACCCATAACTCAGGATATAGCCCAAGCTCATTTTTGGATGCCTCTATTCTGGGAACCATGACTAGGGCCCCAGCAAGAAGAGGGCCCTGGGCCAGTAGGCTAGCACTTCCAGAGCCTACCTCACCTCTGCCAGTAGGCCCAAGGGATATCTTCTTAGGGCCAAGGGAACTGAAGGAGCAGACCCCCAAAACCCCCCACCCTTATTTTAGTCCCCATCTGAGGCACAGTGGAAGTTCCAGGCCAAGTCCAAAAGCAAGCAGTTCCCAGCTGCTCCTGGCTCAGGGTTGCATCACCATGGAGACAGGATCTGGGGAAATTGGCCCACCCCTCACCTCTGTGATGTTTGACAGCTGCCCCTCTCCCTCTCACACAGAAGGGGGTGCACATCAGCCTTCTCTCAATCTGGATTCCTACACAGTGGGCCTGAGCTCTTTGTCCCTTCCTCTCCCTACCCCACTCCCCCAACTGTTGTTAGTACTTCTGATCTGGGGAGGTGAGTTGAGGGGTTGCTCCTGAACAGGGCAAATGAAGTGTCTACTTGCCTGGAGGATGTGTTAGGGGTGGGAGGAACATACTGGGAGGGATCTAGACCCTCAGCCCTGTCTCAGGGTTCTCCAGCTGCCAGCACAGTGCTCATGGTCCCCTTCTGTTGCTTTGTGGCTCAGGAACCAGCAGTAATGGTTGGGGATAATTAAGGGCTCCCCTCGGGTGGCCCAGCCATAGGGGAAGAAAGCCCTTAAAATGCTTTATCCTAGTATCCTCCTTCCTTGCAACTGGTTTCTCCAGACTTCTCTATCCCACTTCTCTATGCCCTAGCTGCCGCCTCAAACTAGGGCTCAGTGGGGCCAGAGGCTGAGGCCAGCTGCCTTCCTGGATGTGGCTGTTCCCTGGGGAGCTCTGCATGGGGGAGGGGACAAGAGAGTAGGCCTTCTGGTCCATTCTCCCATCCTCATGCCTTATGGGCACACTGGCCTTGGACAAACCTTTCTCCAAGCCTGAAATGGGATGTGGAGGAGGGGACATTACTTGAATCTCTTTGTTCTACCCTTAGCTCTCCACCTCAGGGCTGAGTGGTCCTTAATGGACTCTTGGGGGGTGGGGGGGCAGCAGGCTTTGTGGGAGCGCAGGGAGTTGTGAGGCTAATTCAAGGGGAGGGAGAGGAGTGCACAGAATGCTGTCCTCTCTCCCTCCATCCCTCCCTTTGCCCTGTCAGTGCAGCTCTGGCCAGGGCAGAGGGCAGAGGGCAGCTGGAATGAGCCTCTTGAGGTAGGGCCCACTTTATTACTCATGAGCACACTGTGCATGCTGGTTCCCGAGCAAGTGGAGGTTGTCTGTCCTCTCCCTGGAGGATGGGATGGGGGTCCTAGCTAACATGTGCTCCCTTTTCCTGGCCCAGGAGCTGATACGATGAGTGACACGAGTTCTGTGAGCCTGGAGGTGGGTCCTGGCAGCCGGGAGACTTCAGCTGCCACACTGTCCCCTGGGGTGAGCAGCCGTGGCTGGGACGACGGTGACACCCGCAGTGAGCACAGCTATAGCGAATCAGGCGCCAGTGGCTCATCCTTTGAGGAGCTGGACCTGGAAGGCGAGGGACCCCTGGGGGAGCCAAGGCTGAGCCCTGAAGCTGAGCCCCTGGGGACTTCCAAGTGGCCACGGGAACCTAGTACTCCCGAGAAGGGTGAGGAGTAACCCTAGGCCCGCATCCTCCTGGGGTGCATTTGCTAAGGAACTGAGCAGACTCTCCAGCCCTCTTCCTCCTTCACCTCTCAGGCCCAGGCTGGGGCCAGGGGTCCCAGGGGGGACCTGATTTCCACTGCCCCAGGCTCTCGCTAAGCCTTCTTACCGGCCTCTCGGCTCCCAGGGCTAAAGGAGCCAAGGACTGTGTTCTGCACCCAGACCCCGGGGCTCCTGCCCCTCTGACGTGTTTTTTCAGATTCACTTTGGAGCTTCCAGGACTCAGAATAAAGCGGATGGTTTTCTCGTTTCCCCTGGACCTGGGCTGTGCATTTGTGTGTGTGTGTGTTTGTGTTCACCTCGAGGAGCCCTGTGCAGATAGACGGAGTGGGCAGGAGCACCCCAGCCCGAGGAGAGGAGGAAGTATGGCAAGGGACTCTGGGCTGAGAGGAGGAAAGGGGTATTGAAGGCCCCCCACTCCCAGCTCTGTGGCCCTGGGTTACAGCTGTTCCTTCATTGCAGCAGCCCCAGAGGCTCCCCCAGGCTGCTGGGAAACAGGCAGAGCAGGTCAGGGGGAATGAGAACCAAGCATGGGGTGCCCTTCAGGGCTTGGGAGTGGGGAGCTCACAGAGCCTGCCTTTGCTTCCAAGGGATGCCTTAGTGTCTGTAGCTTGAGTGTGCCTGCACTCATGCTGGTGTCTGCTCAGCAGGTGAGGCCATCCCCGCTGTGCCTGCCCATGTCTGTACCTGTGTGAATACATGCACATACGTGCACATGGGCCTTTGGTTCTGTGTGTGTAACCATGGCTGTGTCTGCTTGCGGTGGCCCTGGCAAGCTGTGCCCCAGCAGGCATTAGGATGTGGTTGGGGCTGGGTATGGCTGCGTTCCTGTGGACGGCTACGTGATGATGTGCCCGGAATGGTGCTAACTGTATGGGCCACTGCTACCAGGGCTGCGAGACTGGCTGGTCAGGAGCGTCACTCTGGGGGCTTTGTCCATACGCAGCTATCTGTGTGTAGCTATGTGTCTGTGTACAGCTGTACCGCTCTGTGTTCATGTGTAAGGCCGTGTGCTTTTCCGTGTGTCCACATGTAAAGCGGTAGGTCAGTTCAGCCGTGTGTGTGAGTTTAACTATCTGTGTGTAGACATGTCCGTATGTATGGCTCTGTGTATGGGACTGTGTGTCCATGAATACAGTTGTGTGTCTGCATGGAAATTTATGTGTTATTGCTGCGTCTGTGTGCACAGCTATGTGTGAGGTTGCATGTGCTTCTGTGTGTGCGGCCGTGTGCGTATGCACAGCTCTGTAAGGCTGGGTGTCTTTGTGCACACAGTTGGAAGTCGTGGCCGCATGGCTGGGGGCAGGTCCGGGTGCTGCAACAGGGCTGCTTAGCCCCTCACCGTGGGCTGCAGAGTGCGCCTCCAGAACTGGTGCTGGTCCAAAGCCCTGAGGTCTTCTGTGAGGCCACCTCAGTGAGAGGGCTGGGGTTGCTGTGTGGCTCCTCTTCCCTCAGCACCCTGCTGCTACCAGCCCCTCTGTTCCAAGGGCCCAGCTCCTCACTCACCGACACCAGGTAGCAGTTGCTTTGAACTAGCCAGAGCTGGAAGACAGTGTATCTGTGTCTCCAGCCTTGTCTGACAACCCTGAACCCTCATCCTGCTGTCACCTCACCTCCCATTAGCAGTGGGGTTTGGGTTTGTTTGGGTTTGGTGTTTCACAGCTGTGCTTTTCCCAGTGCAGTGGGGCATCAGGTTTCTGTGTCCAGGGACAAAGCCTGTCCTTCCTTGGTAATACCCTTCCCCCCTAACTGCGACACGCATATTAGATGTATGTGCCAGAGGGACCTGGGCTTGGCATGTGCTCATTAGCATGTGTCTGCGCTAGCTTTGCCTCTAGTGACACCTGTGGAAGAAAGGGCAGCGCCTGGGAGCATATGCGGGGATGTTGTGCGCCTTGGCACCTAGTGTGTGTGCAGGCTCTGGGGCTAAACCCAGGTGCAGGCCCCTCTCCAGACCCTTCAGCACAAGCAGATGCTGCAGTGTATCCACCATCTTCTACCCGGGGCGTCCTCCATTCTGCTGCAGGAGGGAAGAAGAGTCAAGAGCATCTTCTCAGAGCTGTCCTCCCTCTGCTTGGGCTCCAGCTCCCATTCCCTCCTACGCAGCAGCTAGTTTCAGGAGCCTCTTCTCCACCCCCCTGCCCTCCCAGATCCCCCTGCCAGCCCCAGCATGTCCCTTAGGGTTGACCCTAGTCTCTGGCCCTGCAGCATCCCCCATACTCTCCAGGTTGATATATCTTAGCCATAAATGCCCTTTGTATGTGAGGGTGAGGATTAGTGAGGTTGGTGGGAGAGGAGGTCAGGGCTGGGTGTGTGTGTGTGGGGGGGATGGTTGGGTAGCAGCTTTAAAGGTCATCTGCAGGAAGAGGAGGCCCCATCCTCTGACCACCCACCCCCCATCTCTTCCTCCTAGTGACTCAGGCCCCGCTCTCACATGGGGCCAAAGACACATGCCCCCACCCCAAGCCTGGCATGTGGACTGAGCTGCAGTCTGTGGATTGAGAGAATGGATGTGAGGACAGGGGCAGACTTGTCGCAGCAGGCTAAGCTACCTATCTCCCACATGCCCCCTTCCCTATCTCCCAATGGCACCTTGCAACCCTAAGGCTAGCCCCTCTGCTCTCAAAGATGGGACCCCATAACACTGCGTGCACCTCCTGGGGCTCAGTGACCTTTGTAGCCCCGTGTCCCGTGCCCGCTGCTCTGTGGGCTGCATGCATTCTGGCCGAGGGGTAGAGGGGGCTGATAGGCACCTGCTCCGGCGCAGAGCGGGAGCGCCCGAGGATTCAGCACCACGCGGTGGACAGCTCCGGGACGGAAGCCCCGCGAAGAACCAGGAGCCGGAGGCACAGGGCAAGGAGCGGTGCAGGAGTCTGGAGGGAGGCGGAGGCCGGGTTGGGAGCGGGAGATCCAGAGTGGGGAGGAACGGGGGAGGGGCTGGGGGCGGGCCGGGGCCAGGGGCGGGGCGGGCCGCGATTGAAAGCGGCCGGGCGAGCGGGCGGGCGGAGAGCGCAGAGCTGCCGAGCGAGGGAGCAAGCCAGCGAGCGAGAGCTGGAACCCTGCGCCCCCGGCTCCTCTCCGTTTCTCCGCGCCGGAGTCGGGCACGCCAGGTAGGGTAAGCCCGTGGTGCCGCGGCCGTAGCCAACCTTATCGATCCTGACCCCATGTCCCGGAGACCCGCGGGGCCCTCGAGTTCTGGGGCTCCCGGGTCGGGGCGTCCAGACAGTGCTGCCGGGAGCTCCTGGAAGCGGGAAGACCGCCCCAGGCATCCTGCCTTTCTTCCCCAGAGAACGCACACCCTGCATCACGTTCTTTCGTTCCTCCTCTCCTTTCATCCTTTGGTCTGTCTTTCTGTGCCTCTGTCTTTGTGTCAGCCTCTGGGGTTCAATCACTCCCTGCCCGGATTTCATTGCCCAGGCCCCCTGGCTGCTCCCCTCTGGGGTTCCGTCTCCCTTCAGGGTATTGTCCCTGTCCGGATTTTGGTCCTGGCTGCCCCTGTGGGAGACTTGTGGTCTTGACCAGTTTGGGCCTCAGCCCCCATCTGGGTCCCTTCCCCATCTGTCCTGGTCTTCATGCTTGCCTCTCTCTCCTGGTTGCCTGGTTGAGCTGCTTCTTTCTGGGTACCCGCAGGATCCAAGTCTCCCTGCCATGGCATGAGGGGGAAGATTAACCCTGAGTTGCTGAGGGGCAAAGTGCAGAATCCCAGTCTCTGTGGCCAGGACACGGGGTCCTTGAACTAGTGGCCATCTTCAGAAGAAGAGGCCTTCTTCAGCCTCAGTTTCCTTCTCCTAGCCTTCCCAAGCCTACATGATTGTGAGAGCCTATGTGGGTTGGCATCTGGGAGCATAGCTGAGATACAAACAAAGCGGAGAATGGAAGAGGGAAGGAGGAGTCCCTGAGGGCTAGGGCCAGGGTGGACAGGATGGGGAGAGGATGAGGATAGGGAGATTAGAGATGGTGACTTTCTCTGCTTGGATCTGAGCTGAAGAAAACACAGGGGCATAAAGTCTCAAACAGCATTCTATGCAGAGCTAAGGTGTCCAAAAGTCTCACCTTGAGCACTGTTTTTCAAATTCTGACCATATGAACTGCCCCTGTCCCTGGGCACATGTATGCTCACATCTGATCTGCTTTCCCTATTGATCTATGATCTAAGATCTATGGCCACTTCAGTGTCCCTCCCTGGGGCCAACCTCTCCACCTTGCTGTCAAATTCCCACAGCCTAGAGTCTCTATTACTTCCACAGGGGGCTCTATGGATTTTTTGTTGTTGTTGTTAAAGATTTTATTTATTTATTTGACAGACAGAGATCACAAGTAGGCAGAGACTCAGGCAGAGAGAGAGAGAGGAGGAAGCAGGCTCCCTGCTGAGCAGAGAACCCGAAGTGGGGCTTGATCCCAGGACCCTGAGATCATGACCTGAGCCAAAGGCAGAGCCACCCAGGCGCCCCGGCTCTATGGATTTTTAAGAACTAGGGGCTAGGACCCTTGGGTGCTTACCTGGGCTTGGGTCCCTCTAGGAGTTGGAAACTACCCTTTGGAGACTTTTCCTTCCCTCTTCCCTGGTGGGTTTCAGCCACAGTGGCCCATCTCTGGAAATGCAAGGCTCAGGATAGGGACTAGACCCCTAAGTTTATACTCTACCCTGGCCCCTGCTGCAAAGGCATAGACTTAGGAGTCCTGGGAAGTTTGTGCAAGGTCTTGGGAATTCTTTCATTCATAACAGGATTGGTGTTGGTTGGGGTCTCCTGACTTCTGTCTAGTCCTCTACTCTCTGCCTCCCTCCCTTTATGCTGAGTATGCAATGGACACAGAGCCTATCTATAGACCCAGATCAGGGCAAAGCTGAGAAACAGGCCAAGGGGTGTCTGTGAGCTTCTCAGCCTAGTTTGTGATACTATGTATCCCTGGATCCCTAGAAAAAAGTTCCAAGGGAAGGGAATTGGGGAAGGCAGAGTCAGAAAGGTAGCTACTCTTCGGGTTCCACTTCTCCCTGTTTGTCTGTCTCTTTCTCTGCAGGAGCTGGGCCCCTTCTTAATTCTCTTCCTGCCTGTCCTTTCCTGGTCCCTGTTTCCTCCTTTCTTTGCCTTTGCTGCTTCTACCCTCATCCCCTGGAGGCCCAGGTCTGCTGGACACATCCATCCCCTTTGGGACTATGGGATCACTGCTTGGGCTTCTGGCACTGCTGCTGCTTTGGGGCGCTGTGGCTGAGGGCCCCACCAAGAAGGTGCTGACCCTGGAGGGGGATCTGGTCCTGGGTGGGCTGTTCCCGGTACACCAGAAGGGTGGCCCAGCAGAGGAGTGTGGGCCTGTCAATGAGCATCGAGGGATCCAGCGCCTGGAGGCCATGCTTTTTGCATTGGACCGCATCAACCGTGACCCACACCTGCTCCCGGGTGTGCGTCTAGGTGCGCACATCCTCGACAGCTGCTCCAAGGACACACACGCCCTGGAGCAGGCACTCGACTTCGTGCGTGCGTCGCTTAGCCGTGGTGCCGACGGCTCACACCACATCTGCCCTGACGGCTCTTATGCCACCCACGGTGATGCTCCCACTGCCATCACTGGTGTCATTGGCGGCTCCTACAGTGATGTCTCCATCCAGGTACGTGGAGGCTGCCCACCTAGGGGCTAGGGAGGGAATCTGGAGGCGGGGCCCAGAATTCCCTTTGAGCAGGGGCACCAGGCTGCCATGCATTGGAAAAGGGGCTAGGAGCTTTTCCTTTGAGTAGCTTTTTGTCGAATACTAAGAAAGTGCCCCTGTCACATAATGGGGCTTGATTTTTAGAGATTGTATAAGGAAAACAGCCCGGTTCTATCCTTCACACACACACACACACACACACACACACACACACACACACCCCTGAGGTTAAACAGCCCTGGGAAGCTTAGTAGCCAGGCCTCTTGAGTCAGAACTCCAGGTTTGAACCCTGGCTTCCCTATACACTATGTGACTCTGGACATTATTTCTCCTTTCTGTGCCTCCATTTCCTCCTTAGAGACTAACAGGACTCAGAATGCTTGCCACTCTTAGGGTTGTGGTAGAAATTTACATGCAAAGCATGTATCAGAGGCATGCTCAGAAGTAGCTGCTGTTACTAGTACCCTGTTTTATAAATGGGGAAACTGAGGCTTGAAGAGAGACAGGTGCTGGCAAAGTGGAGACATTCCCCTCGGGCTCTTGCCCAAGGATCTCCAGCTCTGTCAGATCATCTCTCCATGGGCTAGAAAGGGGTGGAAGATAGAAGCCAGGAGCAGCCCAGGGAAGAGAAACAGGTAGGGACCCCAGAGGAAGAGAAGCCAAATGTGTGTGGCAGGGGGAGGGTCCCCTAGAGTCTTCAGGGTGTCCAGGATTTGAAGGGATGGCAAGGTGAGGGACCCTCCCTCTTCCTGCTTTCTCATGAGAGATAAGCAGAGGGTACTGGCCCAGCTGATACACCTGGGCATACCTGGCTGCTTTAGCCCGGGTGGGATCCTCCCCCTCCCGGACCGGGTCCCGCTTCGTAGGTGGACCCTTACCTGCCTGGTGCCCAGAATGGGCTGCCAGATGAGGCCAGAACTGGGATCAGAGTCGGGATTTGCAAGGAGGGCCTCGGCCGGTACTTTAGCTTCTTTTAGGAGGCCAGCTGAGGGCACTGCAATCAGAGGCAGGGCCGGGACCCCTGACCTGGAATCCTTATTCAGGAGAAATGAGGCAGGAGTCTGAACCATGGAGGTAGCTTCTGGCCTGGGATCAGGGACGCCTGCTCATCCCCCTACCACAGTCAGCGAATTACCAGTTCTGCTAGTCCCAGCTAACAGGAGGTGGCCGGTAGCAGCTTGGACAGGTGTGGCTGGCCAGCACACACATCTGCCACCTCCCACCTGATGTCTTCAGGGGCCTTGGGGATGCTTTCCTAGCACCCATCCTCTCCATAGTTCTCTAGGGCTCCATGCATCATCTCCAGGAGCTCAGTTACCTTCCTCCCACCCCAAGCTGTCTGCCTCCTGTAGTGGGGCCCACACTTCAACATCGGTTTGCTTTTTCCTTGTCTGAGTCAAAACAAGGCTCAGCCCTTCATCCTTAGGCTGCACCTGCCTGTTCATCATTCCTCCTCATTCCTGCCTCCTGCCCAGATCCCTCTCATCTTCCATATGTCAGGCACTGTGGCCTCACAGGCATTCTCATTTTTATCTGCTCAGCAACCTTGTCAGGCATGAATGAGAAACTGAGGCTCAGGGAGGTTTGCTAAAGTTCCCAGGGCCATAGAGGCAGAAGGTACAAGAGGAGAGGGCACTGAGACTGTCACAGTAATGGCCTATGCCCAGATGCAAAGACAGGACCTAACTCCCTGCCATGGAAACTGGGCTTTGTCCTGCTCTCACCTACCCAACACACCAGGTCCTTGTCTGGAACCCACTCTTGGGGGCAGGGCCCAGGCAGACAGTGGTAAGCAGGAAGCCTTATTTATTTTGAGCTCACCCGTCCAAAGGAGACCAACTCCTGGCCTCTCAGGCCCATAGGGCCCACAGATCTGGGCCTTCTTTCTTGGGGAAGCCTTTTCCCTCTTTCTCCATCATTCCATGAGGATGGACTCTGGAGAAGGGATAGCTTTTCCAGATAGGTAGAGAACCTAAGAGCCTTGAGCATCCCATATGCCAGCTAGTGTCCCCCGCCCCTGCCATGTGCAGCCAAGTGCCAGCCTCTTCCCCGTTTCAGGATTCTCTTGCCTCCCTACTTTTGCTACTGCTAAGCATCTGAAGGGGGACAGTAGAGGGGTTCTCATGTGGCTCAGGAGCCTGGTGCCTCAGCCCTAGGTCCTCTCTCTCCTAGCCCTTGGGAAGGGGTGGAAAACTCCCTGCCCCCGCCTCCAAGGGAAGACATATCAAGACAGGATAGAGGTTTTTGGGGTGAGGGAGATGGCAAGGCTGACTACATAGACACTTGATCCCAAGGTCAAGTAGCTGTGAAGAGCACATCTGTCTGAGTTTGATCTGATCTCTGATCCTTGCTGGCTCTGCCCCCTCCCCCAGGTGGCCAACCTCCTGCGGCTGTTTCAGATTCCACAGATCAGCTATGCCTCCACCAGTGCCAAGCTGAGCGACAAGTCCCGCTATGACTACTTTGCCCGCACAGTGCCCCCCGACTTCTTCCAAGCCAAGGCCATGGCTGAGATCCTCCGCTTCTTCAACTGGACCTATGTGTCCACTGTAGCTTCTGAGGGCGACTATGGCGAGACAGGCATCGAAGCCTTTGAGCTAGAGGCCCGTGCCCGCAACATCTGCGTGGCCACCTCGGAGAAGGTGGGCCGTGCCATGAGCCGCGCGGCCTTTGAGGGTGTGGTGCGAGCCCTGCTGCAGAAGCCCAGCGCCCGCGTGGCTGTCCTGTTCACCCGTTCCGAGGATGCACGGGAGCTCCTCGCGGCCACCCAGCGCCTCAATGCCAGCTTCACCTGGGTGGCCAGCGATGGCTGGGGGGCACTGGAGAGCGTGGTGGCCGGCAGCGAGGGGGCCGCTGAGGGCGCCATCACTATCGAGCTGGCCTCTTATCCCATCAGCGACTTTGCCTCCTACTTCCAGAGCCTGGACCCCTGGAACAATAGCCGGAACCCCTGGTTCCGGGAGTTCTGGGAGCAGAGGTTCCACTGCAGCTTTCGGCAGCGAGATTGCGCCGCCCACTCGCTGCGGGCGGTGCCTTTTGAGCAAGAGTCCAAGATCATGTTCGTGGTCAATGCGGTTTATGCCATGGCCCACGCTCTGCACAACATGCACCGATCCCTCTGCCCCAACACCACCCAGCTCTGCGATGCCATGCGGCCTGTCAACGGGCGCCGCCTCTACAAGGACTTTGTGCTGAACGTCAAGTTTGATGGTAATGGGGCTGGCCAGTGGCTACCAGGCTCTTGCCCTTTGCAGGGTGAGAGGGACGGGCCCTCAGGTTCCATTAACTGGCTAAGAGAATGTAACCTATAGCAAGTCAGGGAGCCCCCCAGGGGCCGGCATAGCCAGGACAAGGATGGCTAGACAGAGGGCACTCCCACCGGAGCCGGGACTGGGGTTCCTCTTTCTGGCCTGGTCCTACACTTTGAGGGTCTCTAGTTCCTGCTTGGGTCTTGTTCTCTTTTTCTCCCCTGCCTCTTTATCATGCAGGGAGCAGGCACTGGGGGGCCTCAAGCCCATTCTCGGGCAGGTAAACAGTGAGAGTCAGAATAAGGGTGGGTTGAGAGTGAGCATCAGGGGACACTCCATTTTCTGGGAAAATTCTATTCTTTGACCTGATTTTTTTTAAGGTGGCCACAGTCTCCACCAAAATTTGTTTTTATAGACATTTATTAATATTTAATTTATTTATTTGAGAGCGAATGAGTACACAAGTGGGAGGAGGGGAAGAGGGCAAAGCAGGGTCCTCACTGAGCAGGGAGCCATGATCCCAGGACCCCAGGACCACGACCTGAGCCAGACAGATGCTCAACCGACTTAGCCATCCAGGTGCCCCTATAGACTTTTAAAAATATATTTATTTAATTATTTTAGAGAGAGAAAGTGCACATGAGTGGGGGCAGAGAGAGAGGGAGAGAAGCAGCCTCCCTACTGAGCACGGAGCCTGATGCGGGGCTGGCTCTCACGACCTGAGATCATGACCTGGGCCAAAATCAACAGATGCTTAGCTGATGAGCCACCCTGAAGCCCCACCCTGAAGCTGCACCATTCACCATGGGCCCTTAAACACAAAACTTATTTTAATCAGCATTCCAGCTTTATGAACGATAAATGCCTCAGAATTGTCACTATGCTGTGGGGAGCATCACTGTGGGTGCAGTGGGGGAGGGTCGGGGCTCCCAAAACCTAGTGGCCCAGGGTTAAGACAAATAATAATTCCAATGAAATTGACATTCGGAGTTGTGGGAAACTGGAGGAGAGGTTGGGATTGGTTCAGGTGCCTCAGGTTGCTGTTAGAGCAAGGCTCCATTCAGCCCGCTGGGCCGGGTGGGATATATGGGAGGGCTCGAGTTGGATGCTGAGGACTTTGAGGCTGGCTGGAAGGAGCAGGCCAGCCTCCAGGCTGCACCATTCACCATGGGCCCTTAAACACATCATCTGCTAGTGTGAACCCCAACTTCTCACTGGGATGTGGGATGACATGGGTCCTGCTTCTTCCTGAGCTTGGCTGGGAGATGTGAGGTTCCTGGGCAAGGGGAGATGGGGAATGAAAGAGTCTCATGAGCTGCCCGCTGAGCACATCCTGGAGAACATCAGTGGTTAGAGGTGATCACTGATGTTGGGGTTCAGCTAGCAGTGGGGTCAGTATTAGGACTAGAGGGGCTGGCTTATTATTGGGAAGATTAAGTGGGGCCAGGACTGGACCTGAGGCTGAGTTCCGCTGTGAGGGAGTCCATATTAAGTCTGGGGAGAGGGCTGTGGTGTGTATTGTGATAAGGTTGGGGTCTGGATTGGAAGGTATTGGAGACTATGTATAAGGCTAGGTTTTGGGGAGTCATGGTTGGGGGTTGGTATGGGCATTAGTTTTGTGGAGATGCCTGGGCTTTGAGGTTGCGATTTTATTTGGGGTTTAGAGTTGAGATTTGTGGTAGTTTCTCATTTAGAAAAATGGCTGTTCGGGGGAAGGCCAGCTTTAGTGTTGGGGTGAGGCTTGGAAGAACAAGGATTGGCCTCAGGTCTGGGGTTTGGGTTCCATGTAGGGTGACGGTTGAGGTCACATCAAGATTACCCACCAATTCCACCTTCTCTTTCCTCCCCAACTCCAGCCCCCTTCCGCCCGGCTGACACGCAGAGTGAGGTTCGCTTTGACCGCTTTGGTGATGGCATTGGACGCTACAATATCTTCACGTATCTGCGGGCAGGCAGTGGGCGCTACCGCTATCAGAAGGTGGGCTACTGGGCAGAAGGCCTGACCCTGGACACCAGCCTTATCCCGTGGGCCTCACCCTCGGCCGGCCCCCTGCCAGCCTCTCGCTGCAGTGAGCCCTGTCTCCAGAATGAGGTGAAGAGCGTGCAGCCGGGAGAGGTCTGCTGCTGGCTGTGTATCCCATGCCAGCCGTACGAGTACCGGCTGGACGAGTTCACGTGCGCTGACTGTGGCCTGGGCTACTGGCCCAACGCCAGCCTAACTGGCTGCTTCGAGCTGCCCCAGGAGTACATCCGCTGGGGCGATGCCTGGGCCGTGGGACCCGTCACCATCGCCTGCCTGGGAGCCTTGGCCACCCTCTTTGTGCTGGGGGTCTTTGTGCGGCACAATGCCACGCCAGTGGTCAAGGCCTCGGGCCGGGAGCTCTGCTACATCCTGCTGGGCGGTGTCTTCCTCTGCTACTGCATGACCTTCGTCTTCATTGCCAAGCCGTCCACAGTGGTGTGCACCTTACGGCGCCTTGGTTTGGGCACCGCCTTCTCTGTCTGCTACTCAGCCCTGCTCACCAAGACCAACCGCATTGCACGCATCTTCGGCGGGGCCCGGGAGGGAGCCCAGCGGCCACGCTTCATCAGCCCGGCCTCGCAGGTGGCCATCTGCCTGGCGCTTATCTCGGGCCAGCTGCTCATTGTGGCCGCCTGGCTGGTGGTGGAGGCACCGGGCACGGGCAAGGAGACAGCCCCAGAGCGGCGGGAGGTGGTGACATTGCGCTGCAACCATAGAGATGCAAGCATGCTGGGCTCACTCGCCTACAACGTGCTCCTCATCGCACTCTGCACGCTCTATGCCTTCAAGACCCGCAAGTGCCCCGAGAACTTCAACGAGGCCAAGTTCATAGGCTTTACCATGTACACCACTTGCATCATCTGGCTGGCCTTCCTGCCCATCTTCTATGTCACTTCCAGTGATTACCGGGTAAGCTACTGGCAACGAGCGGCCGTGGGGGGTGGGGCAGCACTGGACCTTCTGTTTCCCAGTCTCTTGTTTACTCTTCTGATCATTCTGAGGCTCCAAAGAGGCTAAATGCTCACCCAGGGGCACACAGCTTACGGTGACCCAGTTGGGACTGGACCCCAGGGGGAGGTAGGAAGGTTGAGTGGGGCCTTAGGCAATGGCCAAGGAAGTGGAGGAGTTAGAGCTCAGATTTTGGGACTCGGATGTCACCCTCTAAGCTCGAGGAGATGTGTGTGCTCATATATGCCTAAATGAGCCTCCCTACTCCCCTGAGGGGCTGGCTGCAGAAGGGGAGAACCAGTCCAGTGGGTGGGCAATCAGGGCATCAACTAAAGAACTAAGTCAGGAAATGTTGCTGACTTGTTTAGGTTGACAAATGTCCTAGTAAGAGCAGGCAAGAGGAAGGTGTGTATATGGGGTGTGTGTGTGGGTGTGTGTGTGCGCACGCATGCACGCGCACACACATGCAGAGAGAATCCTGGAGGGCTTCTTGGAAGAGGAGTCCTTGAACTGGGCTCTGCAGGACAGGGAGGTTTGAATAGGTTGGATGGGGAAGATAGTGGGGGGCAGCCAGTACAGAGGCTGACTGGAGCAGAGGGTGTGCATTGACCCCCCTCACTGAGGAGGTGAGGCACAAATGGTGGAAAGTGGGCAGAGGTGAGAGTAAGGAAAGAGGGAATGGAAATAGCAGGACTATCAGACCATGCAGCCCCAGAGGGCACAATGCTCTGAAGCCCCTCAGAGCTGTGCAGTGTGGCCTGGTGCCCCCTGGATCAGGGAAGGCAGAGAGGGTGAAGCCCAGAGCGGCAGCAGATCTGGGATGGAGGGCTGAGGAAGGAGCAAGCAGGTGGAAACTCTACCCCAATTGGTGGCTTGCAGGCAAAGTTCCAACTGGCACTGAGTGTCTCAGTAGGTCTCCCCAGCTTCAAGGGGGCAATGGCTGCTTCAGATGGGGTGGTCAGGGAAGGCCTCTTGGAGGAGGTGACAGGTGAGCTGAGCTCTGAACAATAGGAGGATCATCTTGGTGAGTCCTCATGATGCTGGAGTAAACTCCGTGGCTCTCCCCATTTTACAGACGAAGAAACGGAGACTCAGGGAGGTTCAATCCCTTGCCTAAGGTCATTCAGCTTGGGAGTGTAGAGCAGGGTCTGAACTGACAATCTTAACAATTAAAGGAGCAGGAAAATCAAGACAAGAGCCCCTGCAAAGGCCCTTTCCCCCAGGACAGAGGTATGGTGGGCAGTGCTGGGGGCCAGGGCTGCTGGGCTTGGCTGCTGTTGCACCTGCTGGGCCACCTGCCTGGTTGGTGGAGGCCAGCGCTGGGGAGGGAATCTGCTCTGACTCAGCCTGCATTTGCATATGATTTGCATTTGCATGCCAATCCTAGGTGGTTAAGGACCAACCTGGACACGCACACAGTACCCACGCGTGCACACAGGTTCCTACGCGCACACTCCTACACACACACACACACCTGCACACATATGCATGGAGAGACACACACACACACCAGCACACACACTCCAGTGCACACACATGCCCCTGCACCCCTGCATGTTCACCCCCTCAGCTGGAATTTTCATCTCCCCGGGAAGGTGGTCCACAGGCTGACGCTGGGACTGTGCCCACTTTCCTAGAAATCCTTTGGTGCTTGGTGAATGGACCAAGGCCCAGCATTGGATGCTTACCCACCCCCCCGCCTCCTGGCAACCCCCCCCAGCTCGGGCATGGGTCCTGGGGCCAGACTCATCCTTGACTTCCCCCATCCCAGGTACAGACCACCACCATGTGCGTGTCAGTCAGCCTCAGCGGCTCGGTGGTGCTCGGCTGTCTCTTTGCGCCCAAGCTTCACATCATCCTTTTCCAGCCGCAGAAGAACGTGGTTAGCCACCGCACACCCACCAGCCGGTTCAGCAGCGCCACCACCAGGGCCAGCTCCAGCCTTGCCCAAGGTCAGCGTTCACCCCGAGCAGTCCTTGGTCTGCCTCAGCTCTTCCACCAGGGGGCCCACTCCTTGGGTTGCTGGGATTCTTTGGCTGGAGGCAGAGGGTTCCTGAGATGAGGCTGGCCAGGAGAGGGAGGGGTGACAGAGGAGGAAGCCTCCCTCCACACTCCTGCCTCCTCTGCTGCCCGTTCTCCGGGAAGGACAAAGGGCCTTGGATTGGCCCCAATCTCTGGCTTCCTTTCCTAGGGTCTGGCTCCCAGTTTGTCCCCACCGTTTGCAACGGCCGGGAGGTGGTAGATTCAACAACATCGTCGCTTTGAGGACCCCGCATTCCTGTCCCGACACAGCTGCTCCCTGGGACCCGGTGCAGATCTGCATCCAGGGCTGGGAGGAAGTCAGCTAGAGCACTGCAATAAGGCCAGTCCCATGCCCGCCCCCAAGCCACTCTCCCACTGACTCCAGCCCTTCAGAGTCAGAAGTCAGGGTCCTTGGCCCAGGAGCCTCTGCAACAGCCACCAACTGTCCTTGCAGCCTGTCCCCTCCTTGCTAGGCCCAGACTTGGAAGGGAGCAAGCCAGGGTCTACCAGGCCCTGGAACAAGAAGGCTGAGGACTGCTGGCCCCAATTCCCAATCAGCAAAGGTGCTTCCAGCCCTGCCCCTCCCTCCTCCTAGGGCCTTTTTAATTTTTTACATAAGTTATTCCGGGATGGGGAGGAGGGTTCTTGTGGGGGGCATCCCTCCCCCTGCATAGCAGCATAGTAGTTTGTCCTGTGGTTTATTTTGTACTATCTGTAAATAAAGTGTCTTTATTTAAAAAAAAAAAAATCATTCATTGCCTTTGGCCCAGGGAGACCCCTCAGTGCTCTCCAGAGCCTCCCGACCTTCCTTTCGACAGTATTTGTTAACTCTGCTCTGTGCCAGATGCTAGGATCTGGGGGTGAGCAAGACAGATGCAGCCTTACATGATGGGGAGATAGAAAATGAAAAAGCCACCCTCTGAAAGGAATCGTGGCAGAGTGGCCCAGGAACCAGTGGACTGAGGGCAGGGGCCTTTGGTGGACCCAGGCTCATCCGACAGTCCAAGGGAAGACCTGGATGGTGAGGGCGGTGGGGCAGGAGGGGCAGCGGACGGTGACCGGTAACTGTGGGCTTTTCCACACTGGCCTACCTGGCACTTGGAGGAGCCACCGGTAAGCACAGAACCAGGCTGAGTGTTGGTATGGAGGCAACCAAGAGGAGACACAGAGCTGAACCTGGCCTGCTCAGGTAGCCCATACAAAGCCGGAAAGAGCTCACAAGAAGGGAGGAGATGAAGCAGGAAGAACAGAGGCTGGGCAGCTGGAGAGGCCATCCGCTGTCGGACTCCGTGAGAGGTGGGAAAAGGGGCCTTTCTCCGGTCTTGGAGGAGCTCTCACCCAATGGCGGGGCTGTGGAGCCCAAAGCCTTCCAGCAGCACCCAACCCCCTCACCGCGTTGCAGTCTGGGGATCACCAGCAGAGGGCGCAGTGGCACAGCCTCGGCCCCCGAGCTCAGCCAGGCAACCACTGCCCTCCTGTGGCGTAGGAGGCAGTGGGCGCAGAAGCCAACTGGAGCAGATCCTGGCAGCCTCTGGGGAACGGAACCCCACACCGTGGTGCCGGGGACAAGGGCCCGTGTTGGGAAATGCGCAGGCCAGGGACATAGGCTATTTTGAAGTTAACTCATTTGCATTTACAGGCCAGCAAGGCTGTGGAAATTTGGGTTAACAGTTTAAAAAATGTAAACAGAAAACTGAAAAAGAAAATTGTAGGAACAGCATTTCCTCTCCAGCAGATTCCTGAAGTGTAGGGTGCCACAGAACATACAGAATGTCTAGTTAAATTTGAGTGGCATATAAACAACGAATGATTTTTTAGTGTAAGTATGCCTCGTGCTATATTTGGGATACACTTAGACCAAACATTTTTGTGATTTATCTGACATTCAGATTTAACTGGGTATCCTGTATTTCCCTTTGCTAATTTTGGCAAGCCTCTCAGAGTGCATCTTGTCCAGACTTCTGGTCTTGCATGGCCCAGGCCTGGGGGTAGCCCTCAGTGGCTGAGCACCCGGGCAGTGTCCCATGGGACCTGTGGTGCTGGTCTCTGCTTCCAGTGTGGCCTTTTCTGAGTCTTTCTGCCAAACGGGACCAGGAAACATTTCCTCATCTTCCCAGCCCCTGGACAGGCCAACGTGGGCTCTGACGCTTTTGCACCTGGAAAGCAACCCTCCTTTCTGTGACTTCAGCTATTTACCTTAAAATGTGATAATAATAATAATAATAATAATAATGGTAATAATGGTAGTAGTAGTTTTCAAAAGGTAGTGATTAACATGATTCATGGCTAAAGAGGTACATGGGATATTCAGTGAAGAATCATCCATCCCCTGCGGGCAGGAGGTAGATCCAGAGTTCCTGAAGGCTGGTCCTGACGTCTGTCTGCCACACCCCTTTGCTTCCACTGCCGCCCATGCCTTGCCCTGCTCACGCCCACACCCTTGTGGGCCCAGAATCTCCAGGCCTTCACTCCTCAACTCTCAGTCCTTAGCACATGCTGCTCAGACTAGGCCCTTCCAGCTCCCCCTCCCCCCACCCCATCCTCCTCCCTGTCCTGACTGGCCTGGGCTTCTGTTTCTGCTCTCCTCCGCAGTACCACGTCCATGTCCCATGAAGCCCTGACTCCCTGACTACCTGCTAATGTGAGGCTCGGGAGTCCTCCAAGGAGACCCTGGCCCTTTTTGGGGCCTGATAGCAGGGATGTCAAACACGTGGGGTTCTCTCTGCCCAGACAGAGCCGCCCATCATGATGAACTGATTGTCCTTGAGGTAACCAGCAGTCTGCTTCGCTTGGGCAGTTGAGTTTACTGTGGGGCATTGTGGCCTCTCCCATGGCTTGGCTCACAGCCCCTCTCTGCCCTTCTGCCGCCCCTTCACACGTCCCTTGTGTTGGTCCTGTCTGGGGGAGGGGGGCTGGCTCTATCTCTCAACTGGGAGGCCCTGTGGCCTGAGTGAGGCCACTCTTTTACTGCTCCCCCAATCATGGCACAGAGTAGGGGAGAGTGAGCCCTCTCCAGAGGAGACCCTTGAGATAGGATATTGAAATCTAAGAAGTTAGTGATGTATTGAACAAAGGTGTTGGAAACAAAAGAACAGAGCTAAGGGGATGATGTGGAGCCCAAGGAAAGATTCAAACTCTTCCACATCCCCAGGATCCTGTGGGGAAACTCACCCCAGAGCTACATTCCTGCCAGAGTTCTCTCTCCATTCCTCCCAAAACCCCTGGGCTGCTCTCGCCTCCTCCCCTGGTGTTGGGGTTCATGAGAGGTAGAGGGGAAAGGAGGGGTCACTGAGGGTCTCAAAAAAACCTTCTGAAAATGTCCCCACCCCAACCTCTTGCAGAAAAGGAAAGGAGTCTGGCCTCCCTCCCCCCAGGGGCCAGCAGGCCATTAAGTACTAAAGATGGGGTGTCCTCAGTTGGGGGAGAAAGAGAAAGGTGGGAGTCAAAGGTGGGTGAAAAGCTGGGTGGGTGCAAAGGGAGGGGAAAGAAATGGAGGAGGTGTGGGGGGAGCCAGTGGCAGCTGGAGAAGAAAGGAAAACAGAAGCTTTGAACCCCGAGGGCTCACGCCAAGAAGTCAGGTTTGTTTGTTTGTTTGAGAAAAACCACTTTATTTTTTTGTTGAAACAATATACACTCCCTATAAACAGTTTAAGCATTGCAGAAAAGTAAAAAAAAAAAAAAAAAAAAAGTATTAGCTCCAGTTCCATCATTCAAATATAACCATCATTAACATTTCTGGTACAGCAGCCCAGACATATTTCCATGCGTTTTTACAGCTAGGAGGAGGGATAGAAATACTTTCATAAAAATGGGATCATGCCATATGTCTATTTTTTTTAGTGAAAATTTAATTTTACTTGATTCTAATTGAAGAAAATGAATCTGAAGTAAAATTGAAGGCATTCTTGAACTTCACAGACATTTCTTCATCACACAAGAGATGTTCCCCCTGAAGGATCCCCATGAGTTGAAGAGAGAGAGTGACATTTAGAGATAAACATGCCAGTAGTCTCAGGGAATCTGAGGAGAGTTTGACCTCGTCGTTGACCTTGCCCCATGAAGGAAAGGAGTGTGGGCCCTTCCCCAAGCACGCGGCGTCTCTCCAGGGGGATTGTCATCTACACAGCCATGATGCATAGTCGCACGGAGGCAGACACCCACAGGGGCCCCGTGGCTAACACAGTTCAGCCATGAGGGCCTGGCCCTCACCTGCCTGCACTCACATCGGTTCCCATCCCTTGGGTGTGGTGGCGTGAGAGGCCATGTCTGGGTGTCTGAGGGCCCTGGAGTGCATCCTTTCTCCAGGCAAAATAAATCGGGTGCTGGGCCAGCCTCTTGGTCACAACATCTGAAACCCAGTCTGGCAGCCTTCCAGCATTATGATGTTTTTATTAACCACATTTTCATTGTAGACCATATGGACTGGCTTCTTGTTGAGAAACTGAGAACATTAACATTAGCGAGTAGTTTGACACTGTCCAGTTTGATCACGTCCAAATTCTGTTTGGTAAAAGGAGGTTACTTAGGCCACACTCATTCCTTGTCCCGTGTATCCACAGGTCGCTTCCTGTCCTCTTATTTCAGCTTCCACATTCCTGAGATCCAACTCTGACTTACTTTTAATTGTTGGAATCTTATTAAGCAGTTTTTCTTTTTCATGGAAGGGTCGTGGCCCCCGTATTCTGAGTTCTTTTATATTTGACAAGGCCCTTTCCCCCAACTTTCCATGAATGTTATTACAAAGATTTTGTCTTGTTAGCTTATTTTACCAATTTTTTTATTTTACCAAATTTTAATGTAATTCAAGATCCCCTCGTCTCTAATGATTACTTCCCCTCTTTGCTATGAAAATTTTATTTACATAAAAAAAATAGAATGCTTCCATGAACCCTGTAGCTACCTTTTAGAATTATTAATCTCTGGCCAATAATTTTTCACATAGATGTCCATTCTTTTCCTCCCACCCCCTCCCGAATTTTTAAATGTAAAGTTCAGGGTGTAATCTTATCTTTTTAATTAAAATAATATACAACATTTATTGAGCTTATACTGTGTTCTGGACACTCTTACTGTACAGAAATATGTTATTGTACATATTGTACTTATATTGTTTCATTTAATCCAATGTTAGGTGCACTCTCTTAATACACCTATTACACAGTCATAAAACAGGTTTTTTTTTGACAAACGCACCCATTTCACAGAGGTAAATCCCAATGACTTTTTTTCACAAAGTGGACACATCTTTTAACCCAGATTAGTGATGGGGGTATTTTCTTCTTAACTTTTTTACTTGAATAAAAACGGACTGGTTTTAGTATATTGGGATACATGCACTTTTAAAAAATGTTGATGTTATATTATTCCATTTTGATACCCTTTTATTTTTATTTTATTTATTAAAGTATGTATTATTTATTTTTATTTTAAAAGTTTTTGATTTATAAGAAGATTGTGACGATAATACAGATAGTTCCTCCATGCCCAACATCCAGATTTGACGTGAGTAAATTAGTAACAAATAGTAACATCTGTTACAATTACTGGACAAATGTTGATACCTTCTTATGAACTAAAAATCCATAGTTGATTCAGATTTCCTGGTCTTTTTTTTTTTTTAATTTATTTGACAGATAGAGATCACAAGTAGGCAGAGAGACAGGCAGCAAGAGAGGAGGAAGCAGGCTCCCCGCTAAGGGGAGAGCCCTTTTGTGGGGCTCAATCCCAGGACCCCAGGATCATGACCTGAGCCGAAGGCAGAGTCTTTAACCCACTGAGCCACCCAGGCGCCCCCCAGATTTCCTGGTCTTCCACTAACACCCTTCCTCTGTTCCAGGATCCCACCCAGGATACCGCGGAGGCTGCAGTTGGAGGGGGGTTTGGGGGGTGGGGGGCAACCTTAGTGGTTCAGGCCCCGCCCACCGTCCCATCTTCCAAGCCATTTTCGAGGAGGAACCCTGGAACAAGCAGCCACGTGGTCCTGAGATCTCCAGAAGCGGGGGTTTGAGACCGAGGGCTAGGGCCTCAGATACCAGACACGCCTGGACGAGCCTGTAAGTGTGCTTGCTTCTTAAACTTGTCACCTACCACTTCGGAGCGGCCTGGCTCTTCCGTCCCTCTCTCCTTGCCCTCCCTGTCCGCCACCAATTTTCCACCTGACAGGCTTTTATTTTATTTTATTTGTGATTTTTGGGGGGCACATGGGTAGCTCAGTGGTTTGAGCCTCTGCCTTCGGCTCAGGTCATGATCCCCGCGTCCCGGGCTGAAGCCCCGGATCGGGCTCTCTGCTTGCCAGGGAGCCTGCTTCCCCCTCTCTCTCTGTCTGCCTCTCTACTTGTGATCACTGTCAAATAAATAAATAAAATCTTTTTAAAAAATTTGTGATTTTTAAAAATATATATGTATACCCTCCCTCCCCCAGTTTTACTGATATAATGGACCCACATCGCTGTGTAAGCCTAAGGGGTAGAGTGGAGTGGTGCTAGGAATACCGCGCAGTGATTAGGGCAGTGAATTTAGTTAGCATCCATTACCTGGTGGACGGCACAGTGAAAAGAGGAGGCGGGGGCCTGGGTGGCACAGTGGGTTAAGCTTGGGATTCTTGATCTCAGTTCAGATCTTGATTTCGGGATTCTGAGCTCAAGCCCTGCACTGGGTTCTGCGCTGAGCCTACTTAAACAAAAAACAACTCCCGCCCCCTTGTAAAAACCTTTTTTCCTTGGGACAAGCTCTCCTGGGATCGGTTCTCCTAACAGCTTTCCTCTATGCCCCATAGCAGACGCGGTGCGTGATATCCTAGCACGCACTTACCTTCCAACTGGAAGCCTGTGCCCTCCACCACCTTCCTCCTGACCCACACTCTTTCCCTCAGAACTCGGTGGGCCGTTTCTCGGTTGTCTTCTAGCCTTGAGTGTTGCTGTAGGGAAGTTTGATGCTCGTCCGATTTTAAAATGAATATGAAGTGGTATTTACGTGGTATAAAAGGCACAGGTTTAAGGGGAACGATCCTGTGGATCAGGTAAACGTCACGCAAATCTAGAAGTAGAACCTTCTCATTACTCCTGAACACACCCGCGCCCCCCCACCCCCACCTCCTGGAGACAACCATTGTTTGATTCTGATCAGCATTGTTCAGTCTTGCCTCTTCTAGAGCGGATCAGTGGAGTCACACTGTATGTACTCTTCTGTCTGACTTTTTTCCTTGGTCGGTTTACATGATTCATCCATGTTGCTGTGAGAGTCAGATCTTGGTACTCTTTTTTATCGCTCAATAGTATTCCATTGTGCAAATGCACTGCAATTCCCTTATCAGCTTTGCTGTTGATAAACATTGGAATTTTCCAATTTTTAAGGCTGTTATAAATACAACTACTTTGAACACTTCTGAGCAACCCTTTCTGTGGACATAGGTTTTCCATTTTTTTTCTAGTAAATGCCAAAGAGTGGAATGGCTGAGTCATAGAGTCAGTGTTCTTTAAAATCTCTATTGGAAATTTCCAAATGGTTTTCTTTTTTTTTTTTTTTTAAGATTTTATTTTTTTATTTGACAGAGAGAGAGAGATCACAAGTAGGCAGACAGGCAGGCAGGCAGAGAGAGAGGGGGAAGCAGGCTCCCCGCTGAGCAGAGAGCTCAATGCAGGGCTCCATCCCAGGACCCTGAGATCATGACCCAAGCCAAAGGCAGAGGCTTAACCCACTGAGCCACCCAGGTGCCCCTCAGAATGGTTTTCTTAAGTGATTGTGCCATTTAACAGCAATGTATGAGAATTCCAGATACTCTTTGCCACTTGTCAGTCCTTTTAAACTGTAGTGGGTATGTAGTGGCATCTTATTGTGGTTTTAATTTGTGTTTCTCTGGTAATTAATTATACTGAGCATTTTCTCATGTTCTTTTAGGCTGTCCTGTATTTTCTTTTTTGAAGTACTTCTTCAAATCTTTTGCCCAAGTTTATTGGGTGATTTATTTTTTAATGTTGTTTTGTAGGAATGCTTTATGGATTCAGGATGAGTTCTTTATCAGGTAAATGTAATGAGAATCTTTACTCTGTAGCTTTGCTTTTAATTATCTTACCCTATTAATGAGAAAAGAAATTTTGTCAAAATGCCATTGGTCGATTTTTTATTTGAAACTTATGTAACATTGTGTATCAACTGTAACATGCTGAAGATCTTCCATTCCTGTTTCTGAATTATTTTTATCATGAAAGGATGTTGGATTTAGTCAAAAGCTTTCACTGCATCAGTGGAGGTGATCGTGTGATTTTTTCCCCTTTGTTCTGTTAATGTGTTGTATTACATTGAATGGTTTTTTGTGGTTTTTTTTTTTAATGGTTTTTATATGTTGAACCACCCTTAAAATCTGGGGCTCACTTGGTCATTAAGTACAATCTTTTTAATGAGGTTTTGGATCTACTTTATTAGTATCTTGTTGAGGATTTTTTTTTTTTTTTATTCATTTGAGAGAAACAATGAGGAAGCGAGAGAGCCTGGGCAGCAGAGGGAGAGGGAGAAGTGGGGAGCCAGCCGCGGGGCTCGATCCCAGCACCCTGGGATCATGAGCTGAGCCAAAGGCAGACACTCAACTGACTGAGCCACCCAAGTGCCCCTTGTTGAGGATTTTTGCTTCTGTACTCATAAAGGATATTGATCCACAGTTTTCTGTTCTTGCAGTACTTGCCTGGCTTTGGTATGAGGGTAATATTGGCCTCATAGAATGAGTTAGTGTTCTCTCCTATTTTCTGGAAGAGTTTGAAAAAGATTGGTGTTAATTCTTTAAATCTCTGGTAGAATTCACCAGTAAAGCCACCTGGTCCCAAACTTTTCTTGTTGGAGGTTTTTGATTACTGATTCAATCTTTTACCAGTCTATTCAGATTTTCTATTTTTTTCCTGGGGTCAATTTTGATAATTTGTGTGTTTCTATGAATTGGTCCATTTCATCTATGTTATCCAATTTGTTGGGGTATAGGTCATAGTATTCTTTTATAAGTCTTTTTAAAGCCACTTTATTGAAGCCTGATTGACATACAGAAAGTTGTACATATTTAGTGTATACAATCTGATTAGTTTGTAGATAAGAATACATTCATAAGACTGTCACCAAAATCAAGGTCATAAACTTGCCCATCAGCTTCAAAAGATCCCTTCCAGTCTCTTTACTTATTTATTAAATTACATTTTTTTTTCTTTTGTGGTAAAAGCACTTGACAAAAACATCTATCTTCTTAGCTAATTTTCAAGTATACAATACAGTATTGTTAATTACAGGTTCTATGTTCTATGGTCCGTCTCCGGAATTTACTCATCTTTTTTTTTTTTTTTAAAGATTTTATTTATTTATTTGACAGACAGAAATCACAAACAGGCAGAGAGGCAGGCAGAGAGAGAGGAAGGGAAGCAGACTCCCTGCTGAGCAGAGAGCCTGATGCGGGGCTCGATCCCAGGACCCTGAGATCATGACCTGAGCCGAAGGCAGCGGCTTAACCCACTGAGCCACCCAGGCGCCCCGGAATTTACTCATCTTGCATAACTGAAACTTTGTACCATTCAGCTGACACCTCTTCCTTTCCCCCCTCCTCCCAGCCCTGGTGACCTTGTTCTACTTGCTCTCAGTCTGACTATTTTAGACTTCTCATAAAAGTGGGATCATGCAGTGTTTGTCCTACTGGATCTGGCTTATTTCACTTAGCATAACACCCTCTAGGTTTATTCATGTTGTTGCAAATGACAGGATTTCCTTCCTTTTTATGGCTAATAATCTTCCAGTGTGAGTGTGTGATATGATATATATCATGTTTTCTTTCTTCTTCTTAACTGTAGTTAACATACAATGTTATATTACTTTCAGGTGTACAATATAATGATGGAGCAATTCTGTTTTTTCTCACTTCCCCACAATGACTCAGCAATTCTGTACATTAGTCAATGCTCAGTATAAGTGTCCTCTTTTTTTTTTTTTTTTAAGACTTTATATATTTTATTTACAGAGAGAGACACAGCGAGAGAGGGAACAGAAGCAGGGGGAGTGGGAGAGGGAGAAGCAGGCTTTCCTGCAGAGTAGGGAGCCCAGTGCTGCGTTCAATCCCAGGACCTTGGGATCATGACCTGAACCGGAGGCAGACCCTTAACGACTGAGCCACCCAGGTGCCCCCATAAGTTTACTCTTAATCTCCTTTATCTAACTCACCCACCGCCACCCCCACAATCACGAGTTTGTTCTCTGTATTTAAGAGTCAGGTTTTTAGTTTGTCTCCTTTTCTTTGTTTTGTTTTGTTTTGTTTTATTTCTTAAATTCCACATATGAGTGAAATCTATGGTATTGTCTTTCTCTGACTGACTTGTCTCACTGAGCATAATACCCCCTAGGTCCAATCATGATGTTGCAAATGGCAGAATCTTGTTCTTTTCTGTGGCTGAGCAATATCCATTGCGCATACATACCACATCTTCTTTTTCCGTTCATCCATTGATGAATACTTGGGTTGCTTCCATATCCTAGCTATTGCAAATAATACTGGAACAAACATACAAGTGCATATGTCTTTTCAAATTAGTGTTTTCCTATTCTTCGGATAAATACCCAGTAGTGGGATTACTAGATCATATGGTAATTCTATTTTTAATTTATTTAGGAACCTCCATACTGTTTTCCACAGTGGTTATACAAATGTGCATTCCTACCAACAGTGCATGAGGGTTCCTTTTTCTTCGCATCCTTGGTGGCACTTGGTAATTCTCGTCTTTTTGATTCTAGTCATTCTGACAGGGGTGAGGTGGTATCTCCTTGTGGTTTTGATTTGCATTTCCCTGGTGATGAGTGATGTTGAGTACATTTTCATCTACCTCTTGGCCATTTATATGTCATCTTTGGTGAAATATCTATGCAAGTCCTTTATTTGTTTTCATTTTTGTTGTTGCTATTGAGTTGTAAGAGTTCCTTGTATGTTTTAGATATTGACCTCTTATCAGATAGATGGTTTACAAATATCTCCTCCCCTGACATGGCTTGCTTTTTCAGTTTGTTGATTGTTTCCTTTATTGTGAAGACACTTTTAGTTTTATTGAGTTTTGTTCCTTTTGATGCCTGTGGTTTTGGTGTCGTATCAAAGAAATCATTGCCAAATTCAGTGTCCAGAAACTTTTCCCTATGTTTTCTTCTAAAAGTTTTATTGTTTCAGCTTTTACATTTTAGTCTTTAATCTATTTTGAGTTGATTTAAAAAAAATATTTTATTTATTTATTTGACAGAGATCACAAGTAGGCAGAGAGAGGGGGAAGCAGGCTCCCTGCTGAACAGAGAGCCCGACGTGGGGCTTGATCCCAGGACCCGGAGATCATGACCTGAGCCGAAGGTAGAGGCTTAACCCACTGAGCCACCCAGGCACCCCAGCTGATTTGTATATATGTAGATAGATATATATATCTATATATCTAATACCATTCTTTTGCATGTGGATATCTGGTTTTCCTACCAGCACTTATTGAAGAGACTGTCTTTTCTCCCCATTGTGTATTCTTGGCTCCTGTGCTGAAAACCAGTTGATTATGTATGTGAGGGTTTATTTCTGGTCTCCCTATTCAGTTCCATTGACTTACATGTCTGTTATTATGACAGTGCCATATTGTTTTGATTACTGTAGCTTTGTCATATAGCCTATAATCAGGGAGTACGATACCTCCAGCTTTGTCCTTCTTGCGCAAAGTACTTTGGCTATTTGGGTTCTTTTGTAGTTCCAAATGAATTTTAGGATCGTATTTGTTATTTCTGTAGAAAATGCCATTAGGATGTTGACAGGGGTGAAATTGAATCTGTAGATCACTTTGGGTCATATGGACATTTTGACAATATTAATTCTTCTAATCCATTAACATGGGATATTCTTGCATTAATTTCTGTCTTTAATTTCTCTCATTTAATTTGAGACATTTCTTTTTAATATAGACATTTTATAGTAATAATGGTGAGGCCATTGCAGCTCTTTTGTTTATTATTGATTAAAGATTTTATTTATTTATTTGACAGAGAGAAAGAGAGAGCACAAGCAGGGGGAGCAGGAGAGAGAGAAGCAGATTTCCCGTCAAGCAGGGAGCCCAATGTGGGACTAGATCCCAGGACTTCGGGATCATGACCTAAGTTGAAGGCAAATACTTAGCTGACTGAGCCACACAGGTACCCCAGTGTTTTTATGTATTTTTAAGAAGATATTTTCTTAGTGGTTATGAGGAAATTACTGTTAACATCCTAAATTTATAACAATCTAATTTGAATTGATACCAATGTAGCTTCAGTAACATACAAAAATTCTGCAAAAAGCTCCATTCCCCCAAAGTTGTTATTGCCACAAATTCTTTTTTTTTTTAAGATGTTATTTATTTATTTGACAGAGAGAGAGGCTGAAAGAGAGGGGACCCAAGCAGGGGTGGAGGGAGAGGGAGAAGCAGGCTTCCCGCTAAGCAGGGAGCCTGATGCAGGGCCTGATCCCAGGACTCTAGAGTCATGACCCGAGCCAAAGGCAGATGCTTAACCAACTGAGCCAACCAGGTGCCCTGACCTGTTAGTATTTCTTAAGGGCAGTCTATTTGTGGTGCACACGTCCAGCTTTCTGGGGTGTCTTAATTTCTCCTTCACTTTTGAAAGACAGTTTTGTTGAATATGGAATTTTTGGTTGACAGATTTTTCTTTTGGCCCTTTAAAACTATCATCACACGGGACAACTGGGTGGCTCAGTTGGTTGGACAACTGCCTTCGGCTTAGGTCATGATCCCGGAGTCCCAGGATTGAGTCCTGCATTGGGCACCCAGCTCCACGGGGAGTCTGCTTCTCCCTCTGACTTTCTTCTCACTCATGCTCTCTCTCACTGCCTCTCTCTCAATAAATAAATAAAAATCTTAAAAAAAAAAAGAAAGAAAAAGAGAAGGCTTTCCCTTAAAAAAAAAAACACCAAAACTATCATCCCACTCCCTTCTGGTCTCCCTGGTTTCTGATGAGAAATCTGTTCATTTTACTAAGGGTCTTTTACGCATGATGAATTTTTCTTTTGCTAATTTCAAGATTCTCTTTTTGTCATTGGCCTTAGACAATTTAATTATAAAGTGTCTCAGAATAGATTTCTTCATGTTCATCTTTCTTGGAGTTTATTGAGCTTCTAGGAGATTTAGATTATTTTATTTTATTAAATTTGGGAAGTTTTCAGCCACCAGGTCTTCAGATATTCTGTTTGCCCATTTTTTTCTCTCCTCTTAGGAATCTGGGATTCCTGTATGCATATTTTAGTACTTTTGATGGTGTCTCATTCTCTTAAGTTTTATTCATTTTCCTTCTGTTCTCTTTTTATCTCTTCTCAGACTGTATGATTTCAGATGGCCTATCTTCAAGTTCACTGATTATTTCTTCTGCCTGCTCAAATCTGCTATTGAAGCCCTCTTGTAATTTTTGTTTTCGTTATTGTACATTTCAACTCCAGAATTACTATTTGGTCCTTTCTATAATTTCTTTCTCTTTGTTGATATTCTTTATTTGTTCATACATTGTCACAGTTTCTGTTAGCTCTTTGTCCATGGTGTTCAATTGCTCTTTGAGAATATTTAAGACAGTTGATTTAGAGTCTTTGTCTGATTGGTTCAGTGTCTCTACTTCCTCAGGGACAATTTATGTTCATTTTTTTCTGTGAATGGGTCATACTTTCCTGTTTCTTTGCATGTTCTGTAACTTTTTTGCTGAAAACTGAAAGTTTTGTTTATAATGTGGTAACTCTGGAAATTAGAATTTTCTCTTTCCCTAAGTTATCTTTTTATGGCTTGCTGTGGGCTATAGTTGTTTGGTTATTGACTTTTCTAAATTATTTTTTTAAGTCAATGTTCTTAATATGTGGTCTCTGAAGTCTAGCTTCCTTTAGCTGTGTTCAGTTAGTGATTTATTGGAAAATTTCTTAAATGCCAGGAGAGAGAAGAAACAAAGAAAGAAAAGGGACTCTCCTGGTTTTTGCAAAGTGTTTCTGCACTGGGACACTCCTTCAACACTTAGCCGGGCCATGTAGAACTCTCCCTTAGCCTTCCCTTCCTATTTACTCTTAGCTTAGAGATCAGAGAGAGGTGAAAGCTTCAGGTCTTTGCAGGTGTTTTCAGGGCATGAGTCTTGCCCTGGTCATGAGCACAGCTTTTTAAATCTCCTAGTATACACAGGCACTTTGAATGCCCTAATTTCTGAGTGAAACTATCCCCAGATTTTCCTCTGAGGCCTTTAGCACTCTATTGTATGCTTCAACTATAATCTTTCCCCCCAAGTAGTTGCTTCAGCATCATTTGTTTAAAAGACCCTACTTTCCTCACTGAATTACATTGACACCCTTTTTAAAAATACTTGACCATATGAAAAAAAAAAATCAGTTGACCAAAAATGAGTGGGACTATTTCTGGGTTCTGTTTTGTCTCATTGATGTGTTTTTTACTCTAATGAACACCACACTCTCTTAATTACTGTAGCTTATAGTAAATGAGGTCAGATCAGATAAGCCCTTCAATTTTTTTTTTCCCAAGATTGTCTTGGCTGTTCTAGGTCCTTTGCATTTTTTTTTTAAAGATTTTATTTATTTATTTGACAGACAGAGATCACAAGTAGGCAGAGAGGCAGGCAGAGAGAGAGAGGAAGGGAAGCAGGCTCCCTGCCAAGCAGAGAGCCCGATGTGGGGCTAGAACCCAGGACCCTGGGATCATGACCTGAGCCGAAGGCAGTGGTTTTAACCCACTGAGCCACCCAGGCGCCCGGTCCTTTGCATTTCAACATAGGTTTTAGAATCAGCCTTTTTGAGTTTTAAAAAAACAATCTTCTGGAATTTTGTTTGGGATTGCATGGAATATATAGATCAGTTTATGGGAAACTAAGCAGTATTGTTATTCAGTGCATGAATATGGTGTATCTTTTCATTTGTTTCAGTCTTTAATTTCTCTCAGCAATGTTGTATAATTTTCAGTGTAGGAGTCTTCTATTTATGTTGTTTCTTGGGCATTTTATTTTTTTTTTTAAGATTTTATGTATTTATTAGAGAGAGGCACATGAGTGGGGGAAAGGGCAGATAGAGAGGAAGAAAGATGAGCAGACTCCATGATGAGTGTGGAGCCTGAAGCCGGCCTGATCCCAGAACTCTGAGATCATGATCTGAGTCAAAGTCAGATGCTTAACTGACTGAATCACCCAGGTGCCCCTGCATTTGATTTTTGTGATGTTATTGGAAATGCTTATTTAAGTTTAATTTCAGTTTGAAGTTTGTTGTTAGATACAACTTATTTTTTTACTGTCGTAAAATATATATGATATAAAATTTTCCATCTTAACTATTTTTAAGAGTACATTTCTATGGGGTTAAACATTCACATTAAGTAACCATCGCCACCATCCATCTCCAAATCTGTTTCATCTTCTCCACCTGACTCTGTACACAATAAACACTAACATCCCATTCCCTCCTGCCCCTCCCCCTGGAAACACCATTCTAATTTCTGTCTCTATGAATTTGACTACACTAGAAGTTTCATATAAGTGGAATCATACAGTGTTTATTGTTTTGTGACTGGTTTATTTCATTAGAATTATGTCCTCAGGGCTCATTCATATTGTAAATTATGTCAAAATTTTATTCGTTTTGTAGGTGGGGTAACATTCCATATATGCTATATTTTGTTTATGCATTCCTCTATCAATGGACACTTGGGTAGCTTCCACCTTTTGGCTATTACAAATATGTTGCTATGACCATGTGTGTACAAGTATCTGTTGTATTTCTCCTTTCAGTTCTTTTGGGTATATACCCAGAACTGGACTTGCTGGGTCATATGGTAATTCTATTTTTAATGTTTTGAGAATTTCTATACCATTTTCTGCAACAGCTCTACCATTTGCATTCCGCCCCCAGCAATGCACAAATGTTCTGATTTCTCCACATCCTTGCCAACACTTGTTATTTTGGCTTTTTGTTTCTTTTTTTTTTAAGATTAAAAAAAATGATTTTATTTATTTATTTGACAGAGAGAGAGAGATCACAAGTGAGGAGAGCAGCAGGCAGAGAGAGAGGGGGAAGCAGGCTCCCTGCTGAGCACAGAGGCCAAGGACCCCAGGACCCCAGGACCCCAGGACCATGACCCGAGCTGAAGGCAGACACCTGAAGACTGAGCCACCCAAGTGCCCCGGTTTTTTGTTTCTTAATAAAACTCATCCTAATGGGTATGGTGTGGTATCTCATTGTGGGCTTGATTTGCATTTCCCTAATGACTAGTGGCATTGCACGTCTTTTCATGTGCTTGTTGGCCATTTGTATATCTTCTTTGGACAATTGACTTTGGACATGACTATTCTAAACTCATGTATTAGAGTAGGTTTTTAGGTAGATTCTTTATGATTTTCTATGTACATAATCAGGCTGCTTAAAAATGCAGACAGCCTTAGTACTTTAGTTCTAATCATTATGCCTTTTATTTTTTATTAACAGACTTTCCTTTTAGAGCAGTTTTAGGTTTATGGAAAAATTGAGCAGAAAATAGAGTTCCCATGGGCTCCCTGCTGCACACCGTTTAACTTATTATTAACATCATGCATTGGTGTGCTACATTTATTATAATTGATAAACTGATATTGATCCCTTATTATTAACTGAAGTCCATAATTTAGAGTTCACTTTGTGTAGGTAGCTCTACGGTTTTTGTCAAATATACAATTTCATGTATCTGCATTTATACTATCATACAGAATAGTTCTAATACCATAAAATTTCCCGTTCTTCACCTATTCATCCCTCATTTCCTCCACCAAACACCACCCAACTATTTACTCTCTCTGTAGTTTGCCTTTTCCGGACTGTCATAGAGCTGGAACCATGTAATATGTAGCCTTTCTAGACCACTTTCACTTCACCATATGCATGTAAGTTTCCTTCCTCTTTTTCGTGGTTTGAGAGCTCATTTCTTTTTCTCACTAAATATTCCATCGTGGTGTGGATGCACGGCAGGGGGTCTCTCAGTTCACCCATGGGAAGGACTTCTTGGTTGATTTCAACTTTTGACAATCGTGAATACAACTGTTGTAAACATTCATACGCAGATTTTGTGTAGACATTCAACTCACTTGAGTAAATTCAAAGGAGCTCAGTTGCTGGATCCTATGGGGAAGCCTACTTTAGTTTTGTATTAAACTACAGTGTCTCCCAGAGTGTATTTTTTTTTCTTTTTTTGCATTTTGCATTCCCACCAGCACTGAATGAGAGTTCCTGTTTCTCCATATTTCGTGCTATCAGTGTTTTGGTATTATCAGTGTTTTGAACTTTAGACTTCCTAATAATAGATGTATAGGGTGATTTCATTTTTAAATTTAAAATTTAATTTAAATTTAATTTTAAATTTTTAAATTTAATTTTTAATGTTCGATTCTGTAATAATATATGATGTGACACATCTTTTCATAGGCCTATTTGTCGTCTGTACATTGTCTGCTCAGAATTTTCTTAATTTTTAATGAGTTGTTCATTTGCTTGGGGTTGAGTTTTCAGGGTCCTTTGTCTTTTTAAGATAACCAGTCTTTCTCAGATGTGTCTTTCGCAAGAATTTTCTTCCAGTCTGAGGCTTACCGTCTCATTCTCTCTCCAGCATCGTCTTCTTTTTTTTTTTTAATTTTATTTATTTGAGAGAAAGACAGTGAGAGAGCATGAGAGGGGAGGACAGAGGGAGAGGCAGACTCACCATGGAGCTGGGAGCCTGATGTGGGACTCGATCCCAGGACTCCAGAATCATGACCTGAGCCGAAGGCAGTCACTTAACCAACTGAGCCACCCAGGTGCCCTCACCAGTGTCTTCTGCAGAACAGAAGTTTTTATTTTAATGAAGTCTAGCTTGCTGGTTATTTCTTTCGTGGCTCTGGGAGTATTGTACTTCTGTGGTCCATTTTGAGTTAATTTTTGTGACGAGTGTAAGGTCTATGTCTAGCGTCACTTTTTTTTTTTTTTACATCATTTGTTGTAAAAACTTTCTCCATTGGATTGCCTTTGGTCATTTTTCCAAGTCTGGTTGACTGTATCTGTGTGGGCCTATTTCTGGGCTCTCTCTTCGGTTCCATTGATCTACTTGTCTGTTCTTTCAACAATAACACATTGTCTTTGATTACTGTAGCTTTACTGTAAATCTTGAAATGGCACAGTGCCATCTCATTTTGTGTTTTCCATGTGGGATGGAGAGAAGCAAAACACAAATCAGGGTGGAGACCTGAACGGTGGGATCAGAACTGAGGTTGGAAATGGGTCGGTCCTGTGATGGGCCTGAGAGCATGGGGTAGGCATCCTGGGAGCAAGGAGATGAAATGCCACCTGGGAATCCTGTTTCAGGGCTGGAAGGGACCAGAAGGGGATGGACCCTCACTTCCTGAACTGTCTTCTTAGGACCCCAGTATGTGGACCAGCCTGAGGGTCAATAGATTTCTTTGGTGATCAGGCCTAGGGCACTTATCTCTTGGGGACACAGTGTCGCCTGGGGAAGGAGCAAGAATGGGGATACAGAGTTCCTCAGAGTCCCCTCAGGCTGCCCCAAGGCTGCCAGCATCATTGCCCCTCTTATCCTCACTTCCGGGGTTGCAGTATATTCTCAGGGAGAGTTTCTTGGCAGCCCAATTCTCAATGGCAGCAGGGAAGAGAAGGGAGGCTCTGTGATGTTCCGGGAGGGTGTCTGCCTCTGAAGGCCCTGCCCGCTGCGTCACCTCTGTGAGGAACTATGGGTGGTTTCACCCGTCTAGGCCAGCTCTGGCGGACCTGGGTGCTAATGGGGGTCCTGTCTGTGGACTCCCATCCTACATCTCATTCACTTCCTCTGCCTGCAGCTGGGAAGGCCTCAGTTGGTTACACGGCTGCCTTTGGCTCAGGTCGTAATCCCACTGTCCTGGTATCGAGCCCCACATCAGGCTCCCTGTTCAGCAGAGAGCCTGCTTCTCCCTCTCCCTCTGCCTGCTGCTCTGCCTGCTTGTTCTTTCTCTCCCTCCCTCCCTCCCTCTCTCTTTCTCTCTCTGTCAAATAGATAAATACAATCTTAAACAAAACAAAACAACAAAAATTCAGCAGTTTCCAAATCGTGCCCAGGCCTCTCCCCAGACCACTTAAACAGAATCTGTGGGCGGGCCCAGGCATTGGTGTGTTTTGTGTCCCAGAGGATTCCAGCATCCAATGCAGGTTAAGAATCAGACACTTCGAGCATTGCCAACCTCGGGTTTAACCACCTCTCACTGCAGCGGTGGTGGCTGCAGGCACAGTCAGGCAGAATTCTGTCCTGCTAGGATGCAGACCTAACTAGCCTCCTATCACTCGCTCCTGCAAGGCAGGCAGGTGAGAACCGCGCCCAAAACTCCTGAAGGGGCTCCTCTGGAAGAGCAGATACCCGGCTGCACCATGGCCACCTGCAGCTACTGAAGGCTGGTGTCCGACTGATCCCTGAATCCCCACGCCTGCCACAGCTATGGCGGAGACACTGCCCTGAGCCCCAATCACACGCAAGCACCCCAAAACACACACAGCCCTGAGGGGAGGGAAATCCTTACCCACTTGCCAGGCCCATGAGGACCCCCCCAGCTGGTCCTCCCACCCCTTGGGCAAGGCCACCCATCACAGACCCCTAGGGAGGGTCACAAGCCTCAGGCTTCTGGGAGGCAGCTTCCAAGACAAACATCTGAGGGACCTTGAACGTCAGAGCAGAGGCTGTGAGAGACTGGTACAGGGAAGGCTGAACCTAGAGGCTGCCTGTTAGCAGCAGACTCAGCCCTCAGAGGCCCCTTGACACCCCCTTGAGGCCGACATTGCAGAGGCTGTGGCAATCTGTGGAAGGACTGGGGCCAATAAGGGGATCTTGGGGGGACTCCAGGACAGCTGCTTCTGAGGATGTGGTAATACTTAGAGGATGATCCCCAAACCAATGACTTCCAGTGGTCTAGGGACAGTCCTTCCCTCTGCTCCCCACCCCCCCACCCTGGACTCCCTCTGCCTGTTTCCTCAGACCCATCTTCTGGGGCTTTCTCTCCTCTCCCCCTCCACTTCTGGTTCTCCCCAGAAATGGCCAGCGGAGGGGAGGGAAGCCTCGTCTCAGCCCCTGGGGGCGAAGCAGCCCGCACAGCTGCTGCTCCTCAGTCCTGGCCTGGCCCTCCCCAGGGATGGCTCTGGCAGACTAGCCCCAAGGAAGGCACAGAGCCTGGCGGGCTGTTGCTCAGCTGGGTGCCCTGTCCTCCCGGCTCCCCGACAAGCCTGCGCTGGCCCCGAGGGCCCTGCCCGGCACAGGGCTGTGGAATCCTGGCTTTCCCAGCTGGCTCTGGCTGCAGCCTCTCTGGTGTCCTACCCTGAATGGAGAAGCCAGGGGAGGGGCTGCCAAAAAATTGGGCCCATCGCAGAACCTGGCTGAGCCAGGCTGACTGAGGTGTCAGAGCCCATCCTGAGCCGTGGGGGTCTCTTTCGGGTGCAAGATGACTCAGGTTTGCAGTAGGTGCCAGGGTCTAGGGTGGTGTGCCCTGAGACGGGCTCTAGACCATGACTTTGGAGTGGATCCCTCTTTTATGGGTCTGATTTCCAAAGGGCACGACTGCGGTCAGTAAGTGTCTTTATTGGAAGAGAGATCCAGTCTCCTTGGCTCTGCTAGCTCCCTAGGTCAAGAGGATTTCGATGTCAAGCTCCAGCCGGCTAGCTTTGACCTCATAGCGTCCCCGAATCAGGCCCCGGGTTTGGCTGGTGTGCCAGCGCCAGTGAGACTGGATGACGCAGGCTGCCTGGCGCGCCTGGAGAAACCGTCTGCGGGCCTGCCACATTCGGACCTGCGTCTGCACCTTCACCACTGCCCACTCCTGGCAGGTGTAGAGTCTTAGTGCCAGGCGCCGTCTCTGCTCCAGCATCTTGGCCTGCACCGACCTCCACCAGCACTGGATGACCCAGGCCCTGAGAGCTGCATGCAGTAGCGACCGGCGCACCATGTTGCCACGCCACCATGACTGAATCTTTATGGCTGCCTTCTCCGACTGATCGAGGGAGGGAAGAACACGGAGATGCTCAGTGGGGCGCCCTCCCCTTGCTGTCCCCATCTGTGGGGCTGGGAAGAAAGGGGGCCCGGCCTAAGTGGCCCTGCCCCTTCATTTCCAGGCCCATCCGTCTGATTTCCGGTCTCCCACTCATTGGAAGTCACGGCTCATCATCCGCAGGGCAGACCCCTGCCAGGTGGGCCTTACTCACATTTTGTGTGTCCATGGCCCTGGTCTTCAGAGTCCACTCCTCTGTCAGTTAGGACACCTGAGTCTTTAGCCCCGCCCTCAACTGTTAGTCACGCCCCTCATGAGACCCCGCCCACCTACACACAAGACTCCCCGTCTTCAGGTCCTGTCCCTACACATTTTTGCCACATCTCTCTCCTCTCACCTCTTGCTCATGTCTCCTCACGGATTGGCCAATCCCCTCATTTGTTGGTTCCTGTCATTTGGGGGGGGCCTGCCCTTATCTCTTGCTTGTGGTATATTTCTCAGACCCCAGTGGCATCCTGAGTCCTGATCTTTCTATGCCTTCTGGTCACGTCTTTCTGCTCCTGCTGGTGGGAGCAAAGCGAGAGGCACACAACTCTAATCCATAGCCGGTTTGGATTTCCAGAAGCTCAAGTGGTAGAGCCCGTAGGAGGGCCTCTAAGCACTGTGTTCGCCGGCAAGTATGATTTCATGTAAAATTTGGGGAAGCAAGGTCCCTTAGCTGCAACTGGAGAGAGCTTCTGTCTCCCCTTCTCTGGTGCCCCCTGTCACCCTTCTATTGGATGGTGTGGAATGGGCTGCAGCCTCTTTGGGGACATGACTAAGGATGTGCCTGCTTACTTTGAGTTAAATGAGGCAGATTTATGGGGTTCACAGTCACCCCTGGGAATAGACATGTCCTTGCTAGCCATTCCATTAGAGATGGCTTCCTAGAGATTTCCTACCTGTTACTGTGCCATGGAATGAATTTGGGGGGACACAGGGTGCTACAGTGATAGGACAGATATGAACGTGTCCCCCAGTGCTTGGCACCAGAAGTAGCTGGGTGGGGGAGGAAAAGGGAGGTTTGAAAAGTGTGGAGACAAGAGCCAGTCTGTAGAACGTTCTTGTTATCAGATATGTAAAACCATAAATGGAAGATTCTATTCTCACTGACTCCTGATTAAAACTGAAGTTCTGTCCTGTTGGGAATATACTTGATAACACAGTGAGACAATTATAAAGCATACCATACTTCTTTCTTATTTTGGTGTGAATTCGGTGAAAGAGAATTGATCAGAATTCCTGTGATTTCAGGGCATCATCTAGGGGAGATGTTACGAACACTGTGGAAGGCAGCATAAGAAATTGCATTTTACGCATCCGGTCCATCCAAAATAAACACGCTTTTATGAAAAATGACATTGCAAAATCGTCATATGAAGAAGTACTCACGGGTTGTGCTGCAAAAAAATGTTGGAAAACCATGATAGATGTGCAACAGTGGTTTGTTATAAACGCTGTGTAATGCTTTGGTATTTGCCGACTTTTGAAAATTTACGATTGGTTGCGATTTCTTTGTTTGTTCTACATTTTCACTTGCCTAATTTTAAGCCTGTAGTTTTGCATTCTTTTTCTTAAAGTAGGCCTTCCAAATTATATAAGCTTCAGGTCCCACAAAACCTGGCTCTGCCCTGCCTTGTGCAACCCGGTCTCCTGGGAGCTCAGGGAAAGCTGTGTTTCTAGGATTCAGAGTTAGGACCGGAAGTGCAGACGCAGGTGATGCAGAGATGCTGGGAGTCCTTCGGGGTTTGGAAGGCCATTCTGGCTCTGGCTTCAGCATGTGTCCCAGCATTCATTTTTCTGCATGCGGGTTTGCTGGGGGCCCACGGCCTGTTGGCCTGTGCACTGTCTGCGGCTCCTGCTTTTTGTGTATTTGAAGCCTCGCCTGCTCACTTGTCCGTGTGGCCATGGCACTGGCTATTGGGGTGTCTCACAGGTTCTGACCCTATTGTCAACCACACAACCCCTTTTGCCTCATGTTAAAAGTCCAATAGGCAGGGGGCGCCTGGGTGGCTCAGTGGGTTAAAGCCTCTGCCTTCAGCTCAGGTCATGATCCCAGGGTCCTGGGATCGAGCCCCGAATCGGGCTCTCTGCTCAGCAGGGAGCCTGCTTCCCCTTCCCTCTCTGCCTGCCTGCCTACTTGTGATCTCTGTCTGTCGAATAAATAAATAAAAATCTTTAAAAAAAAAAAAGTCCAATAGGCAGAAGACCCTATTGCTTCCTTTAATGACTGTCAGTCTGGGTGAGCAGAGCACTGGTATCAGTCTCTCAAAGGCCCCCATCGCTGCACTGATGGCATCAGACATCCATTCACTCCCAGCCCAGTCCACCAGACTGTGCAGAAGGGATCCACAGGCTGGGGCTGGGGCCGGTGTTCGGAGGCTCAGTGCATCTGGTCCAGGTTGCCAGATCCCACTGTTCCTTGTGGATCTCTCCCTTACTCCAGCTCTGGCCTGGTTAGGTTGTTGCCAGAATATTCTGGCTTTGTCTCCTGCTTAGAAGTCCCTGGAAGAACCTGCTCATCCCTTTTATGTTCACGCTTCTGCAGATACTCACAAAGTGGCAGCCGGTGGGGCCGAGGGGTCAGATCACAGAGCATGAGACTTGGCCTCTGTTTCATCAGTTCTCTCCTCCCCAGCTGCTGGCTCTCTTCTGCTTGAATTCTTGCTCTGATTATAAATATGGTTTACCTGTTGCTTGAATTTCAAATAATGCAGAAACATAGAAGGTGGAAAGTGAATGTTCCATGAAATCTGTCCCCGAAGCTCGTCCTCCAGAATTTATACCATGCACAGATTAGCTGAAATTTTCTATTAAAAATTATTTATTTATTTTTAAGATTTTACTTATTTATTTGAGAGAGTGTGAGAGAGAAAGCACATATGAGGCGGAGAGGCAGAGGGAGAGGGAGAAGCAGGAGCAGGCTCCCCGCAGGAAGCCTGATGCGGGGCTCGATCCCAGGACCCTGGGATCATGACCTGAGCCAAAGGCAGAGGCTTAACCCACTGAGCCACCCAGGCAACCCCAAAATAATTTATTTTTAACTCATACATTTGAAGCTGAGATTTCCCTCAGCAATCCTTTTTTCATTATTACCGCTCCCCGCTTGGAGGGCATCCTGAATGATGAGTTATGCCTTTATAGATGCATTACATCCATGCAGCTAAAAGAAATCTAAGACTATTTTGGGTGTTTTTATGTATCTTTTTAAGTTGGTTGAGATAACAAAAATCATAGAACATAACACTGACCATTTTACCCATTTTAAAGTGTATAAACGAGTGGCTTTTAGTACCCACCCGGTGCTGTACAATGAATGTCACCACTATCTACTTCCAGTTTCTGTCTTCCACATGTTTTAATTCTAATTTCGTCCCCCCTGACAGAAACCATGTAGCCATTACCCTTCTGTCACCCCAGGCCCTGGTGTCTGCGAATCTGCTTTTAGACTCTATTTCAGATGTTGCATATAAATGGAATCCGAGACCACATGCCTGGCTTCTTTCACTTCGCGTGTGTTCCAGGTTCATCGTGGTATACATGGCATGTGTCAAGGCCTTCATTCCTTTCTACGGCTGAATACTATTCCACTGCATGGATAGACCACGCATTGTGTGTCCATTCATCAACTGGCAGGTAACTGAGTGGTTTTCCCTCTTTGGTGATTGTGAATACCATTGCTGTGAGCACTTGTGTATGAGTATGAGTTTGAACACCTGTTTTCAGTGCTTTTAGTTATACTCCCAAGAGCAGAATTGTGGGGCCATGTGGGAATTCTGTGTTTAACCCTTTGAGGACCACCAGACTGTTTTCCACAGCAGCTGGGCTAATTGCATTCCCACCAGTCTCCACATGCTTGCCAACATGTGGAGACTCGTTATTGCCCATTTTAAGAAAAATTATAGCATCTCATTCGGGGTTATGGTTTGCATTTCCCCATGATAAATGACATTGAACACCTTTTCTTTTCTTTTTTTTTAAGATTTTATTTATTTATTTGACAGACAGAGATCACAAGTAGGCAGAGAGGCAGGCAGAGAGAGGAAGGGAAACAGACTTCCTGCTGAGCAGAGAGCCTGACGTGGGGCTCAATCCCAGGGCCCTGAGATCACAACCTGAACTGAAGGCAGAGGCCCCAACCCACTGAGCCACCCAGGTGGCCCAAATTGAACACCTTTTCATGGGCTTTTGGGGGCATTTGTATATTTTTGGAGAAATGTCTATTCAAATCCGTTGACCACTTATTTAATTGGCTTCTTTGTCTTGTCATTGTTGAGTTGTAAGAGTTCTTTATATATTCTGGACACTGGGACCTTATCAGATATATGATTTGAAAATATTTTCACCCATTTTGCAGGTTGTCTTTTCACTTCCCTCATTAATGTCTTTTGATGCACGACAGTTCCTAATTTTGATGATGTCCAATTTATCTATTTTTCTTCTGTTGTTTGTGCTTTGGTGTCACAGCTAAGAATCCACTGCCAAATCCAAAGGTCATGAGGATTACTTCCATGTTTTCTTCTAAGAGTTTTATAGTTTTATTTCTTACCTTTAGGACTTCGGTTGTGAGTTAATATGTCTATATGCTGTGAGATAAGAATCCAACACCATGCCTTTGCAGGGGTTACCCTGTTGTTCAAGGACCGTTCTTTGAAAAGATTATTATTTCCCCTGACTCTTGGTAGCCTTGTTGAAAATCAGTTGAACATAGAGCTGTTGGTTTATTTCTGGTCTTCCAATTCTAATCCATTGATCTACATGTCTGTCTTTATACCAGTACCACACCATCTTGATTACTGTGGCTTAGCAATAAGTTTTCAAATTAAGAAGTTTGTGTCCTCCAACTTTATCTTTTTCAAGGTTGTTTTGGTTATTCCGAGACCTTTGCAATTCCATATGCACTTGAAGATTAGCTTTCCACTTCCGTTAAAAAAAAAAAAAAAGGCAGTGGGAATGAAAGGGATAGTGTTGACTCCGTAAATCAATTTAGGGAATATTAAGTCTTCTGACCCACGAACACAGAATATTTTGCCATGTATTTAGATCCCCTTTAATTTCTTTAAACAGTATTTTATGGTTTTAAGTATACAAGTCTTGCATCTGCTTGGTTAAATTTATTTCTAAGGATTTTTATTCTTTTTGATGTTACTATAAATACAGTTGTTTCCTCATTTCATTTCTGAATTTTCCATTGCTGGTGCATAGAAATACAAATGATTTGTGTGTTTATTTTGTATGTCACAACTTTGCTGAATTAGTTTATTAACTGTAATAATTTTTTGGTGGATTCTTTCGTATTTTCTATATGTAAGATCATGTGAACTGCAAGTAGGGATAATTTTGCCTCTACTTTTCCAGTTGGGATGCATTTTAGTTCTCAATTACCTTGGCTAAAACTTCTGATACAGTGTTGAATAGCAGTGATGAAAGCAGATATCTTTGTCCCTTTCTCATCTTAGAGAAAAAATGTTGTCTTTCACCATTAAGTATGATGTCACTTGTGGGTTTTTCATAGCTGCCCTTTATCAGGTTGAGAAACTTCCTTCTACTCCTAGCTTATTGAATTTTCTTTCTTCCCTTTTTTTTTCTTACCATGAAAGGCTATTAGATTTTGTCAAATTCTTTTTCTGTATCAATTGAGATGATCATGTGATTTTCCCCCTTTATTCTATTTACATAGATTTTCACATGTTGCATCTACCTTGCTTGCATTCCTGGGATAAATCCCCTAAGGTCACAGCATATAATCCTTTAAATATGCTTGGATTTGATTCCTAGTATTTTGCTAAATTTTTTGCATTGCACTTGTAATTATTATTGGTCTTTAGTTTTTTGTTTTTTTCGTATGGTCTTATGGTTCCTTTGTCTGGCATTGGTGTTATGGCAATACTGGCCTCAAAGAATGAGTTAGGAAGCATTCCCTTCTCTTCACTTTTTGGGAAACATGTTAGAATGAATGGTATCAGTTCTTTAATGTTTGATAAAATTCACCCATGAAGTTGACTAGTCCTGGACTTCTCTTTATTGGAAATATTTAAATTACTGCTTTAATCTCTTTCCTTGTGGTAGGCCTTTTCAGATTTTCTGTTTCTTCTTCCATCAGTTTTGGTTCTTTGTGTGTGTCTAGGAATTTGCCTATTTCACCATGGTTATCTAATTTGCTGACATACAGTTGTTTATAAGATTCTCTTGTGATCTTTTTTATTTTATAAGGTCCCTACTTTCATTCCTGATCTTAGTAAACTGAGTCTTTTCTCTTTTCACTTGTTCAGTCTAACAAAGAGTTTTTCAATTCTGTTGATCTTTTTAGAGATCTGGTTTTTATTTTCTTTTTTTTTTAAGATTTATTTACTTATTTGAGAGAAAGAGAGAGAGCATGAGCAGGAGGGGCAGAGGCTCTTGAAGAGGAAGAGAGAATCCCAAGCAGACTCCATGCTGAACATGGAGCCTAACTCTGGACTTGATCTCACGTCCCTGAGATTACAACTCAAGCCAAAAGCAAGAGTCAGATGCTTAACAGGCTGAGTCATCCTGGCACCCCTGTTGTTTTTCTATTTTTTATTTTGTTCATCTCAGGAATGGAAGCAGGCTCCCCGCTGAGCAGAGAGCCTGATGCGGGGCTCTATCCCAGGACCCTGGTATCATTACCTGAGCTGAAGGCAGAGGCTTTAACCCACTGAGCCACCCAGGCACCCCAAAGGTTGTTTTTTTTTTTAAAAGATTTCATTTGTTTATTTAGAGAGATTGTGCATGTGTGTGAGCTGGGGGAGGGGCAGAGGGAGAGAGAAAGAGAAACTCAAGCAGACTCTGAGCTGAGCACCAAGCCCGTAACAGGGCTTGATCTCATGACCCTGAGATCATGACCTGAACCAAAATCAAGAGTCTGATGCTTAACTAATTGAGACACCCAGACACCCTTAAAGTGTGTTTTTGGTTTCCACAAAGTGGTAAATTTTCCAGATTTCCTTCTATTATGAATGTTCCATTTTTATTAATATTCTGCTATTCCTGTATATTTCTATTATCATTCTGCTCTGGCCAGAGAAGATATTCTATGTGGTTTCAGTCTTTCTCAATTTATGGAGACTTGTTTTGTGGCCTTACATATGGTCTGTCCTGAAGAATGTTTAATGTGCCCTCGAGGAGAATGTGGGTTCTGCTGTTGCTGGGTGGGGTGTTCTGTAGAGGTCTGCCAGGTCTGGTGGCTGTTTAGTGATATCCACATCTTCCATTTCCTTGTCCATCCTTTGTCTAATTGACTTATTGATTAGTCTCCAACTATGATTGTTGGACTTTCCATTTCTCCCATGGTTTCCTATATTTTGGGACCCTTGTTACGTGCATATGTGTTTATAATTATTACATATTCTTTATAGATCGATCCTTTTATCACTATATGATGTCTTTTTTGTCTCTTGTACAATTTTTGTCTTAAAGTCTACTGTGTCCGATTTTAGTATATCTACCCAAATCTCTTTTGCGATAGGTTTGCCTGGGATATCTTTTTCCATCCTTCCACTTTCAACTTGTGTTCTTGGATGCAAAGAGAATGTCTTGTAGACACAATATAGTTGGACCTATATTGTCCAACTTGTAGACACAATATAGTTGGACCTGACTTTTTTGTTTTTAATTTTAGAGAGGGAGAAAGGGGGAGGGACAGAAAGAGAGGGAGTGGATCTTAAGCAGGCTCCATGCCCAGTGCAGAGCCTGATGTGGAACTTGAACTCACAACCCTGAGATCATGACTTGAGCCAAAATTGAACCTTGGACACTTAACCAACTGAGCCCCCAGGCACCCTGTTTTGTTTTGTTTTTGAATCAATTCTGTTGTCCTCTGCTTTCTGATTGGGGAGTTTAATCTGTTTAATGTAATCATTGATAAGAAAACTTCCTTCTGCCGTTTTGCTGTTTGTTTTCTATATGTCATATCCTTGTTTGTTTTTTTTTTAATTCCTCCCTTACTCCTCTCCTTTGTGTTAGATTTTCTAGTTTACCATTTTGATTTCTTTCTTATTTCCTTTACTATATATTTTTAAATTTTTTATTAGTGTCACTCATATACAGTTTCAATAGTATATAAAAACTTTGGTCCTATATCGCCCCACCCTATCTTATGTTGTTTTTGTCCTTACACTTTAATTTATTCTTAAATATTTCATAGTTTGTTGTTATTGTTGTGGATGGAATGTTTTATCCAACCCAATTTCCATTTGATTACTCTTAAAATGAAGAAACATCACTGATTTCTATATATTTATTTTATATCAGGCCACATACCAAATTTTCTTTTTTTTTAAAGATTTTATTTATTTATTTGACACACACAGAGAGAAATCACAAGTAGGTAGAGAGGCAGGCAGAGAGAGAGGAGGAAGCAGGCTCTCCGCTGAGCAGAGAGCCCAATGCAGGACTCGAGCACGACCCGAGCCAAAGGCAGAGGCTCAACCCACCGAGCCACCCAGGCACCCCAAATTTTCTATTACTTCTCATCTATTGGTTTTTCTCATTGGATTCTCTTGGAATTTCTAGGTATATGATCGTATTGGCACCAGAAAGAAATAATTTTTATTTCCTTTTCAAACTTTATACTGATCTTCCCAATCTATGCATTTGCTGATACCAAAACACCATGTATAATAGGAATGATAGAAGGCATCCCTGTTAGATTCCTGATTTTATTGGTCATGGTTTTCTTTCCCCCCACCATTTGGAATGCTGTTTGCCTCAAACAAAACAAAATAAGTTTTCATCAATTTTAAGTAGCTTCTTCCTATTCCAGTTTTACCCAGAGTGTTATTAAGATCAACTGCCGAACTTAATAAGCATCCTTTTAACATATATTGATTTGATCAAGAGGCTGTTCCTTCTTCCTTTAAATTGTTCACTAAGGACATATGCTAATTCTTCCTGATGATCGAGACATTTCTAGAATAAACTTTATTTCATCTTATTGCAGTATTCTTTTGACATATTGCTGGATTCTATTGGTAATTTTTTTAAAGATTTTATTTATTCATTTGACAGAGAGAGAGAGAGCAAGCACAAGCAGGGGAAGCAGCAGAGGGAGAGGAAGAAGCAGGCTCTCCACCAAGCAGGGAGCTGGATGTGGGGCTTTATCCCAGGACTCTGGGATCATGACCTGAGCCGAAGGCAGACGCTTAACTGACTGAGCCACCCAGGTGCCCCAGTAATGTTTTATTTTACATTTTTACATCTATAATGATGAGTGAGATCGGGCTATTACATTGGCCCTGGGTCAGCAAACTACTGCTTCCTCCACCCCACGCCCCATGACCAGGCTAAGTCTGGCCCAGTGCCCATTTTGGTACAACCCACAACCTAAGAATGGCTTTCACGTTTTTAAATGGTTGAGGGGAAAAAAAAAAACAACCGGAAGAAGAAGAATATTTTGTGACACTTGAAAATTATATCAAATTCAAATGTTAGTGTCCATAATAAAGGTTTATTGAAACACTACTGCACTCATCTATTTACATAATGTCTGTGACTGCCTTTGAGCTCCAACACAGAGCTGAGTAGTTGCCACAGACACCGTATGGCCTGCAAACCTTAAATATAGACGATTTGGCTCTTTACAGGGAAAGTTTGCCAACCCTGGTCTATCTAGCTTTCTTTATGGGGCCTATCTTTATCAGATTTGGTGTTAATGCTAAGTTGGCTTCATGAAATGAATTGGAGACTTTTCCCTCTTTTTTTCTGTTATGTGGAATCATTTAAATAGATTTGAAATTGTCGCCTTTGTAAATGTTAAATAAGACTCAGCCATGAAACCATCTGGTTCCCAGGCAATATTTAATACATAATAAATATAATCTTCTGTGGTAATTGAGCTGTTCAAGTTTCCAACTTTTCTTGGGTTGATTTTGATAATTTGTATTTTGCTAGGAAATCATCCATTTCCTCAATAGTTTAAAATTTGGTTAGCCATAAAATTGCACAGAATATTCTCTCCAAATAATTTTAATTTTCCCGACATCTGTAGTCACGTCCTCAGCTCTCATTTCCTATCTTCTATATTTTTACCCTCTCTCTTTAAAAAAAAATCTGGTTCATAAAATTCATCTATTTTATTAGTCTTTTTCAAATAACAGCTTTTAAGCTCATTTATCTTTCCTGTGATTTTTTTTAAGGGGAGGGTTTCTGTTTCAGTAATTTGAACTTTTCTTTTTCTTTTTATCTTCTTTAAGATGTGACATATATCTATATCTACACACACACACACACACACACACACACACACACACACAATGGAATACTATGCAGCCATCAAAAAACCAAAATCTTGCCATTTGCAACTACATGGTTGGAACTAGAGGCTATTATGCTAAGTGAAATAAGTCAATCAAAGAAAGATAATTATCATATAACCTTACTGATATGAGGAATTTGAGAAACAAGACAGAGGATCATAGGGGAAGGGAGGGAAAAATGAAACAAGACAAAGCCAGAGAGGGAGACAAACCATAAGAGACTCTTAATCTCAGGAAACAAACTAAGGGTAGCTGGAAGAGAGGGTGGTGGGAGGGATAAGGTGGCTGGGTTATGGACACTGGGGAGGGTATGTGCTATGGTGAATTGTGTAAGACTGATGAATCACAGACCTGTACCCCTGAAACAAATAATACATTATATGTGAATTTTAAAAAAGACATATTATTATCTTCTTTGTCCTCATTTCTCTTGGATTCTGTTTTTGTTTCTGTTTTCTTTTGAGGGATGAGTGCTGGGGTTCTGTATTTTTGGTCTTTCTTCCTTGATAATTGGAGGGATTCAAGACCATGGCAGTCCCTCCAACCCAGGCTTTGTTAGGAACTAATCTCTTTTCAGCAAAAAAGAAGAAGTAGTCTTCTTTTTCTTTTTGCTCTTTTGGTAGTTTGCAATTCTATTTTGATTTTGCTTTCCATCGAAGGTTTTCCTTAATTTTCAATGAGATGAGACTTTAAAAAGTTTTTAACTGATTTGTTTCTGAGATAACTAGACATGATCACTGATTATACTTGTAAATTAAGCTTTTCTAGTGGGCCAAGTGTGTACCATTCCTTTGTAAATATTCTATGGATGTATGAAATAAATGATTACTCTATTTGAAAAAATTTAAAGTTCTACATGAGTCTCATGAATTTTGTTTGTTATTATTTACTCAGTTCCCCCATGTCCTTAGTTTTGGCTACTGATGTTGAAACCACTTGCAATAATGATCGTATTCTCCCTGCCTTTCATACTTCTAGCAGTTAGTTAATTCTTCTGTCTAGAACACTGACAACTTAGACAATTTGAGGGGGATGGAGGTGGGAGATCGTCAGTGATACATAGATGAGGAAATTGTATTTTCGAAGTTTTAAGTGTTCAGCTCTAAGAGTTTTTGCGAGTGAACTTTTTGGCAACAAAATCACATAAAAGGAAATGTTGCAAAACATCCGTTTTCCAAAAACATTTTCCAAGGCTTCTTATTTTGGCCGATGGAGGAGCTCCCTCCAGAGGCCAGAAAAATTTCAGCACCAGAGTTTCATTTGGTGGCTTGTGCTTGTGAGTTAGTAACATTTCTGTGAGGGTTTTTTGCAGAAAACTTTCTAACGGACTTGCCCTTGTTGGTGAGAGTTAGTGTTGTCAAAACTAGACAGTATGATCCCTAAACCCCTTAGGGCACACCAGTCACAAATGGCCATCTGTCCCAATTCATTGAAAGCACATTTATTTGTTGTTGTTTTTTTTTCCTCCCTGGAATGGGACCTCTAGGCAAGTGGGGACTTCCTCTCTGTCTGACTCTTCACTTTAACAAATACCTATAATATTACGTGGCACATAGTAGGGGCTCAATGATTGTTACATGGATGAATGAGTGAATCTTTGAACAAAAGTTCTTTGTGTAGTGTTGCTGGGAATCCTTGACCAGGCCCTGAGGCCCAGGGAAGGCACTTGTGACCCATGGCTGAGTGGCCTGTGTTTGGTGGGATGGATATATTTATTTATTTATTTATTTAAGATTTTATTTGTTTATTTGACAGACAGAGATCACAAGTAGGCAGAGAGGCCAGCAGAGAGAGAGGGGGAAGCAGGCTCCCTGAGCAGAGAGCCCCATGTAGGGCTCGATCCCAGGATCCTGAGATCATGACCTGAGCCGAAAGCAGAGGCTTAACCCACTGAACCACCCAGCTGCCCCGCAGTGGGATTTATTTAACTGGTTTAGACCAATGTATTCACTCAACACTTAGTTACTGAGCATCCACTCTCTGCCACAGAGTGTTGTTGAGGCCAGGGCTCCAACAGTGAAAAAAAGCAGGCAAGACTCTTGTACTTCTGGGACAGTTATGGAGAGAGTGTTTGGATAGTAGTGTTCATTATGGGGGAAAAGTCAAGCAGGGGAAGACAGAACATGCTGGGTGGAAAGGAGGTCTCACTTCTATATGATGGTCAGAGAGTGGGGGAAGTCACTTCCAGGTTAAGGAGGCGGGGAGGAGGAGCTTTGTAGATACCTCAGGGATGGAGAGATGTCAAGACACTGAAGCAGGAATGTGCCTGGCATGTTTGAGGGACATCAATGAGGCTGGTGTGGCAGAAGCAGAGCAAGAGATGGGGAGGGGGAGGAGGACAAAGTCAGAAAAATAAATTCAGGAGACGTGCCACAGAGATGTGAAATGCCTAGGGAGGATGGTTGAGATTTTTCCAGTAATGAGGAAGGACCCTGTGAGTCAAGGGTGGAAGTGGGGCTGGGCTTTTCCCACAGACGTCTCTACTTCCAAAGATGGCTTCCAAGCTGCCTTGTCAGATGCTTTCCTTGCAAAAATTCTGATCATGACCACGAGGTGACCACTCTTAAGGTGGTGATGTGGCCCAGATGTCAGGAGAAGGGAGGCATGCTGGGATGGCACAATGTACTTAAGGAAGACAGCAGAACCAGGTTCTTGCTGAACCAAGTTGAATTAAGAAGAGAGCACCTTAGGGGCGCCTGGGTGGCTCAGTCAGTTAAACATCCAACTCTTCATTTTAGCTCAGATCATGATCTCACAGTAGTGAGATTGAGCCCCACATTGGCTCTTCACTGCCTGTGGAGTCTGCTTAAGATTCTCCCTCTCCCTTTGTCCCTCCCCCCTTAAAAAAGAGAACATCTTAGCCCCCGAGGGTCGTGGCTGGAGGGACCATTACTCTCTCTCAGCTTTCGTCCGCTGGGCATCTGGTCAACATCACCCAGGCGGCCTCCACCACCCTCACTGACCAATGAGAACTCGGAAATGAAAACGCTCAGAACCCGTCAGCATCTGCTGATTCCAGAAAGGAACTGCCTCCCTTTGAGATAATGGACTTTCTGGACCCTGGTATGATTCCCTACAGCTTCATCCTGGTTTTGTTGGACTTTTTTTATACCTTTTCACAGACTGCTCATCGTGCTAAACTTCCTAGTGGGATTGGTGATAGACACTGCCATTGCTGCAGACTCTGCTGGCTAGGAGAGGTCGGGCCTCTGCTGCCCCTGGATGAATGACATTTTCAGCTGGCTCGGCTCCAGGTAGGGAGCCTGGCTATGGTCCAGTGCCCTCAGTGGGCCTGATCACCCACCTGGGGGGTCACTGTATGGTCGCTCAGCCAATGCTGCCTTAAGATAAATAAGACTCAGGCCCCAATCTGCACAACCAATGAGGGTATCCAGTGGAGTGGCCCGGGCCCCTGAGACATCTTAGTGGACCCAGGAATTTCCAGGGATGGAGCTGTAGAGGGACGATCTCGCCATGGCAGGCTTGCACATACCCACATAGGTTACGAAGGCAAAGGCTTGAACCCCAGCGAATCTGAGTCTTGGCCAGATGCCTTGGGATCCTTCTGGAATAGGAGAAGATGGGGGGCTTGTGAGGAGCTGCTATCTTCCCTGGAAGGCTATTACGAGACATTTGCCCTCTTCCCCCGGGCTCTGATGAGGAGCAGGGCTCTCTGCCCACCTCCGCACCCCCAGATAGAACTGCGGAATACAAACCAGTCCGCAACAGCCTACATCAGGCTCCTCAGCGACAACTGAGGAGGTACTGGAGAAGAACGAAGCTAGGTCCGTAAGGGATCACACATGAGAGGGCACACATATATTCATGCTGAACGAAGGTCACGAGTAAACATCACTACTGCCTGAACAACAGATGTGTTTTATTGGGGAAATGATTTTTCTCTGTTGCTATGCTTATGCACTGGTGGGTTGGTTCAGTAACAAATATGTGAGACTTATTTGAAAAATAAATAAAAATAAGTAAAATATAAATAAATAAATAAATAAATAAATAAAAACATAAAATTCATATGGATCTCAAAGAACTCTGAACAGCCACCACAGTCTTGAAAATGAACAAAGCTAAAGGACTCACACATGCTTGATTCCTGATTCAAAAATTACTATCAAAGTTTTTCTTTAAAGTAATCAAAGCATTGTGGTACTGGCATAAAGACAGACCAATGGACTAGAACAGATAGCCCACATATATGGTCCTCATGTATATGGTCAAGTGGTTTTTGACAAGGATGCCAAGACCACGCAATAGGGAAAGGACAGTGCTTTCAAAAAAAAAAAAAAAATGGGGCCAGGAAAACTGCTTTTCTCGATGCAAAAGAAGGAATAGGGACCCTTATCAAGCACCATATAAAGAATTAATTCAAAGTGGATCAAACACCTAAATGTAAGACCTAAAACTCTCTTAAACTCTCAGAAGAAAACATAGGGCAAAAGCTGTACCATGGGCTTGGCCATATCCAAGAAATGGCACCAAAGGCACAGGAAACAAAAGAAAAAAATAGACCAATTTGATTACGGTTTTGTGCATCAAAAGATACTATAATCAGGTATAAAGTCACCCCCAGGGGCACCTGGGTGGCTCAGTGGGTTAAGCCTCTGCTTTCAGCTCAAGTCATGATCCCAGAGTCCTGGGATTGAGCCCCACCTCGGGCTCTCTGCTCCATGGGGAGCCTGCTTCCCCCTCTCTCTCTGCCGGCCTCTCTGCCTCCTTGTGATCTCTGTCTGTCAAATAAATAAAATCTTAAAAAAAAAAGGCACCCCCAGAATGGGAGAAAATATTTGAAATCATGTATCTGGTAAGAGATTAATATCTAGAATATATGGAGAACTCCTAAAATTCAACAACAACAAGAAACAACCCATTTTAAAAATGAGCGAAGGACCTGGAGAAGACATACAGATGGCCAATAAGTCCATGTAAAGATGGACTCAACATCACTGGTCATGGGGGAAGTGCAAATCAAAACGACAGTGAGACACACCTCACACTCATGAGAGTGGATACTAGTTAAGGAAAAAAAAAAACAGCAAATAACAAATGTGGTTGAGAATGTGGAGAAATCAGAGCCTTCGTGCGTGTTGCTGAGAATGTACAATGGTGCAGCCACCCTAGAAAACAGTATGGTCCATCCTCAAAAAATTAAAACTAGAACAAACAAATTACATAAATTAAAAATATGGGGCACCTGGGTGTCTCAGTGGGTTAAAGCCTCTGCCTTCGGCTCAGGTCATGATCCCAGGGTCCTGGAATCGAGCCCCACATCAGGCTCTCTGTTCCGTGGAAAGCCTGCTTCCTCCTCTCTCTCTGCCTGCCTCTCTGCCTACTTGTGATCTCTCTCTGTCAAATAAATAAATAAAATGTTTAAAAAAAAATTTAAAAATAACATCCAGCAATCCTACTTCTGGGTATATACCTCAAAGGACTGAAAACAGGTCCCACACAGGCCAAAAACCAATGAAGCCTCAAAGACCAACCAGGGCACCCATCTCAGGCTCAAGTGGCCTCAAATACTCTCCTGTCCTCCTCTTCCCCTGAGGGCCTCAAGGTCACGGTCAGGACATCTACTCTAATAACCGCCAGCTCTCAACTCTTTCTAGTTCAGCTGAGCTTCTGAGAGATATCTTTATCGGTTGAACATTCCTAATCAACTGAGCGTGGACCCATGGCAGGACCTCTTTAAATGACTGGACACCCCGACCATGACTGGACATGCTAACCATGACTGAACATCCTCATTAAGGCTAGACATCCCTACCATGGCTAGACATTGTCGCAATGTGTAGACATCTCCTTATGGCTGCACCTGCTACCCGTAGGATGTATAGACATTCCCCCTCATGGCTGGGCATCCCCCGTGGCTCGGTCTGCCCTTGCTTGTACCAATAAAGGGTGTGTGCACATTTAGCAATATCACGGATTTGAGAAGGGACCACTCCCCTCCTTTTTCCTTCTCCTTCCTCAGGCAAATTCTGGTTTTTCTAGTCCCTGACCCCAACCTCGTATTGTCTTGACTCTTTCTTAGTATGTGGCCAAGATTTTTATGTCTTTACGTAAAACAGACAAGTCCCAGTGTTGCTCTATTAGGTATTGGAATTTGGCTTATCCAGCCGCACTGGCAGAGTTCCTCATGCCCTTCCCCTAGCCTTCAGCTTCCCCTCCTCTGTTATGCTCAGGTAACACTCTATTCCTTTGCCTCTCTCTCTCTTTCTTAAACTCCTGTCTGAATTAGGACTCTTTCAGTTGCAGATGATAGAAAACTGACTTGGCTTAAGCAAAAAAGAGACTTCACTGCCCTACTTAAAATGTAGGGGGTATATTAGTTTATGTGGCTGCTGGAACAAATTAGCACAAACGTGGGAGCTTAAAACAATAGAAATGTGTTCTCTTGCAATTCTGTAGGCTGGAGCCTGAAATCGAGGCATCAGGAGAGCCAGATCCCCCCCCAACCACCACCATCATGAAGTTCTAGAAAATTCCTTCCCTGCCTCTTCCAGCTTCTACTGTGATCTCTGCTTTCATCTTTACGTCGCCTTTCCTTCTGTATCTCTCTCAAAACTCCCTCAGCCTCTCTCTGATGAGGCATGTGTGTGATGGCACAGAGGTCTTACCCAGATAATCCGGGATAAGCTCCTGACCCTTCACTTAATCCCATCTTTCATAGTAGGAGATAACCTTCCCAGGTTCTAGGGATTTGACATGGTTATCTTTTGGAGGCCAATTTTCTTTTTTTTTTTTTTTCAAGAGCCACTGGCTGGCCTCCAGACAGTGTTACCAGGTCCTTTCTCGATTCCTGTTACGTCGGTATGGTCTGCAAAGCCAGATGGAGCTTGAAATAGAGGAGGCCATGACATAGGGTGCCATAGCCTACTCAACCTGATGGCCACTTAAGGGAAATCTGTGACATAGAAAGGGGGGCCTGGGTCAAGGCCACCTGAGGCCCCTGCTCTTGATGACAGAGCTGGAAAATCTCCTCTCTAAAATAGACCCTAGGGCTCAGGCTCACTGGGATGCCAGTAGGGACAGGGAACCTAGTCTAACACCTGTCCCCAAGGAATATGGGCCTTGGGCTTTACTCTTTTGTATCTCCTGTCCAGGCATCCCCTCCACTCAGGGTAGGAGAACAGAGAAGCCAGCCGGGAAGGCCAGGCCAGGAGCTGAGGAGCAGCCGCCTGCCCCCTCCCCAGGGGCAGCGACACGAAGCGTTCCTCTCTTCTGCTGCCTGCTTCCTGGGAAAACCAGGCATGGAAGCCTTGAAACAGTAGCACCGTAATATCAGTCATATTAGAAATCATGATAAATGTGAATCTGTCACATTCATCAAGTAAAAATACAGACACCTGCATTTTGTCGCTCCTCCCGCCCACCTCCCGGGCTGTGCCTTAGGTGTTGGGGGGCGGGGCGCACTCGTCCTGCTCTCCCGCCAGCCGGCCCGCCCCCACCCTCCCCTTCCCTGGCTGAGCTACTGCAGAGGGAGCACCAGGCTCACAGTGGGGAGGACTGAATACGAGTGGCTAGAGACCCTGAGAACAGAAACAAAGGGAGACTGAAGGGTTTGAAAAGCTCCTCCCAGACCAGCTTGTCTTGCTTCTGGAGGGAGCATCTCTTGAAGCAGAAGACTCTGAAATGCCCCCCCCCCCAACTCTGCAAAGCCTCGATTTGACCAACATACCACCTCCCCCAGCAGGAGGCAGAGGTTCGCCACCTGGTGTGAACTCATTGTTAAGTTCAAGTACACAAAAACGTACAAAGATGTGGAGAGAGTCCTCCAGGATGATCAGGCCACGGGCATATATGTCTCTGGGAGCTGCCTGTGAGCAGTGAGGGAGGAGGCCAGGCAGCAGCAGGTGACCCGAGGTTGCTTTGAGCTGACCAAGGAGCAGATGGGTGGACGCCAGCTGAGGCGATGAGGGTCCAGATGAATCATCACAGTGCGATTCTTTCACGGGGGCCAGGATCGCACTGACCCTGGGCATCCGAAGAAGGGTCATCAGGAGGCGGCAGCATCCCTGCTCCCGTCCTTCTCTTTCCAGATGCTGCTCTCTGGGACTCACTGATGGCTCCATGCCTTTGTCTGCTGCCCTGAACTTTCCCCCTCAAGATCTGACTCTGCATTGGGTCTTTTCTGGGAGGTGAAAGCAGTTCTTTTTTTTTTTTTTTTGGTGAAAGCAGTTCTTTTACACACATGCCGAAAGCTGTCTGAAATACAGGGGGAACCTTGCTGAACATTCTGCATTGAATGTTCTGCATTCTGCAGCATATGGCTTTACTGGAGATTTCTAGAATTCCAGGAGGATGCAGAGACTCTGTACCCTGGAACCCGGGAACACCGTTTCATATTCTTCTCTGGGTCATTTCGGAAAGGTTCTGCAGAATTATTTTGATTGACAGGTCTGTTGTTTAGATGTTTCCAAAATGGTAATACCCTTGGCAAAAGGGCAGGGTAGGGAAGTAAGGATCCAAGATGTGCTCATAATAAAACATAATGGATTAATATTTTTGTAGTTCTGTGTGCATCTGAATTTAATACTGTTTATTTTTTTATTATGTTCAGTTAGCCAGCATATTGAATTTAATACTGTTTTTAAAAAAGAAAGAGAGAGAAATGGTGTTACCCAAAGGGTATTTTTGGCAAGCTGGTACCGCTCCTCCCCGACCCACGCGGGTTTGTCACTTTCCTGGGGAAGGCGCGCTCCTGCGCTGGTGGCACCACGTGCCTCGTGGTGCTGTCACTTTTCCCGCGCACACACACACACAGAAACCAAGATTCCCAGAACTGTCCAGAGGGAGGAGGGTATGAAAGCACGAGAAGCTGTTGTGGTCGAGACAGTTCAGAGATGGCCGGCGGGCTGAGCTGGACGAGAGTGACCTGAAGCCCGGCCCCGCATCCTGGAGGAAGGGTGGCTTTAACAGTTTCCTTCATTAAAGGCTCTTGGTCTTCAGAGTTCTTTCAGGGTGATTGTTATTCTGGAAGGTTCCCAGGGTGGGGGGGGGTTGCTCTACACTATGATTGTATGTGCTCTGTTTACCCTAGCGGTACAAGAATCAAATTCTGATTTTTGAATTTGAATAAATATAAGAATGCTGGGGGAGGGGGAAGACACCTGTATTTTGTTAACAAAACGTGATGAAAAGTTGAGAATAAGGCGGTGGGTGAACATAGAGCAGGAGTTAAACGTGTCCGGTCGCTGTGTTGTACACCCGAAGCGATCGTAACCGGTGTGTTAACTGTGATTCAATTTGAAAGAAGCGCATATAATCTGGAGGCATTTCCACTTCAGATGATGGTGTGCCGAATCATTAGGATTAATCCTTTTGCTGAGAAGAACTGGAAAACTGATCAAAATATATATTTTTTTAATTTTTGCTTGAATGGGCGCCTGGGTGGTTCAGTTGGTTAAGAGTCTGCCTTCGGCTCAGGTCATGATCCCAGGGTCCTGAGATCAAGCCCCCGCATTGGGCTCCCTGCTCATCGGGAAGCCTGCTTCTCCCTCTCTCTCTGCCCCTCCCCCCCCCAATTCATGCTCTCTGTCTCGCTCTCAAATAAATAAGTAAATGAGATCTTTAAAAAAAAAAATGTCTGCTTGAACGAATTGAAAAGTAACAATATAGTAGAAACAAACAAACAAAAACCACTTCTGGGCTGTGATCTAAGCTAAGAAAGAGATCCGGAGACGCAAGCCTGGCATTTGGGATGGTCCAACACCTACGTCTCCAAACAGATGCTTCCTTGCCTTTCCTCTTCCATGTGTCCAACTGTTGTCTTCCCTTCCCATTCACCTCACTACCTTCACACTAACACCCTCCAACCTTAAATGGCCTCCCCCTCTCTGCGTACCCCCTCACTGTGCCTTTATCAAATGCTTCTTTATGGTGTTTGATGAGTTTTCATGATTCTGTTTTCCCAGGTAACCACCACCCAAAACAAGATGTAGCAAATTTATCTTTCTTTGTGCTGTTTGCTGGCAAAACCTCTTATACCTTACCCCAGGTGTAAACTCCATTTGGAATTATCTTACCAATAGTTTCATTTTGCCTGTTTTCTAACTTTTTATAAGTGGAATCATGCTCTTGGATGTCTGGCTTCTTTCATTTAGCATAATGTTTTCGAGGTTCACCTGTGTTATTGTGGGTGTCAGACGTTTGTCCATTTTTATTACTTTTTATTATTTCCTTAAATGAATATACCACAATTTCTTTGCCTAGTCACCTGTTGATGCACATTTGAATTGTTTCCAGCGTTGACCTCTTGGAATAAATTTGCTGTGAACAGGCATTCACAACTCTTTTGCCAACACGTGTTTTCATTCTTTTTTTAAATTTCTTTTTATTTATTTGACAGACAGAGATCACAAGTAGGCAGAGAGGCAGGCAGAGAGAGAGGAGGAAGCAGGCTCCCTACTGAGCAGAGAGCCCAATGAGGGGCTCGATCCCAGGACCCTGGGATCACGACCTGAGCCGAAGGCAGAGGCTTTAACCCACTGAGCCACCCAGGCGCCCCTTGTGTGTAAATATCTAGGCATAGACCCGCTGAGTTCTAGGGTGGATAGATGCTGAACTTCAGTAGAAACCGTCACTTACCTTCCCTCCAAGAGTGTCATAAGGGATTCAGCTGTTGTATGTCTTTGCCAACATTTGGCGTTGTCGGTATTTTTTGTGTTAGCCTTTCTCTGATGTGTTCGGTGGTTTTGATTTTTGTTTTGATTATTGTCGTTTTGATTTTCCTTTTCCTCATGACTGATGATGTTGGGGAACTTTTCATGTGCTTCCTAGCCATTCATAAATCTTTAGTGAACTGCTTATTTAAAATTTTGTTGCCAACTCATTCTTTCTAATCATTATTTGGTTCCATTGTCTGATTGAAATGAAACGCATCTAGTTGAATTCTCTCTTAATGAATATTTAAATTGTCTCAAATTTGTGTTTTTCTCTACCAGCCTGAAATGACTGTGTCTATAAACTTTTGTGTCCATGGGCGGTATTTTCTGCGTGTTGCCTTTTTTGCCAACTTTTGGGCACTTAATGGTAAGAAAGAGTGGGCAAGGACTTCCATATTTTCACCAAAAAAGAACTCAACTGTCTGGAACCATCCTGGAGCCGAGTCACAGGTGCCCTTATGACATCACATCCCTGTCTCTTCCTCCCCTCTTCCTGCCAGGCTGCGGCGGGGAGAGTACAGACCTGGGAGCAATGGAACCATCATGCTCCTATCATGGGGAATTTAGGGGATTATAGGCCTGAGGGACTTTGAACCATCCATATCCAAGTCATGGGCATTCAGTTTTGTGTAAGAGAGAGCCACCCAAAGTTGCAGGCAGGGGAAGGTGGATTTCCACAGTTAACTCAGGATACGAGTTCTACATCTAGGGACTCTGGGCCAGGCAGGAAGTCGAGTATGTGGTGGACTTGGCATGAAGTTGTACACAGTTCTAATGATAGCTTTCTCCTCTGAACTCTGATTACAGAAGAATGGCAATGTTTGTGAAATCATGATAGAAGATATTGAGGAAACCACTTTGAGGAAAGAGAAAGAGGAAGAGGAAGAGAAAGTGGAAGAAAAAGTGGAAGAGAAAGAGGAAGAGAATAAGAAGAAAAAGAAAAAGAAAGAGACTCCACCCCCACCTCCCCCACCCCCACCGCCACCCCCTCCACCTCCCCCACCACCACCACCAAAGGTAGGTCAATGGAGGCCCTCAAAGTTAAGGGTGACTCTTATTTTCAAGGAGTGTTGGTTTGTCTTCTCTGTGCCCCATAGCATGGCATGATCCTGGAATCCGTCACCTGGACCAGGTTCCATTTGTGAGTACAAGGTTGGGCTTTGAGTGATTCCTCAAGAACAATAAGCATAAGCCAGAATGTCCCAGGCCAATCGGGATGAACCGTTGCCCTACCCAGAGCCGGAATGGATAGGGCAAACATTCATCCTGATTGGCTTGGGACATTCTGCTTTATCTACTTGGTTATCCTCTCCTCCGAGTTCCTTCTTGGTCGGAGAAAGGTGGGTGACTGAGGCACAGAGACTTGGTAGTAAGGAGGGGAGCCCCTGACAAGTGGGACTCAGACCCTGCCAAGCTGGGGAGTGGGGCAGCGAGGCTGTGTTTGGAGAAGGCATTGACACATGCAGGGGAAGCCGAGTATAGAACTGTGTGGGAGTGCGCGTGTACACGTGTGCACGTATGCGTGCTGACGTTTAAGATGTGTGAACCCCACAAAGTGAAAGTGCGAGATAAATGAGAAGGACTTCACACTGCATGGAGCAGGGCAACTTGTAATTCTGTGACTTGATGGAGAGACACAGCAGGTTGTGGGTTAAGCTGGATGGAGTCAGGCATGAATGCAAACAAAGGCTGCCACTTCTCCAGCCACCTTGCTGGGGTGAAGGGAAGGTATACGCAGCCCAGGTAGGTGGCCAGGCCCAGGCCCAGGTGGAACGTGGTGCATGGCGTGCTTCTTCCAGACAGACCAACCGGGATAGCTAGTGCCAGAATGCCCCATTCTACAGCCCAGGAGCCTGAGCCTCGGGGGGGCAATCTGAGGTCCATTAAGAGAGAGGCGCAGAGACCAGACACCTATCTGGTCTACTGGCTCCCTGCCCAGTGCCCCTGAACTTCTGAGCGAGCCCTGCTTGGCCTGCCCTGGAGCTGAGGTAGGTGGGGAACGTTCCCTGAGGATCCCTTGTTTATCTTTGCCACCTCTCTCCCCAAAGAAGAAGAAGCATCCTGACCAAGAGCAGAAAGCCATAAAGATCCAGGCGTGGTGGCGGGGCACCCTGGTGCGCAGGACCTTGCTGCATGCGGCCCTCAGAGCATGTGTCATTCAGCACTGGTGGAAGCTGATGCTGGCAAGGCTGCTGGAGAAGAGAAAGCGAGCAGCCCTCGAGTCCTTCTCGCGGCGAGAATGGGCAGTGGTCCAGCTGCAGTCCTTGGTCCGCATGTGGCGCGTCCGCCAGCGTTACTGCCGTTTGCTCCACGCTGTCCGCATCATCCAGGTCTACTGGCGCTGGCATAACTGCCATTCCCGTGGCTTTTTCCAGGGCACCTACGACCTCACGGCATCACATCTGGGTCTTGAACTTGAGATTTTTTTTGGGCTCACAGATTTGTCGGATTACGGACTGCATCCCCTTCCCAATAAAGAACTGATCAGGTCTGCTCCAACTCTGCGTCACCGGGTCTCTTTCAGGCCCGCCCCAGGAGATCCATGTGTCAGCAGAGGGTCAGGGAAAATGGCCGCAGAGACTAGGCCTGGCACAGTCTGCTCCAAGGATGTGGCTGTGTTCCTCTGGGGTCCCTGGTGGAGAAGGATTCTAAGCCTCTGGTGCTAGAGGGCGGGGCCTGGAACCCATGAGCCTCCCCATCTGCCACGGGGAGGAGAGTTGGGGTCACAGGGCCACCCACTCAGCCAACTCCAGGGAGACTCCTTCACAGTTTGGTCCATGCACATGGTGCCCCCTGTGGCTGTGCCCCACGGAGGGTTCTTCATTCTTCACTGTCTTCCCATCACATTTAGAACAAGTCCAAAAGCCCTCCTGGGGTCTCCATAAGCCTGCGTGGTCCCGGCCTGGCCATATCCTCCTGGCCCCCTGCTCTTCAGATCGCCCCCGCACCTCCACATTCCCATCTCAGCACTTTGCACTTGCTGCCGCCTCTCCTTAGATAGCCTTTCCAGGTGGGGCAACCCTCTACTCATGTGTGTCTCTGCCCCATGCTCCCTCCTCAGGGAGACCTTCTTCATCTTACTGAAATGACTTCCCCACCTTGTACTGTATGTTCTAGTACCTGACCCTGCTCTCCTGCTTTCAAAGTCCTCATTGCTACCCAAGATTATCTTACATCATTTTCTGTTTTTTTATTGCCCCCAGTAGAGGGTGAGCTCCAGGAGAGCAAGACTCTGGGTTCAGTGCTGTTCCCGGAACCTAGGTCAGTAGTTCTCTCTTCTTATCCCTCTCTCCCATATATATATATATATATATATATATATATATATATACACACACACATAGATCTATACACATACACACATATATATATGGGACAAATAACATATATATATGTATACACACACACACACACACACACGCACATATATATGCTATTCTACATATCCTACATAATGAACCACTTTTTCATCCTTAAAAAAAATCCCTTTAGGGTTTGGGAGAGACTGCCAGCCAGTCCTTAGAGATAGCAAAGGACTCATCCCAGAGCATGATTTTCATCCGCAAAGGAACCAGTGCAGGGCCATACCTCCTCTTTCTTTGTCCTGTACACCCCAGGGGGCCATAGTCCTCTGCTTTAATCATCCTAAATCAGGTACCAAACATCTATATAACTTCGTGGCCACAGAAAATACTCAAACCAGCCAGTCCTACACTGTTTACCCTATCCTAACTTGCCTTTCCCACTCCAACAAAAGCCATGGGAAAAGCTGTTTTCTCAGTCTTGTCTTCTGCCGCTCGACCACACCTGATGCCTACCCCGTGACCCTGCATGACATGGGATGACATCCTCTTTCAGACGTTGGAGTATAACAGATTTTGTGTTCTTGTGCTTCTATTCTGTTGTGGTTGCACCTGACAGACCATCACATAAAAGGACACAGAACATGAATCTAATTTAAGTACAATTCACGTAACCATTTCTAGATTCACCACGTAACCTTAACCATTAACGTAAGACTAACAATTCAGTGGCATTTAGTACCTTTACGGTGTTAAGCAACGACTATCATCTGTACCAAGTTCTAAAACATTTTCACCATCCTAAATGAAAACCTTGTGCCCCTGAAGCGATCACTTGTCATCACCCTGTCCTCCAGCCAATGGCAACTAGCAGTCTGCAACCTGTCTCCATAGATTTCCCTATGGGGCACTTTCGGTATAAATGAAATCATAAAATATTTTGTGTTTGGTTTTATTTAACATGTTTCGGAGGCTCATCATGCTGTAGCAAGCATCAGTACTTCACTACTTTTTTTTAAAGATTTTATTTATTTATTTGACAGACAGAGATCACAGGAAGGCAGAGAGGCAGGCAGAGAGAGAGAGGAGGAAGCAGGCTCCCCGCCGAGCAGAGAGCCCGATGTGGGGCTCAATCCCAGGACCCCGAGATCACGACCTGAGCCGAAGGCAGAGGCTTTAACCCACTGAGCCACCCAGGCACCCCACTTCATTACTTAAAAGATTTATTATTTTAGAGAGAGGAACGGAGGGAGAGAATCTCAAGCAGATGCCCCTCTGAGCATGGAGCCCAGTGTGGGTCTGGATCTCACAACCATGAGATCATGATCTAAGCCAAAATCAAGAGTCGGATGCTTAACCTTACTGAGCAACCCAAATGCCCCATGTTCTTGGTTGCTTTTTTATTTGGCAGATTTTATTTATTTGACAGAGCAAGAGCACAAGGAAGTGGCAGGCAAAAGGAGAAGGAGAAGCAGGCTCCTGCTGAGCAAGGAGCCCAGCACAGGGCTCGATCCCAGGACCCTGGGATCATGACCTGAGCCGAAGGCAGAGGCTTAACCCACTGAACCACCCAGGTGCCCCTCTTTGTTACTTTTTATGGGTGATTGATATGTTTTGTCTGGCTATACCAGCTTTTATTTATCCACTAATCTTTTTATAGACATTTGGATTGGGTGCACCTTTTGGTTGCTGTGAATGATGCCACTACGAGTATTTAGCATTTACACCATTTTACATTCCCACCAACGATGTACAGGCTCCAATTTCCCTACACTCTTGCTGACACTTGTTATTGCCTTTTTTTCAAATTCTAGCCAACTTAGTGGGAAGTGGTACCTCACTGCAGTATGATTTGCATTTCCCTTGTGATGAATGATGTTAGGTATCTTCATGTGCTTTTTGGCCATTTGCACACCTTTGGAGGAAGGTCTGTTCAAGTTTTGAAAAGAGACTTTTCAAGTTGTGGCTTTCTTCTGTGGTTTCAGTAAATACTTATGTAATGAATGAGTACACAATCCTACCAGACCATGGATTTGTGGTTTCACTATGGTTCACACCCTACTTTCTAGAAACACGTGTCCCACCATCCCTGAATGAATTGCTTAGACAACCATCTTCGAACTGTCATGCCCAATAGACACATTATTCTAGGGCTTCTTGAGTTATTATCCCTCCCTGATAACGTTTCCATGTGTGTGAGTGTGTGTGTGTGTGTGTGTACCAGGTGGTGGAAGGAGGATCTACTGTTGTCTTTTCATTTCAGGTACAGATCCTTCCCTGTTGCTTTTCATCTGCCTATGTGTCTCTGTCTATCCGTCAAAATTTCATCTTTCGTTATATAATTATCTGTTTATGTTCCTCAGTATCTTTCTCCTTCAGTCCAGGCCTTCCCCTCTACACATTTCGTAATGTCATGTCTCCTTGTCTCTGTCTTTTCAATTCACTGGATTTTCTGGATCTGTATGTTTCTGGTAGAGATCATTAATAGTTAACCTGCCAATCCCCAGACACAGTTCTGTTCTTCTAGACCCTGCTTACTCCTTATCCCTAAGAACTCCACAAAGATGAGAGGGACAGGTCTCACGGAGGGCACCAATGTGGTTGCTCCTGGGTGATGGAGGCACTTACCTAACCCAGGCTCAGCCTAGGATATGTGCAAGTACTTAGAGGAATGTCAGAATATTTTATGCCTATGGTTCAGGGATGAGCGCATGGCACAAGTCAGGCCAGTGAGTCTCCATTCTGGTATGGTTTTGGAACTCTTAGGATTGCCAACTATAAAGATTATGAAACCAGAAATGCTACAGGCACCACATGGAAATAGCTGAGAATGGAGTTGACACAGAGGAAAGTAGATCCAACAGGTGCCAGGAGAGAAAGGAAGCTCTGAGGATTGCTTTGGGCCTCTGGATCCAGCCACACCTGAAGCTACCACTACCTATACTATGGAAATTCAGTTTTTGAGACAATCAACCTTCATTTTCACTTAAGTCAGTTTGCTGAGACAGATAGCAAAAGAATAGGAGATCTCAATAGATTAATAAACACTTAGATTGAATTTTATGTGAGCTGGTTTTCAGAAAGTGGTTTTCAAAAATTAGTTTTTTAATTAGAAACTTGGCAGAAGGTGTGCCTAGGGAATTCTTGACAGTAAGTGTGGAATTATCTCTCATTTAATGTGCCCAAAGGACCAAAGCATTCTTGTAATGCTGTGTAGTATGGTGAAATGGAAAAGTGTTGTGGATTAATGGGTAATTCTTCCAATTATCTAGAATCAGAATGACCAGAATATGAATCTAATCATGGATTGGTCTCCTATGAGCCAAATGTGGAGTCTTTAATTAACCTAGTTCAACAAGTCAGCAGGAGGGAGCCATGGGCAACCATCAGCCATTTATGAAACAACTGTATTAAGAATAAATAAAATTGTCCCATCCTTCCCTTGCCCTCTACTCAGCTTACACAAAGTAGACGTGTGGCAGCCTTCACTTCCAGGACAACCTCTGAGCTCTACCTCCTAAAAAAAGTAGGCAGTCGTCCCATGGACATCCTATTATATGTGTTGGACCTAGGAGAGAAATAGACCAATGCTTTTCAAACAATAGCATATGTTACAACCATGTAGAGGGCTCATTAGGACAGATCCCTGGGCCCCACCCAGCACTTCTGATTCAGTAGAGGGTCCCAAGAACGGGTATCCCTAATAAATTTCCAGGTGATGCTATGACTTCTGTTCTAGAGACCACTTTGAGCACCACTGGGGTGGAGCATAACTACGTGGTCACTGTGAATGCCAACACAACCAAAGTAACAAACTTCAAATAAATTGGAAGTTTATTTCTCTTTCCCAAAGAAGTTCAGAAATAGGTGCCCAGGCCCAGATGGAACTTCACAGGGGGAGGAATCCTGGCCCCTTCTAACTTGCTACTTGGCTATATATAATCTCTAGCCCAAGGTCACTTCATGATTTTGAATGGCTCCTGAGGTTTCTTTTGGTTACTGTTTTTTTTAAAGATTTTATTTATTTATTTGACAGGCAGAGATCACAGGTAGGCAGAGAGGCAAGCAGGGATGGGGGCCCTGAGATCCTGAGATCATGAGATCATGACCTGAGCTGAAGGCAGAGGCTTTACTCCCCTGAGCCACACAGGCACCCCTCTTTTTGTTATTGTTGTTTTGTTTTTTAAGGAGGCTCCACACTGTTGGAGCCCAACCTGGGGCTCAAACTCACGACCTTGAGATCAAGACCCGAGCTGAGATCAAGAATCAGAGCTTAACTGACTGAGCCACCCAGACACCCCAGCTACTTCAATTTCAATATTCCCATCCAGTCTAGCCAGCAAGGAGGAAAGAGGTAGAGAAAGTCATACTCCTTCTCTTTTAGGGCATATCCTTGAAGTTAATTCTCTCTTTTTTTTTAATTTACAAATTCTTTTTTTTTATTATGTTGTTAGTCACCATACAGTACTTCATTACCTTTTGATATAGTTTTCCATGATTCATTGTTTGCATATAACACCCAGTGCCCATTGCAATACGTGCCCTCCTTAATACCCATCACCCTTACACGTGCCGCTTCTGTCCATAAATCAAAGGCTACAAAAGAAGGCTAAATAAAAGGAGAAATATACCATATAGTTATCGATAGAATGACTTACCATTCTAAAGTTGTCAGTTATCTCCAAATTTATAAGTTAAATTCAATTCCTATAAATATCTCATCAAGAGTTTTTGGGAACTTGACAAACCTATACAAAAAAAAAATCACATTGAATAAGTGTTCATAATTAGTCAAGACAATTTCGAAAAAAGAGACTAGGAGGTAGGAAGACCATAAGTCACATTAAAATGCACCACAAGAATATAATAATAACAACAGTATGTAATTGAGGCACCAACCACTAAGAATCTGAGATGAGAAATAAACACTTATTTTTTTTAAAGATTTTATTTATTTATTTGACAGAGAGAGAGATCACAAGTAGGCAGAAAGGCAGGCGGGGGTTGGTAGGGGAAGCAGGCTCCCTGTTGAGCAGAGAGCCCAATGTGGGGCTCGATCCCAGGACCCTGAGACCATGGCCTGAGCCGAAGGCAGAGGCTTAAACCCACTGAGCCACCCAGGCGCCCCGAGGATTAAACATTTAAATAAGAATTTGTTTTCCAAAGTTGGGAAGGCCTGGTGGTAGGGATTAAGGAGGGCACAGTATTGCATGGAGCTCTGGGTGTGGTGCATAAACAATGAATCTTGGAACACTGAAAAATATATCATTAAAATTTTTTTAAATAAACAAATAAAAAGAATTTGTTGTATTTCCCCTTCAACCCATTCTCCTCCTTCATGTGTATAGCTGGACAATAACTTTCTTCCACCCTAGCAGAAGAGAATTTTTATTTTCTGCATAAGCTGAACCAGAGAGCATCTAGACTCTGGGATTTCAGTCTTGGCTGAAGGCAGAGGTGAAGCTCCATACCAAAATGGAAGGATTAACTGAAACTTAACAGGCTAAACATCGAGGCCTCCAGCCCTGTCTGCTGGATCACCTGCCTGTAGGCTTGCACTCAGGTTTCATTCTACTCTCTGACTCAGTGTTCCGGGATTCCCCTCTGGGGCATCAGTTAATTATTGCCACACAAATGCTGCATAGCAAACTGCCACAGCCTCAGTGGCATACCACAGTAAGCATGTTGCCCCGTGCTGTGTTTCAGTGGGGGAAGCTCTGCTCCACGTGTCTCTCATCCTCCTCTTCATACCAGTAGGCTACCCGTCACTTTTCTTGTTGGCAATGATAGAAGTGCAAGAGAGCAAACATAAATTGGCAAAGACTTCTGAAGCCAAAGTCAAACTTGCCTGTCATTCATTCCACCCTACTCTGGGGGCCAAAGCATGTTGCACTGTTAAACCCAAGGCATAGGACGATAGCTCTGTCCCCTTGTGGGAAGAAAGTACAAAGTCCTATAGGAAAATATATGCATCTAGGATGATTAAAGCAGTCTATCACAAGTTCCAAAGAATAAAACAAGTGAATACTGGTATTTGGCCTACCACCCGGCTGAAACAAAACCCAACTCTGCCTTATTAACCTACACTGAGTGGCACCAGTTAGTAAGCCCCACTGATGCACACTGAGCTTTCCTCTGGCATTCTAGTGCCATGCTTATACACATGAAGAGACAACCAAGGATTATAAACATGAGAGACAGAGATAAAAACAAAAACAGAAAAACGGGGAATTAAATTAAATAGAGACAATATGGGAAACAGAAGAAAAATGTTTAAAAAACCAAACAAACAATTAAAACTAATATTCCTAGTAAAAGATAAAAAACCAATGAAACAAGAATAGTGTGCTATAAAAGGAGAATAGTGTGAGGACAGGAAAGAGCTCTTGAAAGTTAAGACTCTTTTAAAAATGGAGAAAATCTTCCAAAAAGTAGAACAGAAAGACAGAGTTAGAAAATAGCATAGAGGTGCCTGGGAGGCTCAGTTGGTTAAATGTGCTACTCTTGATTTCGGCTCAGGTCATGATCTCAGGGTCATGGGGTCAAGCCCCACATCAGGATCCCTGCTAAGCATGGAGTCTGCCTGTCCCTCTCCCTCTGCTCCTCCCCTGCTCACGCTCTCTCTCAAAAATAAATAAATAAATAAATAAATAAATAAAATCTTTAAAAAAAAAACAAAATTGTGTAGAATATATTGGAAAATTAGAGAATCGGTCAATGATGAACTAGTAGGATTTCTATAAGTATTAAATTGACAAAATTAAAAGCTAGAAATTGTTTCTTTTATTATTTTTTAAAGATTTTTATCCATTTATTTGACAGAGAGGAAGAGCAAGATGGCATAAGCAGGGGAAGCAGCAGAAGGAGAGGGAGAAGCAGGCTCCCCATTGAGCAGGGAGCCCATGTGGAGCTCCAACCCAGAACCTTGGGATCATGACCTGAACTGGAGGCAGACACTTAACTGACTGAGCCAACCAGGCATCCCGGTAGAAATTATTTTTTAGACATCAATACAGTAAGGTTTCCCAGAGTTGGGTCATACAAATTTTATAAACTAACATGCCCCATACAATGATCTCAGAGAGGCTGAGAACAACTTACCTACTGGGTACGAGGGATCTGGGATGGTTAGCTCAGAGATGAAATATATACCCGGATTCTCAGAGTAGAACACATTAGTGGCATCACTGTTTAAAGATTCTTCTAACATGGGTTGCCTGGCCATCTGCCTTTGACTCAGTCATGATCCCAGGGTCCTGGGATCAAGCCCTGCATTGGGCTCCTTACTAGGTGGGAAGACTGCTTCTCCCTCTCCCACGCTCCCTGCTTGTGTTCCATCTCTCCGTCAAATAAATAAATAAAATATTTTTTAAAAAAAAGAAAAAGAATCATATATTGGCTTGTTAGGCACCAAACAGCCAAAGAACAGAGGGTTACAGCAGTTGGGAGGGTGTAGAAGTTGGCTGAGGTACGTCCATCCTAACCCTTCCTTTGCCCCTTCAGCTCAGCCTCCATATTCACAGTGATCCTCATTCCCACACACTGGGGAAGGGCACGGTGGCAGAGAAGGCAGGAGGCAGAGAGCAGCCTGAGCCTATTTGCCTTCCTCGGCGCTGGGTGAGCTGCTGTCCTCAGTGGTTGATGACAGGAAGGTCCTGTGGGTGGGCTGACTAGAAGTCACCCTTGGGAAAGGACAGACTCACGGGGGCTGTGGTTTGACAAAGAACATTAGCCCATCCCTGGCAGGAGGGAAATGGGCAGATGTTTCCTCTTTATCCAACAACTTTGAGCCTGAAGAAGGCCACCTGGTCCCTGGGTCATAGTTGCCCTTGTGACATCATGGTCATCTCCTCCTCTTCCACCCTTCCTGCCTCTGACAGGACCAATGGAGTGGCAACCAGAGGGGGTGTGAACACCGGAAAGACTGCCCCAAACCATGGGCAATAAATGCTGTGTAAGACAGTCAGGCACCTCCCTCCCTGGGGATGGGGAGCTGGCCCATGGCAGAAGGACACACCAGATGACTTCAAAGGACTCAGAAAAAATGGGGAGGTAGGGCTTTGAGGACTCCGCCCAGAAGCTGGTCCCCACTCATGCGTTCTCCCTATCTTCTGATTGCAGAAGTCTGGTCCAGATGAGGATGCACTAGAGAAAGAAAGACTGAAGGTAGGTAGCTCCCAGGAGTACGAGAGAACCACAGATCACTGATCGTCTGGCCACAGAGTCCCCGAAAAAGGAGGATCCATCTCTGGTCCCACAGCTAAGGAGTCACTTCAATGTGTCTCTCTTGTCCCCATAAATTCCCTCCCTGTTGTACGTGAGCTGTGTGAAGCTTGAAGAGACAGCAGCGAGGTGGGGAAGCTGGGGCACAGCAGAGGGCACTGGAAAGCTGGAAGGATATGGGGGTGACCGAGAGGTAGTAATGGAAATTAAGAGAAGTGAGGTAAGAGCAAGACCTCAAGGGGTCATGGCATGGCGTGGAAGCCTCAGGAGGCAATATCCCAGGCGGGGATCGGGGCTGAGCTGCAGGCCATAAACACAGAAAGGGTCATCGTCAGAGGAACTTTCAGTCCCTCACACCCATGCCAGGGCTTCTGGATCAGAAAGTGTTTCCACTGATTCCATGAACCTGGGAAGACCAGAGAGGAAGCGTCTCCCCATTGTGTAGATGAGGACCCCCGTGACTCAGAGGATGAGCCCATGTGTCTGTGGGCACAGACAAGACAGTAGAGGCAAAACCCCACCTGGGACTCCTGGGTCCCCAGAACCACCTGGGGGAAGCCTGGTTGTTAAGAGAGAAGATGAGAACTCCTCCTTGGCAGACGCCAGCCTCGTGGGTGTTCACAACGCATTCACGTGGAGTCCTCTGCTTTGCTTGGTCAGCGGCTTCGCAAGAAACGCCACAGAGCCCGGATCCAGGCGGCCAGGAAAATCCAGGCCTGGTGGCGTGGCACCCTGGTGCGCCGCACCCTGCTGGCGGCCGCCCTCCGGGCCTGGGTGATCCAGAACTGGTGGAGGGCGGTCCTGTGCAGGCGGGTTCTTCAGCGGCGGCAGGACCTGCTGAAGATCTACGTCATCCGGGAGGAGGCAGCCGTCAGGCTCCAGTCCTGGGTTCGCATGTGGCAGTGCCACCGACGATACTGCCACATATGGCACGCCCTCTGCATCCTCCAGGTCCCAAAAGGCTGCTTCGCCTTACAGACCGATGACCATCTACAGGACCAGTACGACGTCCCTCCCGGGCAGCCTGAGTTCCACATCGAAATCCTATCGGTCTAAAAGTACTGCAGGGTGGAGAACCGGCTCCACCACCCCAATAAATGTCTGACCAGGTTTTGTGTGTCTCAGTGACTCGCACACCACGAAGCCCCCAAGGGTCCTGCTGTCCCTCTTCTGCGGAGGGAGACAGCTGTCTGTCCCCCACCTCCCACCCCTTAGTGCCTGTGGCCCCTGCTTTGGGCTGACTGTGCCCGAAAGCCACTGACTCTGTCTACATCTGAAGCTGGCACCTGAGGCTGTTGTCACACATCCAGAGCCAAGTCTCCAGTTCCATCACCCTGGAACCATCCTTGTCTCCTGAACTTGCAGCTGGCTTTGGGGAGGGGGGGCGGCTTTATAATCCCAAAGACACCGGACACCTCCTCTTATGAGAGTGGCCTCTAGATCCGTGCTCTCTCAGCCTGGCATTGTGGGCCAGCTAGGGCTCACAGCCATTGGCTCTCTCTCTCCCTCCATTTTTAAAAAAGATTTTATTTATTCATTTATTTATTTGTTTGACACAGAGAGAGAGAGAGAGATCACAAGTAGGCAGAGAGGCAGGCAGAGAGAGAGGGAAGTAGAATCCCTGCTGAGCAGAGAGCACAATGTGGGGCTCCATCCCAGGACCCTGAGATCATGACCTGAGCGGAAGGCAGAGGCTTAACCCACTGAGACACCCAGGTGCCCCTCTCCCTCTATTTTTTAAAAAATATTTTATTTATTTGACACAGAGAGAGAGAGAGCACAAGCAGGGAGAGCTGCAGGCAAGCAGAGGGAGAGGGAGAAGCAGGCTCTCCACCCAGCAAGGAACGTGATCTGATGTGGGACTCGATCCAAGGACCCCACGATCATGACCTGAGCCGAAGGCAGCCACTTAACCGACTGAGCCACCCAGGCGCCCCAGACATTGGCTCTCTACTTGGCAAGCCCCCAGACTGAAGTCAGACCTTTGGTTGGCTCTCTTGGGAGCCAGACAGCCCGGAGAATGCACAGGAAGCTGGTTGGCCTTAGTGATGTCTGGGCACAAGGTTTTGCAAGTTTTGTGCTAATCTGGTTGCTGTTTTCATTGGGAAATAGCATGTATCATGATATGAGGAACCTCAGCCCTGCCTCCATCCTTAGGACCAGCCTCTGCAGGGTGCTGAAACACAAATAGGGCTCCCACGGCTTTCCTTCTGTGCCACTTTCTGTAGGCTACCGTTCTTAGTGACGTGAACGTTGTCTATAACATCCCAAGCCCTCTGCCTCTCACCTCCAATGATTTTCACTTCCATCGTACCTGAATCACTCTCTCCTAACTGCACCAGGGATTACTGCTTCTCCAACTGCCTGTAAGTTGGACTGCCTGCCATTATTTTTAAAACGTTCAATCTATCATAGACCAATTCTTCTGTAAAACAAGAAAAGTGAATTCTGAGAAAAATAAGTGGAAAAGGTATATGGAATATGGCTAGGTATATGGCTTGTTTTAATGGTTAAACTGAACATACATCAAACTGCTATTTCAACTTGATATGCAAATTTCTAAGTGCTTCATCTCAATTTTTTGTACCTAATCTTGGTGGTAATAAATGCTCACCGTAGTTCGGGTAGCATTGCCATGGTTCTTGTCATAACTGACCACAGTGACAATAGTGGTGATTTTGATCATCTTGGTCCCTAACTTTTGCTTTTGATGCTTTAGGGCAGAAGTCGGAAAACTATGGCCTAAAGTTGAGTGGTCATGACAGGGACTGTATTGACATCATTCCTAAAATACTATCTGGCTCTTTACAGAAAGTATTTGTCAACCTCTGTGCTACAATCACTGATTCTTTTGCATTGTTGCAAATGTTTCTTCAGTTCTAATCAGGACTTTGCAAAGATTGATCTTACCAGCGTTTTGCTGCCCTTGTGCCCAGCTTGGATGCCATTCTTTGTTGAGGATTCTCTTACAATTTTTACCACTGTTGGCCCTCTCGCCAGCTCTGTATGAACCTGACCCTTCTTCACCTACTTCATCCTGCACCAGAAGAGCTGAATTTCATTGATGAAGAACAAATCACCATATTGCATGGTTTGGGTTCATAGTCATGACCACAGATGGACAGACTTCTCTATAAATTTGCTTTTTGACCTGAAGATTTCACACTCTTTCTTTTCTCCCCAAATTAGCAGTTCTTCCTCTTTTCCTTCTGACCTCAAATGATGATGTTATTACACACTTTAACTGAGAAAATGGCAGTGGACTGGTCCCCCATCTCCTTACCATCTCATCCCCCATCTCAGTGCCATTCCTATCACACTTGTTACCTTCCTTGAGTTGAAATGAGTTGTCTTTGCACCACCCAAAGCCACCCCAACACATAGTTCTTCTGGTTCTCTTCTTTTCCTTTTACCCACTATCAACTCTTGCCTTTGCAATGATGTCTTTCTGTAATTTCATTTGTTACTCTAAATCAGTTTCTACCTTTTCACCAAATCATTTCCATCAGCATACAGTGTCCGCCACCATTAAAAACATCATTCTTGGAGCGCCTGGGTGGCTCAGTGGGTTGAGCCTCTGCTTTCGGCTCAGGTCATGATCTCAGGGTCCTGGGATCGAGCCTCACATCAAGCTCTCTGCTCATTGGGGAGCCTGCTTTCCCCTCTTCCTGCCTGCCTGTCTGCCTACTTGTGATCTCTCTGTAAATAAATAAAATCTTTAAAAAACAAAACAAAACAACATTCCTGACTACCTCCTATTCTGGTTCTTTGCATCTCCTCATAGCAAAACATGTTTTCACTGTCTCTCCTTTCACTCTTCCATTCTCTCCTGAACTCACTTCAGTTGTACTTCCCTTTCCCCCAATCCCACAGAATCTACACCAGTCAAAATTGTTGATCGAGAAAGACTGCAAAAATGACCAACATTACTGCCCTTCTCGTATCCATCCCCTTTGCAGCATGATTTTGTAGCTTTATCAATTAAGAAACAGAGTTTACTTAACCCCCTTTTGTATCTAGGCTTCCCTGTGACCTTCTTTGGTCACTAGTATGCAGTGAAAGCAATATTGTTCCAGTTGCAAGCCTAGACTTCAAGAGGTCTTGAAAAACCATCCACCATGTAAACAAGGAGACTACTGCTGTAGCATGAGACACCGCATGGGACAGAGACGAGCCAACTCTGATAAGGCCAATCTTACACCACTAGCTTCTGTCACACCTGCCAACTGACCACATATTTTTGAGTGGGCCCAGCTGAGGAAAGAAACACCCAGATGAGGGGTGCCTGGGTGGCTCAGAGGGTTAAGCTTCTGCCTTCAGCTCAGGACATTATCTCAGGGTCCTGGGATCGGGTCCTGCATTGGGCTCTCTGCTCAGCTGGGAGCTGCTTCCCTCCCTCTCTCTCTGCCTGCCTCTCTGCCTACTTGTGATCTCTCTCTGTGTGTCAAATAAATAAATAAAATTGTAAAAAAAAAAAAAGGAATCACCCATTTGAGCCTAACCCATTGTCACTCCACAGAACTATGAGCTGTGTAAATGGTTATTGTTTTAAGCCTTTATGTTTTGGGTGTTTGGTTAAACAACAAAAACAACACCATCTAAAATCACCAGCTAACTTGCTTGCATGACAATGGTGAGTTTTCTGTCCTCTTCCCTCTCTCTGCATCAGACTACAGGTTGACCACTCTATCTTACTTGAAACACTCTCTCTTTGGCTTCAGAACATCGCACTCTCCTTGAGTTAAAATGAGTTGTCTTTGATGAATGGATAAAAATATGTGATGTGTGGGGCACCTGGGTGTCTCAGTTGGTTAAGCCACTGCTTTCAGCTCAGGTCATGATCCCAGAGTCTCAGGATCGAATCCCGCATCAGATTCCCAGCTCCGTGGGGAGTCTGCTTCTACCTCTGACCTTCTCCCCTCTCATGTTCTCTCTCTCTCTCAAATAAATAAATAAAATATTTAAAAAAAAAATAAGATGTGATGTATATACACAATGGAATATTATACAGCCATCAAAAAAACGAAATATTGCCATTTGCAATAATGTAGATGGAACTGGAGGGTATTATGCTAAGTAAAGTAAATCAATCAGAGAAGGACAATTATCATATGATCTCACTGATATGTGGGATTTGAGAAACAAGACAGAGGATCATAGGGGAAGAGAGGAAAAAATGAAACAAGAAGAAACCAGAGAGGGAGATAAACCATAAGAGTCTCTTAATCTCAGGAAACAAACTGAGGGCATGGGAGGGATGGGGTGGCTGTGTGATGGACCCTGGGGAGTGTATGTGTTGTGGTGAGTGCTGTGAATTGTGTAAGACTAATGAATCACAGACCTGTATCCCTCAAACAAATAATACATTATATGTTAATAATTAAAAAAAAGGATGGGACACCTGGGTGGCTCAGTCGGTTAAGCCACTGCCTTCAGCTCAGGTCATGATCCCAGGGTCCTGGGATCAAGTCCTGCATGGGGCCCCTTGCTCGGCGGGGAGCCTGCCTCTCCCCCTGCTTGTGCTTACTCTCTCTCTGACAAATAAATAAAATCCTTAAAAAACAAACAAACAAACAAATAAGTAAAGGACAAGAAAAATTGCAGTAAGATACACATAACATGAAACTTACATTGTAATGATTTGTTTTTAATTTAAGTTTTAAAGTTTAAGTGTATGGTTCTTTGGCATAACTAAGTCTATTCCAATTGTTGTGCGACCATCATCACTATCTGTCTCAAGCACTTTCTCGTCTCCCCAAACTGACACACTGCACCCATTAAACAGTCTCTCCATACCTTCCCAAACCTCCCCGCACCACCCTCGGCAATCACATTTCTCCTTTCTGTCTCTCTGAAAGTAAATACTCTAGGTTTCTCATAAAAGTAGAACCATAATACAGTATTTTGTAACTGGCTTCTTTCACAGAGTATAATATTGCCAAGGTTCATCCACGTTGTAGTGTGTGTCAGAATTTTCCTCCTTTTAAAAGCCGAATAATAGGGGCTCCTAGGTTGGTTGGTTAACCTACCTAGTTAATCAACTAGGTTAGTTGGTTAAGTGTCTGGATCTTAGTTTCAGCTCAGGTCATGATCTCGGGGTCTTGAGATCGAGCCCTGTGTTGGGCTCCACACTCAGCATGGACTCCGTTTGAGATTCTCTCCTTCCCTCTCTGCCCCTCCTCCCCCTGCTCACTTAGGCTTGCTCTCTAAAATAAAATAAATAAATAAAATCTTAAATAAATAAAAAAAGAAAGAAAGAAACGAGTTGTCCTAGCCCCATCCCAAGTCACCCCTCCACTTTACTCTCCTGGTGCTCTTCACTGGCTGCTTTTTCTCAATTTTATAATGGCTTCTTTGCTGATGAACCTCTAAACTATGAGAGGTTCAGCCTTAAAACTTCTTTTAGTTCCTCTTAATGTGTACTCCTGGATAATATCATCCAGTCACATGATCTTAAGTATCTGTTATATCCTGATGACACTCAAATCTATATCGCTATCCCTGATACTGCCTTTGAATTCCATACCAAAGGTATGGCTTCCTACTTGACATATTGTTTTGATGTCTAATGGGTTCTTTCTTTCTCTTTGTTTTTTTTTTTCATTTAAATTCATTTAGCCAATATATAACACATCATTAGTTTTTGATGTTGTGTTCATGATTCATTAGTTGTGTATAAATAACATTCAGTGCTTTCAAAGATAATGTGGCAGAAACAGGATTCTCATTCCCCACCTTCATGATTCTATACAAAAATTGGTTCTCCTTGTGTCTTGACCATCCATCAAATCTATTTGATTTAAATTCCTTTCTGAACCCTCCGTTTTACTTATCTCTATCCATTCCCATTCACATCAGCAAATGCAGTTGGCTGTGTCTCAGCAATATGGTAATATCTGAAATATAGCAGATAGTAGGATAGGAGAAACTGGACCTTACACACATTGCTCTTGGGAATGTAAAATGGAATGGCTGATGTGGAAAGGGTTTGTTGGTTTCTCAAGAGCTAAATATAGAGTTACCATAAGACCCAGCAAATCCACTCTTAAGTATATATCCAAGAAAACTGAAAACATAAATAAAAACAACTACAAAAATTTCATAGTAGAGTAATAGCCAAAAAAAGTGGAACTAACCCAAATGGGTGAATTGTTAATCAAACCGTGGTGCATCTACTATTCAGCAGTAAAAAGGAACCGACTACTGATACATGCAACAAATTGTATGGGTCTCAAAGTAGAGTGCAGACCTGAAAGTGATGGGACAATTGAGCTCCTAACTATGGGGAATTTAGGGGATTGCTGACCTGAGGGTATTTGAACCATCTATATCCAAGGCATGGGAATTGGATGTCGTATAAGAGAGAGCCACCCAAAGTTGCAGGCAGGGGAAGGTGGATTTCCACAGTTAACTGAGGATGCAAGTCCTATATCTAGGATCTCTGGGCAAGTCAGTAGTGTGTGGTGGACTTGCCACACAATTGTATGGAGAAGACTTACTGATATTTTTCCCTTGTAAACTCTAATTACAGAAGAATGAAATCATTAAGAAGGACCCAGATGAAACCACAGTGATGAAAGAAAAAGAAAAAGAGAAAGGGAAAGAGAAAGAAAAAGAAAAAGGGAAAGGGAAAGAGAAAAAGAAAGAGAAAGAGATAGAGAAAGAAGAGTCTCTACTTCCAACTCTACCCCCTCCACCAAAGGCAGGTCAATGGAGGCCCTCAAAGTTAAGGGTGACTCTTATTTTCAAGGAGTGTTGGTTTGTCTTCTCTGTGCCCCATAGCATGGCATGATCCTGGAATCCGTCACCTGGACCAGGTTCCATTTGTGAGTACAAGGTTGGGCTTTGAGTGATTCCTCAAGAACAATAAGCATAAGCCAGAATGTCCCAAGCCAATCAGGATGAATGTTTGCCCTATCCATTCCGGCTCTGGGTAGGGCAACGGTTCATCCCGATTGGCCTGGGACATTCTGCTTTATCTACTTGGTTATCCTCTCCTCCGAGTTCCTTCTTGGTCGGAGAAAGGTGGGTGACTGAGGCACAGAGACTTGGTAGTAAGGAGGGGAGCCCCTGACAAGTGGGACTCAGACCCTGCCAAGCTGGGGAGTGGGGCAGCGAGGCTGTGTTTGGAGAAGGCATTGACACATGCAGGGGAAGCCGAGTATAGAACTGTGTGGGAGTGCGCGTGTACACGTGTGCACGTATGCGTGCTGACGTTTAAGATGTGTGAACCCCACAAAGTGAAAGTGCGAGATAAATGAGAAGGACTTCACACTGCATGGAGCAGGGCAACTTGTAATTCTGTGACTTGATGGAGAGACACAGCAGGTTGTGGGTTAAGCTGGATGGAGTCAGGCATGAATGCAAACAAAGGCTGCCACTTCTCCAGCCACCTTGCTGGGGTGAAGGGAAGGTATACGCAGCCCAGGTAGGTGGCCAGGCCCAGGCCCAGGTGGAACGTGGTGCATGGCGTGCTTCTTCCAGACAGACCAACCGGGATAGCTAGTGCCAGAATGCCCCATTCTACAGCCCAGGAGCCTGAGCCTCGGGGGGGCAATCTGAGGTCCATTAAGAGAGAGGCGCAGAGACCAGACACCTATCTGGTCTACTGGCTCCCTGCCCAGTGCCCCTGAACTTCTGAGCGAGCCCTGCTTGGCCTGCCCTGGAGCTGAGGTAGGTGGGGAACGTTCCCTGAGGATCCCTTGTTTATCTTTGCCACCTCTCTCCCCAAAGAAGAAGAAGCATCCTGACCAAGAGCAGAAAGCCATAAAGATCCAGGCGTGGTGGCGGGGCACCCTGGTGCGCAGGACCTTGCTGCACGCGGCCCTCAGAGCATGTGTCATTCAGCACTGGTGGAAGCTGATGCTGGCAAGGCTGCTGGAGAAGAGAAAGCGAGCAGCCCTCGAGTCCTCCTCGCGGCGAGAATGGGCAGTGGTCCAGCTGCAGTCCTTGGTCCGCATGTGGCGCGTCCGCCAGCGTTACTGCCGTTTGCTCCACGCTGTCCGCATCATCCAGGTCTACTGGCGCTGGCATAACTGCCATTCCCGTGGCTTTTTCCAGGGCACCTACGACCTCACGGCATCACATCTGGGTCTTGAACTTGAGATTTTTTTGGGCTCACAGATTTGTCGGATTACGGACTGCATCCCCTTCCCAATAAAGAACTGATCAGGTCTGCTCCAACTCTGCGTCACCGGGTCTCTTTCAGGCCCGCCCCAGGAGATCCATGTGTCAGCAGAGGGTCAGGGAAAATGGCCGCAGAGACTAGGCTTGGCACAGTCTGCTCCAAGGATGTGGCTGTGTTCCTCTGGGGTCCCTGGTGGAGAAGGATTCTAAGCCTCTGGTGCTAGAGGGCGGGGCCTGGAACCCATGAGCCTCCCCATCTGCCACCGGGAGGAGAGTTGGGGTCACAGAGCCACCCACTCAGCCAACTCCAGGGAGACTCCTTCACAGTGTGGTCCATGCACATGGTGCCCCCTGTGGCTGTGCCCCACGGAGGGTTCTTCATTCTTCACTGTCTTCCCATCACATTTAGAACAAGTCCAAAAGCCCTCCTGGGGTCTCCATAAGCCTACATGGTCCCGGCCTGGCCATGTTACCCTCTCCATGTCCTCCTCCTGGCCACCTGCTCTTCAGATCACCCCCCGCACCTCCACATTCCCATCTCAGCACTTTGCACTTGCTGCCTCCTCTCCTTTGGTAGACTTTCCAGGTGGAGCATCCCCTCCACTCATGTGTGTCTCTGCCCTATGCTCCCTCCTCAGGGAGACCTTCTTCAACCATCTTATTGAAATGACTTCCCCACCCTGTACTGTATGTTCTAGTACCTGACCCTGCTTTCCTGTTTTCAAAGTCCCCATTGCTACCCAAGATTATCTTACATCATTTTCTATTTTCTATTGCCCCCAGTAGAGGGTGAGCTCCAGGAGAGCAAGACTCTGGGTTCAGAGCTATTCCCAGAACCTAGGTCAGTAGTTCTCTCTTCTTATCCCTCTCTCTCCCATATATATATATGTGTGTGTCTATACACACACACACACACACACACACACATATGTGTGTGTGTGTATATATATGTATGTGTGTGTACATATATCTATATATGTACACACACATACATACATATATATATATATACAAACACATATATACATACACATATATATATTAGCTATTCTACATATCCTACATATTAAGCCATTTTTGTTATCCTTAAAAAAAAAATCCCTTTTGGGGTTGGGAGAGACTGGCCTTCCCAGGGCCAGCCAGTCCTTAGAGATAGATTTTCATCTGCAAAGGAACGAATTCAGGGCCATACCTCCTCTTTCTTTGTCTTGTACACCCACAGGAGGCCATATTCCTCTGTCTTAATCATCCCAAGCCAGGTACTAGGCATCTAAGCTTTAGAATGGGATCAAACTTAAGGGTTTTTTTTTTAATCAACTTAAAGTAGACTTATGGATATAAGTTGTGACATGTATGCTTCATGATAACCACAAAGCAAAAACCTACAGTAAATACCCAAAAGATAAAAAGTAATATAAGCATACCACTAAAGAAAGTCCTCAAACCACAAAGGAAGAGAGCAAGAAAAGAAAAACAGAGAGGAGCTACAAAAATAGCCAGAAAACAATAAACAGAATAGCAATAAGCACGTAACTTTGAATAATTACTTTAAATGTAAGTGGACTAAATTCTCCAATTAAAGGACACAGAATGGGTGAATGGTTAAAAATAAAAAAGAAGACCCAGCTATATGCTTAGATGTAAAGACACACAAAGACTGGAAGTGAAGGGATGGAAAAAAATATTCTGTGCAAATGGAAACCAAAAGAAAGCCGAGTAGCAATACTTACATCAGACAAAATAGACTTTAAAATAAAAGCTGTAATAAGAGATAAAGAAAGGGGCACCTGGGTGACTCAGTCGGTTGAGCTACTGCCTTTGGCTCAGGTCATGATCCTGGAGTCCCGGGATCGAGTCCCTCATCAGAATCCCTGCTTGGCAGGGAGACTGCTTCTCCCTCTGACCCTCTCTCCTCTCATGCTCTCTCTCTCACTCTCTCAAGTAAAAAAATAAAATATTTTTTAAAAAAGAAAGAGACAAAGAAAGGTGTTACACAATGATAAAAATTCAGTCCAACAAGAGAATATAACATTTATAAGTATTTATGTACCCAACACAGGAGCACCTAAATAAATAAAGCAAATATTAACTGACATAAAGGAAAAATAGACAGCCTTATAATACTATTAGGGGACTTTAACACTCCCACTTACATCAATGGATAGATAATTCAGCCAGAAAATCAATGAGAAAACATTGGCCTTAAATGACATGTTAGATCAGATAGAATTAACAAGTATACAGAACATGCCATCCAAAAGCAACAAAATACATGTTCTTTTCAAATGCACATGGACTACTTTCCAAGATAGATCATATGTTAGGCTACAAAACCAGTCTTAATAAATTTAAGAGGATTGAAATCATATCAAGCACCTTTCTGACTCTAATAGAAATTAATTACATGAAGAAAACTGGAAAATTCACAAATGGGCCAAAGAAATCAAAAGAGAAGTTTAAAAATGCCTTGAAACAAAAATACAATATAACATGCTGAAATTTATGAGATGCAGTATCAGTAGGTCTAAGAAAAAAGTTCATAGTGATAAATGCCTACTTCAGGAAACAAGATAAGTTTGAAATAAAGAACTTAACTTTGCACCTCAGTGAACTAGAAAAAGAAGGACAAAGGAGGCCAAAGTTAGTAGAAGAAAAAAAAATAACAAAGACCAGAGCAGAAATAATGAAACAGAGACTAAAAAGACAATAAAAATATCAATGAGAGATGGTTCTTTGAAAAAAAATAAACAGAATTCATAAGCGTTACCAGATTCACTGAAGAAAAAAGTGAGAAGGACTCAAAATCAGAACTAAAAGGGATGTTACAACTGATACCACAGAAATAAAAAGGATTATAAGAAACTACTTTGAACAGTTATACAACCTTGAAGAAATTGATAAATTCAGGGTGCTGGGTGACTCAGTAGTTAAGCGTCTGCCTTCGGGTTAGGTCATGATCCCAGGGTCCTGGGATCGAGTGCCACATCAGGCTCCCTGCTCTGTGGGAAGCCTTCTTCTCCCTCTCCCACTCCCCCTGTTTGTGTTCCCTCTCTCGCTGTATCTCTCTCTCTCTCTCTCTCTCTGTCAAATAAATAAATAAATAATCTTAAAAATAAAAGAAATTGATAAATTCCTGGAAACATATAACCTACTGAGACTGATCATGATGAAATAGAAAATCTGAACAGACTGATTGTTAGCAGAGATTGAATTAGTAGTCAAAAACCTATTTGGGTGTCTGGGTGGCTCTATCAGTTGAACAACTGACTCTTGGTTTTGGCTCAGGTCATGATCTCCTCGTCAGGAGATCAAGTTCTGTGTCCAGCTCCATGCTCAGCAGGGAGTCTGCTTCCCCTCTCACTCTCCCTCTGCCTCTCTCTCTGCTTTCCCACTCTCTATCTCTCAAATAAATAAATAAATCTTTAAAAAAAAAAACAACACCTCTCAACAAACAAAAGTTTAGGACCAGACATCTTCACTGGTGAATTCTACCAAACATTCAAAGAAGGATTAATACCAATCCCTCTCAAACTCTTCAAAAAATAGAAGAGGAAGGAACTCTTTCAAACTCATTTTATAAAGCCAACATTACCTTGATGCCAAAGCTAGACAAGGATGCCGTAAGAAAAGAAAATTATAAGTCAGTATTCCTGATTAACGTAAGTGCAGAAGTCATCAACAAAATATTAGCAAACTGAATTCAACAATACATTAAAAGGATCATATACCATGATCAAGTGGGATTTATTCCAGGGATACAAGGATGATTGAATATCCAAAATTCAGCCAATGTGATACACCGCATTAACAAAATGAAGGATAAAAATCCATCATCTCAACAGATGCAGAAAAAAATTGACAAAATTAAATGTTCATTTATTATAAAAACTCTCAACAAATGGGTTATAGAGGGAATGTACCTCAACCATAATAAACACCATATATGCCAAGCATACAGGTAGCATCGTACTTAATAGTGAAAACTAAAAGACCTAAGTCAGGAACAAGAGAAGGATGAAAACCTAAAAGACCTAAGTCAGGATGAAAACCTAAAAGACCTAAGTCAGGAAAACCTAAAAGACCTAAGTCAGGAACAAGAGAAGAATGTCCAATCTTGCCACTTTTATTCACCATAAAAGTGAATACTGAAGTCCTAGCCAGAGAAATTAGGTAAGAAAAAGAAAAAAAGGTCAAAAATTGGAAAGGAAGAAATAAAACTATCACTATTTACAGATAGCATGATATTATATTAGGAAACCCTAAGGATTCATCAAAAACTGTTAGAATAAACAAATTCAATAAAGTTACAGAATACAAAATAAATATACAAAAATCTGTTGTATTTCTTTACACTTATAATGAACTATCAGGGAAATTAAGAAAATAATCCCATTTACAATTGTATCAAAAAAAAATACCTAGGAATAAATTTAACCAAGGAGGAGAAAGACCTATAAATTGAAAACTACACAACATTAATGAAAGAAATTTAAGAAGACAAATAAATGGAAATATATTTCATGTCCATGGATTAGAAGAATTAATATTGTTAAAACATCCATACTACCCAAAACAATATAAGATTTCAATACAATCCTTATCAAAACTCCAATGGTATTTTTCACAGAAGTAGAAAATAATCATCATAAAATTTGTGTAGACTCACAAAAGACTCTGAAAAGCCAAAGTAGTCATGAGAAAGAACAAAACTAGAGGCATCACACTCGCTGATTTCAAATGATATTACAAATCTATAGTAATTAAAACAGTACGGTTGTTGTCATATAAAGAGACACAAAGGTCAAAGTACCAGAATAAAAATCTCAGAAATAAACTCATATACATATGGTCAATCAATTTACAACAAAGGAGTCAAGTTTATACAATGTGGAAAGGACAATCTTTTCAATAAATGATGTTGGGAAAATTAGATAGCCACATGCAAAAGAATGATATTGGCCCACCATCTATATATCATGCACAAAAATTAACTCAAAGAGTTAAATGTAAAGACTTGAATGTAAAACCGGAAATCAGAAAGCTCCTAGAAGAAAACATAGGTGGTAACCTCCTTGACATAGGTCTTAGTGATGATTTTTTAAATATGACACCAAAAGTAAAAGCAACAAAAGTAAAAATATATAAGTGAGATTACTTAAAAATTAAAGCCTGCACAGCAAAGGAAACCATCAATAAAATGAAAAGACAACCTACTGAATGGGAAAAAATAATTGCAAATCATATATCTGATAAGGGGTTAATATCCAAAATATATAAAGAACACATACAGCTCAATAGCAAAACAAAACCAAAAATAACAATCCTTAAAAATGGGTGGAAGACCTAACAGACATTTTTCCAAAGAACACATATAGATGGCCAACAGGTATGTGAAAAGATGTTCAATATTATTAGTCATCAGGGAAATGTAAGTCAAAACCACAAGAAGAGTGGGGCCGAGGTGGCTCAGTTGGTTAAACGTTAGACTCTGGTTTTGGCTCAAGTCCTGATCTCAGGGTCCTCCACAATGCAGTCTGCTTGTCCCTCTCCCTCTGCTCCTCTCCCAGCTTGCTTGCTCACTCTCTTTCTGGAATAAATAAATAAAATCACTTTAAAAATACACAATGAGGGTGCCTGGGTGACTCAGTTGGTTAAGCAACTGCCTTCGGCTCAGGTCATGATCCTAGAGTCCTGGGACCAAGCCCTGCATCGGGCTCCCTGCTCAGCGGGGTGTCTGCCTCTCCCTCTGACCTTCTCCCTTCTCAGGCTCTCTCTCACTGTCTCTCTCTCAAATAAATAAATAAAATCTTTTAAAAACACATACCCACAGTGAGATATAACTTCACACCTGTTAGAATGGCTATGATTTAAAAAAAAAAGACAAGAAATAAGTTGATGAGGATGCAGAGAAAAGGGAACACTTGTATACTGTTGGTGGCATGTAAATTGGTGCCGTCACTGTGGAAAACAGAATGGAGTTTCCAAAAAAATTAAAAATAGAACTATCATACTATCTAGCAATTCCACTGCTGGGTATTTATCTGAAGGAAACACACTAATTTGAAAAGATACATGCATCCCCATATTCATTGCAGCAATAGCCAAGATATGAAAACAACCTAAATGTCCATCGATGGATGAATGGATAAAGAAATTGTGGTATATTCAATGGAATGTTACTCAACTATAAAAAATAATGAAATCTTGCTATTTGCAACACCATGGATGAACCTCAAGGGCATTATACTAAGTGAAATAAGTCAGATGAAGAAAGAAAAATGCCACATACTTTCTCTTATATGGAATCTAAAACCAAAACCAAAACAAAACAGAAGCTCATAGATACAGAGAACAGATTGATGGTTGCAAGAGGCAGTGGGGGGAGGTGGAGAAATGCATGTGTTTTGTTTTGTTTTTAGGGAAAAAATAACTTACCATATGACCTAACAATTCCACTCCTAAGTATATACCCAAGAGAACTGAAAACATATGCCCATACAAAAACTTATATATCAATATTTATAACTATATTTTTCAAAATAGTCAAAAAGTAGAAATGACTCAAATGTCCATTAACTGATGAATGGATTAAAAAATGTAGAAATGCATGCAATGGAATATTATATGACCATAGAAAGGAACAAAACACTGACATGCTACAACGTGAGTGGACCTTGAAAACACTATACTAAGCAAAAGAAACCAGACACAGAAAGCCACTTATTGTGTGATTCAAATCATATGAAACATAACAAAATAGGCAAATTTATAAGGACATAAATTGGAACAGTGGTATTCAGAGATTGGGTTAGGGAAGAATGGAGATTGACTGCTAATGGGTATGAGGCTTATTTGGGGGCTTACAAAAGTGTTCTCAAATCAGATAGTAGTGATAGTTGCACAACTCTGTGAATATATTAAAACCTACTGGATTGTATAGTTTTAAATAGTGAGCTTTATAGAATTAAATTATATCTAAAAAAAAAAAGACTTTTACAGGGGTGCTTGGCTGGCTCAGTCAGTGGAGCATGTGACTCTCAATCTCAAGGTTGTGAGTTCGAGCCCCACGTTGGTTGTAGAGATTACTCAAAAATAAAATCTTCTAAAAAAAGACTTTTATAGAGAAAAATTGTGAAACCTTCTAGAAAGACATAAAATAATTCTTTTTTTAAAAGACATAAAAGAATTCTTAAGCAAAGAGAGGAATAATCCATGGTCTTAGAAGGAACTCAGTATCAGAAGGTAGCTTTTCTCCCCCAAATCAAAAATCCTAGTGGGACTTTTCAGGGAACTAACACTGACACTATGAAATGCTTGTTGGAAATCTCAGTCCAATAGGCTTGAATATTTGTCACATTGGAAATACCTGAATATGTAAAGTTTTTTTTTAGAGTTTGGATATGAATCTACCTGGTCTTGGGGACTTGTTTATGGTGGATCTTTAATATCCTTCTCAATTTATCAAGTTTTACATATTTCTTCGATTAATTTAATTTACATTTTGTTAGGAAAACATTTCCTCTTAGGAATGTCAAACAAATATCAAATTTGTTATTATGATATTCTTTTATTTATTTATTTATTTATTTATTTTTAAGATTTTATTTATTTATTTGACAGAGAGAGATCACAAGTAGGCAGAGAGGCAGGCGGAGAGGGGGATCGGGAAGCAGACTTTCTGCTGAGCAGAGAGCCTGATGTGGGGCTCAATCCCAGGACCCTGAGATCTTGAAATCATGACCTGAGCTGAAGGCAGAGGCTTTAACCCACTGAGCCACTCAGGCACCCCGTTGCTACCATGATATTCTTATATTTATTTAAATCTCCTTGTGATTGTCTTGCCTTTCTTGTTTCATTTTTGTTCTCTTTCTCCATCACCTAAGTTCATGGAGCATTTATCTTTAATACTGGTCTTTTCAAAAATACCACCTTTTAAATTTACTTTCCACCACCCATTTTTTTTCTATTTAATTTACATTTTTGTCTTTACTTTACCACTTTCTTGATTTATCTGTTCTCTTTCTTTCTAGTTTCCTATGGTGTATTGAGGCACTGAAACCTTAGTCAGGGGAAGACAGGAAATGCTAAGTCTGAGAAGACACTAGAGAGCTATATGGAGATACACTGCTGTGGTCCCTCCTATTCTCCTCTGTGGCTGATAATGAGGAGGGATGTGGATGGGCCTCACTGGAGGAGAGCCCTGGTTTCTCAAGTGCCCTATCTTTCCACTCTGAGCTCTGGTACATCTCTGACAAGAGGAAAGTAGACAGGGAGTAAAAATTCCCATGAAGCTTGTTCTGAAGAAGACTCAACTCTGTGGTAGATATCCTAATCCTTATGTCATAATGCAGTTGTGAACTCAGCTGTCCCTCTCATTTAACTCATGCCAGACTTTGGGAAGTAGAGAAATCAAGGCTAATGAACCATCTAAAGACAAGCCATGGGGATCCGATTTTGTGTAAGAGACGTGGCCAGATTTACTAGGCAAGCTAGGAGGGGGTGGAAATCACCTGGGACTTCACAGGTCTTGGGAAAAGAAGGGATGCTGAAGCACAGGGTATCTGAATACAGAGCCATAAAGAGTAAACAACAGTCTTAACTCATCCATTCATTTCCCATTTAATTCTGATGACAGACTCACGGAAATATAGTTCTAATTGTAATTGAAGATGTTGATGAAGTAATTGAATTGAAGAGGAAGAAGAAGCAGAACCTCGAGGTGGGTAAAATCTCCATGTAGTTAGGAGATATCCAGAACATTTATGTCTGTGTCATGAGGGTGTGGAAATGTGCTTTTTATGGATCCAGAGTCTAAAACAATCAGGTGTCAACTCAATATTGGCTCATTTTTTCCTCCACTCCCTTCTCTGCATGGACTCTCTGGGTCTCGGTTAGCCTATAGCATGAAAAGTGAATGGAGAGAATGAAAGCCATCAAGGAACAAGTGGATCTGGGAAGTGAGAATGTGAGGACTCTGAATTAGAGAGTATAATGTTCAAAATATGGGCTGGAGTAGAAAATGGGATGAGGGTGCTGAAAACCCACCACCGTCTTGAAGTACATTGTTGTGGCAGTGAGAAATCAATCAATGATGGTTGGGACTAGAATTAGCAAAGAATACCAGGCAAAGGCATTATGAGGCCAAACCTCCCAAACCCAATAAGCACTGAAGAGGTAGAGCATTACTAACAAGGTCCCTCATATCCATAATGCACCCTTCTAGCTACTAATGGTTTTCCCTTTATCCATACACCTGTGAGACCGTCAGGAGGATGGTGTGACTCTGAGAGCAGGGTGATCTGCCCATAGTGACAGAGGAGGGCTCACCACCCAGGTCTTCTGGCTCCTAGGCAGTGTCCTAACTCCCCTAAACACTTCAAAGAAATGACAATGGTTAAGAGAATCTGGGCCCCTTCCAGGAAGATCTTGGAAGTTGATGGCAGGAAGTTCCCTGAGTGGTCTCTCTTATCTCCACCTAGAAAAGTTTAAAAAAAAAAACAAAAGCAGCCACAGAGATTCAGGCCTGGTGGCGTGGCACCCTGGTACGCCGGACATTGCTGCATGCAGCCCTCAGGGCCTGGATCATTCAGCGCTGGTGGAGGCAGACCTTGGTGAACCTGCTGCAGAAGAAGCGAAGGGAAGCCCTGGTTACCTACGCAAATACAGTGAGGGCGGTGGTCAAGATCCAGTCTTTGGTCCGTATGTGGCGTATCCACTGGCGATACTGTCAGGTGCTCAATGCCATCCGTGTCATCCAATGCCACTGGGAATGCCAAAACTGTTATACCTGTGCTCTCCTCCGGGGCCACTGTGTAGTCACAGCCACTCACCTACAGTTCCACATTGAGATCATCAACCCCTAAGGGCTGGCAAGAAGGGGCACTGGGTTTCCTGTCCCCAGTAAAGATCTAATTGGGTCTGGTATGTCTCATGTTCTCCCCCAGCTAATGGAAATGTTGGGTCTTCGGCCATGCTACCTCCTCTTCTTCCTGGGAAAGAACTTCAGTGAGGTTTTCCCCGTGTGCCCATTGACCCCATTCTGGACTCACGATGACCAGATGCTATTTACTCAATTGTCAAAACAGAAACTGGGTCCTAGACTATCCTGATATATGACAGAGCCAGGAGTCTCAGTTCCCACTCCCAGCCCCATTCCTTTCTTCTCACCTGGGAATCTGAAAATAGCTGGGCTGCTTCTTCCTGAAGATTCTGAGTACCTCTGCATGTGGAAGAGACCTGAGAGTGCTCTCTGTCTGCTTGGGGTTGAGGTTGGTGGGGATACCTCAGACAAGGTATTTTTGACAAGCCCCTAGAGAAAATGCTAACATTTGCCTGACTCTTTTGGAACACTGCAGTGCAGCTCCAGGTGAAGGACAAGAGGCTGGTCTTAGTGATAGGTATAGCTGGGCAGGCTGATGAGCTGGTATGACTCTGGGGGTTAATGGAAAACAGGAATTCATGGTACTCCAACTCTATCTCCACAATATCCTTACCCAAATCCTTTTCCCTAAGGGCTGAGATACAAACAGAGCTCCCTCTGATATTATCCCATCCCTACTCTGATCTCCATTTTTGGTGATTTTACCATTGGCCAGATGGTCCTATCAATCTCCTTGCCTCTAATTATTTTTGCTCCCATCCTCAACCACTCACTCCCATAGTCATATAAAGCAACACGATTCAATAGAACTTTCTGTGATGATAGAAGTGCTGTATCCGTGCAGCCCAATGTGATAGTCACTAGCCACATATGGTTGTGAAGCCCTTGAAATGTGCCTGGTGCAACTTTAAAGAATTCAATCTTTAATTTAATCTAAGTTTAAATGGGCACATGTGGGTAATGGCTATTCCATCGGACAGTGTGTCTGTAGACCTCACCAGTACGAGTAATTCTTCTCTGGCCTAAATTGCTTTTTCTAGTGTCCCATTTTCTGATTACTTTATTCTATCCTTCCAGTTAACCTTTTAAATACACCCAATAGAATGTTTCTTCAAGTGAGAAGGTCTTCTAATCTATTGACCCTACCTTTTTAGTTTGTACAGCTGTCATCCCCATCATGTCCTTGCATCTTTCTTTACCCAGTTCAGACTCTATGGGTAATCATTGTAATCTCTGCCCTGCACAACTTGAGTCCTCTTAGTACTCTCCGTGCAAACAGTGTGTGGGGTGAACTCAACCATCTCCTTGCTCTGTGCCTACAGAAAAGTGAGCATGACTGGAGCAAAACGAACAACCCTGAGGCATGGTATCATTTTATATTCATGACTGCAGATATCTACTGGACAAATTTCCCGATACATTTCTCTGATATGCTTGCATCTCCATTTTCTGAGTTGAATATCTATATCACCTCCTTTCCAAATGTCCAATTCTACTTTTTCTACCCTTAAACTTGATTATGTCACCACACACTTAACTGAAGAAATGGGAATAGACTGGACCTCTATCTTCACACCACCACATTATCCATCCCAGCGCCATCTGGACCATAATTGTTGCCTTCCCTTCAGCTGAGATAAATGGTCTTTGATTCCATCAAAGCTCAACCCCTCCACTACCCTGTTACCATCTCAAGGTATTTTACCCTGCATCCAAACCCTACTATCTAAATTATCAGTGTCTACCTCTTCCATCCTTAACAAATATGCTCTTGGTCAATTTCTGTTCAGATTTTTGTTTCTCTTCATAGCAAAACATGTTGCTATTTCCACTTCTCTTCCTAACATTTTCTCTTCAACCATTTCCAGCCAGTCTCTATCACTCTCACTCCACAGGGACTGCACTGATCAACATTATCAATATTCCAGCTGGCCAAATCCAATGATTTTTTCTCTGTTTATACCTTATGCATCCTCTCTACATCAGGCTACAAAGTTAACTACTTCTTCCTTATTAGAATACATACTTTCGTAAAAAGGCAAACAACAAAAATCTTACCATTTAATCCATAAATACTTTAATATATATTTAATAAATGAGAACTTTGTAAAAAAAAATAACTTCACTATTGCTTCTTTCAACATTCACACTAATAACTTAATACTGTAGACTATGAATATGCACCCAATAACTGAGCTTCAAAATACATAAAGCATAATTCCCCTGTGCCCCATTGTAATCAACCACTACTCCACCACCAGACCCTAGCAACCACAGATCTCTACTCTATCTCTAATATTTTACCTTTTCCAGAATTTCATATAGAATGAATAATAGTTTGTTGCCTTTTGAAACTGGTTTCTTTTACTTAGCATAATGCATTTGAGAATTCTATATGGTGTAAGTATTCATTTTTTTTATTGCTGGGTAAAAATCCACTGTATGGATGTTAAAAGGACATCATTGCCTAGGTATAGTATTCTTGGTTGACAGTTGAAGTATCTTGGAGTTATTTGCAGTTTTTGGTGATTACAAATGAATCTGCTATGTATACTTGTTGTGTGAATCTAAGTTTTGCACTGTCTTTGGTTAAAAACCTAGATATAAGAGCTTCTCATTCTGGCACAAGATGGTGTCAACTCTCTTTTCCCTTCTCCTCCCCTCCCCAATAAATACAAACTAAATAGTCTGAAAATAATTCAATAGACAATCATAAAAGGACTCTAAATATGGAAAGAAGAAAGTGGGGATAAGCTAGAAACCTCAAGATTTTAAAATGTACACCATGATGAATTCCCTCAGTTATCTTTTTGTCTACCATATATCTCAGACTAGACACCAGAAATATCTGCAATCCAGAACCACTAACAGGTATAGGGAAAACAAAACAAAAACAAGAAAATCCTGCTCTCTATGGCCTAAGGAAGGGTAGCCCAGAAGAAACTATGCAGGGAGACCCATACGTCATAACAATGACAGGCTAAACTGACTGCGGTAATGACACTAGTACCCAGATGGGTCAATCTATCCCATGCTCTATACCTACTGGTAGCAGCAGGCATGATCTGTCCATAGCAGTGGAACCCAGGCTTATCTACCCTCTCCACAACCCACATTAGCCAGCAACAGTGCCCAAGTTGTCCTCAGAAGCAGTAGCAGCAGAACCCACCAATTTATCATCTGCTGGTGGAAGCAGGCCTTATTTACCTTCCTGATGAAAGAAACCGAACAAGAGACAAATAAATGGAAACCTATGTCCTGTTCATGGTAAAGAGGAGTTAGTATTGTTAAAATGTCCACACTACACAAAGTGATCTATAGATTCAATGCAATCCCTATCATAATTCCAATAGGATTTTTCACAGAAATAGAAAATACAATCTAAAATTTGTATCTAGGGGTGCCTGGGTGGCTCAGTGGGTTAAAGCCTCTGCCTTCGGCTCAGGTCCTGATCCCAGGGTCCTGGGATCAAGCCCCACATTGGGCTCTCTGCTCAGCAGGGAGCCTGCTTCCTCCTCTCTCTGACTGCCTCTCTGCCTACTTGTGATCTCTGTCAAATAAATAAATAAAATCTTTTAAAAAAATAAAATAAAATTTGTATCTAGCCATGAACAATCCTGAATAGCCAATATAATCTTGAGAAAAAAAAAACTGGAGGCATCATATTTCCTGATTTCAATTCATATTACAAAACAGTAGTTCTCAGAAAAATATGATACTGAGATAAAAACAGACACATAGACTGATGGGACAGAATAAAGAGCCCAGTAATAAACCCACACATGTATGGTCAATGTTTGACAAGAGAGCCAGGAATACACAATAGGTAAAGAATAGTGTCTTCAGTAAATGATGGGAAAACTGGATATCCACACGCAAAAGAATGAAATTGGACTTTTCATTTTATACCATATACAAAAATAAACTCAAAATGGATTAAAGACCTAAACATAAGACCTGAAACTATAAACTTCAAGAAGGAAGCATAGGAGGAAAAACTGCTTGACATTGGTATTGTCAATGATTGGAAACAATTGAGAAGAATTGGCTTTAAATGGTTGGTAGAATTCACCCATCAAGGGGTGCCTGGGTGGCTCAGTGGGTTAAAGCCTCTGCCTTCAGCTTGGGTCATGATCCCAGGGTCCTGGGAATCCATGCAGATTCCATGCAATTCTCAGCAGAGAACCTGCTTCCCTTCCTCTCTCTGCCTGCCTCTCTGCCTACTTGTGGTCTCTGTCTGTCAAATAAATAAATAAAAAATCTTAAAGAAAAAAGAATTCACCCATCAAGTATATGGTTTCATCAAGTATATGGTTTTGGCGGCTTTTCTATTTTGGGAGATTTTTTTAAATTACTTCTTCAATCTCACTCATTATTGATCTGTTGAGATTTTCTATTTTATCATGATTCAGTCATAGTAGGTTGTATGTTTCTAGGAACTTACCCATTTCTGCAAGGCTATCCAATCAGTTTGTGTATAGTTGTTTATAGTAATCTCTTACAATCCTCTGGTTTTCTGTAGTATCAGTTGTAATACACACTCTTTTATAATTTTATTTATTTGAAGCCTCTCGTTTTCTTGGTTAGCCTAGCTAAAGGTGTGTCAAAATTGTTTATCTTTAAAAAAATAACTCTGGGATGCTGTGAAATGTGTAAACCTGGCGATTCACAGACCTGTACCCCTGGGGATAAAAATATATGTTTAAAAAAATAAAATTTATTAAAAAAAATAACTCTGGGTTAATTGATTTTTTTCTATTATCATACTATTCTCTATTTCATTTGTTTCTGCTCTTAATATTTTTTCTCTCTTTGGCCTTTGTTCTTCTTTTTCTAGTTCTTTAAGGTATAAAGTTAGGTTGTTTATTTAAGAGCTTTTTTTCTTAATGTAGACATTCCACTATAAACTTCCCTCTTAGAACAGGTTTTGTGGCATCCCATAAATTTTGGTATGTTGTATTTTCATTTTTATTTGTCTCAAGATACTTTGATTTCCATTTTTATTTCTTTGGCCCATTGATTGTTCAGTAGCATGTTGTTTAATTTCCAATACTTGTGAAATTTTCAATTTCTTCTTTTTATTGATTTCTAGCATCATGCCATTGTGGTCAGAAAAGATACTTTGTATGGCTTCAATCTTCTTAAAATTTCCAAGACTTTTTTTGAGACCTAACATGTGATCTATCCTGGAAAATGTCCCCTGTGTGCTTGAGAAGAATGTTATTCTGGTGTCATTGGATGGAATGTTGTGGATATATCTATTAAGTCCATTTAGTCTATAGTATTATTCAAGTCCATTATTTCCTTATTGGTTTTCTGTCTAGATCATCTATATGTTGTTCAAAATGGGGTTTGAAGTCCTCTACTTTTATTGTATTGCTATCTGATTCTCCCTTACTTCTGTTAAGATTTGCTCTAGAGTCACCTGGATGGCTCGGTTGGTTGGGTGTTTACCTTTAGCTCAGGTCATGATCCTGTGGTCCTGGGGTCAAGCCCCATATTGGGCTCCCTGCTCAGTTAGAGCCTGCTTCTCTTTCTCCTCTCCACTTGTGCTCTCTCTCACTATCTCGTCACTATCTGACTCTCTCAAATAAATAAAATCTTAAAAAAAACAATTTTGCTCTGAATATTTAGGTGCTCTGGCACATATCTATTTACAAATGTTATAACCTCTTGATGAATTGACTCCTTTACTTCTATATAGTGACCTTTAACATGTTACTGATTTTTTTAAGTAGTCTCCACAACTAGACATGGAGCCCAACATGAGACATGGAGCCTCAATGTAGGGTTTGAACTCATGACCCTGAGATCAAGACCTGAGCTGAGATCAAGAGTCAGACACCTAACTGACTGAGCCACGTAGGCATCTCACTTGTGATTGATTTTGAATAAAAGTCTATTTTCTCTGATTAAAAAAAATAGCCCCATTAGATTTTTTGGGGTTATCATTTGCATGGACTATCTTTTTACATCTCTTCACTTTCAGCCTATATGTGTTCTTAAAGCTTAAGTGAGTCTCTTGTAGGCAGCTTATTGTTGATCTTGCTTTTCAAAAATCCTTTCTGAGTGAGAATTGAGTCCATTTACATTTAAAATAATTGTCCATAGAGAAGGACTTACTATTGCCATTATGTTAATTGTTTTCTGACTGTTTCATTATAGTCCCTGGTTCCTTTAATTCTTTATTGCTGTCTTTATGATTTATTTTTTGTAATGGCATATTTTAAATCTTTTTTTTTTAAGATTTTATTTATTTATTTGACAGACAGAGATCACAAGTAGGCAGAGAGGCAGGCAGAGAGAGAGGAAGGGAAGCAGACTCCCTGACGAGAAGAGAGCCCTATTCGGGGCTTGATCCCAGGACCCTGGGATCATGACCTGAGCTGAAGGCAGAGGCTTTAACCCATTGAGCCACCGAGGTGCCCCTCTAATGGCATATTTTAATTCATTTCTCTATTTTTTGTGTATCCATTAGAGGGTTTTTGTGTGTCTGTGTGGTTACCATGAGGCTTACATAAAACATCTTATACTTACAGCAATCTATTTTAGCATATTGACAACTTACCTTCAATTGCATACAAAACCTCTACACTTCTACTTTTCTTTCCCCCACATTTTATTTTACATTTTACATCTTTTTATATTGTGCATCCATTAACAAATTATTATAGCTATATTTTATCAATATTGTGTTTTTTCCACAGTCCCTTGTTGTTGTTGTTGTTGTTGTTGTTTTTAAGGTTGAATATACTTAAAACATGAAGTTACATTAGTTTCAGGTAAACAACAGTTATTCAACAACAGTTACATTGTGCTATGTTCACCACAAGTGTAGTTACCATCTGTCACCGTATAACACTATTACAATACGACCTGACTATATTCCCTATTTTGTACCTGTTATTCCCATGACTTCATCATTCCATAAATGAAAGCCTGTATCTCCCATTCCCCTCCATCCATTTTGCCCATCCCTCTAACCCCCACACCCTCCCCTCTGGCAACCATCTTTTAACTTCTATACTAGAGTTAAAACTGATTTATGCACCACTATTACAATATTAGGATATTCTGACTTTGACTGTATATTTAACTTTACCAGTGAGTTCTGTACTTTTATATGTACTCATGTTGTTTTGGAGGCGGGGGGGGCGTGGTTTGTGGTGGGCAGGGGGAGAGGAAGAGAGAGAATCTTAAGCATGATGGAGACTGACACAGGGTTAGATCTCACAACCGAGATCATGACCTGAGCTGAAATCGAGTCAGATGCTCAAACAGTTGAGCCACCCAGTCTCAGTGTTTTCCCACCCCACATTTTCACGTTGTTTCTTAGCATTCTTTCATTTCAACCTAAGACTCCCTTTAGCATTTCTTGTAAGGCTGATCTAGTGGTGATGAAGTCCTTCAGCTTTTCTTTGTCTCACCTTGATCTCTCCTTTAATCAACATCATTGTTGTAGTATTCTTGGTTGGCAGTTTTTTCTTTCAGCATTTTGACTATATCATCCCATTCCTTCCTGACCTGCAAGATTTTTGCTGAGATACCACTGATAACCTTTGTCTTTGTTTTTTTTGGCCAGGGGGTGGGGGGATGTCCCCTTCTATGTGACAAGTTGCTTTTATTCTGTTGCTTTCAAATTCTTCTCTTTGACTTAAAAAAAAAATTTTTATTATTTTTTTGACACAGAGAGAGAGAGAGAGAGAGTACAAGAAGGCAAGCAGAAGGAAGGGAGGGGGGCGCCTGGGTGGCTCAGTGGGTTAAAGCCTCTGCCTTCGGCTCAGGTCATGATCCCAGGGTCCTGGGAAGGTCATGATCCCGGGGTCCTGGGATCAAGCCCCGCATCGGGCTCTCTGCTCAGCAGGAAGCCTGCTTCCACCCACCCCCTGCCTGCCTCTCTGCCTACTTGTGATCTCTCTCTCTCTCTCTAATAAATAAATAAATAAAATCTTTAAAAAAAAGAAGAAGAAGGAGAGGGAGGAGCAGGTTTCCTGCTGAGCCAGAAGTCTGACGTGGGGCTCAATCCCAGAACCCAGGGATCACAACCTGAGCCAAAGGAAGATGCTTAACTGGCTGAGCCATCCAAGAGCCACCTGATTTTTTTTTTAAGATTTTACTTATTTATTTGAGAGAGAGCATGTGAGAGAGCACAAGCAGAGTAGAGAGGGAAAGGGAGAAGTAGATTCCCTGCTGAGCAGGGAGCCTGATGTGGGACTCAATCCCGGACCCTAAGATCACGACCTGAGCCAAAGGCAGATACTTAACCAACTGAGCCACCCAGATGCCACTGTCTTTGACTTTTAACAATTTGATTATAATGTATCTCAGAGTAGTATTTTTTGCATTGATCTTGTTGGGGTCTTTTGAGCTTCAGGTACCTTGATGTCCATATCTCTCCCAAAATAAAGGGAGTTTTCAGCTATTATTTCTTTAAATAAGCTTCCTGCCCCTTCCCCTTCTCTTCTGGGAATTTTATGATGTGTATATTTGTTTAGTTAATGGAATTCCATTTTTCATGTAGGCGTTCTTCAGTCTTTTTCATTCCTTTTTTCTCTTTGTTTCTCTAAATGGCTAACTCCAAATAACCTCTCTTTGAGTTCCCTGATTCTTTCTTCATGTGATCAAGTCTACCATTGAAGCTTTCTATAGATTTTCAGTCTTCCATTGTATTCCGTAGCTCTAGGATTTCTGTTTGTTTCTTTTTTATGGTTTCTATTTCCTAAACTTCTGATTTTGTTCATTGTTTTCCTGATTTTGATTAGTTGTGTTCTCTTGCATTTCATTCAATTTCCTTTTTTTTTTTAAGATTTTATTTATTTATTTGACAGAGAGAGAGACAGCGAGAGAAGGAACACAAGCCGGGGAGTGGGAGAAGGAGAAGCAGGCTTCCCACCCAGCAGGGAGCCCGAGATACAGGGCTAGATCCCAGGACTCCGGGATCATGACCTGAAAGGAAGGCAGATGCTTAATGACTTAGTCACCCAGGCGCCTCTCATTCAGTGTCTTTAAGGTAATTATTTTGAATTCTTTGTCAGGCAATTTGAAGATCTCCATTTCTTTGGGCTCACTTACTGGAACATTATTAGTTTCCTTTGTTGGTGTCATGTTTGCCTGATTCTTCCTGATGTGTATAACCTTGTATTGGTGTCTGTGCATTTAAAGGACCAAACACCTCTTCTACTCTTTACAGACTGTTTTTGGCAGGTAAAGACTTTGACCTTTGGTTCCTCAGGCTGGCATTACCTTCAGAATCACAGTCAAGCTGGGTTGGAGCTGAGTCATGTGACCTTTGCCAGGTCCACAGCAGGGTTCACTGTTGGGTCTGTTGTCAGAGACCTGGACAGGCATAGATCCTATCTGATCCCTGCATGGACATGCCTGCCATTGGGACCTAGTTCAGTAGGGATGCTGCTGAGACAAGTGTCCACTTCAGGTCCACAGCTGGGTCTGCAGACCACAGGTCTGTTAACCAGCTATATGGATGATTGTGGCTCCCTCCAGGTCCCTCTAAGAAGGCTTGTGCCAGAATACTGGGTATGCCCTGGACAGGCAGAACTAGGCCCAGACCATGGCTGAGAGGGTCTGGAACTGATTCCCAAGGCTGCTTCAGTTGTTCATAGCCAAGATTGAGGTCTGCAAGCCTAGCTCTGGAGGCAGATGGGTGTGTCTTCTAGTTGGTCTCTGGGTGGGCAGGACTGCTCATGAATTGTGACTGGGATGGGCTGTAACCAAGTTAGAGAGCCATTTCATGGATCTGCTGTCATACCAAAGTTACCTACCCTGTTTTCAGGGGCACTTACAGACATTTCTCCCAGTGGGCCCCCAGGCTGGCAAGATATCCTAGGGACTGAAGCTGGGATGAACTAGAACCAAACTACAGGGCCATTTCAGGATGTCCTGGGGTTCAGAGGGGCTTGTTTCCCACTGGACTCCTGGGCTGTCAGGATTGCTTGCAGACTGCTGTGGGGAGGAGCTTGAGCTAAGAGCCATTTCAGGATCTGTGTCAGACCAAGTTTAACAGGCTTTGCTCCAGGGGCTCCCAGGCTGTGGCTGAGAGGTGCCAGAGCTGGGTCACAGGCTACTTCAGGGTCACAACTAGGGCCAAGGTCTGTGGGCCTGTTGCCTAAGACATAAGCACCAATGACTCCTCCCAGGTTCCTTGATGTATGATGTGATTGTAAAATCAAGGCCAAACAGGGGGCACAGAGCTGTTTCCAGGTGTGTAGACGGGACCATGTTTGGTGAGTCAGCCACTAGGCATGGGCCAACATTCTCAAAATGGACCTCCTTGGTCTTGACTCCAATGAGGTTTCACAGTCTCTTAGCTGGATTCCAGAGCTCCCACAGAGTATTTTTATCCATGAGTGGCAGCCAAGTTATTGCTGCTGAAGGGCAAGATGAACAGGGAAACTCCTTTTCCACCATCTTGCTGATGTCACTGCGCTAGAATACATATTTTTTTTAACTCCCAAAACAAAACAGTAAAAAAAGAAACAACCAGCTAGAAAATGAGCAAAAAACATTGACAGATATTTCCCTGGAGAGTATATAGATGGCAAGTAAGCATTTGCAACAACATGGATGGGTCTAGAGAATGTAATGCAAAGTGAAATGAGTCAGAAAACGACAAATCAAATACCGTAAGATTTCACTCAGGTGGAATTTAAGGAACAAAACAAATGAACAGAGAAAAAAAAAAAGACAAACCAAAAAATAGGGTGTCTGGGTGGCTCAGTGGGTTAAGCCTCTGCCTTTGGCTCAGGTCATGATCTCAGGGTCCTGGGATCGAGCCCTGCATCGAGCTCTCTGCTCAGCAAGGAGCCTGCTTCCTCCTCTATCTCTGCCTGCCTCTCTGCCTACTTGTGATCTCTGTCCGTCAAATAAATAAATAAAATCTTAAAAAAAATAGACTATAAATATAGAGAATAAACTGACAGTTACCAGAGAGGGAGTCAAGGGGAAGAGGGATGGGTGAAATAGATGAAGAGGACTAAGAGTATATTTACCATGATAAGCGTTGAGTAATGTATAGATTTGTTGAATCACTATATTGTATGCTTGAAACTAGTATAACACTGTATGTTAACTCTACTGGAATTTTAAAAATAAATAAATAATATTTTAATTTTTAAAACTTACTGTAACTTTGGTTTGTAACTCTAGTTTTTTGCTTTCTACACAATTTAAGAGACTAATGCATTAAAAAAAATTATTAGTCTGGGGTGTCTCAGTGGCTCAGTCCATTAAATGGCTGCCTTTGACTCAGGTCATGATTCCAGGGTCCTGGGATGAAGCCCCACATCAGGCTTCCCTGCTCAGTGGGGAGTGTGCTTCTCCCCCTGCCCCTCCTCCCACTTGTGCTCTCTCTCAAATAAATAAAATATTTTTTAAAAATAGGATCAAATCTTTGTAAATCATATACCTGATCAGATATTAAAATCCAGAATATATAAAGAACACCTATAAACAACAACCACAAGCAAAAAACTGATTCAAAAATGGACAAAGGATTTAATAAATATTTCTTCAAAAAAGATCTGCAAATGACCAATAAGCATATGAAAAGATATTCAACATTACTAATTAAGGAAATGCAAATTAAAACTATAATGAGCTACCACCCCACATCCATAGGATGGCTACTATAAAAAAACAAACAAACAAACAAACAAAAAACGTTGTGGGGAGGAAAGAGAGAGATTTACAAGTGTTGGCAAGGATGTGGGGAAATTAGAACCCTTGTGCACTGCTGATGGGAATGTAAAATGGTACAGATGCTAAGGAAAATAGCATAGCAATTACTCAAAAATTTAAAATCAAATTACTGCATGATCCAGCCATTCCACTTTTGAGTATATATCCAAAAGAATCAAAAGCAGAACCTCAAAGAGATCTTTGTACACCCATTTTTTCACAGCAGTATCATTCACCATAGCCAAAAGGCAGAAGCAACAAAAGTATCCATCCATGGATGAATGGATAAATAAAATACGGTTTATACATACAGTGGAATGTTATTCAGCCTTAGAAAAGAAGAAAATTCTAACACATGCTACAACATGGGTGAACCTTGTAGACATGCTAAATGAAAAAAAGCCCATCACTAATAATAATAATAGACATAATCATAATACTGCATTGTTCCACTCAAATTAGGTTTTTACAATGATCGAGTTCATGGAGACAGAAAGTAGAATGGTGGTTGCCTGGGACTGGGGAAAGGGGGGAATGGAGAATAATTGTTTAATGGGTACAGAGTTTTAATTTTGGAAGAAAGTTCTGGAGATGGATGGTGGTGATAGTTGCACAGCAACATGAATATACTTAATGCCACTGAGCTCTTTACTTAAACATCGTTAAAATGATTAACTTTATGCTATGTATATTTAACCACAATTTTTAAAAGACGACACAGTCCTCCATGTTGCACAACTACAGAAGGCGCCATTTATATGGACCACACCATAAAAGAGTCTCCCTGGAGTTGGTCAACCTGGCGGACCCGAAGCCCTAACTCTCTTACCCATGGCAGACATTGCTAATCAATCTGTTCAAAGGTCCTATTCATCCAGCACTAGGCTCTCAGAATCTTTCTACACACTAGGCACCAGACAAACCTTGCCACTTCCTGAGAACTGATTTATGAGATGCCATCATGAGATCAATGACCTGAAATCTGACAAAGAAAGCTGGGGACACAGGTATAGCAGACCTGATCATTCCTTTATTGGAAGGGGTATGCACTGTTGCACTCTACAAGCCTGTGCGCCTAAAGAGATTTCAAGTTGAAGATTCAGTTGGCTTTCTTTGAAGATGTAATGGCCCTGAATAAAGCCACGGGAACGGCAGTTATGCCAGCGCCAGTAGAGCTGGATGATGCGGGCAGCGTGGAGCAAACGGCAGTAACGAAGGCGTACGCGCCACATGCGGACCCAGGATTGCAGCTTGACCACTGCCCATTCTTGGCGTACATAGAAATCTAGGGCCAGTTTCCTCTTCCTCTCCAGCAGCTTCACCAGCATCTGCTTCCACCAGCGCTGAATGATACATGCTCTGAGTGCCGCGTGCAGCAGCGTACGGCGTACCAGGGTGCCCCGCCACCACGCCTGGATGAACACGGCCGCTTCCTCTTCCCTGGTGATCTTTTTGGGGGGGCCTTGCAAGAGAAAATGGGACACTTAAGAAACTCATGCATTTGAGCCCTAAGGTGTGCCAGGAAGAATCCCCGGTCTCTATCGACAGCCATCCCTTTCTCTGACATCCAGCAGAGCCATTTTGGGAAACAGCTGGACGAGACCAAGTAGGTGTCCTGCATCTGCCACTGTCTTGATGGACACGGACACACCATCTTCACCCTCTGAATCTAAGGGTCTCCATCTGCACTTGCAATGTCACCCAGTTTTGCATGGACCTGGTTGGCCAGTCTAGAGCAAGAACACCATGATCCGGAGGTGAAAGAGATTCAAGTTTTACCTGGACCTGACCATTTACCAAAGATCCATGTCTCTTGCCTCAGACTCCTCCCATCTGCTGGAGAAGCGGCATCTTTTCTCCCCCTGCCCTCTCACTTCTGACTTCAGGCTACACCCATAACCTACTGTCTCCCATATGCCTCACCAAAGTGTTAAAAGTGTCTTCTGCCTTATACAGTTTGTTAAGAACTTAAACACCAGTTAACACATTCATCAGTACAAAGATATACATGCACACACACAACTGTAGACCCAATCTTCCTGTAGCTCTACCTTTGCATTCCCCAAACACCAAAACAAGTCCCCACCTTGTAGCTCCCAACCTTATGTAATCTGAATTCATACTCTTTGCCCACCTCCTTGGCACAATCCATACATCTTGGCCAGACCCACATCACAACCTAAGGAGGTAATGGGGGAAAAGGATAGCCAAGGAAGAGTCAATCCACGTTCATTCTAACTCTGTGTATGGTGACTATTCATCTCAGTTTGCCTGGTACACTGGGTTTATGTCTGCTTGTCCTGGAGTAATGTTGATAAGTGCCTCTCTCACTCACGGAAGCATCTCTCTTTAGATAATTTACATGGTCACAGAGTTTTGGGGTATTCCACCAGACCCCAAGGGTCAGAGATGTCACAAGTCAAGGCTCTTCCCAACATAGTAGAGCCTGGAACCATCTACCCATGGAGGAGTGGGGAGGGTAGTAGCAGTGGTGTGGGCAGGATTGTCAGGGGCAGAGTTACTTCCCCCATCTTCCTTTTGCTCCTTCAAGCTCTGTTCTACCAATGTGACTTCATCATCTTTGACAATAACTTGGAAAATTTGCTGTCCTGTAGTCAGAGTTTAGAGAGAAAAACATTGGCGAAAGTAAGGGTGCTCTCCCCATCACTAGGTGCCAAGTCAACCACACAGCTTCCTGGCCTTTCCGAGGACCTGAAAAGGAGGTGGGGGAGTCCCATCCAGACGTATCTATGGGAGATTTACTGCCCTCCCAGAGAGCTTGGATGGATCTGACTATCTCTTATAAAACATTAAATCCCTATGACTTGTGCTGGATGGTCAAATCCCACTCAGGTCTTCACTTTACTAATTTACCCATGGTTAGGGGCAAGATGGTCCCATCACTCTCAGGTCTGGACTCCTCCAGCCACACGCTGGCAGCAGAAGTGGAGGAAGAGTGAGAGATATGATGTCATAAGGGCCACTATGACTCAGGCACCAGGATGGTTTCCAGCAGTTGAACCCCTGTCTAAGAATAACCTGAAGACCTGCCCTTTCTTTCTTACCAGAATGGTCAGAGTTCTGGATACAAAGAAGAACACCCCAAATATTAACTCACTGACACAAAAGTGTATAGTGATACTCATTAAAGCCTGGCTGGCATTTATTACATGGATTTCAGATCATTTAAACAATGATATTCCAAATAACAGAATGAGTGTGCTACTGATATAGAAAGGTGTATAAGATTAGCAATCTTATAGAAAGGTGTATAAGATTAGCAATCATCAAATCAAGATGAATTCAATATAAATACATATTTATACACATGTGTCATAAAAGCATTATTTTTAAAGGGGGTGAAGATAGGAAGATATAGATAAAAATTAGCAATAATCTTCTCTGATGGAGAACCCAGAATTGGGGGAACAGAGTAAACTCCCTCATTGTGGCTAAACCTCTTATGTCTGGCCTAAATCTCAGTCATCTAGTTATCAGGCCCCTGAGAGAGCAGGACCCATACAGACCAGAAAATTCATGAAGTCCCCAGGACCAGCCAGCGTCTTCATCTCAGTGTCAAGTAGCATCAAGTACTCTTCTGTCTTCCTCTTTCCCTGAGAGCCCCAAGCTCACAGCCAGGAGATGCATGAAGGACAACCACTATACAAGAAGTGCCCCACTTCTGCCTGCTCCTGGACTCTGAAGACCCATGTAGTCATTGTGAGGACCTGGTTCCTTCTCAGGGTAATAGCCCCAGAGATCACTGAAAAGTACACTTGCAATGTGTAGAGTACATATGGGGAGACACTGTGGGGATCTAGAGGGATGTAGAGAAGACACACACTCCTTTCCCCCATCCTCTACCACCTTTTTTGGTTTCCCCTCACTTTTGACTAGCATCTCTCCTGGTCTAGGCAATTTAACTAGAGGGAGAAATTATCCAGCCCCTCATCCCTGAGGTGTCTGATTCTCTATTTGCGATACTTCTCAGGCCATGACTGTGTTCATCTACCATCACACCTGGGCAGCAAAGCGCCAACAGATCTTCCAGTGAACCACCCAAGCAGTATCCATAGTCTTCCCTACCTACACAGTGTGGCAGCAGACCCTCGCCTTCTCCTGATGAGTAGCGTTAATTATCCCTGCCAGTATGGTGACTCCTTTCACTACCTGATTGTCTCTTGGCAAAGGATTCTGAAGTGACTGAGTCTCAGCCATAGCTTTAAGTTTAATGGGACTCTTACTATGACCCTTGATGACTGCTTTCCTCCCTAGAAACTAGAACCTCCAATTGAATGGAGCCTGTAAAGACACAAAGCCCAGATTCCCACAAGTATAACTGGAAGGGGTGCTCACAGATGTATTACCACTGCCACATTGATTCTGAGACATTGATTCTGAGATATATACATTCTACCTATTAGGGACCCAGCACTATGTAATGTGCATTGATCAAGGGCTTCGGCTAGCAAACCATGCTGTAGGTTAAATCCAGCCCACTGCCTGTTTTTGTTTGTTTATGTATTTGAGAGAGAGTGAGAGAGCGAGAGCATGAGTGGCCTGAGTGGCAGAGGCAGAAGCAGACTCCACTGACCAGGGAGCCCAGTGTGGGACTCGATCCCGAGAGTCCAGGATTGTGACCTGAGCCAAAGGCAGATGCTTAACCGACTGAGCCACCCAGGTGCTCCACTCCCACTGCCTGTTTTTATACATCCTGCAAAGAATGGTTTTTACATTTTTCAGTGGTTAAAAAATTAAGGAATAAAAAAGCTCATGACACATGGAAATTACATGAATTCAAATTTCAGTGTCCATAAATAAAATTATATTGGAACACAGCCATGCTTATTTGTTTAAATGTTGTCTACACCCACATTTACACTGCAATGACAGATTTGAGTAGTTGTAACAGGGACAGTATGTGGCCTTCCCATCACTTCCCACTGCACCTCAACACACAACAAATTGCAGTAGTGCTGTTATAACCAGAGTTTAGTGCCACCCGTATCACTGTGCTTTGATTTACTTTTTTTTTAATCACCATACATACATATCCATCATGTCAAACAAGAAAGGAGGGGGAAAGTAGACTGTAAATGTCACATCTTTAAGACAATAGCAAAGCATTACAGCCGTGCTAAAGGAAGACTGAGCAATCCACAATACTCCTAACTCACAAGAAAACAATGATCATAAAATTTAGAAATTTTAAATGGAGTATCTAATCACAGCAGAATTTCTTTACGAAAATAAAAAATGAAAACGAGGCTGCAAACAACATTAGTTTGCAGATTGCTTGCTTGTTAGCCAAACAAGAAAAGGTGTTTATTAGTGGTGAGCTAATTAGATCATACTTAATTGCAGTAGCTGGAAAAAAATGTGACAAAAATAAACTTAACACTATTAACCTTTCGATGGGACTAGCTGCTCCTAGAGTTCAAGACACTAAGAATGAAACCAATAGTCAATTTAAGACAAGGCAAAAGATATCAAGTGGCTCATGGCTCCTTAATGAGTTAGCAGATGGTACCAATACAGCTCAGCTGTTTTCATTGAAGGGGTGACTGCCAGGTTGGAAAGGGCCTGAAGAATTCATCTTTATGAATGATGTATTTGCATGAAACAAATACAGTTGAGAATATTTGTTGAAGAAGTTGAAAAAAACACTAATTCAATACCACGTGAAGTGGAATCTGCTAGGATGTGATAAAACTAACGTGGTGAAAATATGAGTGAAGAAAGCCAAAAAAAGGTTAGTTGGACAAATTTACAAAGTTTATGAAAATATAAAGGGCTTAACAACATTTTGTTACTCATTATTTTATTCACCAATAGGCACTTTATGGAAAGTATTTTAGTCTATTGTGTTGCTGAAACAATAATGTCAATGGTTAAGCTTCACTTGCCCTTAACGATCATCAGTTGTGTAAATTTTCTTCAGAAACGGGAGTGGAGTAATCTGACTTACCAAGCACACAACAGACCCATGGACTGAACACAGCAGTAGCAGCAGCTAAATAACACTTGCTAACTTGGAGCCTGGTCTGTTGGGTCCATATATTGCCACATCTCTGCCTCCATGACCAGAACCCATCGTTCCAGTACTAGAATGAGTGACAGGAGCTGGCTGACATCAACCAGCCCAGTCATTTTGTCTCCTTCACTGTTTAGTGCCTTTTCTATGACAGATGTTCCCTGGTAGCCATACAAAAATTTTCACTATGTGCACATTCCCATATGTCCAGCTATCTGCTTCCTGCCCAGACTTCCTTGTCTCCAATGTTCCTGTCTTTGTATTGTCAGGAAATTGACCACTGCTGAAAAGTCCATATATATTCTATCTCAGGCCACTTCTCTTGCCACACAAAGTAGATGTACAACCTGAAACTCTGCCCCCTGAGAGGACTTTCCCTCACCACCTACTGTCTTTCAAGGCTGCCCTTGAATAAGGTTGTAGCTCAACTGTTATTTTGGGATGACATATACATACTAAGCTTAACAAGCTATAAATCAGGCTCAGGTGTTTTCCTTATTTCAGCTGGTCCCAAGGGGTTCTTTATAACCCCACATGAGTATGAGCAGAGAAGGGTTGGTTGGGCTAGCTGCCCATGTAGTTTGCTCCTTCAGTTTCCCATTTTCTGTCATCATTGCTATCTGCGAGGTTAGGGAGAATTGTCCCATGTCTTCAGACTCCAGGGTTCAGGGGAATTTGAGAATTCAAGATTTGGGGGACCGTCAACCCAAATGATCTCATCCCTTGTGTCGGGGTTCTATTCTTTCTCCTGCCCTGATCTTGGCAGAGCACCCTACCTTGACGGAGAATTTAATCTTCCTAAGAGGTTGACCACTCTAATATTTAAGTCCTGGGCCTGGTCCTCAGCTTTTTTAGTCCTTCCATTACAGATGAGAGGTTCTTTATATGCCATCAAGTGGTTTGTATACTTACCTTTTAATTGCCTGTTACTTGTTTTCAGCCTTTTGTTATCTTTTTCTAGAGCTTCATAGAGCCTAGAAATAGCCAACCAATCCTGTATAGTTAATTCCTCCATACTTTTTTTTTTTAAAGATTTTATTTATTTCTTTGACAGAGAGAGATCACAAGCAGGCAGAGAGGCAGGCAGAGAGAGAGGAGGAAGCAGGCTTCCTGCTGAGCAGAGAGCCCGATGCGGGGCTCGATCCCAGGACCCTGGGATCATGACCTGAGCCGAAGGCAGAGGCTTTAACCCACTGAGCCACCCAGGCGCCCCACTTTTTTTCTTTTTTAATGCATTTTAGAATATTTTATTTTTTTAAGTAATCTGTACACTCATTGTGGAGCTCAGACTCACAACAACAAGATCAAGAGTCACACCCTCCATCACCTGAGTCAGCCAGCAGCCCCAGTTCCTCCGTACTTTCCAAATGCCTGCTGTGTCACACCAGCTAGTGCATATCCTGCCTCCTATATATGATCCCATTCATGTTTGAAAGGGTTACCATTTAAACTAACACACTGTGTCCGGGGCAATCTGTCCTGCAGTTCCCACTGATATCTGGGTATTTTCTCACAGAAAAATCTTGTTTGTAACAATAAATTTTACTGAGACACCTGGGTGGCTCAGTTAGTTAAGTGGTTGCCTTCAGCTCAGGTCATGATCTCAGGGTCCTGGAATTGAGCCCCGCATCGGACTCCCTACTCTGTGGGGGTCTGTTTCTCCCTCTTTCTCTGCTCCTCTCTGCCAGCTCTTGGGCTCTGTCTTTCTCAAATAAATAAATAAAATCCTTAAGGAAAACCAAAAAGAAAAAAAAAAACAAAAACAAAAAACAAACAAACAAAAAAAACAACGAAGTTGCCTGGGTGGCTCAGTCAGTTAAGCATCTGCCTTCAGCTCAGGTCATGATACCAGGGTCCTGGGATTGAGCCCAGCATTGGGCTCCCTACTCAGCGGGGAGCCTGCTTCTTCTCCCTCTCTCTGCCACTCCCCCTACTTGTGCTCTCTCTGACAAATAACTAAATAAAATCTTAGAAAAAAAAACAATAGGGGCACCTGGGTGGCTCAGTGGGTTAAAGCCTCGCCTTCGGCTCAGGTCATGATCCCAGGGTCCTGGGATCGAGCCCCGCATCGGGCTCTTTGCTCGGTGGGCAGCCTGCTTCTCTTCCTCTCTCTTTGCCTGCCTGTGATCTCTCTCTGTCAAGTTAATAATAAAATAATAAATAAAATCTTTAAAATAAAAAAAATTTTAAAAAAAGAAAAAAAAACAATAAATTTTACTGATATCTGTGCTCATCACTACCTCTGACGTCATTCTCATAGATTCGTTTTTCTTTATCATGGAGCTCATTTCCCAGAAGTACTTTCAGAGACTTTCAATGTAGACTTTTTTTTTTTTTTAAGTAGGCTCCATGTCCAGCATGGAGCCCAAAACAGGGCTTGAACTCATGACCCTGAGATCAAGAGTCAGATGCTTAACCAACTTAGCCACCCAGGAGCCCCCGATATAGACTTTGAATTAATAAAAATGTCCTCCATTTTGCCCTTACATTTGAATGCTGTTATAGGTGGTATATCATTCAATGCTTATTAAATCATTTCTTTTCTTTCAGAGATTTGAGGATGTCACTCCACTTTCTTTTCATACCCAGGCTTGCTGCTGAGAAGGCTGATGTCATTCTTTTTTTTTTTTTTAAGATTGTATTTATTTATTTGACAGAGATCACAAGTAGGCAGAGAGGCAGGCAAGAGAGAGAGAGGGAAGCAAGCTCTCCGCTGAGCAGAGAGCCTGATGTGGGGCTCGATCCCATGATCCTGGGATCATGACCTGAGCTGAAGGCAGAGGCTTTAACCCACTGAACCACCCAGGCGCCCCTGGGCTGATGTCATTCTGAAGTTTATTCCTTAGTGGGTAGTTTGTGGATTTTGTTTTCCTCTTCAAGTGTTTACATATATTATCTTCATCAGTTATGAGATTGTGCTGTGGCCTGTTTTGAGCTCCATCTCTTTTCCTTCACATTTTTTAGAGCAATTGAGTCTCTTGAATGAGTTCTGGGAAACTGACAAATACCTTGAAGGTTCCTACTCTTTTTTTTTTTAAGATTTTATTTATTTATTTATTTATTTATCAGAGAGAGAGAGAGAAAAACGGTGAATGAGAGAAAGAGAGCAAGCACAAGCAGAGGAAGTCATAGGCAGATGGAGAAGCAGGCTCCTTGTCGAGCAGGGAACCCAATGCAGGACTCGAGCCCAGGACCCTGGGATCATGACCTGAGCCAAAGGCAGACGCTTAACCAACTGAGTCACCCAGGCGCCCCAAAGATTTCTACTCTTCATCCCTGTGCTTCCTTTTTTCAGAAACATTAACTCAACCATGACTAGAACTTCTGGAGGGGTGGTCCATTTTTTAATTTACCTTTTTTTTAACCTTTTCATTTCTCTGCATCTTTCCCTTTTCTGCTACTCTTCAAGAGGAGCTCTTTTGTCAAAGTTTCCACTCATTAACTTTGGTTTTGTCCATTCTGCTATTCATCCCATCTATCAAGTTAGAATTTTAACACTGTTCCTTTCTAAGATCCATAAATAGCTCCTTTTAATAATGGTTTGTTCTTTTATGGCTGAGATGACTCCTTCCATCCACTGAGTATATTAATTTCACTTATTTAAGTTGCCTTCTTAGTCTTTTCCCTTGACCATTATGTTTCTCGTTGTTGAGTATACGGATGCTTTTTTGTGCAGTTGGTTTACTCCAAAGTTTGGTGATTCTTGGTCAGACGTTCATCTTTGTTTTGCAATTTCCTCTTTGCCTGTTGATGATTGACATGTCCATGGATTATAGGGAGATATGGGGTAGGATCTCATAGTGAATGATCTCCTGGGCAGGAGTATTGCTGTGCAAGGGTGTCACATGGCATCAGGCCCCGCCACACCTCCTCAGACCAACACAGCTCCTCCGTGGAGATAAGCCCTCTCTTGGCAAACAGGCTCAGCTAGAGTTGGCTATTCCTCCTATGGTTATATCCCTACTAGCCCCCATGGTAGCCAACAGCCCCTGCTGCCTCCTGAACCAGCTGCTTCCAAGCTTGGAGGGACTGCATGGCCACTCTCTTCTTTTGTAGAAGATCCCTTTTTAGAGCTTTGATATATTTTCTTTCAGCGTTTTCACATCTACCCTGTGTCCTTTAAGTAGTCCACATAGTTTCTATCCATTGAAGTTCCCTTCCTAAATTCTTAGGTACTATTAGAAATATTTTTGGGGCACCTGGGTGGCTCAGTCATTAAGCGTCCACCTTCAGCTCAGGTCATGATCCCAGGGTCCTGGAATTGAGCCTTGCGTTGGGCTCCTTGCTCAGCGGGAAGCCTGCTTCTCCCTCTGCTGCTCTCCCTGCCTATGTTCCTTCTCTCACTGTGTCTCTCTCTGTCAAAAAAATAAATAAAATCTTTTTTTAAAAAGACATATTTAAAATAAATATATTTTGTATTATTCCTTTGAATTTATACCAAGAGAAGAAGATCTGAGCCTATGTTCAAACATTTTGATCCATTTTCTCATGGACATTTCAGTTTTCTTTATGGTCATGTTTCCTTAAGGTTTGAGGTAAAAATGTTCAAGCAGATTTTAGTTACTGACTGACAGTTTTCTTTTACAGATAGTCTATCTCTATTTCTAAATGGAAATTTTGGTTTCCTCTCAGCCTTTCCCTCATTTTCTTTCTCATCCCTTCCTGAACAATTTAGTCTGAAAGTTATTGGACTGGTCAGTGCAACATAGGTATAACAGGGCAAGAGATACTGTGACAAAGGACAGGGCATGGATCCCAAGAAGGAGAAGAAGATGTTGGAATCAGAGGGCTTCCCAGTCTGGAACTCAGGCAAGGTGGAGAAGAGTCTGAACACGGGGGTTCAAGGTCATGGCAGTAGTGAGTATTATACCATGGGCAGGGTGAGGCATCCTTAGTGGTGTAGAAGGACAAAACTTGAGCACAACAATGAGGATATCTGTGCAGAGGGTGTCCTGACATTTTATGTCAGCCCATGTTGCGTGAGAAGGACATTCATACAGGACAGCCACTAATGTGGGATACATGAAGAGGGTAATGGCCTCTCAGGGTGTCGGAGCTCAAGCAGGGTGAGGACAATGTCTGCATAGCCAGCGGCAGTCATAGAAGATTGGTTACATACAGGGGAGATCAGATAAGGAAATTTATTAAGGGAGCAACTGGGTGGCTCAGTCAGTTGAGTGTCTGCCTTTGACACAGTTCATGATCCCAGGGTTCTGGGCTCAAGCCTGCATCAGGCTCCTTGCTCAGTGGGAAGCCTGCTTCTCCCCCTCCCTCTGCCTGCCACTTCCCCTGCTTGTGCTCTCCCTCTGTCAAATAAATAGATGGAATTTTTGAAAAAAATTTCTTAAGTATGGTGCTGGCATAAAAACAGACACATAGGGGAGCCTGGGTGGCTCAGTGGGTTAAAGCCTCTGCCTTCGACTCAGGTCATGGTCCCGGGGTCCTGGGATCAAGCCCCACATCAGGCTCTCTGCTTGGCGGGGAGCCTGCTTCCTCCTCTCTCTCTGCCTGCCTCTCTACCTACTTGTGATCTCTGTCAAATAAATAAATAAAATCTTTAAAAAAAAAAACAGACACATAGATCAAAGAAATGGAATAGAGAACCCAGAAATGGATCCTCAACAAAGCAGGAAAGACTATCTGACGGAAAAAAGACAGTCTCTTCAACAAATGGTGTTGGGAAAATTGGACAGCTCCATGCAGAAGAATGAAACTGGACCATTTCCTTACGCCACACACAAAAATAAACTCAAAATGGATGGAAGACCTCAATGTAAGACAGGAATCCATCAAAATCCTAGAGGAGAACACAGGCAGCAACCTCTTCGACCTTGGCTGCAGCAACTTCTTGCTAGATGTGTTCCAGAGGCAAGGGAAACAAAAGCAAAAATGAACTATTGGGACTTCATCAGGCTTAAAAGCTATTGCACAGCAAAGGAAACAATCAACAAAACTAAAAGACAGGGGCACCTGGGTGGCTCAGTCAGTTAAGTGTCTGCCTTCAGCTCAGGGGGTGATCTTGGGGTCCTGGGATCGAGCCCATGTTGAACTCCCTACTCAGTGGGGAGTCTGCTTCTCCCTCTCCCTCTGCCCTTCCCCACTGATGCTTGTGCTCTCTCTCCCTCAAATAAATAAATAAAATCTTAAAAAAAAAAACCTAAAAGGCAACCTATGGAATGGGAGAAGGTATTTGCAAATGACATATCAGATAAAGGACTAGTATCCAAAAATCTATGAAGAACTTATCAAACTCAACACTCAAAAGCAAAAAATCCAGGGCACCTGGGTGGCTCAGTGGGTTAAGCCGCTGTCTTCGGCTCAGGTCATGATCTCAGGGTCCTGGGATCGAGTCCCACATCGGGCTCTCTGCTCAGCAGGGGGCCTGCTTCCCTTCCTCTCTCTCTGCCTGCTTCTCTGCCTACTTGTGATCTCTGTCTGTCAAATAAATAAATAAAATCTTTAAAAAAAAAAAAGCAAAAAAATCCAGTCAAGAAGTGGCCAGAAGACATAAATAGACATTTCTCCAAGGAAGACATACAAATGGCTACCAGATGCACGAAAAAGTGCTCAACATCCCTCGGCATCAGAGAAATACAAATCAAAGCCACAATGAGATACCACCTCACACCAGTCAGAATGGTTATAATTAACAACTCAAGAAACAACAGATGTTGGTGAGGATATGGAGAGAAGGGAACCCTCTTACGCTGTTGGTGGGAATGCAAACTGGTACAGCCACTCTGGAAAACAGTATGGAGTTTCTTCAAAAAGTTGAAAATAGAGCTACTCTATAACCCAGGAATTGCACTAGTAGGTATTTACCCAAAGGATACAAACCTAGTGATTTGAAGAGACCCATGGACCCCAGTGTTTACAGCAGCAATGTCCACAATAGCCAAGGTATGGAAAGAGCCCAGATGTCCATTGACAGATGAGTGGATAAAGAAGATATGGCATACACACACACACACACACACACACACACACACACACACACATATACATACAGTGGAATAATACTCAGCCATCAAAAAGAATGAAATCTTGCCATTTGCAATGATGTGAATGAAACTAAAGGGTATTATGCTAAGTGAAATAAGTCAGAGAAAGACAAATACCATATGATTTCATTCATATGTGGAATTTAAGAAACAAAATAGATGAACATAGGGAAAGAGCAAGGAAAAATAAAATGAGGTGAAGACAGAGGAGACAAACCATAAGAGGTATTGAACTCTAAGAAACAAACTGAAGGTTGTTGGAGGGGAGATGGGTGGGGGATGGGGTAACTGGGTGTTGGGCATTAAGGAGGACACTTGATGTAATGAGCATGTTATATGCAACTGATGAATCACTAAATTCCACCCCTAAAACTAATAATGTACTATATGTCAACTAAATTGAATTAAAATAAAAAAAATTAAAATAAAGTAAAAATAAAAGAAAACGTATTAAGTAAAATGGGAAGCAGGTATATTAATCTTGGAAACAGGAGGTAGAAATATAGAAAGGAGAAAACTAGAATGAACTCTTTGATTTGATTTTATTTGATTTTTTAAAAGATTTTATTTATTTGACAGGGAGAGAGAGATCACAAGTAGGCAGAGCAGCATGCAAAGAGAGAGGGGGAAGCAGGCCCCCTGCTGAGCAGAGAGCCTGATGTGGGGCTCGATCCCAGGACCTGAGATCATGACCTGAGCTGAAGGCAGAGGCTTAACCCACTGAGCCACCCAGGCACCCCAAACTCTTTGATTTTAGATTGGGATTAGAGATGTCAATGTGAACTCATACGTTTCAATATAGATAAATAAATGGTACAGATGATGGCAATGCATGTTGTGTGTGTGCACAAACATATATTCCCTATCTCTGTTCACTGAGAGGCCTGGGACTGGCAGCACCCCAATAATGATGAGCATACTTTGCTGTGCTCTCCTGGGCCACTCTACTGCATCTCCAAATTTGGTGTTTTTCCCTGGCTGCCAGTTTTTAAGGTGAGTGTGACCCCTTTCCTTCTTTTGTTGCTGATGCTGAATTTTTACAGCCCTTGACATTTGAACTGAAAGATGAGAATCAACCCCACTTTACAGTGGGGCACAGAGAGGTAAAATGACATGTCCACAGCCACACAGCAGTGAGTGATGGAGCAAGGGATTGGAACTATGCCAGTTTGACTCCCAAGTCCTTGCTCTTTACTCTGAGATACTGAACACAGAAATTCTTAAAAGAGGGAGGGACCAGGACCTGTGTGAAACACAGGAGTAGGACATGGAGGGACAGAGCAGGAAATCAGAGCTTATGCTCCAGTGAAAGACAGAGAGTGCTGGAACCTGAGACCTCCAGGCAGTGTCTCAGAACCTCTGTGAGCTGAAGGACTAGTCAGGGCAGAGTAGATGGAGTAGAACCAAACATAGGGCTTCTGAGCTTGTAGTCTTGTTGGAGAACAACCTGAGAGTCCAGGACTCACTCTGTCTATAGGAAGCCACAGGATAGCAGTGCCCAGATGGGCAGAGTGACAGCCTAACCTTGTTCTCTTAATGGGCCCTTTATCATCACCTAGGCCCCAATTCCACCCCAGGTGGCAACTTTTTGTAGGAAGTGACTGTCAGAGCCCCTAGCTCCAGCAGCCTCTGCTTAGACTGACCTGGAGACAGGGGGCGACATGGCCAATCCTTCTCAACTCTGGATCTGTGACCTGACACTCACTAGAGGGTTGGGCTAGCAGTGGAGTGCCTTCTTTCCCATCTCCACCCCTATGAACCTTCCACACTCACCAGATCTGAAGGGGAATGCATCCTAGCCTCCATTCAGGGTAAAGGACAGAGGTTAAAGTGGGAACAAGGACTGGGGCTATGCACAGTCCAGTTTGGGTCTCAGATTCTGACTTGGAGGCTATGTATGAGGATACAGTCACCAGTTGGGTAAGGAGCTGTTGAAGGCGACCAGGGAGCTGTTGAAGGAGGCCATTGAGAGGACATGGCTGCCCATTGACTTGCAAGTTGGATCCAGGCAACTGATGGTTCCGGCTTCCTTCCTTGTCCTTGGAATGTGCATGCCACCCACCATCCCACAGTGAGAGCCATTTTCAAGGACACAATCTTGAGAGAACCATGTGGTTTTGAGAACATCTGGACGGTATATGTGACTGAAACCTGTTAAGGCCTCTATATAAATTTTAAAGATCCTGACAGCCCGTGGGCTCCTGGGTGACTCCATCGGTTGAGAATCTGACTCTTGGTTTCAGCTCAGATCATGATTTCGTGGGTTGTGGGATCGAGACCCAAGTTAGGCTCCGTGCTCAGCAGGGAGTCTGCTTAAAGAGTTTCTCCCTCTGCCCCTCCCCCACACCCTCTCTCTAAAATAAATGAATACATCTTAAAAAAAAAAAAAAGATTTTAGCAAGTGAGACCTACTCACCTTGCAGCCACCCAAGACAAGCTTCATATGCAAGTTCACTTGCTTATTAAACCTGCTACCTGCCGATCTAGAATGGCCTGCTTCCTCCGTCTGTCTCTCCTTGCCCTCTGTGTATGGGGGCCAGTTTATGAAACAATGGGAGCCAGGATCACAAAGCCTGGGATGGGTGGGCTCCTTTCAGTCATGGGGGTAAGAGAGCAAGCCCCGAACAACTAGACCTAGGTGGGTGAATTCTTGACAAATGTGCTGCCATTGCCATCACTAACCACCACCCTCCAGACCTCCCTTATATGCAACCTTGGGGAGGGGCACCATTTACATGAAGGATGTTCTCTGAGTTGGCCAACATGGCAGATCTGTTCCACCAACTCTTCTACTTATGGCAGACCTTGCAAATTAATCACAATCTCTACTCAGTCTGGAGAGAGCCTCAGAATCCTTCCCTGGAATCCTCGGACAACCACTGCCCATTCCTCCACGCTAGCATATGAGATGCTAAGTATCTGCTATCATTTGCCCTGACCTCCTGGAACTTGTCAAAGAGAAAGGCTGGGGGAAGACCACTTCACTGTTTTATTGGGAGGGGAATACACTCTGACACAATGCAAGGCCCTGAGCCCAGCAAGATCTCTAGCTCGAGATGCAGATGGTTGGCCGTGACTCTGTAATGGCCCTTGATGAAACCCCGGGAAGCACAGGAGTGGCACCTCCAGTAGGCCTGGATGATGCGGGCAGCATTGAGCAACCGGCAATAGCGCCTACGGATACGCCACATGCGAACCCAGGACTGCAGCTTGACTGCTGCCCACTCCTTCCGTGTAAAGTTCTCTAGTGCTGCTCGCCGCCTCTTCTCCATCATATTTGTCAGGATTTGCTTCCACCAGCGCTGAATGATCAATGCTCTCAGTACTGCGTGCAGCAGTGTCCGGCGTACCAGGGTGCCCCGCCACCAGGCCTGGATCTTTATGACTTCTAGATTACTGGTAGAAGGCTTATCTTGTTCTTCTGGGATCTTGCAAGAAAAAAGAAGGGACAGAATGTCCCCCACCCACTTGAGTCTTGGGCATGTCAGAAGGGGACCCTGATTCCCTATCAACAATAAGTCCTTCTTCTGGAGCTCAGGAGCACTGGACAGGCACTGGCTGGAACAGAAGACCAGGTAGGTGTCCTATCTCTACCACTCTCTGGTTAATGGACATGGACACATGTTGATCTCTGAATCTCAAAGTCCCGCTCTATAAAATGGGGGTATGTCTGCCCTGTCTACCTGGTTTTATATGGATCAAGTTGGCCAGCGTAAGGCCAGACTAGGACAAGATCTATGGGTCAAAGAGTTACATATTCCACTTGAATGTGACCAACTAATCAGGACCCATGATCCTTCCCTTCAGACCCCACCCACCTGCTAGAGAAGTAGTATCCTTTGCTAATCCTATCCTTTCGTTCTTGATTCCAGCTCCAAACCACATCCTGCTCTCTTCCTCTATCATGTTATAGTATTAAGTCCACCCCCATAAATTTCTACCTCTTATCTCTTTCCCATCCTTATTTCTGTTGACTTTCACGTTTTAAGTCTTCATTAACAAGCAAACATATGTGCACAAGCTCAAATAAACACACACACACACCCATGCACTGTTGATTAAGCCCAGCTTCCCGTATGTTGACCATTCTGTTCCACAAACACAGCCCTTATATTCCCAGCCCCAGCCCTGTGTGGCCTTGGGGGAGGGGCTCTTACTTGTTTATCTCCATTATTAGCACCATCCTCTTCCTCTGTCTCCGTGTCTTTATTTGTATCTACATCTTCAGCCTGAACAAAAAAATGAGGAAAGAGAACAAACAAGATGAGTTTATTCCTGTTCTTAGCTCTGGATCATGCAAAAAACACTAGCCTCAAGCACTAGGACACAAGGACCAGAGGCATCCAAGTCAGGGTTCCTCCTACCTCCACCTTTTTCTCTGAGGTCAGTGATTCTGGGGATAAACCGGTCGGTTCCTCTTTCTTCTGAGGCTCATCTTGAGTTTGTTCATTAATTTGTTCAGGCTTCTCCTCCTCCTGAAATCAGCAGTTAGGGAAAAGGCAAGAGTGAAGTTGCCTTCCCTCCCTGTCTGTTCAGTATCCCACACATTCCCAGCTTCTGGGGCTTTCTGGAGTGTTCATATGCCAGGGGATCCCCTCATCTTAATTAAGAGATCTATGGGAACATCTCTAAAAAGACTGGTTCCTGTGTCTCTCACTTACTCACCATTGGTTCACTTGGATTGGGTTTAGATGGTTCAAATCCCCTCAGGTCTGTGTTCCTCTAGCCATGGATGGGTAGATATAGTGGAGAGAGAGACACCTATGATGTCATAAGGGCAGTTATGACTCAGGCACAAGAATGGCTCCCAATAGTTGAGCTCCCTCCAAGGGAAAGACAAAAGTGCTATCCATTCTTTTCTGCTGGAAATGGCCAAAGCCCCTAATACGAAAGCAAGACACCAGAAATACAGGCCCATCGATGTAAAGGTGTATAAACATAACCAGTCATCGGTAATATCCCTGACTGTTAAAATTGAGGATCGATTTATATAATATCTCTGATTCTTGGGCCACCTGTGTGGCTCAGTGGGTTAAAGCCTCTGCCTTCGGCTCTGGTCATGATCCCGAGGTCCTGGGATGGAGCCCCGCGTCAGGCTCTCTGCTCAGCAGGGAGCCTGCTTCCTCCTCTCTCTCTCTGCCTGCCTCTCTGCCTACTTGTGATCTCTGTCAAATAAATAAAATAAAAAATCTTTAAAAATAATAATAATATCCCCGACTGTTAAAATTGAGGATTGATTTAATGGTTAATAATATGCAGAGAATACTAACAAATTATAACTGTAAAAACATAATTAATTTAGGGGCACCTGGCTGGCTCTGTCAGTAGAGCATGTAACTCTTGATCTCAGGGTCATGAGTTTAAGCCCCATTTTGGGCATAGAACTTACTTATGAGTAAATTAAAAAATCAAAATTTTAAAAAGAATAATGAATTTGATCTATAGGTACTGATGATGAAGTGTATCTAAGATATATTTATAAGTGGAAAAAGTTGAAGATCATTATGATCCCATTTATGTAAATAAAACCATCAAGATACATAATTATACATCTATATTGTAAATGCATATAAAGGGGAAGAAGGGTATATACACCAAATTGCTACCAATGATTATCTTGGAAGAGTTGAATTGCTGATCCATCCATACAACTCTATGAGGCTCCCAGGACCAGCTGGGGCCCTCATTTCAGACAACAATGGACTCAAGTGTTCTCCTATCTTCTGCCCCTGAGGGACTGAAGGCCACATCTTATGGGTGAGGAACAGCCACTACAGAAGTTCTTAGCTTTGTTCTTATGAATGGAAAAGACACTTGACATGACCCTAGACACTAGGTGGGACCCTCCCTACCCCAGGATGCTCCCGTTTTCTGAAAACCCACCTGGGTAATGTGAGTAGCGACTTAGAGTCACAGCCCCAGGTGTCACTGAGAGTGCATTTGCCACACCTTCCAGAACACTGAGATAAGTCTTATAACTGAGGAGTGGGGAGGGGCTAAGAGAATAGCAGGTAGGGTTCAAATGTATCAAAGGAACATGGGTCATCTAACCAGACTCCATCAGGAAGCCAGCCCACAAGCCCCTGAGGATATCTCACGGGCAGATTCCCCAACTGGCATATGGACATCCCTAGTACTCCATGTCAATCACCCATATTATACTCCTTTAATCTATGGCTGGCTGGCTCCCTGTGTAGGCCCCTGAGGGTAGCAAGTAGGAACCTTTGCAGAGGGCTAGTGAGTATGCATAGAAAGCCAGATGACTCTGTGGAACTGAGAAAGAACACAAATTGAGCTTTCAGCATTGCCCCGGGGGAAGCAAACAGGAGGCTATCAGAATCCAGCCTGGTTTTGCAAGATTGAGAGAAGACATACGATCTTAAGGATCCCCTCAAGAAGGAACAAGAAGTGTGGAGCAGGTGTGTATATAGAAAAGCTCCAAGAAAGCTTCAAAATCCTAGCAGGGCTGACAGAGAAAATGGCAGAAAGCTTATTTAAAGAAATAGTAGCTGAACACCTGAAACGAATGTAAATTGTATGCCAACTATACTTCAATAATTAAAAAAAGGAAGAAAGAATAGCTGAGAATATAAAACATGGGAAGACATTTGGCCATCCAGTTCATGACATTCATTCAATCCAAATTCAATCCAAAGAAATTTTGTCAAAGACATATTGTAGTAAAACTCTCTAAAATCAAAGATAAAGACTTTCAGGGGTGCCTGGGTGGCTCAGTCGGTTGGCGTCTGCCTTTGGCTCAGGTGATGATCCCTGGGATCAAGTCCCACACCGGTTCCCTGCTCCTCGGGGAGCTTGTTTCTCCTTCTCCCCACTATTTCTGTCTCTCAAATAAATAAAATCTTTAAAAAAAAAAGACTTTTGGAAGAAACAAGAGCAAAATTTTGTTACAAACAAGGGAATCCCCACAAGGTTATCAGTGGATTTCTCAGCAGAACAGGCTGTGAGAAAATGATGTATTCAAAGGGATGATATATTCAGAGTGCCGAAAGAAAAAACAGCCAACCAAGATTAAAGAAGTCCTTTAGAAATGAAAATGAGAAAAAGAGTTTCCCAGATAAAAAGCTGAAAGTTCATCTCTCTCACCACTAGAAATGCCTTACAAGAAATTCCAAAAGAAGTTCTTCAAGCTGAAGTTAAAGGAGGCTAATTAATAATAGAAATATATGAGAATATAAAGCATACTGGTAAAGGTAAGTATATAATCAAATTCAGAATACTCTAATATTGTAATCTGGTGGTATGTTAATCACTTAACTCTAGTACAAAGATTAAAGGACAAAAGTATTAAAAATCACTATAGTGGGGCACCTGGGTGGCTCAGTCTGTTGAGCGTCAAACTTTTGGTTTCAGCTTAGGTCATGATCTCGTGTGTGGTGAGATAGAGCCCCACACTGGGCTCTGTGCTCAGCAGGGAGTACGCTTGGAGATTCTCTCTGTCCCTCTCCCCACTTGTGCACATCCTTTCTCTCTTTCTAAAATAGTAGATATTTTTTTTAATTACTATAACTATAATAACTTGTCAGTGGATACATAATATAAAGAGATATAAATTATGACATCAAAAAATTGGGGAGGAAGAGTAAAAGGGTAGTTTGTGTATGCAATTGAAGTTATCAACTTAAAATAGATTATAAGATGTTTTATGTAAGCCTCATGGTAGCCACAAGGCAGAAACCTATAGTAAATACACAAAGGGATAAAAAAAGAAATCAAGGGCGCCTGGGTGGCTCAGTGAGTTAAAGCCTCTGCCTTCAGCTCAGGTCATGATCTCAGGGTCCTGGGATCGAGCCCTGCATCGGGCTCTCTGCTTGGCAGGGAGCCTGCTTCCTCCTCTCTCTCTGCCTGCATCTCCGCCTATTTGTGATCTCTGTCTGTCAAATAAATTAAAAATAAATAAAAATCTTAAAAAAAAAAGAAATCAAAGCATATAACTGTAGGGGCGCTTGTCTGGCTCAGTCAGGAGAATGTGGGACTCTTGGGGTTGTAAGTTTGAGTCCCACATCGAGTATAGAGATTACTTTAAAAAATCTATATTTTTTAAAAGGTTTTACTTATTTATTCATCAGAGAAAGAGAGCACAAGCTGGGAGAGTGGCAGGCAGAGCAGGCAGAGGGAGAAGCAGGTTCCCACTGAGCAAGGAGCCCAACACAGGACTTGATCATGACCCAAGCCAAAGGCAGATGCTTAACTGACTGAGCCACACAGGCATCCCTTAAAAAAAAATCTTAAAAAAAAAAAAAGCATACCACTATGGAAAAACATCCAAAATATCAAAGAAAGACAGCAAGAGAAGAAAGGAATAAAAGAACTACAAAAGAGCCAGAACACAATTAATAAGATAGTATTAGTAAATTCTTACCTATCAGTAAGTACTTTAAATGTAAATGGATTAAATTCTCCAATCAAAATACATAGAGTGACTAAATGAATAAAAAGAATGACCCAAGTATATGCTTTAATAGAGACTCACTTAAACTTTAAAGATACATATAAGCCAAAAGCGAAGGAGTGGAAAAAGATATTCCATGCAAATGGAACAAAAAGATAGCAGGGGTACACACTTAGACAAAATAGACTTACATTATCTGATTTCAAGACTTACTGTCTTGGGGCACCTGGGTGGCTCAGTGGGTTAAAGCCTCTGTCTTTGACTCAGGTCATGATCTTGGGGTCCTGGGATCGAGCCCCGCATTGGGCTTTCTGCTTCCCCCTCTCTCTCTCTGACTGCCTCTCTGCCTACTTGTGATCTCTCTCTCTCTGTCAAATAAATAGGTAAAATCTTTAAAAAGAAGAAAAAAAAAAGACTTTCTCTCTTGAAAGACTATAAAGTTACAGTAATCAAGACAATGTGGTTTTAGTGTAAGAGACAAATGGATCAATGAAACAGAATAAAGAAGCCAGAAATAGATAAATATTTACACAGGTATTGATTTTTTTAATGTCAAGATAATTCAGTGCAGAAAGGAAATGGATCTTCAGTTTGGGGGGGTAGGAATCTTGACACATATCTAAAATTATAGACAACACACACCCACACAGGATGGATCACAGACCTAAACAAAAACTAAAGCTAAAACGGTAAAGCTTATAGAAGAAAACCTATGGAAATTATTTTGTGACCTTGAAGTTGACAAAGGTTTCTTAGGACAGAGAAAAACACTAAGTATAAAAGTTTGTTAGGATGGACTTCATCCAAATTAAAACTGTCTGTTCATGAAAAGACAACATTTTTGAAAGTCAGCTGGGGTGCTCACTTTAGCAGCACATACACTAAAATTGGAATGTTACAGAAAAGATTAGCATGGCCCCTTTACAAGCATGATGCACAAATATGTGAAATGTTCCATATTTTTCCAGCATGGTGATCATAGTCAACAATACTGTACAGCGTGTTTGAAAGCTGCTAAGAGAGTAAATCTTAAAAGTTCTCTTAACAAGAGGCCCCTGGGTGGCCCAGTCGGTTAAGCATCTGACTGGCTCAGGTCAGGGTCCATACGCAGTGGGGAGTCTGCTTGTCCCTCTCCCTCTGCCCTCCCCCATTTGTTCTCCCTCAAAAGAATAAATAAAATCTTGGGGAAAATTATGTTAATAAGAAAAAAAGCTATAACTATGCAATGATAGATATTGTGGTAAATATTTTGGAGTATATACAAATATCGAATCATTATGTTGTACACCTGAAACTAATATAATCTTGTATGTCAATTATACCTCAATTTTTTAAAAAGTCACAGACTTAAAAAAAAAAGTCACAAACTGAGGAAAAGAACATACACACACACACACACACACACGGAGAGAGAAAGAATGTATATATTGTGTGGATATATAAATGACATGTGCATATATATATAAACAAATGTGTATATACAACATGTGTATATATATATATTTGACAAAGATCTCATATCCAGGATAGAAGATCTTCTGCAACTTGAGAATAGAGATAAGCAACCCAATTGGCAAAAGACTTAAATCAATACTTCATAGAAGAAGATATACTTCTGGCTGACTCAGTCAATAAAGCATGTGACTCTTTTTTTTAAAACATTTTATTTATTTATTTGACAGAGAGATCACAAGTAGGCAGAGAGGCAGGCAGAGAGAGAGGGGGAAGCAGGCTCCCCACTGAGCAGAGAGACTGATGCTGGGCTTGATCCCAGGACGCTGGGATCATGACTGGAGCCGGAGGCAGAGGCCCAACCCACTGAGCCACCCAGGTGCCCCGAGCATGTAACTCTTGATCTTGGGGTTGTGAGTTTGATCTTCAGATTGGGTGTAGACATGACTTAAAAATAAAAATCTTTCAGGGCACCTGGGTGGCTCAGTCAATTAAACATCTGACTCTTGATTTCAGCTCAGGTTATGATCTCAGGGTTGTGAGATCAACCCCCACATCAGGCTCCACACTGGGCATGGAGCCTACTTAAGATTCTCTCTCCTCTCTCTCTGCCCCACCCCCACCCACCCACACACACATGAACAGTTTCTCAACATCATTATTTTTTTTTTAACCTACTTTTGAAAAAAAACGATGTGCTTTAATGTCACTCTTCACTACTCGAACAGGGACCCACGTCAACATCATTATTGATTAAGGAAAAGCAAAACTTAAATCACAATGGGATACCACTATCTATTAAAACAGTTAAAAAAAAATTTTTAGACTGTTGGTGGGAACGCAAGCTGGTGCAGTCACTTTGGAAAACAATATGGAGGTTCCTCAAAGAGTTTAAAATAGAGCTACACGAGGCGCCTGGGTGGCTCAGTGGGTTAAAGCCTCTGCCTTCGGCTCAGGTCATGATCTCAGGGTCCTGGGATCGAGCCCCGAATCAGGCTCCTGCTTCTCCCTCTCTCTCTCTGCCTGCGTCTCTGCCTACTTGTGATCTCTGTCTGTCAAATAAATAAATAAAATCTTTAAAAAAAAATAGGGCTACACTACCCAGCAATCACACTACTGGGTATTCACCTTAAAGATACAAATGTGGTGATCCAAAGGGGCACGCGCACCTGAATGTTTATAGCAGCAATGTCCACAATGTCCACAATAGCCAAACTATGGAAAGAGCCTAGATGTCCATCAACCGATGAATGGATAAAGAAGAGGTGGTACATATATACAATGGAATACTATGCAGCCATCAAAAGAAATGAAATCATGCCATTTGCAACAACTTGGAAGGAACGAGAGGGTATTATGCTGAGCAAAATAAGTCAATTAGAGAAAGACAATTATCATACAATCTCCCTGATATGAGGAATTTGAGAGACAAGGGGGGGCGGTCATGGGGGTAGAGAGGGGAAAAATGAAACAAGATGGGATCATGGGGAGACAGACCATAAAAGATCCTTAATCTCATGAAACAAACTGAGGGTTGCTGGTGGGTGGGGGATAGGGAGAGGGTGGTTGGGTTATGGACATTGGGGAGGGTATGTGCTATGGTGAGTGCTGTGAAGTGTGTAAGCCTGATGATTCACAGACCTGTACCCCTGGGGCAAATAATACATTATATGTTGATAAAAATTTTTTTTAGAAACTGAGAACCAAACATTGGTAAAGTGGAACAACCAATTTGGAAATTAGTTTGGCTGCTCCTGATAAAATTAAGCATACACCTACACCTACTCTATGACTCAGCAATTCCATTCCTATTTACTTAAGAGAAATGAAGATGTATGTTCACAAAAAGACTTGTTTAGGAATGTTCATAGCATTAAATTCATAACAATTAAATACTGGAGACAAGTCAAATATCTATACACAGGAGCATGGATAAATAAATATTATGAGTTTACTCATAAAATACTATTAAGCCATAAAAAGCAAAAGACTAATGATAGATACAATGACACTGACAAATCTTACAGACATCATGTTGGGGAGGGAAAGGCCAAACACAAAACAGAATACATTGTATAATTCCATATATGAAGTTTTTTAACATGCAAAACTAATAATACATAGTGATAGAAATTAGAACTGTGGTTGCCCCTGGGAATTGGGATGGATTAGAAAGAAGCACAAAGGAATTTTCTGGGGTGATAGAAATGTCTTCTATCTTGTTGAGGTATGGATTTATGGGATATATGGATTTGTCAAGGCTCATTTATTTATTTTTATTTTTTTTAAAGATTTTATTTATTTATTTGACACACAGAGATCACAAGTAGGCAGAGAGGCAAGCAGAGAGAGAGAAGGGGAAGCAGGCTCCCTGCTAAGCAGAGAGCCTGATGCGGGGCTCAATCCCAGGACCCTGAGACCATGACCTGAGCTGAAGGCAGAGGCTTTAACCCACTGAGCCACCCAGGTGCCCCTCAAACTTATTTAACTGAACATTTAAAATTTCTTCATTGCATTATACGTAAATTATACCTTGATTTTTTTAGATGAAGTTAAAATAAAACCATTTTCAGAAAAACAAGAGTTCAGAAAACAAAATTGCTAGCAGATACACACTATAAGAAATGCTAAAGGAAGATCCCAAATGGAAGCCTGCATCAGCAGGTAGAAACAACAGTCCAGAAGTAGTAATGTTGGGGTGCCTGGGTGGCTCAGTGGGTTGGAGACTCTGCCTTCAGCTCAGGTCGTGATCTCAGGGTCCTGGGATGGAGCCCCGCATCGGGCTCTTGCACAGCAGGGAGTCTGCTTCCCCTCCCCGCACCCCCTCCCCCCCTGCCGCCTGCCTCTCTGCCTACTTGTGATCTCTCTGTCAAATAAATAAATAAAATCTTAAAAAAAAAAAAAAGAAAAGAAGTAGTAATGTTGGATAAACAGAAAAGACCATCTTTTTTAAAAAACACTTTTTATTTTAATTCCAGTATAGTTAACATACAGTGTTATATTAGTTTCAGGTATACAATATAGTCATTCAACAATTTTATAAATTGGTCAGCGCTCATCACAAGGAGTACATTCCTTAATCCCCTTCATGTTCCCATCATTCTACCCACCTCCCCTCTAGTAACCACCAGTTTGTTCTCCATAGTTAAGAGTTTATTTCTTGGTTTGTCTCCTCTCTTTTTTTTCCCCCTTTGTTCGTTTTGTTTTATATTCCACATGTGAGTGAAATCATGTGGTATTTGTCTTTCTCTGACATTTCACTTAGGATTATACTCTCTAGATCCATCCATGTTGTTGTAAATGGTAAGATTTCATGCTTTTAAGGCTGAATAATATTCGTGTGTGTGTGTGTGTCTGTGTGTGTGTGTGTGTGTGTGTGTGACATCTTTTTTTTTAAAGATTTATTTATTTATATGAGAAAGAGCATGAGTGGGAGGGTCAGAGGGAGAGGGAGAGAAAATCTCAAGCAGACTGCATGCTGAGCATGGAGCCCGATGCAGGGCTTGATCTCAGGACACTGAAATCACAACTTATGCTGAAACCAAGAGTCAAATGCTTAACCAACTGTGCAACCCAGCACTCCACATCTTCCTAATTTATTCCTCTACTGGTGGACACTTAGGCTGCTTCCATAATTTGGCTATTGCAAATAATGCTGTAATAAACATAGGGGTACATATATCCTTCAAAATAAGTGTTTTTGTATTTAAAAATTTAAAAATGTATTTTGTATTTAAAAATTATTTACTTAAATTCAATTTAGTTAACATATACTATATTATCAGTTTTAGGGGTTGAATTTAGTGATTCCTTAGTTGCATATAACACCCAATGCTCATTATATCAAACGCCCTCCTTATTGCCCACCACCCAATTACCTTATCTCCCCACCCACCGCCCCTCCAACAACCTTCAGTTTGTTTCCTAGAGTTCAGCATCTCTTATGGTTTGTCTCCTTCTCTGTCTTCATCTTATTTTCTTTTTCTTTCCCTTCCCCTATGTTCAACTCTTTTGTTTCTTAAATCCCACATATGAGTGAAATCAGTGGTATTTGTTTTTCTCTGACTGACTTATTTAGCTTAACATAATACCCTCTAGTTTCATCCATGTTGTTGCAAATGCAAGATTTAGTTCTTTTTGATGGCTAAGTAATATTGTGTGTGTGTGCGTGTGAGACATCTTTTTAAATTTAATTTTTTTAAAGATTTCACCCATTTACTTGACAGAAAACACAAGCAGGGGGAGGGGCAGAGGGAGAGGGAGAAGCAGCTTCCCCACTGAACAGGGAGCCTGATGTGGGACTTCATCCCAGGACCCTGGGACCAGGACCTGAACTGAAGACAGCCACCTAACCAACTGAACCGCCCAGGCACACCTCACATCTCTCTCTTTTTTTAAGATTTTATTTATTTATTTGAGAGAGACAAAGCAAGAGCACTATGTGGGGATGCGCAGAGGGAAAAGCAGACTCCCTGCTGAGCAGGGAGCTCAATGCCGGGTTCAATCCCAGGATCCCGGGATCATGACCAAGTCATGATCCAGGCGTCCGTTGAACATCTTTTCATGTTTCTGTTGGCCATCTGAATGTCTAGAAAAGACCATCTTTTGAAATTTCTTTAAAATACCATTGAGTCCAGGAGTGACTGGGTGGCTCAGTGGGTTAAAGCCTCTGCCTTCGGCTCAGGTCATGGTCTCAGGGTCCTGGGATCGAGCCTGCATCAGGCTCTCTGCTCAGCATGGAGCCTGCTTCCCCCTCTCTCTCTCTGCCTGCCTCTCTGCCTACTTGTGATCTCTCTCTGTGTGTCAAATAAATAAATAAAATCTTTTAAAAAAATAAAAAATAAAATAAAATGCCATCAAGTCCAGTGCCAGCAAGATGGAACAAGGGTACTACAGCTAATCTTTCCCAATGATGACAAAAATTCTGGATAGAATACAGAAAGCAACTGGACTCTGGAAAGTGGACAGTAGCACATGGATTGGGGAAGAAAGTCTTGAAGAACGATCAGTTCTGGTTTCCATGTCATAACTGAAGGCAGCCCAAAATGCAGAACTGCATTAGTGTGTTGGCAAATAACCTGAGAGAGAGGCCCCTCTGACTAATTCTTAAGGAAAACCATCATTTAATGTTAGAAGTGTCAGACAACAATGTTGAAACAGTTATTTTAACCATCTTCCATGATAGTAAAGGTGAATCCTTTCTAAATGAATGGAAACATAGTTCTCAGAAGAAACATCAAAACTAAAACAAAACTGCGGACTCAGTCAGTTAATTGTCTGCCTCCAGCTCAGGTCTTGATCCCAGGGTCCTAGGATTGAATCCCGCATCAGGCTCCTTGCTCAGCAGGGAGACTGCCTCTCCCTCCGCCTGCCAGTCTCCTTGGTTGTGCTCTCTCTCTCTGACAAATAAATAAAATCTTTAAAAAAAAAAAAAAAAAAAGCTAACCAAAAGTGGGCTACCTGGCTGGCTGGCTCAGTTGGTAGACTGTACGACTCTTGATCTTGGGGTTGTGAATTCAAGCCCCATGTTGGGTATAGAGATTACTTAAAAATAAACTTAAGAAAGAGGAATCACGTGGAAACTTAACTGTAAAATACAATATCTGAAATAAAGAACTCATTGATAGCCTCATCGGCAGAAAGCAGATGACAGAGAAATCAGTCAGTAAGCTTGAATACAAAGTAATAAAAATGAGAGAATCCAACCAGAGAGAAAAAAAATATTGAGAAAAAAAATTAAAAGAGCCTCAGAAACCTGTAGGACAATAGTAGAAGGTCTAACACTTACGTTATTGAGTCCCAGAAGGAAGACATTGATGTAGAAACAACTTGAAGAAAGGCTAAGAACTTTCCCAATTTGTGAAAGGCATACATTTACAAATTCAAGAATCTCAGCAAACACCAAAAAGGATATACTCAATCAATGACAAAAAGAAAAAAAATAAAAATAAAAGCAAACGACCTGATTAAAAAATGAGCAAAGGACTTGAATAGACACTTATCCAAAGAAGATATCTGAATGGCTAATAAGTGCAGGAAGATACTCTACATCACAGATAGGAAAATGCAAATCAAAACTACAATGTGATACCATCTCAAACTCAGTAGAATGGTCGTATCAAAAACAAAACAGGAAACAAGTGCTGGTGAGCACGTGGAGAGATTAGAACCCTTGTGTACTGCGGGTGGGAATGTAAAATGGTGCAGCCATTGTGGAAAACCATATGAAGTTTCCTCAAAAAATTAGCAATGGGATTACTGTATGTCCCAGCAATTCCACTTCTAGGCATACGCCCCAAAGAAACGAAAGCAGAGTCTCGAAGAGATATTCATGTGGCCACATTCCTAGTAGCATTATTCATGGTAGCTAAACACAGAAGCAACCCAAGTGTCCAAGTGGAGGGAGGGGGTGACAAAATGTGGTATATGCACACCATGGAATATTATTCAGCCTTAAAAAAGAGAAAGGAGATCCTGACACCTGCTAGAACATGAACGCACCGTAACATTACGCTAAGTGAAATAAATCAGTCACCGAAAGGCAATATTGTATGATTCCACTTCTATGAGATACTTGGAGTAGTCAAAGTCATGGAAAGTAAAATGGTGTTTGCCAGGGGTTGGGGGGAAGGGGCCAGGGGAGCTACAGTTTCACAGGTATAGAGTTCCAGATTTGCAAGCATTAGGGGAACGGATGGTGGTGACCGCTGCACCACAACATGAATGAACCCAATGCCTGAATCATATGCTTCAGTGGGGCGCCTGGGTGGCTCGGGTCATGATCTCAGGGTCATGGGATCAAGTCCTGTGTCCATGCGCAGCATAGAGCCTACTTAAGATTCTCTCCCTCTTTAACCACTTTTTTTTAAGATTTTATTTATTTATTTGACAGAGAGAGATCACAAGTAGACAGAGAGGCAGGCAGAGGGAGAGAGAGAGGGAAGCAGGCTCCCTGCTGAGCAGAGAGCCCAATGCGGGACTCATCCCAGGACCCTGAGATCATGACCTGAGCTGAAGGCAGCGGCTTAACCCACTGAGCCACCCAGGCACCCCTCTTTAACCACTTTAAACACACCCCTCCTCCTGGCTCGCAAGCAAGCTCTCTTGGGAAAAAAAAAAAAAAAATTCTCTTTTTAATTGAAAAAAAAATTATGAAATCAGCATTAAAAAAAGGTGACAATGGGAAATTATGTCTTTTAAACAAAAAAAAAAAAAAAAAAAAGATGTATTCAAGAAAACCCTGCCCAGACAGATCACAAACTGCTGAAAATCAAAGATAAAAACATCACAAAAGCAGCCAGAAGAAAAATGATGCGTTACTTACAGAGGAGCAATGATTCAAGACTGTGGATTTCTCCCAGTAGGAACGTGTCCATAGCAAAGGGGTTCGTGTGTGAGGGTGCATTTCCGTGTTCCTTTGCCATGTCTCTCAGGAAGTGTGCTTATGCTATCACTGAGCTCAATTTGAAGCAGAACACAGGAAGTGAATTCCATTACCATCTTCTGATCCAGAACAGGATTTGGGGGTTCAATCTGAACCTGACCTCATCTGGCCCCAGAGGGATGCAGGCAGGCAGGAGCAGGTCTCTGATGGTGGGCCTCCTGAGCAGGGGAGCAGGAGAGAAGTCCTGTGGCTTCCTCCCCTGAGGGGACCATGCTTCCCCCTTGGGAACCACAGACTCAGTGGTTGAGCCCAATGGGTTAAGAAAAGGTTAAAGCAGAATCCTTAACATTCTCATTTCCCATTAAAAGGAGACTTTACTGTACTTGGATACTACCAGTCAGCCTCCTCTGGCTTCGCCAGTGGCAGGGGTGAATCATCCAGTGGGTAAAATCAGCAGGAAGAACATTTTTCTGACAGCCTGGCTGTCACTCAGACCAAGGGCAGAGCTACTGCCAACTCTGACACCCATCCCCAGGCAGTAGGCAGTGCAGTGTACCACCCCACCCACCCCAGCTTCCTGACCTGGCTGGGGTCCGCCTGACTTGCAGGCCTAGCTGTCATTTCAGTTCTCAGACTCCACAGCCAGCCCTGACACATAACTGGACAGCCATGGCTTCCTAGCTGAGGGTCAGCAGCTTCTGACACCTAGCAGCCCGGAGCTGGGGGCGGGGAGCTGGACTAATAAGGTCACAGAGGATACTCAAGGCCCGGGAGCTGGCTGAGGTTTCCATCCCCAAGTTCCATGGAAAAGGATAAAAAGCCCTCAGCGAGGACACCTGGGTGGCTCTGATGGTTAAGGGTCTGCCTTCAGCTCAGGTCATGATCCCAGGGTCCTGAGATAGAATCCCGCATCTGGGTCCTTGCTCAGCAGGTAGCCTGCTTCTCTCTGACTGCCGCTTGTCCTGCTTGTACCCTCTCTCTCTCTCACGCGGTCTCTCTCTCTCTCTGACAAATAAATACATACAATCTTTAAGAAAAAAAAAAAAAGCCCTCAGCAATCGAGACCCTGGGAGCCCTGTCCCTCCCTGGCCTCTTCCAGCCCATAGTCCCGCCATCACCCTCCTTCCCCACCCAAGAAGCTGCAAGAGACAAGGCCCAAAGGAGAAGGCTTTTAATACAAAGAGAGCAAGGCCTGGTCTGGGCAAGACTTAAATAAAGGGGAGAAGAGTCAGGAGCCAGCAGCGGGGGGCCTGGGGGCCCTGTGGAGCGGGATGATGCAGACGGAGTTCCGGGCCTCTTTGATGCGCCACCAGCGGCCGAGCCTGCAGGGAACAGAACCCAAGGGGGGCTGAGCCCAGGCCCAGCCCCCACCACCCCACCTGGTGGCCTGGCCAGCACCACCTTCCACCCCTCTCCCCAAGGGTGCCTCATACCTGTGCTCCTGCCCCACCCCAGCCACCAGGAAATCCCCCGAGCTGGAGAACTTTAGGCTATTGATAAAGCCCACCTGAGAAGAGGGGAGACATGAGAAGATGTGAGAACAGATCCATCCTCCACCCCCCTCTGCGGCAGACCCACACCATAGCCCCAGCCTCACAGCCAAGGGCCTGGCCTCGGCAGGCCCAGCTTAAATCCCTGCTCTGCTTCCTGCTACCTGGGTCAGCCCCTGACCCCTCAGGGCTTCGGCCTCCACACCTAGGAGATGGATGGAAAGAGAGTGTTGGCCTCACAGTGAACTTGTGAGGATTTAAGGAGACAGTGTACGCCAAGTACATCACCTATCAGGGTGGCCCAGGGCCTAGCTCCCTGCTGTGCAGTCCTGGAGACCCCATGACTATCACCGAGCCCTGCACAGTCACCAGGTGTCATGGACCATCCTGCCACTCTCCCTTAGGGTGTCCCATGCCCACAGGCTCTGGCTGTGAGATAGCACCAGGCTGCCCGTCACCTCCATGCCTCTGCACACACTGTCCCTGCCTTGTCCCAGCCTTGTTCCCCTGCACCCAGGAAAGGGTGGGGAGTGGAGGAGAGGAAGAAGGAGGAAGAGTTCCCGTCAGGCCCTGCGCTAAGAGCTGGGACTATAAAACAGAGAAGTCCTAGCTGGCCCTGCCCTGAGAAGCCTCCCTTCTGGCAGGAAAAAACAGTAAGGGCCTAAGTCCAGGGGCCACGAGCTCCAGGGCCTCGGCAGTGAGGCAAAGACAAGCTGGGCATTCAAGTCCCACTTACCAGGGGAACGTCGCAGAGCGGGTCAAGCCGCCGGAAGCCCTCCCCGCACTGCCAGAGCTTCACGCAGGAGCTGTGGGAGCCTGGGGGACAGACAGACAGTGAGCACCCCCGCCCCAGTGCCCCACTACCCCCTGCCCACCATCACCCCGTCCTCCTGGCCTCAAAGGGTACCCACCTGTGGCCACCAGGTCCGTGTTGAGCAGGGCCGCCACCGATGACACCCAGAAGGGCTGCTCCAGGCCCTGCTCCCCCCGCAGCCCATGGGCCTCACGCTGCAGGGCGAGTGGCCGCTTCTTGGAGAGGCCCCACAAGGCCACGGAGCTGTGGACAGAGAAGATCATGGGTGAGGGGCTGGGGCAGGGCAGACAGGCCACTGGGCGGAAAGAAAGAAATCACACCACCACTCGGAGAGGTTCCAGGAGGTGAGGCCGAGAGCAGTGACAGTGGTGTGAGGCATCAGAAAGGCAGCTCTTACCCATCGTCTGCGCCCGACACCATGTGCTCCTCATTGATAAGCTGGATGCTGTCGATGGAGCCCCTGGCGAGGAGGAGCAGTGAGGGGCATGGCCCCTCTCCCAGCCCCGCTCCCCCCACTGGGCCCAGTGGACAGCCTTACTGGTGGCCATAGAAGACAAGCTGGGATTCCTCGGGGATCTTCCACACACGCACCGTCCCATCCCGGCCCCCGGCCGTCACACAGCACTCCCGGCTCAGGGCGTCCAGCGCAGCCACGGCATCCTGGTGCCCGAAGCTGTGGGAGATGAAAGGGGCGGGGGGGTAGGATGGGGGTCACACGTGCACTGGCGTGCACATCCACACACCCTCTCTCTGCGCACACTCACAGCGTCTCCACGTAGGAGTTCTCCGCCACGTTCCACACCTTCACGGAGCGGTCGTGGGATGTGCTGTACAGCTGGTGGGTGCCTCTGCGGAATGCCAGACCCTAATACACGGAGAGGGGGCAAAAGGGGACCTGGACTAGGCGGAGGTCAGGCCCAGGGAGGACTTCCTGAAATCAGGTCCCAGCACTGAGCTGCTGTCAAGGAGCCATAAATTGCTGAGCACCACCCCCACCCCCGCCTCCCACCCAGGGCAAGGTCGGTCTCTCCCAGCTCTCCCCCTTTATGTCCTTTATGCACTGCACCGAAGTGCAGGTTGCCAGGGATGGCGACCCTCTGCCTCATTCACCCCATCGCCCCAGCCCAGCCCACTTAGTCGCTCGACAAATGTCCACAGCACCTACCGACACAGCGTCCCGGTGTCCCGTGAACGTGTACAGGTGCCGGCAGCTCTGGGCCTCCCAGATAAGAATGAGCTTGCTGCGGTCACCCGAGGCCTGTGGGGAGAAGGGCAATGGCCACAGGCACCCAGCGCGTGCCCCGGCCTCTTACCCGCCCCCGGGGCCAACCCTGCCTTACAAGGTACTTGCCGTCAGAGGAGATGGCCATGCAGAGGATGTGGCTCTCATGGCCGGGGGGCTGCCCTTCAGCACCCTTCTTGGCTCGTGGGATCACATGGAGCTTCCGTCCACTCTCCACACTCCCTGACACCAGGAGAGAGAGAGGCTACTGGGATGGAGTCTGGGACTGGCCGGCAACCCCTTCCAAGGGCAGAACAGGCCAAAGATTGGGCTGAGCCACTGGGAGCCCCTGCACAGCCCCCTCAGGCTCCTTGTCTGTTACATGGTGACAATAACTCCAAAGGGCAGCCGCGAAACCCCAGGGAAAAGGACAGCAGGTGCTTTAGGACCAAGGCTACAAGTTCTTCCAGTTTCTCCGAAGGGTGGATGAAGACAGAGCTCAGCTGTTGAAGGGAGGGCCCAGGAAGAGTAGAATGCAATCCCGGGGCGGCACGGAGCCTCAGGGAGCTCACAGCCCCACTCCTAGCCAGAAGCTTCCACTGGCACCCAGAAAACACCTCCTTAGGAACCAACTTACCACCAGAAGCCTCCCCCATCGGGCCTCAGTCTGCCCTGATGACTCCCTCCTCACAGACCAGCCCTCCCAAAAGACCACTGGGGCTGCACCCCCACCTAGGTGCTCACTCACACTTGATAATGGTGCAGTCTTTGGCAGCAGAGAAGATGGCCGCGTCATCAGGGGTGATGACCACGCACGTGATGGAGAGCTGGTGCCCCCGTAAGACTCGGATGTCGGCTGGGGCTGGGGCCTGAATCTGGGCAGGAAGGGCTGGGTCACTGCCACAGGGGGCAAGAAGGCCCCTAGACACACACACGCACACATGCATGAACACACCATCCTTTCCCACCACCCTGGCAAGAATCAGACCCTTACCTGATCCCGTCTGCCCAAATGCCCACCATGTTCCGGAGCAAAAACCCCACAGCCTGAGTCCCCAATTAGGCCATCTGCTCACCAACCCACGGGTCCCCTATGATTCACTCTAATCTTACACCAAAGCGCCCTGCCCGCTTACCTCCTTTGCCACCGACTTCTGCAGCCTGCCCCGCTGCTCCAGCTGCACAGAGAGAGAGGGGTGAGCTCCCAGGAGCAGGACCGCCCCCCCCTTCTCTCCCACCACCTTCCCTCCACAACTCACCACGTCCTCCTTCAATCGCCCAGCCACCTGGTCCTCTTCAAACTCCCGGGCCTCAGCCTTCTCCTCCTCTGTGCAAGGACAGGCCAAGTCTGTCAGGTCACCCCGGGCCAAGCCTCCACCTCCTCCTTCCCAGTCCCACCCTACCACCACCTCAGTCCTGGGCCCCACTCGGGCTGCACCCCACAGGAAGTTCGGGCTGCCTTGGGCAAAGGAGACGTCCCCTCCCGCCTAACCCGTCTTTACTGAGAGATCAGGCTAAAGCCCCCTGAAGGTCTGCCCCACTCCCCCACCCCAGGAGGCCCGTTAGTCTCCTGGCCACCCTCCCCCAGGGCAGCCAGCACGTGCAGCTCGGGCAGCCCACCAGGTACCTGCGTCAGTCACCCATCAGGTGGCGGGGGCCACAGCAGGCAGTTGTGGGCACAGGCCCTGCCCCTCACCTGCCCAGCACATGCGCTCACCTTGCTGCCTGAGCTGCTCCAGGTAGAGCTTGGCCAAGCGCAGCTTCTTCTCCTGGGCTGTCTCCTCCAGCTCCTCGTCGTCCTCCTCCTCAGTCCTCCTGGGAGGCAGGCTGTGGGCGGGAAGGGGCTGCCTCTGTGAGGGCCCAGCCTGCCACTGAGACCGTGCCTCCTCGCTGCTTCCCCTGCCATTCACTGCCCCCAACCCTGCTAACCCTCAGGGCCAATGATTACCCATGCAGAAAACTGAAAGCCGTGACTTACCAAACTGAAAAGACCCACCCAGTGCCCGATAAGAGGGTGAAAAGAGACACAAAACCCAAAAGGATCACTGCGAAATCTCTCAACTCTAGAGGGAGAAAGCAGGTTCCACAGGCTGCTGAGAAAAGGTCTCATACACAGTGTTGCCGGAATCAACGGCAACACTGAAAGCAGGCCGACAGAGGATCCACACACACAAAATCCTCAAGGGCACTGTGAACCCCTGGAAGCTCATGCCAGTTAAACCACCGATGACCAGCGAAGATACTGTCAGATGCACAAGGTGCCACAGGACTTGTCTCTTTTAAACCTGACTAAAGGATGGAGGCCGTGCTCACTACACAAAAGGGTAAGCTAAGAATGAGAAAGGCATAGGAGACAGGGAATAGGAGAGCCAACATGGAAAGCTGAAAAGGCAGATTCCAGAATCACGAACCCCCCTAGACCGCAGAGCAGCAACCAGTCCAGATCCAATAAAAGGACCCAAGAGGCAGACACTCTGGGACATCACAGTCTCACCCCCAATGCTACGGTACCAGCCTCTACCTTGAGGATGGGATTCCAGATGCAACTTAACTGGTCTTGTGCTGGTCAAGGTGCTGCTTTCCCTTCCATGCCCCATCCCTGAACCAGCTGGGAGCATTCACTTCACTCAAGACACAGCCTACCGGGACTTGCTCTTGGGAGCTAGAGGTGGGTCACAGGAACCGTCCCCTGATCACGTGCCTGAGGATACCTATTCCCTGTCAAATGCCCCAACCGTTTCCCAGGACTCATTTATGACTTCGCCCACAATGTTCCCAGATGGGACCTTGGAAGCCAAGGCTAAACCAGGCCCCAGAGACCCCTTAGTACCTGGTGCCCAGAAAGCCTTCAGCCAACAGGGTTGGTGCTACCTTTCCTTTATCCAGCTAAGGTAAGAACTTCTCCTCAGTTTACCTAAACTAATCAATCCATTATTGAGGGGTTCACACATAGGAGAAAGAACTTTAAAAAAAAAAAGCAAAGGAAGCAAAACACTGTATGAGTCCACTCATATGATGTTCTGGAAAAGGCAAAACTCTAGGGTCAGTAGTTAGCAGGGGCTGGAGGTGGGGAGAAACTGACCACAAAGGAGCAGGGGGGATTTCTGGAGCGTGATGAAACGCTTCTACACCTTCATAGTGACGGCAGTTACACAACTGTGTTTGTCAAAACTCACAAACTGTACACTAAAAAAAGTGAGCATTACTGTATGTAAGTTATGCCTGAATGAAAAAATGAAAAGGAGGAGGAAGAAGAGGTGGAGAAGGGAAGGAAGGAAGGAAAGCACAGAAATGATTAACTCAAGTCAGAATGCAGAGATGGGGCTTCTAAGCTTCTGCAAATGGTCTACCAAGCTCCTAACCCAGGTGGTGGGCACACAAAGCTTCATCACTTAACCCTTGCTCCCTTTGTCCAAACACATTTCATTGAGTCCTTCTGTATCTCACAGTTCACAACACATTTTTTAAACATTTAAAAGTATTCTGTGGGCGCCTGGGCATTCAGTGGGTTAAGCCTCTGCCTTTGGCTCAGGTCATGATCTCAGGGTCCTGGGATTGAGGCCCGCATCGGGCTCTCTGCTCAGCAGGGAGCCTGCTTCCCCCTTCTCCCTCTGCCTGCCTCTCTGCCTACTTGTGACCCCTCTCTCTGTCAAATAAATAAATAAAATCTTTAAAAAAAAAAAAAAAGTATTCTGCACATTCTGCACAGGGCCAGGCACACCCACCCACAGTGACCTTAAAAGTAAGTATATGAAGTCTTTCTGTGAGCAGGTCAAGGCCAGCATGTGCTCACTGTTAGAAGCTGAATTTCCAAAGCGAACTCTTAGGGAAGGCCCCAGGATTCCTTGGTATGACAGCCTCTGTTCCACAGGCTCAGGCCTGACACCTTGTTAGCCTCCTTTGAAACCCTGAAACATGCCCCACCCCTAGCACCTGCAGAATGAGGAAGATATTCAAAGCCCTCCCCCACCTGGACAGGGCCAACACCTGCCTTTCCATCCTCTTCATCTCCCACTCCCACACACGTAAAGTCCTAGACTTTTCTCCACTCCCTGAATGTCCTCCCTGCCTCTACCTGAGGGATTCCTCCTCATCTCTCCAAGCCCTATTTAAATGTTCCCTCCCCAGTCTCCAGAATACAGAGCTGTAGAATACACATCCCATCACAACACATTTTGTCTTCACCTGCCTGCTCATCTCTGTATTCTCAAGAGTAAAGCCAGTGCCTGGCATATGTTGAAAGCAACTGTAAAACTGTGGGAAAACAGATGAAGAACTAGCAAGCATTTCTTGCATCCCTCTCCCCTTACCAGCTGGCCCAGTCTGTGCTCAGGTCCCTGCCATGAACCAGGGAGGTCTCACTGGTCTCCCCTTGGGACTGGGGATTCTCCCCACACAGAGACCCTGCAGGGAAGTCGATGAGACTTCTCCCATCTCCTCAAAACGAGTCCTACTCATCAGTGTCAGAAGTGGAAAAAAGAGCCAAGCTCTAAGAGCCAAAAAGGCAGGAGACATGGGTTCTCCGCCCAGCTCTGCCCCGACTCCCTGGGCCTCACTGTTCACTTCGCCTGGGTGGAAGGGAGCTCACCTCTCACTCTCAGAGTCACTGGAGATCTCCTCATTCATCTTGCCACCTCCCTTGGACTTGCCCCGGTCCCCGGCAGAGTCGGTCTGAAAATTAAATAATCCTTTCATTGGTCAGGGGTCCCAACCATCCCGGCACGGAGCAAGCGCCCCTTCCGATCTCTCGAGGGCCGTGGGCCTAGGAAAGGCGGTGGTACCCCGGCTCAAGTGCGAGTTCTTTCAGGATTTAGCCCACGGAGAGAGAGACGAAGCTGACTCCAGCTGGGAGGCCGAAAAGAGAGCCGCGGAGGAGCCCGGGGCCCGAGTGTCCCGTAAGGAGTGACGGTGGTCAGCCCCCGTAAGCGGGACCGACTATGGCCCGCAGAAGCTCCAGGCTCACCTTTCGCCGCCGCTTGCCGGTCCCTGCACCCGCCCCCGGGGCCGACCTTCCCCGCTTTCGAGCCGCGGCTGCTGCCGACATGCTGCCGAATCTGAATGTAGCGGCCACCACGGAGAACTCACGTGGCTGCTAAACCCCGGAGGTCTGGCAAGACTCCGCTCCCCGATAGGTTCCCACTGGCCCGCGGGTCCCGCCTCCCATAGCCCCATTGGGTCCTTCTGTAAGCTCTGTCACGCCCCCCAAGCGCCCATAGGATAAATGCTCGTGGCCACGCCCCCAAGAGTTCCCACAGGCTCCCGCGCCAGGCTCCAGTAGGAAGCAAGCCTCTCCAGGAGCTTCCGGCCCAGGGCTATAGCGCATGCGCCTTGCTGCGGGCTGACGTCCAAGGGCCGGTGGGACCAGAAGGGCCTTCTCTGTGTTTGCGGTCTTTGGACGCTGGGAGGCGTCAGAGATGCAGGCTTCCTTGTCTCGGAGGGTGACTCCTCCCCATCGGGGCTGGAGCCAGGATGAACCATTCTGGCACGAGATAGCCGGGAGGAATCTAGGCTGCCCGGAGAACGGGAGGCAGTGTCTGCAGCTGGGCTCAAGGTCACCGGGCAACCGGCGGACACGTATTGCGTACCTCAGGCCAGACAAGCGGCGCTAAGGACGCGTCAGTCCCCTGGGCTGCTCTGGCTGTATTCTGATCAAGTGTCCACCGGTGCATGGGACAGGCTGTTGGCCTCCGCCTGCCCAGCCTCTGACTCACTTGACTGGTGGCCAGATAGCTGGAAAACCACACCCCCAACCCCGCGCTGCCCCTGCTTCTATATCTGGCATTTGTAGGGAAATCACTCTCCAAGTCATGCCTAAGTTTACAGAGGGTTGCTGGAGAAGGCCCTAGAACTGCAACTGCTGTGGGGGTCCTGATACTAGACCTGTGGCTGCCATCTCTCCCAGGTCCCTGCTTCTCTTAGGTGAGTGCTCTGTGATCCTACCTACAGCCCTCTGCAGGGCAGGGCAGGGCAGGACCAGGTGTGACTGGTGCTTGCCCTAGGGCAGTTCAAGGCCACTGATCTCAGACCCTGACTGGCACCCCAGAACTTTTGGACCCCTTGGGAAGGGTTTCTGGGCCACTGGGTACCAAGTTCTAGAGGGACAGATCTGCCCCAGGAGTGTGGCTCTTGGGAGCGGCTGTCCACTCTCCTCCATAGTTGGGATGACTCAGCCCAGTAACCATGCCAGGTCCATCTGAGTCAGCTGAGACAGGGAGGAGCAGGCAGTAACCAGAGGGAGGAGGAGCCCAGAAGCAGGAAGAGGTTCTCTTTTCACTTTTCCCTCCCTCTTCAGAACACTGGATTGCTAGAGAGGGTAGGGAACCGTTCTTCCTTGCCCCGAGGGCAGACTGGACGGGGCTCCTGGCCTGGGTCATGTGAATTGGGAAAGGGAAAGGGAACTGATGCAGAGAGCTGGTTTTGGTTTTGGTCTGGGTCAGGGAATGGGGAAATGGGAGGCAGTGGGAGGGGGCTGTCACCAAAGGGCAAACCCAGACAGGGGCAAGTTGGTGTTACGCCAGTCAGGTGGGATGCAGAGGCCATGAAGCCTGAGGGTCCCCTCTGTGCCCCAGAAGAGCCATGGCTCCAAAGCGCAAGTCCCAGGTGCCACATGAGGGCCCTGACAAAAAGCAGGGGCGGCAGGGGGCAGAGGAGGAGGACAACTTCCGCTCCACTGCGGAGGCTCTCAGAGCTGCACCCACAGAGAAGCACACAGTTCGAGTGGACCCAGCATGCCCACTCAGCCACAGCCCTGGAACCCAGGTAAGCTGTAGTCTCCATCCAGAGTTGGCACCTACTCCTTCCTAGGTTCAAATACACTCAGACCTGCTCCCCTCCTCACTGGGGCTTGGATCTGGCCAGGTAGCTCAGGGTCCCAAGTAAGCTATGTCCCCCCAAGACCCCAAAGGTCAGGTAGAGCTATGTCCTATCATATCTAGGCAGGTCATTTCTGCTCTTCAGACTCCAGGGCAAGCTCCTGAGCTTCTCCGGCCTCCCCTGCCACACTTAAGGCAGGACTTTGACCCCCTCAGTCTTCCCAGGACTCACCTATATTCCCTAAAGCAGCCCCACAGGACCATGTCCCCCTAAGATCTCTTGCATGGCAGGGTTGTATTCCTGTGAGACCCCCAGGGCAGAACAAATGTCTCCTTCTGATTCCCTAATATAGGGCACACCCACGTCCTTCTAGAACTCCCCCCAACTGCCTGAGTTTAATCATGTCCCCTCAGATCGGGTCCCCCAGGGCAGAACCATGACACCCTCAAGCCTTCCCTGACAGAGACTTCTCTGATGCCCTCAGTGCCACCTGACTCCTGTCAGCATCAGATCCCTGTCTGTGCAGGCAGGTACCCTGTCCCACCCAAGGGCAGCCCAAGCGGGCCTGCCCTCCCCACGCCCCTCTGGCCCTAGGTGCATGAAGACTATGCCTGCACCCTCAACCAGACCAACATTGGAAGCAACAACAACAAGTTCTACATCATCCAGCTGCTGGAAGAGGGTGACCGCTTCGCCTGCTGGAACCGCTGGGGCCGTGTGGTAAGTGCCGCCACCTTCCTCCCCTGTACTCTCCTTCTCCCCACCTCTCCCTGCTCGACACATGCGCCCTGCTCCCCAGTGTCTCCACAGCTTATTTGGCTGCTGACTCTACACCCTTTCCACCTGTGACTGCCCCGGAGGCTCTTGGCACGGGGCCCTGCCGAGCAGAGGCCCGCCAGTGCTCATAGCCAGCCAGTGGCAGGCACACCCCTGAAGGTTGTTGGTTGCAGGGAGAGGTGGGCCAGTCAAAGCTCAGCTACTTCAAGTTACTGGAGGATGCAAAGAAGGACTTTGAGAAGAAATTTCGCGACAAGACCAAGAACAGCTGGGCGGAGCGGGACCACTTTGTGGCCCACCCGGGCAAGTACACGCTCATCGAAGTGCAGGGAGACAATGAGGCCCAGGAAGCCGTGGTGAAGGTGACATGGCCAGGAGGGTGGCAGGGCCTGGGACAAGGGTGGGGACTGGAAGGAGAGACCCAGCCAGTTAGCTTCTACCACTATCCAGTTGTGTGACCTTAGGCACAGACCTCCACTCTCTGGCCTCAATCTGACCGATCTTTCTCTCATGCCAGGCTCTGCTCTGGCTATGCCCAGCAGCTCCCACCATCCGTGACCTCTCCCCCTAGGTGGACGGAGGCCCAGTGAGGAGCATGGTGCAACGTGTGCAGCCCTGCTCCCTGGACGCAGCCACACAGAAGCTCATCACCAACATCTTCAGCAAGGACATGTTCAAGAATGCCATGACCCTCATGAACCTGGGTGAGGGAAGAGGGGCCAGGCAGGGTGGCGGGGGCCCTGGGGGACCCGATCTGAGGGGACATAATTAAACTCAGGCAGTTGGGGCCAGGCAGGGCGGCGGTGGGGGAGCAGGGCTGCAGGGTTGAGTGTCCCCCCGCTCTCTGCCCACCCCATGCCCAGATGTGAAGAAGATGCCCCTAGGGAAGCTGAGCAAGCAGCAGATCGCACGGGGCTTCGAGGCTTTGGAGGCCCTGGAGGCTGCACTGCAAGCCCCGGCGGATGGTGGCCTCAGCCTGGAGGAGCTGTCCTCCCACTTCTACACTGTCATCCCCCACAACTTCGGCCGCAACCGGCCCCCACCCATCAACTCCCCTGAGCTCCTGCAGGCCAAAAAGGACATGCTGCTGGTGAGGCTTGGGGGGTGGGGCAAGCAGTGGGGCAGACAGACAGACGGGGCAAAGGAGATGGAGGGGACAGATGGTCAAGAAGGCCCAGGGAGGTGGATGGAATGGGTAGCCAGAAGGACAAGGGAGGGGAAGGCCAGACTGATGGATGGGGTGGGGTGCACAGGCGGACAGACAGGTGGGGTGGCCACCATCCCAGTCATGTGGGAGGGAGGATGCTGGCAGTCACATGGACCCACAAGCTTCCTGGGCTCATCACTCTAGGTGCTGGCAGACATCGAGCTGGCCCAGACCCTGCAGGCAACCCCCGAGGAGGAGAAGGTGGAGGAGGTCCCACACCCACTGGACAGAGACTATCACCTCCTAAAGTGCCAGCTCGAGCTGCTGGACCCAGAGGCACCCGAGTACAAGGTGGGCCCTTCCCCCAGAGTCACTGTCCCTCTGCCCATCCGCCCTCCCAGTATGCAGGGGAACTGCCTGCCCTTGGCCTTCTCTCCCTATGCCCGCAGGGCCTGAGGAGAGCTCTGGGACCAGAGGTGGCAGTAGGGGTCTGTCCACACATCTCCCTCCCTTGGCAGCCAGCTTCTGCTTTTCCTGCAGGTGATCCGTACCTACCTAGAGCAGACTGGCAACAGCTACAGGTGCCCGGCTCTTCAACACGTTTGGAAAGTGAACCGAGAAGGGGAGGTGAGGGAGAGTCCCCGCCAACACATTTTCCTCACTACCTGCCCCTTATGGAGATGACCTTGGCTTATATGCCCATCAGCATGTCGGGCTGGCAACTCCTCAGCTTCCTCCAGGCCCAGGTCTTCTTGTGCACGCGTGTGTGAGTGTGTGTGATTGGCAGGAGGGGCCCTGGGCCTCAGTCACACACACAGCAGTTCAGGGAGAAGCACCTGAGCTTAGATAGCGTGACCCTCCCTGTTCCCCACCCACCCAGGGAGACAGGTTCCGGGCCCATTCCAAGCTGGGCAACCGGAAGCTACTATGGCATGGCACCAACGTGGCCGTGGTGGCCGCCATCCTCACCAGTGGGCTCCGTATCATGCCTCATTCTGGCGGCCGTGTTGGCAAGGGCATCTATTTTGCCTCCGAGAACAGCAAGTCCGCCGGCTACGGTGAGGTTATCCCACAGGGCTAAGACCCCAGCCAGCATGGAACACGAGGGAGGACTAGCACTTACGCAACTCACAGTGGATCCAGGAGAGGAATCTTTGAGTGGCTTGACCGGAGTGCTCAGCGGGGCATCCTGGGGGCTGGGGGCGGGGCGGGGCGGGGGACTCAGAGGAAGTGCAGCTGCACAGAGACAGGTGAGATGCCAGGATGAGCATGCCAGCCACAGGTGGGGGTGAGGAGGGGTGGTGAAAGAGGAGGCTTGGAGGTCAAGGAGCTAGGAGGTGACACAAAGCCTGGGGGTGCTGCAGCAGGTCAGGACCTCTGCGCACAGCCTGATGATAAAGATCTGAGATATTGCCTGGGGTGTACGGGAGCAAGGGTGGGCAGGACTGATGTTCTAGGGTATCCAAGGTTGCCTAAGGCCAAGGGGTCCACCAGGAGGGAAGAGGAGTCTACCTAAGAAGGAGTAGAGGGTGGTCTTGGGAGAGCCAGTGCAAGAGGGGTCCCAGGGTAGGGGGTGGAAGATGCCACTGGAAAAATCAGCAGAACATGGCAGAGAGAAAAGGCATCTCCCTTGGATTTGGTCACTGGGAGCCACTGTTGACTTTGGAGTGGGGGGCAGGGGCTGCAGCCAGAACAAGGGGCGTTTTTAAGGCTGCAGGAAGAGTGGACACTTTCTGGACTGGGTCAACAAAGCCAGAGGAAATAATAACTCAGCAAAGCGGGGGCCAGGGAGGCAGGTAGGAGGGCCAAGCTCCCCATGCTGAGCTTCCCTGGGTCCCCCAGTTACTGGCATGTCCTGCGGAGCCCACCAACTTGGCTACATGTTCCTGGGGGAGGTGGCACTGGGCAGAGAGTACCACATCACCATCGATGACCCCAGCTTGAAGCAGCCACCCCCTGGCTTCGACAGTGTCATTGCCCGAGGCCACACAGAGCCTGGTGAGTCCCAAAAACCTGGACGGGCCTGAGGATAAAGGCCTGGGGCTGAGCTAGGGGACTAGGACGCCTTCAGGAAGGAGGTGGGCAGGGAGGGGGCTGTGGAGAGGGGGAGAAAGAAGCAGGCTTCCTTACTAGCCATTTACTTTATGGCTGGACAAACATTTGATGCTTCAACATATCACTCCTGGGCATCCAGGAGGGCTTCAAAGAAAAGGTGTTAATCACTGAGCATTAAAAGGTAAGTAGACATTTCCCTGGCAGAGAAATGGGGCAGATATTCCAGGCAGAAGGCCCAGCCTATGTGGTGGTCTGGAGGTTGCAAGGTGGGAATGAGCAGGTATTCCCCGTGGCAGAAGTGGACAGCATAAGGGGCACAACTTACTGGTAAAGCCAAGGATTAGGGACCCTTGAGTCACCCATGGCCCTTGCTGTGCCTTGCAGATCCAACGCAGGACACCGAGCTGGAGCTGGATGGTCAGCGAGTAGTGGTGCCCCAGGGCCGGCCTGTGCTCTGTGCAGAGTTCAGCAGCTCCCAATTCTCCCAGAGCGAGTATCTCATCTACCAGGACAGCCAGTGTCACCTGCGCTACCTGCTGGAGGTTCGCCTCTGAGCTCTCTGCCTAGTCCTGTCCCTGGGGTCTGCTGGCAGCTAAACCATCAGCCTTAACCTTCCTGCCCATCCTTGGTGCCTCCAGATCTCCCTCTTGTGTCCCAGACAATGATCCCTTCCCCAGTCCTTGCTAGCCCTGGCATTGCCATGGCCCCAGATTCTCGCCTCCTAAGGTCATGGGCGTGATGGACTGCCGTTATTACTGGGGCACAGATACAGCCACCCGTTCAAGGTAGAGGAGCACAGGCTGACAGTGGGTGGAATCCCACATCCACCTGGGCTGTCCACCTTGACCCAGATTGTCTGTCTGAGAGGTGCGAGCACCAGAGGAGGCTGAACTTCAAGCATATATAGCAAGTTTATTAAATATTATATCCACTCACTCCCTGACCTCCGCTTGTCTGTGCCACAGCTGCACTAGACATGGGCTTCCTTCTCTCACTGGGGACCCACCACAACACACAGCAGCCCCAGCCCCACTCTAGGGAGCGAGCAATCACAAGGGTGATGTGGGACATGGACAAACACACACACACACACACACGCACACACACACACACATCCATCTACGTCCATGTCTGCAACACATGGCCTCCTGATCATTGAACCTTCAAAGGGGATGCTGACCAGTTCAGAACTATTGGATATTTGGGGACCCACCTGGTGATGCCGCCTTTTAGCCCAGACACACCCTGGCAAATCAAACATTCTTCAGGTCTTGGCACCGAACACCCACATGTATCTTATATGCAACTGTTATTAACAAGTTTGGCATATAGCCAAGGGGTACCACTCTACAATCATGACAGGCACACCAGCCACCCTCTCCCAGGTAACCCTATCCCCAAATGGGGGTACGGGTGCTAGAGAGCAGGTCCGGGTCCCATCTGGGATCACACACTGCACTTAGTTGTCATGCCTCTTGTGTCTCCTTCAGTCTAAAACCATTCTCGGCCCTTTTCCCTTCATAACTTTGAGGTTCTTGATACGAGAGGGGACAGACTAGTTGTACAGAATATCTCAAGATTTGGGTTTGTCTGGTGTTTGGTCATGGTCAGTTTCGCGCATTGCTTTTTGGGCAGGAATGTGACCTACGTGATGTGTCTTTGGGGCATTATACCCACGGGGACAAGTCCCATTCTCGGTGGTGTTAATTTCGATCTCTCGTGGCATCCACCAGCTGTCTCCACCTGAAAGTCAACCGTTTTTCCTGTTTGCAATGAATCTGTAAACTGCGGGAAAATATTTTGAGATGTAAGCGCCCCGTCCTTCCTGGATTTTCACCCATTGGCTTTAATATCCATCGATGATTTTTAACTGAAATAGACGACTTAAATCAATTTTTGCTAAGATGGTTGCAAACAGTAGTTACCTAACTCCCTCATCTCTTTTATATTCATTAATCACTATCCCCTTTCTTCATTACCCGTATGGACTTGTGGATTCTTATGCAATGGGTTATAATCCATTACTGTAATTATTCTGATCTTCAAAATGTCCCAGATTTTGCCAGCAGAAGGTTTTTCGCGCTCTCAGATCTACATCATTTTTTGAGCACTTCCTTCCTTTCTGGCATCACAAAATGTTCCAGGCTCATCTCGTGCAAACCTGAAATCAGCCATTTCTCCAAGGAGCCCTGGTTCCCTAGAGCAGGAAATGGTATTTAACATCCAAGATTTGGGCAGTAGGTACGTTCCTTGGTACTGCGGTGTCATTGCTTTCAAGGCCTTGTAGCAAAGAGAGCTAGGAAATACGTATATGTAAATAAGGGAACACATCTATCCATGTCTATTTCTCCAATTCCAGTGCAACACAGAGTTCTTCCATTCTCCCCCAAATGTATACTTAAAATGCCTCCTTTCTGTCACAGGAACAACCTTGGTTTCCATCAACCTTAATTATATTTACTTACTGCTTAATCCCACACACAAAGGAGTTTCAGAATTGCTACATCCATACCATTGTGAAAACCGAAGTTTATAAGCTGAGCTCATGATGTACTGAATCTTTCTTAAGACTTATCTTTTAAGCTGAAGGTCAATGGTCAACGGCGCAGTTTGGGCACAAGTTCAAATGTTACTTGGATGGGCCATTTATTTCTCTTCAGTATGGTTGTTCTACACTTGAAGTATAGGGAGGTTCATTTGTTTCTGTTTATAATTAACTCTTAGGGGGTTTTCCTTGTCTTATTTGATGGGTTTTTTTCAATACATAGAACATTGACATAGTTCCAGAAAGTCTAATCTTTCGGACAGAAACGTGTGCTCACAAGAGTGTCCTTCTCTAGCCTTTCACTCCATTTCCACCCACCTGCTGCAGTTTCCGGTTTATCCTTCCCACATTTCTTTTTTTTTTTTTTAATCCTTCCCACATTTCTTTGTGCAAATTAGAACAAAACAACAACGATGATGACAACAACAAAACACCAAAACAAAACAAAAGCAAAAAGCCAAAAAACAAAAGCTACAAAGTGTCCTATTATCCCCCCGTTTTTAACTTAGTTGGAATACTTCAAAGGGAGCGTGAACTCTCCACCCCACCATAGTCTCCATCCCTCCCTATCGCCTTCCCCCAGTCCATTCTTCTCATTTGCTATTCCCACTTGGTCCTGCTGAGCCCTCCCCAGGCCCCGGGTGCTCAGGCACTGTCCCAGGCCTGCAAGCCCAGCTGGGCAGAGAGAAGAGGAAAATGGGAAGGCATTGGATTTCCCCTTATTCTGAACTAAGACCTCAAAAATCCAGCTTCACCTCCTAGAGACGAAAGCCCACGTTTAAGTTGTGGCCAAGCACAGAAATGGTGCCTGTGTAGACAGAGCCCAGGAAGCAAGTGACCTGGGTTCCAGGTACAACTCAGCTGTGTGATCTGGGACACATTCCTTACCTCTCTGGGCACCAGCCTTCTCATCTGAATAATGGAGAATTGGACCAGGCCCTTCAAATTCCAGCAGGAAATGAGTCAAATCTGGAGGCCCATGCCCTGGTGGCTACCATCTAGCTCTGTACAATGCTGATAGTGTGCCCAGGGTGGGTTCTAGGGGCCCAAAGACAAAATCCCGGCTCTCGGGCACCTACAGGCAGGGACAGCAGGCTCTAAACAAGCATGTGCAGAGAGCAGAAATTCACTGAGTGGGGAAAGTGCCCCGAAGAAAAAGAAAGCAAGGTAAAGAATTAGTGATGGGAAGGTGGGGGCATTTTAGGAAAGATGGTCCCCAATGGCCTCCTCTCTCAAGCAGCACCCTGAATTAGGTGAGGGACCAACAAGTCCCGGACAGATCTGAGGGAAGCGTGTTCTGACAGAGGAAACAGCACACATGGGAAGATCCTGAAGGGGAAACCAGTTTGATCTACTGGAGAACCAGCAAGATGACTGCTATGGCTTGGAAGTATGGTCAGCAAGGACTGTGAGGTCAGAGGGGTGGAAAGAAGGCCACCTGAGCACCGAGGAGCTGAGAGTCTAATCTGATGACGGGAAGTTCTTAGAAAGATGACAGCAGGGTCATGACATGATCGGATTTGTTTTTAGAGGGAACCACTTTAGCTACTCTGTGGAGAGTGGACTGGAGGGTGTGTCAGTCAAGATCCAGTCAGTGGGGAGGTGGGTGGGGGATGGGGTAGCTGGTTGATGGGCATGGAGGAGGGCACGTGATGTAATGAGCACTGGGTGTTACATGCAAATGATGAATCGTTGAACTCTACCTCTGAAGTTAATAACACACCATATGTTAATTAACTGAATTTAAATAAAATATATATATTTTTTAAAATCTGGACAGCAAAGCTGAAATCACCCTCGGGATTCCAGACAAGGGGAATCTGATCGAGGAGAGAAACTGAGCTATCAAAGGGGATGGTGGGATGAGCCAAAGATTAGCAAAGATTAGCTGCTACCACCCTTGGGCTGGAAGGATAACGGAAGGCAATGGTATTCCACTGTGCAGAGGCCTGGGTCTCCCTGCAGACCCCTAGCCACAGAGGGGGCTGCCTGAAGGAAAGAGAGGCTGTCCTCCGCAGAGGTAGACCCAGAGCCCCAGGCTGAGCATGAGAGGGAGAATACCTTGGCTTCCTCCCTCCTTCCACCTTCCAGTCTTCCGCTGGTAACTTCTATTGGCTGAATATGCCCAAAAACCAATGGCAAAGGAACCTGGGAAGTACAGTTCCCTGGAAGGCGGAGCACTGGGGAAGACTGGGGAAGGGTCTGGGGACAAACAGGCAAATGATCAGAACAAGGTGCAGAAGCAGAGGCCAGGAGACCAGTTGGGAGGATGCTGAAGTGGGTCAGTGTGAGGTGCTGGTGGCTGGGACCATGGGAATCGTGGTAGAGCGACGTGACCGGATTCACAGATACTGATGGATTGGGTGTGGGGCCTGGGGGAAGGGAGGCATCCGTGAAAACTTCTGAGATGGAGTTTGCTGAGCTGGGGGAGACCGCCAGGAGCATGTTGGGGAGGGCTCAAGAGTCATGGTTCTGTTTTGGACATGGGACATTTACGGGGCCCAATAGTCAAAGTACTAAGGGAGACGATGGAAGGCCTGGGGAGAGAAAGGAGCTTCAGATACAAGCCAAGCCATCAGGGTATAGGTGGGGTGTTGACAAGAGACTGGGTGACTTCACCGAGCATATGCCCCATTGGAGTCACATGGCTTTCCCTGAGCCAACACATTGGCTGTGTAGGATGTCGTACACGGACTGCCCAGGACTGGCTTCTGTGCCTTATCAGGAGAACGGAGGGTAGGGATCTTGCCCACCCAAATCATAAGCTCTGAGCGTTGGGGTGGGTGGTTTCCTAAAGAAAACTCAGGGTGCTCCTAGCAGAAGGGGACTGGTTTGCTAACAGCAAAAGGAATACCAAACAAAACACAGCAGTCAAGGGGCACCTGACTGGTTCAGTAGGTAGAGCATGTGATTCTTGTCCTCGGGATTATGGGTTCAAGCCCCATGTTGGTTATAGAGCCCACTTTAGATAGATAGATAGGTAGATAGATAGATAAAAAGTACTCAGCAAGACATTAAAAAAAAAAAACAGCAGTTTGAGATGGTTAACTACACGTAGCATGGTGGGCATTTTGTAATGTATAGAATTGTCGAATCACTATGTTGTACACCCAAAGTTATCTGTAATATTGTATGTCAACCATACATCAATTAAAACAAAAACTGTGGGCTGCCTGGGTGGTTCAGTCAGTTAAACGTCTGTCTATCCCAGGACCCTGGCCATGATCCCGGGGTCCTGGGATGGAACCCCACGACAGGCTCGCTGCTCAGCGGGGAATCTGCTTCTCCCTCTGCCTCTGCCCCTCACTGCCCCCGCCCCCCACTTGTGTTCTAGCTCTCTCGCAAATAAATCAATAAAATCTTTAACAAAATAGAAAACAGCTGTTTCCCCAAAGCCTACTTTCATTAACTCTACACGGTATCATGAAGCACCTATTCTGTGGCAAGCTAATCCGGGTTGGGAGCCTACTATGCACCAAGGCCTATGATTTTTTTTCCCCTCACCTTACCTAGTTTCCTCTCTGAGACAACTAGCCCTCCTGGAGCCCTCCCTGCTTCAGCACTTGTCTCGCTGGTACCTCAGTTTCCCCTCAGGACAAAGGCTGAATAATCTGATTACTCCCACTGATGGAGATGAGAGGGGAGAGCATGTGGAGGGCTACTTCCCACCCCAGGGAAAGACAGAGCAGGGTGGGGCAGACTCTAAAGCCCACATTCTGATGTCCTCAGACTAGACTCCAGCCTGTGCCTGCTCTGGGGCCCCCTCCAGAGGCACCCGAAGCACTTCCACAGCACAGCCTCCCACCAGCAGCTGGCAGCTGCTAGGACCCAGGGGGCTGGTGCCAGGCCCTGCCCCTCCCTTGCCAGCTCTGTGTGTCTCTAAAGGGCAACAGCAGAGTGTCAGCCAGTACCATCTCCAGCAGAAGCTGAGTTGCCGGGACAGAGGAGAGAGCTGAAGTCCCAGCCTTGCACCTCTCCATGGGGCCAGCCAAGCCCCTGTGAGAGGATGGCAGCCTGGGCAACGGAGCCAGCGCGGCGGCTGCCTCCGAGGCGAAGGGCCAGAGAAGCAAGGGACAGGTGATGGGAAGGGGGGAGGGCGGATGCTCCGTTTCTCTCTCTGCAGCCCAGCACCGGGTGAAGCCTGAGCGCTCGAATGGCAAACACCACAGGGCTGAACACCTCAGAAGTCGCAGGCTCAGTGGGGTTGATCCTGGCGGCCGTCGTGGAGGCAGCAGCCCTGCTGGGCAACGGCGCGTTGCTGGTCGTGGTGCTGCGCACGCCGGGACTGCGCGACGCGCTCTACCTGGTGCACCTGTGCGTCGTGGACCTGCTGGCGGCCGCCTCCATCATGCCGCTGGGCCTGCTGGCCGCGCCGCCGCCCGGGCTGGGCCGCGTGCGCCTGGGCCCCGCACCGTGCCGCGCGGCGCGCTTCCTCTCGGCGGCGCTGCTGCCCGCCTGCACGCTCGGGGTGGCGGCGCTGGGCCTGGCGCGCTACCGCCTCATAGTGCACCCGCTGCGGCCCGGCGCGCGGCCTCCGCCCGGCCTGGTGCTCACCGCTGTGTGGGCCGCCGCGGGGCTGCTGGGCGCGCTCTCCCTGCTCGGGCCGCCGCCCGCGCCGCCCCCGGCCCCCGCGCGCTGCTCTGTCCTAGCGGGCGGCCTCGCGCCCTTCAGGCCGCTCTGGGCGCTGCTGGCCTTCGCGCTGCCCGCCCTCCTGCTGCTCGGCGCCTACAGTGGCATCTTCCTCGTGGCGCGCCGCGCGGCCCTGCGGCCCCCGCGACCCGCGCGCTTCTCCCGGCCGCGATCCGACTCTCTGGATAGCCGCCTCTCCATCCTGCCGCCGCTCCGGCCTCGCCTGCCTGGGGGCAAAGCCGCCCTGGCCCCGGCGCTGGCCGTGGGCCAGTTTGCAGCCTGCTGGCTGCCTTACGGCTGTGCGTGCCTGGCGCCCGCCGCGCAGGCTGCAGTGGCCGAGGCGCCCGTCACCTGGGTGGCCTACTCGGCCTTCGCGGCTCACCCCTTCCTGTATGGCCTGCTGCAGCGCCCCGTGCGCAGGGCACTAGGTCGCCTCGCCCGTCGGGCACTGCCTGGGCCCCCGAGGGCCTGCACTCCGAGGACCTGGCACCTGCGGGCGCTTCTGCAGCGCCTCCCGGGCTGGTCACAGAGCCCTGCCCGGGGCCCTTCCGGAGCACCAGAACAAGCCCCAGATTTGCCAAGAGGGGGGAGAGCCTGAGCATGCCAGGGGCCACCCAAGAGGAGATCGGTCTCCCATGCTGAGCTGAGGCTGGAGAAAGGATAGTGGTATCAGGAGCCCATCCAACCTCCTACACAGTTCCGGGCAGGTGTCCTGCCTGGATTCCTGGCTCTGGAACCTGGGAAAGGGGGCCTGCAGCCTACCAAGAGGCTTCTGGGAGATAGGAATCCTGGGTTCTGGATCCCTACTCTACAGAGTCTTATATACAGACCTACCCTTAGCCAGACCCGCATTCCCATCTGTATCCTGGACTGTCTCTAAGGGCTCCTTCAGCTTAGGTGGTTTGGACACTCATGGATAGTCCCCAGCCCAAGGAAGGAGAGAGGAGGTGAGCTGAACCGAGAAGAGGACCCTAAGGGCTTACAGCCAAAGGGATGGACCAAGCAGGGCAAGATCTAGGTAACAGCCACAGCAGGAGGAACCAGTGGAGAGACACTCAGAAGGACTTCCCCGACATCTGCACCAGGAAGAGGTGGGACAAAGATACTGGAACACCTCTGCCAGCCTCTGAAATGCCCAGAAGGCAACTGGATCAGTGCGGTGCCAGAGGCAGGAGGCTGGACAACAGGACGCGGAAGCCCCAGAACTGGCATGTGGAAGGGGCCAAGACCCAATGGCGAATTCACAGATGGGGTCCTCCGGGGACTCGGCCACACCCATTCTCTGGAGGTTTTGCCAACACCCACAATGTTTCACAGCTTCCTGGTCTCTGAGAATATTTATTCAAAAACAGGGATTGAAAAAACTGTACAGAGTGTCTGCTGCTGAGAATTCGGCCCCTGCCTCCATGCCACTCCCCCAGCTGCCCGGCAGGGTCCCCTCTTTGGGTCGCCCTCTGCCAAGCCCAGCCAGTCCATTCCAGTCAAAAGGGTATCAGTGGAAGCAGCAGGAATCTGCAGGGAGGTGGGGAGAGAAGCGTGGCCCCCAGCCACCCCCACCCCCGGCCCTCCTCCCTGATCCCCACAGGGGGGCCAGTAGGCTGGGAAGCCCTAAGGGATGGGGAGTGCATGAGTGACCCTCTGAAGTGGGGACACTAAGGATGCTCCCTGCATCCAAGCATAGAGCTACAGGGGGTGGAGCCCCATACCCTGGGGCGGCTGCGGCTCCCGGACCCTGGGCCAGAAACTGCTCCCACTCCAAGAGGAGGAACTCCCACAGACCCGGGCTGAGTGGAGGGGTGCATCCATGCGTCTGGGCATTAGTGGCATTTGGGACCCCAGGGTGGAGTCTCCTTGGGCAGGGAGGGTGCAGAGGCAGCCCCCTACCGGTGGTCCTGCCTGCCCCTGCGCCTGTGCCTCAGTCGGCCTCAGTAGGGGGAGAATTTCTGCCGCTCAGCTTTCTTGCTCCCATTGGCTGCTGCCATCTTGGCAGTGTAGGCCGCCAAGCCCGGCGGCGGCCCTGGGGAGGCAGGTGGCAGAGCCAAGAAGGGCACAGGCTTGAGGCCGATGAAGTTGGAGAGGGAGATGGCATAGGGTGTGCCCAGCAGGCCTGGGGGAGCTGTGGGCAGGGCCGTCAGGGGCGGCGAGAAGGGGGCAGGCAGGTCTGTGGGGGCTGAGCCGGGCGTCCCCCCAGAGGTAGACTTGGCCGTTTCTAGACTGGAAAGAGGGATATGGGGGGAGATGAAGGGAACAGTGGAGGTAAGAGAGGGGCAGTAAGGGTAAATATGGGGGAGATTAGATAAGAGGCAAAGAGGAATCAAGAATAATGACATGGTGAGGGGATATTGAGGGGAGGATAGGAATGGCAGAAGAGTAATGATAAGCAGGTATGGTACTCAGTGAGGGGAGATAGGGGAGTTTGAAACCCGGGGGAAAGAGGACACAAGGGAAAAGAGGACACAAGGGACAGATGTGGAAGAGAAGACGTGGCCACATGGAGTCGGTAAGGCGAGGGTTCGGGGAGACAGAGGATGTACCCAGACAGAGACAGAGAAGGGAGATCAGCTCTGCCCACCCCAATCGTGCCTTTTACAGGCACTTGAGCCCTGTGACCTGGACCACCCCCACCCCACACTCACCAGGCAGTGATGAGGTACTGGGCCAGGGCGATGGAGACAGGGGAACCAGTGATGGTCACGTGCCTCTCGCCAGCACCTTCCGCTTGGTTCCCGATCTTGATATGTGCCCCTGACATCTGTCGGATCTCACTGATCTTGCTGCCCTGGCGCCCGATCACGCAGCCAATCAGCTGCGGGGAGAGTGGAATTCAACCCTGGGCCAGGCCTAGACCCCAGGAACCACCCCCACAAACCACCCCATCCTCTGCTCACGTCATTGGGAACCAAGAACTCCTGTGAGCTGGTCTGTGTGCCGGGATCCAGTCCTAGGAGGGAGGAGAAGAGGGATTGGACATGGCGCTGGGCCTTTCCTGCCTCCCCACATACACTCCCAGTGGGGTTGACCCTGCCTCCTTCTGCAGGGCCGCTCACCTGGCACCATGCTGGGGGAGGCAAAGGGGACTGCGTGGCCTGAAAGCTGCTGGAGCTTGGTGACCTGTGCCAAAGAAGAGGGTCAGGAGTCAGAGGAAGCTTGGTTTTGGAAGAGGTCCCTGGGGCTATGGTTACTCACCTCAGCGGGGGTCACAGCCCCATACTGACCCTGGACGGAAAAGCCCTGTGAGGACAAAGTGGGGGAAAGAGGGTGACTGTGACAAGTCAGAGCAATTTGGCCAATCACTCCTCCCCCGCTGCCAGCCCCCAAGTCCTTCTTCCATCCCTCCCCCACCTCAACCTCCTTCTCCAGGAATGCTTCCTACCCATCCTACTGTCCCACCTCACCTGGTTGGCAGAGAGAAGGACGGTACCTAAGGACAGGCTCGGATGATATGGGATAGTAGCTCCTTTGGGTGGGGACTGGAAGGCACAAAAGGGGAAGGCCCTATCAGGCCCCTCCCTCGCCCCTCTGACCTCCCCAAGGACCCTATGTTCCCAAGGCCCTCACTATGACCCCCAGGTAAATGCATCCCAACATTCTGGAGCTCCCAGTCCATCTCTGAAGCCCAGCCTGGCCTCCAGCTGGTGCCACAGGTATAGGGTTAGGGAGCCTGACAAGGCAGGATGGCAGGCCCATCCCCGTCCCCTCTCCCTGCACCAAGGAAGCACCTCCAGGATAACAGCGCAGATCTGGCGCACACACAGGATGATGGCATCAGGCACCCCAGACACGGTGACAGCACGCTCTGTAGAGTTGGGGAGCAGGTCTCCTGCCACCTGTACCTGGGCCCCCGTGGTCTGCAAGCAGAGAACAGGGACCACTTCTGGCTACCCTCATAATCCAGGCCAGGGCTGCCCAGGCTTTGAGCTCCCCAGGGGACAGGAAGCTGTAAGTCCGGGGAAGGGTAGGACTCCCTGAGGGTGGTATCCCCCTTCTCCTCACTTCTCGGATCTCCTTGATCTTGGTGCCAGCCTTGCCAATCAGTGAGCCACACTGGCTTGCAGGAATGACGAGGCGCAGGGTCACTGGAGGCCTGGAGACATTCCCACCATTTGCAGGAGCGGCACAAAGGTCCTGGGCAGGAAGATTGTGGTTTGGCTCTCCATGCCCCTGCTGCTCCCCCTCCCATGGGAGAACCTGCCTGCTTGGGTGTGAAGGGGAGAAGCCCTCCCCAGATCCTACCCTAATGAAGAAACCTAGCCCACCCTGGGTTTGGCCTTCCCTGCCACCTGCAGCCCCTGTGTGGAGCCCTGGCCCAGGGAACCACTCCCAGCCTCCCAGCCCAGCCAGCCACAGACCTCATCCAGCTTGAAGGCGATCATGGAGACTGCATGGAAGACAGCCGCTGTAGACCCTGTGATGGTGGTGATGCGCTCGGGGCAGGAGCCCTCAGAGATGGTGATCCGGGCACTGCTCTGCGGGGACACACAACGCCAGGCGGTGGGGCTCCTTCTCCACTTCCTTGCGGGGAACCTGTCTGCCTGCCACCCCACCAGGCCCCAGCCCACCACTGGAAACAGCTACTTTCCAAGGGCACTCATTGGTCATCCCAAATGGTGGAGGGCAGGGAAAAAGGTGGGGCAGGTATCTCCCCTCCCCTCCAAACTAGATGCCCTGGGCAGCTCTCCCAAACTCCAGCCTCACCTGCTCCCGGATTCGCTTTACAGTCTCTCCTTTCTGTGGGAGAAAAAATACGGAATGGCTCTTAGCCCCAGCGGTCACTGGGGCCTCAGGTGGAGGTCCGCACAGAAAAGAACTGGGCACCTACCTTCCCGATTATGCTGCCGACCTCCTGCAAACAAGACAAGAGCATAGTCAGGGGGGAGTGGTGCCCCAGGCCCAGCCCGGGCCACCAGGATGGGGAATCTAGCCGAGACAGGACACAGGAACTCACATTCCTGGCCTGCCCTGCCTTGTCCGGCCCAGCCCCCACTCACCTTCCCGTGCATCAGCATCCGCAGGGTGAGGGTGATGCTGAGCTCTGGCTCCTCCTCCAGCCCCGCATCTGAGCCGCTCATCCTGTCAAGCGGGGCTGGGGCCACAGCGGCCTAGGAGTGCGTCCACGGTGCCTGGCGGCTCTGGCGGAGGAGGGGGGCAGTGGAAGAGGGAAGAGGGATTAGAGGGGAGCTCCCATCTCTTTTGGGTCCCCTACCTTTACATGGGGACCTCAGTGTCAGACTGACCAAATTCCCATAGAAGAGAGACAGCGCAGACCCCCGGTTTCAAGTGTCACCCTGATTGATACCCTTGTGTGCCACTCACTTGCTGTGTGACCCTGGACAGCTCATTTTACCCGCCCAAGGCTCCGCTTCCCCCGCCCTGTCCACAAGAAGAGACTACCAGGTCCTACCCCGAGAGAGTCATGAGAATTAGAACAAGCTGAACACGTATGTGGGAGGCAGCCAGTCACCATGGGTCTCCTTCCCTCCTTCCCTTTCCCCATGTACACTGGAAGAAAGAATTAACCTGGAGACCTATGGGAGTCTGGGGTGGGGACTCCTCTCTGACCTCTTAGAAGAGGAGGCCCCTGGAACTGGGCCTTGAAAGCATGATTAAGTTTGAAAAGTTAATTCAAATAAGAAGCACTTGCATCCAGGGACCACAGCCTTCCCCCCACCAGCACCCCTCCCCACGAGAACATGGGGTTGCAGCTGGCCAGGAGGCTGGAGCAGCCATGGGGAGCCATGGGGAGGCCTTGAAAGGAGGGTAGAAGTGAAAAGAACAAGGTTCTAGAAGTGTCCTCTTGCCCCAGCCTTCCCATTGCCTGGCAAAGGCTTGTAGGGAGGGGGGCACAAGGGCGGGGAGCCCCAGGTCTGTGGGGCTGGTCACTAAAGCAGAAGATCCCTGCAGACAGCTGTGAGCAGGGTTCATACAGCACGTAGGGGCGAGGGGGCATGGTGTCAGGAGACCAGCAGTCTGCACAGGGCTGCTCTCCTGCTGGCTGCAGAGGTAAGAAGTGGCCACATTCCCAGCCTGGAACACTTTCCACTGTACCAGAAACAAGGCCACTGGCTCCTGGTCTCAATTTCCTCACCTATGAAATGGAGAGAATGCTTCCCCTAGAGACTGGGTGATTGGTAAGAAAGGGATTTGGGGGCTGGGAAATGTCAAGGCTGTTAACTGACAGAGGAAGGAGGAGACAGAGATTAGCTTCTGGGATTAACCCAGCCGCCAGCCCTCCCTACCCGACCCCTTTTCATGCCCCAACTTAATCCTGAACCTTAATCCTGCTTGGAAATCCCTCTCCTCCAGTGACTGTCTCCCACCAAGGCTCAGCTTTGATGGGAGCTAATGAGGGGACCAGAACCCAAGGAAGAAAACGGAGTGGGACCAACTGGTGCCAAAACTAAGCCAAGGCCAAGCCCTAATCCTGCAAATTCCTTCTGCCCAGGAGGGCATGGGAGCCAAGGATGCGTGTGCCTGCCTAGAGCACTCTGGAGACCTCTGGGCACCTTCTTCTTCAGCCCCCTGCCCTCTCCTGAAATGAAGGTCAAGGGTGTGGAGCACTGTCGAGTCCCCTCTTTGGGACCCCCTTGCTAGCCAGAGCTTGGGCATGGAGTAGGAAGGGGGTGTTCCCAGCCTGGCTTTCTCAGGAAGCCCAAGGAAGCCAACATGAAGCCTGTTCCTTCATCTGTACCATTGGGTGACAACGCTGTTCCCTCAAGCCCTAAGGTAACTTGTATCCCCAGCACCTGCTCCTCCCTCTGCTTGAGTACTGTCCAGAGGCTCTCCAGAGGTCAGAGGTCAACAGTGGATACAGGGACTGGGCTCTGTGAGCATCCTGGCCAACCTCATGCTGGCTGCCCTTGCAAACATTCCCCCAGCTGCACGCACTTCCTCCAGCAAAGCACTTGTGATGACGTGCTTAGTTTCTGTCTCCCTGGACAGCCAAGCCCGGGAGCCCCTTAGAGCAGCAGCCAAGGCCGCCACCTTCTCCTTGTGTCCCCAGAGCTCAGGCCAAGAGCCAGACGGGAGAAGGTGTTCCGAACATAATGGTTAGCTGAACAGATGAATTCACCAAACAGAAGGGAACCTGATGCCAACATGAGGGTCTCTAACCTGCCCAAGGTCACAGAGAGGTGGGCAATGGTGGGACCAGCATGGTCCTACCTGCTAGCATGGGGCTCTCTACCACAGGCCTCATCTATCTCCCCTTTCTGGCTGTTCCATCTGGGTCTGTCAATCCTCTTCCTGGAGGGAGGTTCTTCAAAGGTGGGGAACAGGCTTTAGTAGTTCCTAAGACCCCTGCCTGCCTAGTACGTGGGGGTCATGTTTGGAAAGGACTGACAACTTGCCCAAAGCCATGGTCTTAATCTCCAGAATATTCTGAGGCTCACGAGCTCCTCTGGAGTAGTAACCAGTGGGAGATCTGACACTGTCCCCATACCATTTCCCCATCGCCTTTGGGGTCGTAAGCCTCAAGGAGAAAAGGGCAAAGGGGCTAGGATGTGGCCAGAACTAGAGTTCCTGCCCTGAATAAGATACCTGGGTCTGCAGCAGAGCCCACTGCCCCGAATTTCATGGTGACCTTGGCCAGGCCTTCCTCTGACCTGGACCTCAGTTTACCCGCCTGTGCTATTTATGTGTATGTGTGGGACTGGAGGGGAGAGGGTGTGTGTGCTGGTGCTGGTCCCTCTGTGTCCTTCCTGTTCTGAAGGACCCTCAAGATCTCTCCTGTTTTTAGGAGAGAACAGGAGTTCCTGACACAGGTCTCCCAAATTATTCTCCTAGGGACCCTAAGAACAAGCAGCCCTATTTGGCATGCTGGCTCCCCTCCTCCCCTCACCAGAGTTCTCAGGGAATCATCTGCTGGTGGGCGCTGGGTCCCCGCTGGGCCACCCACATGGCAGCCACACGTCATGCCACACTGACCTCCAGCTCACCTCTGGGGGTGCCCAGCCCCCTCTGGTCAGCAGGGCTCCCTAGCAGAACACACCAAGCTCAGACCAGGCCTCTGCCTCTGACCTCGGGTGTTCCCTCCTGCTCCCTAGGCCCCCTCCCCAGACCCAGTGCCCACTCCTTCTGTCCCTGGCTTCCTGCCACTCAGGCTGGAGGGGGCGGGGAGGGGGGTGACAGCTGTGTAAGCGATGGCGGCTGCCCCTTCCTGCCCCTCCCCCCCAGCTGTCTCTCTCTCTCATGACAGCTGCCCAATCAAAGGGCCGGGGGCTTAGCCAGCTCCCCCCCACATGCAGGGATCAAGTGTCCACCCTGGCTTTGTTCTGGAGCAAGAACAATCCGGGGGAGGGGAGGGCTCCTGGGGCTAGGCAACTCAAGTGGACTGGCCCGCCTCTTGGGGGATTCCCTTGGCTCTGCTAGCCAGCTTCTGGACCAACCAGGCCTTATAGACCCACCTGGGGTAGGGAGAAGGTGGCGGGGGATGGTCTCCAAGTTCATCCCCCACCTCATATCCCCCGACATCCCCCTTAGCACCATCAGGCTCCAACCTAGCAGCCTCCTACTCCTAATCCAAAAGCAGCCATGCAGGCCACACCCAGTGATGCTGAGGAATGGCTCAGGACATCAGACGAAGCAGGGTGTGGCAGGAGGTGGACACTGGGCATGGGGAGATCAGCACTGAAGGATCCTGAACTCCGCTGCCTGCTCCCTTCTCTGGGTGTGCGCCCCCTTCCTGATTACCCAGGCCTCCACAAGAAGTGCCCTAGTATCCTCCGACCCATGCACCCAGCCTCTCAGCCTTATAGCCTCCCAGGATTCATGCCACCTCTTGGGAGAGTCGGCGGAGAGGAGAGGCCTTCGGGGAGCAGCGTGGGGTCCATGAGTTCCACCCTCTGGTTTCCCGGCCCAAGGCTGTCCTACAGACTCAGTGCGAAGCAGCAAAGGGAAGCGCTGACAAGTTGGCTGGTGCCAGAAATGCCACAGTCTCCTTAGAGCATCATTCAGCAACCCCTCAAGAGTCCTTACAGCCAAGGGAAACTGAGGCAGGCCCAGGCCAGACTGCACTCCAAGAGAAAGGACACAACTTCTTGGTTGTGTCCCCACCCACGGACTGGTACCCATCCCCTCACTGCCTCACCCAACTTGAAAAAGGCCTCTAGCTTCGATTTTCCATGCTGGAGACAGATCATTCTGCGGCTTAACAGCCATCTTTGGCTCCCCAGTACCCAAGGAATAAAGCTTGATCACCACAGACAGGCACTCAAGGTCCCTCATGATCTGGCTCCTGTCAGTTTCTCTTGTCTCATTTCTACCCCTTCCCCCCTACACACCAGGCTGCAAAACACGTCTAGTACCTCCAGGCCTCTGGCCCTTTGCCCCAGCTCATCCCAGCTTGAAATGCCCATCCTCCTCTGTCAAAATCCCTCTCAAATGCCACCTCCTCTGTGAAGTCTTCCCAACCTTCCAAGTCAGATATAATCACTCAGGCCTCTATGCCCCAGCTCAGCTCAAAGGAGCCCTAACAGGCATTTTTCAAGCCTATCTTTCTATTATCCAGGAGGGTAGGAGTTCCTCCAGGAGGGCGGGAGCCAGAACCACGCTCCGTGTGTAGAGAGAAGGGCCTGGAGGCGTTAGGAACCTGAAATGGGGCTGAGGGTCCCAGGAAAGAAGAGAGGATGGTGAGAGAAGATCCAGGGCATGGGGGACCAGCCACATGGGAGATCCAGGATCTGCTGGGACAGAATTCCCAGTTCCCATTCCTCAGTACCCCCAGCCCCTGCTCCTGCTGTTTCTTTGGGTCTAGGGGCTCCGCGGTCATGTCACTGGGATAGGGGATTTGTGCAGTGCTTTGAGGCTCCTAGGGGCCCAGAATGGGTTTCCCCATGTGGAAGCGAGGCTGGAGGAAGAGCTGGGGAGTGGCACGGGTTTCACAAAGTCAGAACCGGAGGCCCAGAGAGGGAGGTGCTTGTTTATAAGGCTACATGAAAGGCAACTGGCGGAGCTGGGAGAACAGGGGTCCACCTGTGTGGCTCAGAGCTCTTTTCTCAAGAGGTCAATGCCATGGGGCAATGGTGATGGAAGCTGGAGGGGAGGGGGGCAGGGATGGGAGCAGGGAGGGTGGACAGAGCCTGTCTGGGGACACAGGGCGGGGCAAAGCCAGCCTCCCTGTGGCCTGGGCCTGCCAGGGTGTGTGGGCCGCCTGCTCCCAGCCCCCCACCCTGAGCATGCAAGAAGAACAATCCCCTTGTGTTTGGGCAGCCTGAGCCTGCATGCTGATGAAGGCTGGGGGGTGGGGGCTGGGATGGGGGTGCTTTGGAGGTTGACGGGGCTGCAGGGCTCAGAGGGAGTAGGGGACCTTCAGATGGGAAAAGTAGGGTCCCAGGTGCTGGCCCTGAAGGAATGAGGGTAACCCCAGGAAAGAGTGAAGGCTAGAGCTAAGATTTAAGCTCCTGGAGAGTCCCTGGGGTCTAAGGGCTCTTTGTAGGAGAAGGAGGGCCCTTAGGGACACATGCCCTGTTGGTCCAGCATGAAGGTAAGCATTGTGGGTTTGGAGGGGACCAAGAGCCCACTTTCTGGGAGGAGGGAATGCAGCTGGCCCTAGGTGCATCCCCTTGAAGACCACTCCCCAGGGTGCTGGAGCCGGGCGGAGCACTGGGTGCCACAGGTCTCAAGATGGCGGGCCTGGGATAGGGGAGTGAGGAGGTGGGCACCTCCCTCTCCTGGCCAGGCAGGCATGAGGGCCAGGCTGAAGTGAGTATCCAGAGACACCCCCTGCCCCCCAGGACTTCAGCTAGAAGCTAGGTCAGAGCTGAGGGGCTGAAGAGTCACAAAGCCTAAGGGACCACTCTGAGTCCCCAACTGTCATCTCCACACACCCCTGGTCTGGAGGTTTGTCTGCCTGCTCCCCCGCCCCAACCAAGGACTGCAGAGAATGGGAAGGGGTGTGTGCTGAGCCAGGAACTGCAGGGGAATGGCTGATGGGGATAGAGATGGAGCAGAACCAGAACACAAGGCAGGAGGTCGAGAGAAAAGCAGGTCCAAAGAACAGAAAGAGCAGGTGGGATGTGGGCCTCAAATCTGGGGTCTCGGGTCCAGGAAGGCACTCCCTGGTGCTGGGGGCTCCTCGGGCAGAGCAGCGCCCCCCACCTGTGCAGGCCTGGGCCCGTGTGGGACAGGGAAGCGTGTTCCTCTCAGTCTCCCAGTATCCCAAACCGGGACCCCGGCCTGTAGACTCCGGCGCGGGCTCCCCGCCCCCCCCCCGGCCGAACCCCCAAACTTCGCGGCCCGCGGTGCCCCGCCCGGCCCGCGCCCTACCTCGCTGGGGCTGTCCTGCGGCGGCGGCGGCGGCGGCAGCGGCGGCGCGGCGGCTGGGCCGCTCAGTCCCACATTGTCCCCGGGAGAGGCGGCCGCTCACAACTGCGAGTGACATCAGCTGCGAACAATGAGGGGTTTGACAGGCGCGGAGCCCGGCCGGCCCGGAGCCCGGCTCCGCGCCCCCCCCACCACCCCCCGGCCCGCCCGGCCCGGCCCCTCCCCGCCCCCTCCCCGGATCCGATTACAGCGCGGCGGGCCCGCCCCAGCCGCCCCAGTGCCGCAGCCGCCCGCCCCGCCCCGCGCGCCGCGGTGCGCCCGGAGCGGCGGCCGCTTCCGGAGGGCTGGGGCGACCCTCCCCCGGCAGCTCGTCCGGGCGCCGGGAGCTGGGGGCGGGACGGGAGGCGGGACAGGGGGGTCCCGCCGCCAGCGCCCGCCCAGCCTCGGTCCCCCGGCGCCGCGCCCGGCCGGGAGCCCCTGCGCTCTCCGCCTGACAGAGCCGCCCTCCGGGAGCCTCCGCCGACCCCACGCGCCCCCGTCTCGGTCTGGGGCCCGCCGCCAGGCCCCGAGCTGCCCGGCTCCGGCTCGGATCCCTCGGAACCCCGACTTCGGCCCTCCGCCCGGCCGGGTTCCCGGCTCTGCTCGCTTCTGCGCCATCCATCCCCGCGCGGGGCTCTCCCCCAAAAAGACCCGCGCCCCTCAGCCACCCACGGCTTCCGCGAAGCCCGGCCCTTGTCCGCCCGGGACAGGTTACCGGACCGGCTGGAGGAGGGGCCTGAGAGCGGTGTGATCCCTTGCACCCCGCCCCGCCATTCTCCCAAAGCTACCCCCAGAATGCCTTTTTGGGGCTAGGGTCGCAAGGGCCGCGGCGCAGTTGTGTACTCGGCTAGAGAATGGGGGGAGTTGTACGGTCCCCAAGCCCTCTCCCTCCCCCACCGTACCCTTTGGGGAACAGATCTACCTCCCCCTCTCCTCCGTAATCGGCTTAGCCTGGTCCCACTGACCTCCACCTCCCCCCACAGCTGAGTCTCTTGGCACCTGGGTGTGTGTGTGTGTGTGTGTGTGTGTGTGTGTGTGGGTGGGGAGGGGAATCCAATCTCCCTTCCCCTCCATCTGGCCGAGTGGACAAAGGGCAGGGGGACCATCTGGTCCCGCCAGGGTGGGGGAGGGGCCTACCGTGTTGGTCCCCAGGGGCGGGGGAGGGGCGGCGCTCCGGAGACAGCAGGAGCCTGAGGGGTCTAATTGCATCACTTTATTTCACCGACCTCCACTCCGCTCTCCGTCTCCCCAGCCCCCAAACCTCAGAGCAGGAAACAAGCTTGGTTGAGCAGATCCAGGCCTAATAACCTGGGGAGGTGTGGAGCACCCAGAAAGAGGAGGGAAAGCAGGGAGATCGGAGGTTCCAAGGTCTGGGGCCAGCTGCAACCTGTGGGTGAATGGAGTTCGGGGCTGGCTACTCCTAAGCCTGTCAGAGTGTCTCCTGCAAGGAGGGTCCCCACCTTCCTGGACAGTGGGGGGCTGCATGGTTGGGAGGGTGTGTGTGTGCCCATGTGAATGCTTGTGTGAGAGCACAAGAGTGCACATGTGTGAACGCATGCAATGCATGCAAGGCAAAGCTGTAGGTGACAGTGTGCCTTTCAGTCCAGCGTTGCCTGTACCTATGGGGTTGCTCCCGAGTGAAGGGTCGTATCTGGGAACATGGATGGCTCTACATGGGTAAGCATGCAAGTGCGCATGGATGTATCTGTGGTCTAAGAGACAGGAGTAGGAGGTGTGAGTGCCCTGCAGGGCAGCCCAAGGAAGAGGCTGGAGACAGGATGGGGAGGCTGCACAGGGTAGAGGAAGGAGAGTGAGGGAACAGGAAAACCTATAGGAGAAACCCATCTAATGGATTACCCTCCACCAGATTACGTCTCTTGATTCCTGAGGCTTTTCCTCTTGATTTCACCTCCTTAGTCTGTCACTGCAAGAGAAAGAGGAAGAGGAGAAGACAGATCCTAGAGACAAGAACCCAGATAGACAGACACACCTGTTGAATGTATGTGATGAGCAGGAACCCATGGAGGGAGGAAAGAGAGAGAGCCCAAAGCAGGCCAGCAGCCACCCCCATCTGCAGGGCTGGGTCTCATGCTAGCCCCTGCAGGAAATCCAGCAGCCCCGTGTGCCACTCCTCAGGTTTGTCAAGGTAGCAGGGGTGCCCTGCCCCCTCCATGACCAACACCCGGTGGTTGGGCAGCTGCTTCAGGTGCTCAAAGCTGGTCAGGCCCATGGGGTCCTGGTCTCCATATACTATAAGAGTTGAGGTCTAGAGAAATGAAAGGGAAATAGTAAACAGGGATCTACCACACCAGCCCCAACATCCTAGAGGGGGTCAGCTCTAGCCCCACCACCACTTCAGTCTCTCCCTGGGGCCACCCCAAATGAAGGGGAGGAACAAGCTGGCCCAGTAGGTGGTAGGAGAGGCCCCAGCTCCTGGGGGACAGAGGCATGCATTTTTGTCTGCTCTGGCACATAGTTTAGCACAGGCCAAGGCACAGGAATCTGCAGCTAAGTAAACCAAAAGGGCAGAGTTTGGTAGTTTAGCTCCCCTCAAGAAGACACCCCTCCGTTAACCTGCCCCCAGTGGAGGAAAGGCCCCAGGATGGACCCTTTCTTGCTCATGGCAGGGGCATCTCAGCCCCCCACATGGGGATACCTTCACACTGGCATAGTCCGCAGCATTGATTTTGTCAGTGCAGATGGGGGCCACTGGTACATAGCCCCGAAGCTGGGAGCCAGGGGCCGTGAGGAAGGGCAGGGAGTACATGCCGCTCAACGATGGGCTGATCACAACTGGAGAGCCCAGGTCCAGGGCGTCCACCACAGCTGCCAGGAAGCTGCTGGGGACCAGCTCCCCAATAGGGGCAGGGGCTGCTGCTTCCTTGGAGTGCCCCAGGCCTGCAGGGATTCAGGTGTGGGAAAGACAAGAGCATTGAATGGGGAAAATGGAAGAGATAGTCCCTTCCTCCAGGAAGCCCTCCTAGGTCAATCTCTCTGTGCCAGGTTCCAGCAGCACACAGAGTGCCCAAGTTTATTCCTACAGCAACCTAGATCTATCCTATCTGTGGCAAGCATGAGGCATTTTCCTCTATGTCTGTGCCCACCTCTCCCAGCCATAGAGTGTCCTGGAAAGGATTGGTCTCTTAAGTCCAACACAGCTGGGGCCAAGTCTCAATTTTCCACTTAACTATCCAGGCGACCTTAGGAAAGTCTCCTCACCCCTCCCTCAGCTGCTTAGTTTCCCCATCTGTTAAAGGAGACAAAAAAGTATCTGCCATTTCAGGTTGCGGTGAAAATTAAGTGAATTAACTGCTTAAGAGGCACCTATCTCAGGGCTGGCAGGGTGGACGGGGTCGAGGAGCTGGCTCTGCGCATGTACCTTCCCTCCAATGAGTCAGGCCCCACCTACCCCCAAAAGATTAGCTCAAGACCTTCACCTGGAAGATCATCAGCCCAACCCATGGTCCGAACCAATCCCATCTGGGCCTGGAGGCCCACGCTTGGGCCCTGAAACCCTGCCAGCCATGGCCTGTGAGGGGAGCAGGTCAGCTCTGCTGCCCCTTCATACTCGGCTCCACGGGCTGGGGCCTACCAGTCCAGGTTATGACAGCCGTTCTGGGGCTGCTCCTGCCCTACCACTGAACCCAGTTCTGGGCTTTGTCCCTGGGATGGTGAGTGGGGGCTTGGCCACCCACCAGCCCCCCCCCCCCCATGTGTCAGGAGACTCAGTCTCACTCCTTAGGGCTTCCAACAGAAGCTACGGTTATGGCTCCGTCAAAAGATTTTAATTCCACTTGGCTGAGTACCGATTCTTAGGTGTTGGGTACCGATGACATATGCACGTATCTCAGTCCCTTCTCACTAGAGCCAACCCCCCAAATCTGTAGCTCTCATTACAGAGGAGGAAGCAGGCTCAGAGCCTCTGAGACACTGCCCCGGGCAACCTGGTTAGAACCAGCTGGACGGTGTCCAGACCACACCCGGATTGAGACCCGAGAAACCGGAAGGGCCTTGCTGAGGGCACTGCACCCTGTCAAGGTCCTCCCAGTGCCCCAGGGCCCAGGCCTCGGTGAGGCCCCCCACAACCCCGTCCAGAAGTTTGCCCCAGAGGTACCTGGCAGGTCCATGGCCACAGCCCGATAGCCAGCCTGAGCCAGCCTGTGCAGCGTGCCCAGGTTCTGCCAGGTCTCGGAGGAGAAGCGGATGCCGTGCAATAGCAGAATTGAGAAGCGGGCAGCCTGCCCACCACCTGGCCGAGCCTCCCGGAAGAAGAGGCTCTGGCCCTGCACCTGGGTGGTGCCCTCATGAAGCTCCACTCCGGCCATCACCGCCGCTGTACTGGTGACGCACCTGTGGTCCAAGGCCAGACTGATGAGGAGCCACAGAACCCCCGACCCGGTGGGACAGAGAGGGCAGGGGTCCCTCTGGGAGCAGCAAGGGGGCCTCCAGGAGGCTGCCAGAACTCTCCACATGCTTTCAGATGAGGAAGACCGAGGTGTTATTTATGCCTCCGCCACTCAACTGTGTGGCATTGGGCCTCAGTTTCCTCTTCTGAAATAAGTGGCAATAAAACCTACCTCAAGAATGAATGAGTTAAAAAAAAAAAAAAAAAAGAATTGACAAGTGAGGGTGCCTGCCCTTGAACTCAATACATGGAGCTCCCATTATGATTATTGTCCTCATTGTTATACTCCCTTTCTACGAATGGGGCTAATACAATAGTGCTCAGCTCCCGGTGGTGGATGGGATTAAACGAGCTCCCGCATGTGAAACGCTGGACACGGTTCCTAGCACAGAGGGAGCTCAGTAAGTGCTCAAGGACAGTAAGCAGCTATTTTGCTTATGGACCTCTTTCTCTTCAAGGCACTGTTACAGTTTGTAGGTTGGCACCGCAGGCCGGAGGGGGTCGGGGTTGGAGTTAAAAACCCATTTTTCGGAGGCGGAAGCTGGAACGCAGAGCTGGGAAAGGCTTTGGAGTTCGGCCCGCGAGGAATGCGGAGTACCCGGCGCGCCACCCGCTGGGGCCCAACGCGCTGACGCACGGTCATCGGAGCCGCGGCGGCTCGCTCGGTCCCCTCGGCCGACTTCGGTTCTGGCTCCCTGGGCCCGGTAAGGCGCACGCGGCAAGGTTGGGGGCAGACCCGAGGAGGGGACCTGGGGAGCCGAGATGGGAAGGGGAGGAACTTGGGCCGGGTGGGGGGTGGGATCTCACTGGACAGAAGAAGAGAGGGTCGGAGGGCGCAGGGCCGGTACCTGGGGAGCTGCGTAGGCTCGCGCAGTTAAGAGGCAGGCGAGTGCGGGCGGCGACTGCGGCCCGGGCCTGGGAAGCAGGTAAGCGGCCCGGCCGAGGGCGGAGACCAGGCCGTGCTACGGGGCGCCCTCTTGTGGCCACAAGCCGTCGCAGGGCCCGTCGCTGCCGCTAGATCTTTACTGTCCCAGCAGCCTCGGCCGAACTTTACTCCCCAAACCCCTCGGCCCCGGGAGTTGCAAGCACCTGGCTGGGTGCGGTCCCAGCAGCCTGCTCCAGATGCACACGATACGGCTTGCGGAGAAGGGTTCGTGCGTCCCCACCCTGCCCAGGCCCAGAGTTGTGCGCGGGCAGGCGGTGAAGCCAGACCTCCGTTGGGTGTGAGGTTCTATCAAAGTCCATCCAGGTGACCTCGCCGTTTTCACAGCGTCTCCGAATCTGTTTCTGGGCTTGTAGAATGGGTGTGATGTTGCCTGTTTGTCAGGGTGTCTATAACAGAGGGAGTCCTATGGTCCCTGCGCTGCCTCCCTGTACCGGCCTGGCTGCCACGCCTGGCTTGGCCACATATCGCCAGCAGGCTAGGTGCCATAAAGAGCAGTGAAAGAGGCCCAGAGGCCACCCCGGGTTATGAACGAGTGCGTGTGCCTGTGTAAGTGCAGGGGTGCGGGAAGCGGTTGGACTGAGACCAGGAGCCGCCAAGGGGCTATAACATCTGACATTGAACAGCGAGGCCTCCTCTCCAGACACTGTGCTACGGCTTGACCCATCTTTTGCGGCCCTTAAGACAGTCCTTATCCTTACCCGCTCTGTACAGACGACGGGCTGACCCACAATAGAGACGGCCTGGTGGGAAGAAGCCGGTGGCTCTCCCCTGGCCTTCGGACTGAGAACAATCCGGAAAATCGGGACAGTGGGCCGGGCCTACGTGTTTTTGGGCACCGCCTAGAGTGCCCCCCTCCGTGGGTTTAGGAGGCGCGGGGGCCTGCGACTGCGGACTGCGCAAGCGCGCCTCCCCGGCCGCGCTCTCTGCCTCCTGGTCCCCGCAGCCGCCCGCAGAGCGGCGGAGGCAGCGCCATGGTGGCGGCGCTGTTTGGCTGCTGGTTCCGCGTGGGCGGGGCCCGCGCTGGGGTGTCCGGCCCGGTGATCCCGGTCGGCCCGGTGAGTGTCTCCGCGGAGTGAAGGCTGCGGGGTGCCCGGGGGCGGGCCGTTCTGGCTCCGCCCCTTGCCCCGGGGGCCCTGGGTCGGAGTCCTGCGGGAGTGGCCGCTGCGGGGGGCAGCGAGTGTCCCTGTGTTAGTGTGTTGCGTGTGTTGCCCAGGCTTTGGTCTGCGTGCGTTCTCGGGGGTCTGGATACACGTGTGTCGATGTGGTGTGTGTCTGTTTCTACGTGCCTACGTTGAGGAGGATGTCGGTCTGTCTATACGCCTGTGTGTCTGCCTGCTGTGTGCATTTCTGCGTACGTGATTTTGAGGGTGTGTAGCTACGTGTGCGTGTGTATTTTTGAGGCTATGTGTGTCTGTTTGCCTGTACATGCGCGTTTCTTGTATGCAGGAGCGGTTTGGGGGTTGTGTATATGACTGTGCTGGCAATTTGAGGGTCTGCATGATTTTGAAAGCGGGTGTGTCTGTGTGTGTGTGTCCTCTGCTTTCCTGATGGCTGGCTGTGTGGCTGGTTTTGAGGGTACGTAATTCAAGGGATCGCTTGCTCGCAGGCCAAGTGTGTCTGCCTGTACCTGCCGTACCAGGAATAGCTTGTGCAAAAGAAAAGCTGTGGGGACAAGACTGGATGTTTGTGTGCACGCGTGTACTCCTGTGTGTCATTGTCCACACGTATGCCAAGGACCTAGTTGGGTACAGCCAACCGACCCCACGCTTGTCTGGTGCATGCTGAGTCGCCGGCTAGCTTCCCCCCACCATGGTCTAGTGCACCAGCTGCCTAGGTTGCCAAGGCAACAGCCAAAGTCCCTCCTCTCCCTCGCAGCAGGCTTGCCACAAGGAGAGGTCCTCGGGGATCCTCCCACTGGTGGGACCCTAGGCTCAGGCTGCTCTGGAGGTTGCTGTTCCTGGTCAGAAGAGAAGAGCGGTCTCTTCCTTCCTTAAGCTCCTGGCTGTTCGCTGGCACCAGAAGGGCTGCCACTGCCCACCCACCCCGGGACTGGGAATCTGGGGCTGGGGGCTTGGGAAACACTGTCAAAGCTCCCAGGAGAGGAGAGTGGTGCCCAATATGTTTCTAGCTGGGCCAGCACCCACTTGGCACCCAATAAAGATGTGTTCACTGGAATCTGTGAATAAGGCAGGTGTACTCATCCTAGGCCCGAGAAATGATGACAGGACAGCCCTGGGTCAAATCCACTGTATTCCTGAAATATCACAGGAAACTTGAGAAGGGTGATGCAAGGTGATCCTTTTCCCCATTTTACTGAGAAGCTGAAGACGCATAGCCAGGAAGTGGCAAGGCAGAGTCTCAAAGGCAGGGCTAACCCTTCTGTCTGGGTCCTGAGTCCTGATGTCTGTCCTCTGGACAGGCAAACGACCCAGACTACAAGAGTCCGTCGGGTGGGGGAGCTTTCGTCTCTCCAGCCTCCATGTCGAGGTGTACCATGTTCCTCCCTGGGCCCATTCATTCTGTTCATGCCTTGGCCTTTCTCCACCCCAGATGTTCTCCATGAGCCCTCCTCCCACTTAATATCAGCTGAGATAAAGCACTGAATATTTCCATCAATTGGAAGACACATTCTGATTTAAGCACTATTATATGCAGTGCGATAAAAAAAAAAAAAAGAACCATTTCCAAACATGCTGTCAGTGAAATGGGACTTTACACATAGTCTTTCCCCTTTTATTTTCTTTAAAAGATTTTATTTATTTGTGTGATAGAGAGAACACAAGCAGGGAGAGCTGCAGGCAGTGGGAGAAGCAGGCTTCCTGCTGAACAAGGAGCCCAACACAGGGCTCCATCCTAGGACCCTGGGATCATGACCTGAGCTGAAGGCAGACACTTAACCGACTGAGTCACCCAGGCATCCCCAGTCTTTCACTCTGTGATGACTCTGTGATGAGTCTGACTACTCTGTCCACCAGCAAAGCTCCAGTTCATCCCTCACCTCCCAGCCCCATGGTTTCTTCCTTGGCAAGCTGAGTGTAGCCTGGTGGTTAGCAGCCCAGTTCTGGGTTTAAGTCCCAGTTCCTCTACCTGCTACTCTGCATTTTGGGCAAAAGAATTTACCTCTCTGAGCCTGTTTCCTCATCGGCGAGAGAACTATAATCCTGTCTGCTTCCCAGTGTTCTTATGTGGATTCGTGAGTCCTCGTATGGGAAGGGCCAAGCACAGGATCTGGCTGTCATAAGCACTGGTTTTAGCTGGCACAGTGATGATGGTGGTTATTGAGCATCTGTGTGTCTCCAGAAAGATCTCAGATGCTCCTTCTCAGGCTTCAGGGTATCTGAGCCCTTGCCCCTGCATGTATGGAGTAGTTGGATATGAACCCTCAGACCCTTGCTCGGAGCAGGACAAAGGGCAAGGGCTGAGCTCTTCCTTTGACTGAGGGCTTCTGGGTGAGGCTTGGGGGTGGGGTCCAGGGGACCTGGTGGGGGCACAGCCCCAGCCTCTTCTTCCTCTCCTCTCCTCCAGACTGTGGTACAGACCTCCATGAGCCGGTCCCAGGTAGCCCTGCTGGGCCTGGGCCTGCTGCTCATGCTGCTACTGTACGTGGGGCTGCCAGGCCCCCCTGAGCAGACCTCCTGGCTCTGGGGAGGCCCCAATGTCACAATCCTGGCTGGTCTCACCCCTGGCAACTCCCCCATCTTTTACCGCGAGGTGCTGCCGCTCCACCGGGCACGCAGGTGGGTGCTGACCTCAGGGTGTAGTGGAAGGTCTAGGTCCGAGGGGAGTCCCTGTGTGGGACCCCAGCTCAACTCAGGGTGCTCAGGGCCTGGGAGGGCAGTGGGAGAAGCCTAGAAAGAAAGAAGGGCGGCCCACTTCCAGACCCCGAGGACACACACTCCCCTGTGTGCCCACAGGGTGGAGGTGATGCTACTCCACGGAAAGGCCTTTAACTCGCACACGTGGGAGCAGCTGGGCACGCTGCAGTTGCTGGCGCAGAGGGGCTACCGGGCTGTGGCCCTTGACCTCCCAGGTGAGAGCCCCTGCTCCGGGGTCTAGGGAAGCAACATCCGGCAGGCACAAGGGGGCAGCTTCCCAAGGGAGGACTTGGAGGGGTAGAAAAGCCTTACGGTATGGCTGGGTTGCGAGGAATTTGGACCCCAGCGTCTGGACAAGCAGTGGCAGGTCGCAACACAAGATGGCAATGCTAGAAGGTCTGTGTCTTTATTTTCTACCTTGAAAACTAGAATGTGGACTGTGGCATGTCCCAGAGCATGGGAAATAGAAATAGAAATGTGACTCACTTCCCAAGAGCTTGCACGGAGAGATCTCACTGGACTTTTTATGATAAACTAGGTAGCTTTTCGGTTTTTTAGCTGTGCACATGATTTATGCTATCATTCTTATCTTTAAAAACCAAGAGAGAGGGACGTCCTCAGCAACCCATGCCAACACTTCTCTCCCAGCAGTCTGGGGGTGCCCAGGGGGTCCCCCCTGAGCATTTCCCTATATAGAAAGACAGACAATACTCAGGATTGTGTGGTGAGGGTAGAAACATGACTCATGTCCTGTCGGCTTAGCAAATCTCTCTGCAGCTTGGTTTTCTCCCCCAATACTAGAGCGGGCCAGTCACTATGAACATCTACCCATTCCTCCACTGGTAGATACATAAGTTGATTAAGAGTTTCCAGCGTCAGTGGAAATGCTTGAGGCATGAAGCTGAAGCAGCTTTGGACATGTTTCTTTGAGCGTGGAGGCAATAATTTCTATAGAGTAGCTACCAAGAATCATTGATGGGTCAGAGGATGCACATTTGTTAAAATGTTGACAAATATTACCTTACCCTCCAAAAATGTGACATGGATTTATATTCCCATCAGTCATGGATGAAAGTGCCCATTTCCCCACATCTTCCCCAACACTGCATATTGACAGTCTTTTTAGTTTTGCCACCCTAATGAGTGAAAGATGCTTTTCTAGCGGACCTATCCTATTACCTAAAATAGCTTACAGGAAGTTTGGGGGTAGTGCTGCCCTGTGCCTCTGTTCCTTCCCCCACTGTGGGGGGCAGGAAGTCCTGGGTTCCTTTCCAGCCTCCCTCAGCTGGTGCCTCCTGCTGTTCCCAGGTTTTGGGAACTCGGCACCTTCCAAGGAGGCAAGCACAGAGGCAGGGCGGGCAGAGCTCCTGGAGCGAGTGCTACGAGACCTGGAGGTGCACAATGCCGTCTTGGTGAGCCCCTCTCTGAGTGGCCGCTATGCCCTGCCCTTCCTGATCCGAGGCCACCACCAGCTGCGTGGATTTGTGCCCATTGCACCTGCCTCCACCCAGAACTACACCCAGGAACAGTTCTGGGCCGTGAAGGTACTGGAAGGAGGGTTTCCAAAGGTCCAGCTTCCTATCCCTGGCTCCAGTCATGGGTGGGGGGAGGACTCAGTTCTCAGTTGGAGGACACATGGCCTCATCTGGATAGAAAGAGGTGGGGTGTTTGGGAAAGATTTCCTAAGGAGGTGGCAAGAGGGTCAGTCGCCGTCAGGCCCCAGGATCACAGCCCCTTGCCTTGCCCTGCAGACCCCGACTCTCATCCTGTATGGGGAGCTGGACCGTATCCTGGCCCGAGAGTCACTGCGGCAGCTCCGCCACCTGCCCAACCACTCTGTGGTGAAGCTGCGTGATGCAGGCCACGCCTGCTACCTCCACAAGCCGCAAGACTTCCACCTTGTCCTCCTGGCCTTCCTTGACCGCCTGCTTTGAGTTCACCCACTGACCAGGCCCCAGGCCTGGCCTGAGCTGGGAGAGTCAGGACCAGTGCCCCACCAGGGAGGCAGCCCCTGGGATTGGAGGGTGGAGGCCAGAGGGCCGGGCCCAGTCGGGACCTCTCATTTCATCTCACAGGCACAATAAAAAAAAACAAACATTTTTTTGTCATGTCTAGGGAGTGGCAGGTCCTGTTTCCTGGGGTTGCAGCAGGTGGGGTGGGAGTGAGAGGCAGGTCCGGGACTGCTTGGGGGCTGGGAGCTGGAGGGAGGCTTCAGCAGTCTGAGATGGTCTACTTCTTAGCTAGCTGCCCTCACTACTCTGTGACTCAGTTTCCTCACCTGTAAACTGGGCATGATGGTAATACCTGGCTCAAAATTTGGTTTTAAAATTGACTCAGTCTAGGTATATGGAGCACTTGGTCTCACAGAGCTTGTGGGGGTCTGGGAGAGCGGGTGTTACTGCTGTCGTGTGACCACTGGGGTTGGTAGGAAATCCAGGGTCTGGCCGTTGTGCCAGTGAGTCAGGAATGCAGTACCTATGGCCAAAGGGAGCAGGATGTGTAGGGATAGAAGTGGGGAATGTGGTTTAACAATTAACACAGCACTGGTGGTGAACTGCCAAGCCTGCTTGCCCCTGGGTATGTATGGGTCAGCAAGCAGATCAAACTTAAACCCCAGGAGGATTGGGACAGACCCCTCCCCTTCCCTTCCCTCCCAGCCTGCCTCCTTGGGGCACAAAGGTTGAAGTCTTCAGCCCTGCCTCTCCCCACACTGACTCAGCCCCTATAGCTGGGGGCAGAACTGCCGCACCAGCCACATCTCACACTCGCATTGTGACACACACGCACGCTGATACACACTGTTGGATTACCTCCCACAGTGGCACACTCGCATGATCTCACACGAAGTCACACATGTGCCTTTCCTCTGCCCCTTTATCCTCCGTTCCTGGCACGTGTCTGGCGGCCGCTCTGACACCGCTCTGTGCCTCCCCGCCGGCGACAGAATCCTGTGGGTACATGGAGCAGCCAGCCTTCTGGAACTTACAGGGGACAGTTATTAACCAAAAACCTGTCCACACAGGGGGCTGGGGCAATCAGCGGGGACCTCCCTGAGGAGCTGAGACACGGAAAGGGGAAAAGTCAAGAGACTCGAGGGAGGGGACGGGGGAGTAGGCAGGACTTTTTTTCCAGCTCTGGCAGGACTTTGTAGCGCTGTACCCCAAGAGGGGCGCCTGAGCGGGCAGACGCAACCTCCCGTGTCAGTATCCGCTCTCCTCTCTACCCCGCCCAACCTGGAGATTGCGGAAGGTAGAGCCCTCTCCGGGCGGGACCACCCCCGGCTCGCAGACTAGTCCTGCGGGGCGGGGCTTGGGGACGGGCTTGGGGGCGGACGGCCGCCGGGGCGGAGCTGGCGGCGGCGGCGGTGGCTGACCCCGGGGAGGATCGCAGGATCCCGTAATCCGAGAGGAGGCTGGAACCTGGGGCGGGTGAAGACGCCTTCTTCGTCGCGGCCGCGGTGACGTAGGTGGCCCTTGCTCGCAGTCTTCGGCCCCGCCCCGGGATCCGGTCCGGCCACGTGGTGGGCGGAGGGGGCGGTTCTGAGCCCTAGACCTCGCAGGACCCTGAGCCCTGGGCCACAGTCCGGGGCTGGCGCTGAGAAGCAGGCGCTGGCCCAAGACCAGCAGAGAGCGAGGTGGGACCCCGGAGAGGGGTAAAGGGTCTGGGGTTACGTGGCATAAAATCCGGGCAGTTGGGAGAATTTTTTTGAGGAGGGTAGGGAGAGCCCATGTCTGGGTTCAGACCGGGCTCAGCTACTGTCTTGCTGTCTCTGAACCTCTCAGCCTCAGCCTTCTCCTCTGTCTGTAAAGTACGCATACAGAGGCACGAACTTCCCGGGGCTCTTTGACGGATTCAATACGGAAATGTGTTGAAAGCGACCAGCACAGCTTCTGAAACAGAATGGGGGCTCCGAAAACAGGGGGTCTTCTCCCTGTGGGACGTGCGGGGAAACGCCCTGGGGAAGGGACGTGAGTAGGTGGAGTCCACGGGGTCGCATGGGCTGGGAGGGGTAGGTAGCCACTCGCTTTGCTCCTAGCTCACCGCGCGCAGCGCCATGGCCAGCGAGGGTCGCGAGGGCGAGCACCCGTCCGTGACGCTCTTCCGCCAGTACCTGCGCATCCGCACGGTCCAGCCCCAGCCGGACTACGGTGAGAACGCGGCGGTTCCAGGGCCTGCGGTGGGGTTCCGGGGCGGGGACTGCCTTACACCAGACTCCAAACACTGTCACCCAGCTGAGTCCCACTCTGTTGCCTCAACTGACACCTCCACGCCCCTCGCCGTTCCCCATGTCAGCAGACTGGTGGCTGGTTCGGGAACAACTTCGCCTCACTGCTCCGGGTTTGAGGACGGGGAGGGGAGACCAGACAGCTCCAAGGGAAGAAGCTCCAGAAGCCTACTGGGGCAGGACAAAGACCACAGCCCTTAGGAAATCAAGTTTGGTGGCTGGGAATTGTGGACGTGGGTCCAAACCCCCGCCGCGTATTTACCAGCTGGGGCACATGGGGTGAATCTCATGCCTGTGCACCAGTTTTCCCGTCCCTAAGGAAGAGAGCAGTCACTCCTGTTTCTAACTATGGACTTCCCACCTGACATTCCACAAAGGGTCACTGACTGGCCAAAGATATCTTCTCCCTTGGAGACAGAAATGCAGGTGTCCCCGAGGGGTGTGGAACTGCAGTGCGGAGGCAGCAGCCTGTTTCAGGATCGGCTCCCCTCTCTGGATGTACCCCCAGCTTTGCCTGGGCTGGTGGGAGGTGTGGGTAGGCAGAAGCAGCCCCAAGACTCTCTGTGTCCCCAGGGGCTGCCGTGGCCTTCCTTGAGGAGAGAGCCTGCCAGCTGGGCCTAGGCTGTCAGAAAGTAGAGGTGAGCCTAGGGCCCGTCATGGGGAGGGGAGGTGGCCCCGGGGCACCCGCTCACCTCCTGGTCCTCTCCAGGTGGCACCTGGCTGTGTGGTGACCATTCTGACGTGGCCGGGTACCAACCCCAGACTCTCCTCTGTCTTACTCAACTCTCACACGGACGTGGTGCCTGTTTTCAAGGTGTGTGGGGCATGGGAAGCAGTGCAGGCCTTGGGGTACACAGATGACTCAGACCCCCCATTGGACCCTAGAGAGCCTCAGGGGCTGGTCTTGAAACTGACTCCCGATCTCATAGGACACGACTATGTTCAGGCAGCCTTTGCCCAGGGGTCCGTTCTGTGCCTGGGGTAGCAGTGGGAGCAGAGATGAGGGACTGCAGTCTGCTGCACTCTTCAGCCGGCTTCTGTCCGCTTCACCACCCCACTTGTCACCCCACCCTAGGGTAGGCTTCTAGATCAGGGACACAGTTGAACAGAGTAGATTAATGACTAAATTTGGGGCCTCTTCTCATCTCTGCCCCAGGAACACTGGAGTCATGACCCCTTTGAGGCCTTCAAGGATGCTGAGGGCTACATCTACGCCAGGGGTGCCCAGGACATGAAGTGTGTCAGCATCCAGTGAGTGTCCTCCATTTCCTGTCCCCCACAATGCCCCTTCTGGACCGCTGAATTGACCCAGGGCCTGGTGTGGGTGTGATTGGAGAACCTCAAGGCCAAGGAACACCTTGACCCCTTATCTTGAACAGGAATTATCACCTTGACATGGATGGGGAGACTGAAGGACAGAGTCCCCTGCCAGGCTGTGGCAGAGCAGGCTGCAGGGGCCCGGGGCTCCAGCCTGCCCGCCCAAATATCTGGTGGCTCCCCCAGCACTTGGCTTACCCTGTCACTGCCCCTTAGGTACCTGGAGGCTGTGAGGAGGCTGAAGGCTGAGGGCCACCATTTCCCCAGGACCATCCACATGACCTTTGTGCCAGGTAGGAGTGGCTTGGGGAGAGCCACTTTTCAGAAGCAGGAGGCTTTGGTGATAGGGACAGATCCTTCATCTCGTGTCCCTGCTGCATTGACAGATGAGGAAGTTGGGGGTCACCAAGGCATGGAGCTGTTTGTACGGCGGCCCGAGTTCCAGGCCCTGAGGGCTGGCTTTGCCCTGGATGAAGGTGAACAGGCTGGCAGGTCCTGAGCGGCTGGTAGGGGACAGAGAGGCTGTTAGGGGCTGGGCCACTCCACGCTCTGAATCCCCTCTCCCTCCCCAGGCCTGGCCAACCCCACTGATGCCTTCACTGTCTTTTACAGTGAGCGGAGCCCCTGGTGTGAGTATGGGCTTGGAGGGAGGGTGTCATTGTGCACTGGGATGCCAGGCCAGAAGGGCCAGGGCCTCCCAAGAGTCATGCAGCATGTCAGGGCCTGAGTAGGCCTTGTACCCAGAGCCGCTCTCTACCTGGACTTCTTCCTGAGCTTCTGAGGGAAGCCCCCCATGGACAGAAACCAGCTCTACACCTTGCGTTCTAAGGAGAACAACCCTGCCAGATGAGCTGGGGATGAGGGGAAGGCTGGGGCCCACCCCCAGGCTGGTCACTTTTCCAGCCCCTCCCATGCTGAAGACACCCCCTTCTCCCTCATCTCCCAGGGGTGCGGATCTCAAGCACCGGGAAGCCAGGCCACAGCTCACGCTTCATTGAGGACACGGCAGCAGAGAAGCTGGTGTGTGGCACACGGGGAGGGAGTTTGGGAATCCCCGAGGCTCTCTCCTGGGGCCACACTCACATCTGACCTCACACTCTCCTAGCACAAGGTGGTGAGCTCAGTCCTGGCTTTCCGGGAGAAGGAGAGGCAGAGGTGAGGCAGGCTGGGAAAGAGGATGGGGTTCTGGGCGGTGGCCCTGCCAGAGAAGGGAGGCTCTTCATCTGCTGTTCCCCCTGCCGCCCCTGCCCCGCCTCCCACCGCAGGCTGCAGTTAGACCCCCACCTGAAGGCCGGGGCTGTGACCTCCGTGAACCTGACCAAGCTAGAGGGTGGCGTGGCCTATAACGTGGTACCTGCAACTATGAGCGCCAGCTTTGACTTCCGTGTGGCACCAGACGTGGACCTGAAGGTGCCTCCTCCGCCTGGGTTTGGAGCGGGGAGCCAGGTCCTCAGTCCTGGGCTGGAGGCTCAGGGAAAGCCAGAGAGGTCAGCTCATCTCCCTTCTCACAGGCTTTCGAGGAGCAGCTGCAGGGCTGGTGCCGGGCAGCTGGTGAGGGGGTCACCTTCGAGTTTGCTCAGGTATCAGCTGGGACCCACGGTCAGATGCTGTGGGAGCTGGGGAGCCTGGGCTTGCTGGGTGTGTGTCCTTGTGGCAGTGGGTGCTCGGCTACATCTGGGTGTCTGTAGCTGTGAGGGACACATTTTATTCAACAAGCATTCATGGTTCAGGTCACCGTTGAGTGCTGGAGATACCGTAGAAGTGAAGTTAGACACAGTTCACGGCCTCATCGTTCTTACAGCATGAAGAGACGAAAAAGACCTCAATTAAACATTTATAATACTACTACTTTTATATGAGTCTGAACACATTCAGTTTAGGAAGGGGTGGGACCCCGCACTCTGAGAACCTGTAACAAGCAGTTGGCCAGTCTGAGAGGTCTGGGAGAGCCATTTTGAGGAAGAGATCTAGGATAGGAAAGCTGGACAGGGAGTCAGTAGATGGAGGGCAGGTCCCAGACCTGTGGCTTTTAAGGGACTGAAAGAGGGCCTGTGGCTGGACTGACCGGCTGGCTATCTGGGTAGGTGGGTGGAAGCCACGGTGGGAGGTGGGGCTTGGTGGGTGTGTGCCTAGGCCAGGCTCAGAGTAGCCTGTGAAGAATGGGGAAGATGTCCGGGCCCTGTCTTGATCCTGCTATCCTGCCCCCCTTCCAGAAGTGGACGGAACCCCGAGTGACATCTACTGATGACTCAGACCCCTGGTGGGCAGCATTTAGCGGGGCCTGCAAGGACATGTGAGCACATGGGCAGCCTTTCTCTACCCCTTTCCTCTCTCCTTCTCCTACCTCCCTTCCATCTTCCTTTGCCCCTTCAGTCTCTCCCTTGCCCTCTCCCCTCTCTGCCTCCTCATTCACCAGGCTCCTCTCTCTGCAGGAAGCTCACTCTGGAGCCAGAGATCTTCCCCGCTGCCACCGATAGCCGCTACCTCCGTGCGGTGAGCTGTTTGCAGTGGGTAGGCAGGGGGTGGTCCTGGATGCTGGCCCTTCTCTTCATGGCTTCTCCTTGCCGCCCTGCAGGTGGGGGTCCCGGCGCTGGGTTTCTCACCCATGAACCGCACACCTGTGCTGCTGCACGACCATGATGAACGGTTGCACGAGGCCGTGTTCCTCCGTGGGGTTGACATATACATGCGGCTGCTGCCTGCTCTGGCTAGTGTGCCTGCCCTGCCCAGTGACGGCTGAGTCCCAGGCTCCCCAACCTCTACCCCAGGAGTGTCCACCAAACCAGTGTCAAGGACCCCTCTGCCCCACACTCAACAATAAAGTCTGCGTGTGGACAGGGCCAGTTCTGCAGTACTGAGAAAAAGGACATTCATGGAGCAGGGATTCTGTTATTTCTCTGGGGCCATGCAATTCCCATCTTCATTTCACAGATGGTAAAACTGAGCCTGGCTCTGGGTACTTACCTACGACCCCATGCTGCTCTGTGCCCTACAGCACACTCATCCACTACCACCCAGCCATGTCTGTGCCCAGCATCAAGGGACCATAGTTCCTGTTCTCAGTGGCCACTACACCTTTTTCTGACTTACAAGGTCGGGGACACCATTCCAAGGAGGAAACCAAAGCATAGATCTCAGGGAAACACTTCTGGCTTTCTGGGAACAGCTCAGGATCCTGAGACAGGACTAGAACTGAAGGCCAGCTGAGCCCTGCCAGATGTGGGGTGGGTAGAGAGCTGGCACGCCACAACTGCTAACATTCATCAGACCCTCAGGATGACAGCAGGGGGGTGTAGCCCCTGCTCTGGTGTTGGGAGCATGAGTCACAGAGGAGCAGGAGCTCTGGTGGACCAGGTCAGTTCATCTGAGGGTCCCTACACCTTGGGCAGGGATCATTGTGTGCTGAGTGGCCGGGTGAGGTTTTGGTATGTCAGCCCTGCTCAGTGGGGCTCCGGGCAGGACCAAGAGTCACTATGGCTCCTCTAACTGATCTGATCCAGTCCTGTTTGGACCTCCGCAGGCATGGGGTGAGACGGAGGGCAAGGGTTCGAAGTTCTAGTTGTGGCCAGAGGGAAGTCCACAGCTGGGTTCTGTGGCCTCCAGCTGCTTCTTGTGCCAGGACAGGACTTTGGCCAGCTCCATCTGCTTTGAGCCCTCCCAGCAGCCCCTGGGGGCAGGTTTCACTGAGCCGCTGTAGAAGCTCTGCTAGAATAGCTTGCCCAATGCCACATAGTTTGTAGGTAATGGGAATCAAGATTTGAGACGCAAAAACTAGGGACTTGTGCTTTCTATACAAGGGAGGTGCCATGTGGGAGCTAGAGGCTGATAGCAAGCTGATTGTGACCTTAAGCCTAGTTGAAGCCCCTGACCTAGGGTCTGGCCTCCTTCAGACTGCAGCAGGATGACAGGGGAAAAGAGTCTTCATGCCATCATGGGGACTAGAACACAGGCCTCACTGGAAGCCACCTGACCTGATGACCTCAGGCTGGGCCAAACTACCTTCAGGACAGAAAACCTGCTCCTGGTTCAAGACCCCACCTAAATGACACCCCTTGGTGTTGGGCAGTTGGCCACCCAGAGCATGCCAGGATGACAGCCATGAGCTAGCAGCCCAGCCCTGACTGCACAAACTTTCTGGGGTCCTACATGGGCTGCTTGGGTCCCAACACTACTTCCGTCCCAGAGCTCTGCCATCTTGAGTGCTTCCTTCTGTATGAAACAAAGAGAATACCTACTTTAGATCAAGAGGGACCATTTATCATGGGATGTTACCTGTTGCCTCCATTTTTAAGATTTGGGAGTGTGTGCTTGTGTAGTGGGTGGGGAGGGGCAAGGGGAGAGAGCAGACCCCTTCCTGAGCAGGAGACCCAACATGGGGCTTGATCCCAGAACCCTGAGATCATGACCTGAGCCTGAAATCAAGAGTCTCGATGCTTAACCACCTGAGCCACCCAGGTGCCCCAGGAAGTGCAACTCTTTCGGAACCCCCCATGTGCCCAAGGCTGGTCCACACATTACAGGACAACCATACTCAAAGACTGCTTCTGAGGACTGCATGACCAGGAAGTGATATCCTTGGCACCTTCTAAGGAAGCCTCCACGAATGCCTAGGAACTCTATACCACTTGCTTCGCTAGCTGCTCTACTCTGCACATCAAGCAGCTGATCCAGGGGTACAGTTGGGTCTGGCCCAGCTGTGCTAGTTAAGGCAGTGCCCCCACAGCCCTGTGTCCCAGAGCCCCCAGCACAACCAGAATGGTCGATGCTGGCTGAGTACACTAGAACAGCCTAAGTCTGCACTGCCTCAGGCCAGAGTCCAAAACTCAGCAGGGTTCTTCTCTTTCTCCCCAGGGTAAACGTTAAGGCTTACCAGGCTATTTGGGATCTCTCTTTCTCCACCAAACTGCCCAAGCCAGCAGACGATGTGCCCCAGCCTCCTTTAAAGCCCTCCACCATGTCTTTCACTAGGTCCTTTTCTTGTACTCCAGGGCCCCATTTCCCCCAACGCTCACCCATACTCCAGTCCCTGGACCACAGACACAGGCCAAATGACAGATCCTGCCGCAGGTTTATTTGTACAAATAGCACAGGAGGACACCAGCCCCATGCGGATAGAAGCCCAGGGGTCATACCAGTCCTTCTGTCCTCACACTGGCAGACAGAAGCCTCTACACTGCAGCCTTTGTGGGGGCCTGGGCACCTTTGGGAGTCTGAGCTGCAGCAGGAGCAGGAGCTGGAGCTGGAGTCGCAGCCGAAGCCTGGGCCTTGGTTTGAGCCTTGGCCTTGGACTTTGGCCGGCAGAGCCTGAGACCCTTGGCAATTCGGGCACGAGCACGTTTCCCGAGCTTGGGGTGAGCGATGTAGGCAAGTCGATTGAGCTTGCGGCTGCCGCCCTTTGGGATCTTGGGCTTGACCTCCTTGGGCTTGACGAGGGCCTTGATAGCCTCGGCACGTGCACTCATGGCCTTGGCATTGTTGGCCTGCATCTTCTTCAAGCCCTTCTTGTTGTGCTTCTTGGCAAAGCGCATGTTCCTCAGGAACTTGGGGTCTACCTGGAAGGCAAGGCAAGGTAAAGGCTCTAAGTGCATGTGGGGCCCCAAGCCACTGCTGGTGGCCCTCTCCACACCTGTACCCAGGAGACTACAGGGCTCCAGCCAAGGCCTACTGGGGGCATAGACAGCATTAAGTCAAACTTAAATGCTGAGATATATGTCCTTTAGAGAAACATGCACTGAACACCCAAGGCCAACACTCCACTCTGCTAATGCCACACACAGACCGTATCTTCAGGGCTACAAGCCCAGAAACGAAGCTCAAATGCAAGCGCAGAGGGAAAGAACACACACACGAAGGCTGATCCCTCTGCCAGGCCTGCAGGGCTGAGGTTTTCCTGACACCCTCAGGGTCACCCCCACCTCTTTAAAAGGAAGGAGTCAGTTAAGCACCAAGCCTGGTCTAATAGATACCCAGCAAATGAGACTGAAAAAGAGACCAAGACGGGGAAACCGAGGTCCAGAGATTTAATGGCTCATTCCACAGACCAGAGACCAAGGGGCACAGGGGAGAGATAGGACCCCATTCTGTTTAGACCCTCCAGCCTCAGCCTTCCCAGCCAATCCTTCGAACTCCTCGGCACAGCCCCCAAGCCCAGCACTGGGTCCGATCAAGGCCGCAGGCTGGTAGAATGCAAGGCTCTCGGAGTCACACAGAGAAAAGGTCACTTCCTCCGTTGAAGTGCTCTGGATAAGCAAGGAGGACAGTCCAACTACCCTCAGGGGGCAGGTTACACCCGACTGGGCAGTTACAACCTGGGCTGGGAAAAGTCAAGTAAAGGTCTGTTACAGTTTTGGCAGAACACGAAGTGCAGGCAAAAGCTGGCTGGAGAGAAAACCTGTGGGCGCTGGTCGTCCAGGGAAGACGAGGGGCAGCTACTAATGTTGCTGCTCGGGCAGACGCTGAGCTGGAAGCAGATACAGGAGAGGCTGTGGCTGTGCAACCGGGGCCAAGCGGACATCCCCCCCCTGCTCACTCACCCCCTTAAGAGATTCGTATCTTTGGGACCGGGGTTTCTTGATGCCATTTCTGTGCCATTTTCGTGCTGTGGGGAAGCAAAGGAATTAGACCAAACAAGATTTGCTCCAGTGAGACCACCCGACCTCACAGCTGGCCGGCCTGGGAAAACCATCACTTCCCAGAGCAGGTCTCCTCGAGGTCTGCACCAGCTCTTAGCCCCGTTGCAAAGCCCTGGGGGCCTCTCGAGAGGACCCCTGGCTTCTTCCACTGTAACCCAAACGTCATCCTGGCGAAAACAAAACCAGCCCCAGGCCCACAGCGTCCCCTTGCCCTGCCCCAGCACCACTCATCCTTGCCAGGGTCTGAAGGGACACCGAGGCGGGGCGGGGGAACTTACACTGGTTGTGCGTGGTGTGGTTCTTGGACTTGGCCATGTCTGCACCTGGGGGAGGAGAGTGGAGATCAGGGCTGAGGGGGTTCGCAGGGCTGGCTGGGCGATGACCTGGAAGGACGTGAGGCCAGAAACCAGAACGCAGGTGCAGCAAAGAGGCCTTGAATCTGCCGCTTCCCACCGGCCTCCACTTACTCAGCACGACCCGACACGGTCCCGGCTTCCAGAGCTCGGCTAAGACGGCCCTGAAACCAACCCTCCCTCACCACACTGCGATCTACCCCAAATCCGAGTTCTCCCTCTCCCATCCACTCCTCGAGAATCCACAAGGTCCACCCGCGCCCCACGCCCTCCGTTCCCCACAGTCATGCAGCCGGCCTCCCTGTCCTTCCCGGTTTTGCGTCCGGCCGCCGGCTAGGAGCCGCGGATGGCTCCAGATGCCGCGCGGCCAAGACTCACCGAAGCCCGCGGCTGCCGAAGCGCCTCGGACCGGAAGAGAAAGGGAGAGAGGAAGGCCGCGGTGCAGCACGGGAATAGGGTCGTCGAGGCCGGAAGGTACTTCTGGAAAAGCTTCCCCCGGCGCTTGGAAGAAAAGTTCCAAAGCACGGGACTGCACAAGCCGACGCAAGGGCGGTGCTACGAGCCTGGGTGTGCGCTCCTCAGGTTTTACTTACATTCATTCCTCCTGGACCAAGCTCCTGGGACCCAATTCTCGTGAAAGGTCCCAGAGGCGAATGGAGTCCTTGAGGGATGCGTGCTAGGCAAGGAGTGACAGACTTGTGTTCTCTCCGCCCAGGCTACTGAGCGGAGGATGGACTGTAGGGGGCAGAAGTGAGGTGGGGGAGCTGTGAAGAGGCTGGTGTCCGGCTCCACGGAGAGTGAGGGAACCTGGAGCCCAGCAGGGGGTGTGGAGGAGAGTGGATACGTACACGGGACTTGGGATGCAGACGATCAGGGAGAGGATGGAGGCCAGAGTGGCCCTTAAGTTTTGGGGCTTGGACATCTGGGTGAATGCTGGTGCTGTTCACAGAAATGGGGAAGGTTGGGAGGGACAGGGCTTTTATTGCTTTGTTTCAAGGAGGCCAGTGATCCAGATGTTTCCGTTTAGATGCATTAAATCTGAGACGCCTATTGGACATCGAAAATGAGTTAGGCTTTGCCTCCTGACAACTCTTCTCTCTTACCCCCACAGTTTAGTCTCCACACAGCAGTGGGGGCTGAGGGCGTTGTTAAAGACACAAAGCAGAGCTTGTCATTGAAAGTCTTCAAAGGCCTCTCCTTGCTTTGGAAATAAACTCTTTACCTCCCCAAAGCCTGGCAACCCTCTCCTTATCATTCCCTTCTCTCCATCCAAACCCATGGGCTTTTTTTCTTTCCTACCAAACACAAATGCTTGTTCTTTTTCTTTTCTTTTCTTTTCTTTTCTTTTCTTTTCTTTTCTTTTCTTCTTTTTTAAGATTTTATTTATTTATTTGGGAGAGAGAGATCATGAGCAGCGGGGAAGGAGTAGTGCAGGGAGCCTAATGCAAAGTGATGCTGGGGCTCCATCCCACGACCCTGAGATCATGACCTGAGCCAGAGGCAGACATTTAACTGACTGAGCCACCCAGGCGTCCATGAATCCTTGTTCTGACTTCAGGGCCTTTATACTTGCTATTCCCTCCCCCTGGACTACCTTCCACTGCTCTTTGGATGGCCTGCTTTCTTGGAGAGGCTTTTAGATAAGGTATCTAAAATAAATACACCCAGGGGCGCCTGGGTGGCTCAGAGGGTTAAGCCTCTGCCTTTAGCTCAGGTCCTGGTCTCAGGGTCCTGGGATTGAGCCCTGCATCGGGCTCTCTGCTCAGCGGGGAGCCTGCTTCCCCCCCACACCCTTCCTGCCTCTCTGCCTACTTGTGATCTCTCTCTCTGTCAAATAAATAAATAAAACCTTAAAAAAAAAGAGTCTCTTATAAAAAAATAATAATAAATAATGATAAAATAAAATAGATACACTCCACTCCATCTCCCCAGGTGTTTTTTGTGCTCTCAGTCTCTTTGCTTCCTTCACAGAATTTTCCAGACTCTAATCCTGTTCTTTATTTACTTGTGTATGTGTCCATTGGCACAAGTGCCATGAGTTCTGGACTGGTTAGGTCACTTTTCCTTTCCCCCTGCTTGGCACAGCACTGATGCAGAATAGGAACTTATTAACCACCGGCTGGATGGACATTCTTCAGCAAGGTGGATTCGTGGAGTGACAGCAGCATACTGCAGAGAGCCGGGATGTGGAAGGGGGAAAGAGGATGTGGAGGCAGGACATGGCAGTCACTCCTTACCAAAGCATTCCTGAGAAGGTGGAGAGAAATCTGGCAAGTGTAAGTCAGGATAATGAAAAGCAGGCTCAGATGCTAGCAGGGGACCTAGTGCCAAGAAACAGTTGAGGCCAGAGGGAAGGTGTCTGGAGGAGCAGTCCCAAGGGCTACTGAGAACGGGTGGGAGAGCCAGTGGGCAGAGGTGGGGACTGTGGGAAGTAGGGGTGGCCCCATGCCGGCGAGTCAGGACCTCAGCCCGGGGAGTGGGAGAGGTGGACGCAAAGGGTGAGACAGAAGAAGGTTTGACTGCTGCACCCTTGAGAGAGAGGACCGGGCAGGGTAGGGGCCAGCAGAAGGCGCTGGAATGACTTTAGAGGAACTAGGTTGCTCCATCGTGTGGCCTTCCGGCTGAGCCATAGCTCCCACAGTGAGCTCCTAAAAAGTGAACAGTGACACCTGCTCGGAACTGTTTTGCCAGGCTGTTATGACGGTGGCAGAGCAGGCAGTGAGCAGAGAGCCATAGTCTGACGGGGAGGCAGATTCAGGGACAGGTGATGGTCATACATGAACATTGGAGCTGCTAGAGGGATTGGCCCAGGGTGGGATCCCAGCTGCTAGACAAAGGGGGAGAAGTGATGAGAGCCAGGAGCTTTGACAGTGATCTGAGGGGACTCGTTCAGGGGCCAAAGGGGAACATGACCTTGGAGCCATTGGCTGCTATGCTTTTCAAGATAAGGAAAGACGGCTGGGCCTGCCCTATATATAAGGATAGTTTCCTCTCTCTCTCTTCCCTTCCTTCCTTTTTTCCATCCTTCCTTCCTTCCTTCCTTCCTTCCTTCCATCCATAAAAGCTCTTTTGGGACACCTGGGTGGCTCAGTTGGTTAAGCATCTGCCTTCAGCTCAGGTCATGATGTTGGGATCCTGGGATCAAGTCCTGCGTTGGGCTCCCTGCTCAACAGGGCAGTCTGCTTCTCCTTCTGCCTCCCCCAAAACCGTTTATGCTCTTTCACCCTCAAGCTTTCTCAAATAAATAAATAAAATCTTTAAAAAAAAAAAAAGCTCTTTTGTAACCTGATTTTATTCATTCAATCATAATTCATGGATATCCTTCCCTGTTCATGAAAATCCCTTGTAATCCTGTTTTATTTTACACATTTAAACACATTATTCTGGGAGCACCTGGGTGGCTCAGTCATTAAGCGTATGCCTTTGGCTCAGGTCATGATCCCGGGGTCCTGGGATAGAGCACCGAATTAGGCTCTCTGCTCAGCGGAAGCCTACTTCTCCCTTTCCCACTCCACCTGCTTGTGTTCCCTCTCTCACTGTGTGTGTGTGTGTGTGTGTGTGTGAAATAAATAAATAAAATCTTTAAAAAAAGAAAATAAAAACATTATTCTGGGGGGCACCTGGCTGGCTCAGTCGGAAGAGCGTGAGACTCTTGATCTTGGGGCTGAGAGTTCAAGCCCCATGTTGGGTGGAGAGATTACTTTAAACAAACAAACAAACTCACCCCACACACATTTTCTGAAAGAGATCAGTAAACATCACTAAAGATATCAAAGGAGTCTCTGACACAAAAAAGCTGAAAAACTTAACCTTTCCTCCAGGGTCCACACACTTCTACCCTCTGCGAGCAAGCAGCTCTTGCCTCCATCCACATGGAGGCCTGGGTCCACCTTCCATCCTCTGTAGCCTTGGGCAGAGCCACTCACCGGATGTGGCCAACTATCTGTCCACTAGGCCCCTTGCCAGTGCCTTGGGCGCAAGATGGAGAGGTGAGGCCCAGAGACCAGACAAGCCTTCCACTGGGCAGGATGTGACCCACCTGCGCCATGTGACTGGCAGTGGCAGTGTCTCGCCCAGGCCTTGTCCAGAGCTACAGCCCAACTGCAGTAAGGAGGATCCAGTGGGGCCCACTCAGCAAAGTAAGAGGGTTGGAGACACCCGGGGTTGTTTTCGCTGTGCCTAGCATGGTCCCAGGTAATGGAGGGCCTTGGTAAATATCTGAGGAATTAAATGTACACATTTCACAAATCCACATGGATGGCAGAATCAGGAGGCAGGAAGCCAGGCAGCCTGGAGGGATTTCACAGGGATAACAGTCCGCTCTTCTACCAGGTCGGGTCTCAGCTCTCTCAGCCTCAGTCTGAGTATAATTATAACAATAATTGCCTCATGGGGTGACACTGGGTACTTTGAGCAAAGCACAGGACACTGCACTGAGTACTCATTAGGTGCTTAATCGTTGTCCATCCCACCCATGCCTTTTCTCCACAAGGCCGCTGGAGAGGGGACAAGGCTTAAGGAAAGAGTGTCAGTGACAACTGAGTGCTAAAATTGAGGACAGGCTCCAAGGGAGGGACAGGATGGGGGAAGTGACGTCCTCAGGCATCCTGGGCCCCCCCCCCCAGTCCTGCAGTTCCAGAGAGATAGGGACCTCCAGTATGCCCCAATAAGAGGGACTGTGAGTGGATTATCAGAACCAGAATATTTTCTCTGTGGAAGACTAGGGGACAGAGAAGAGGAGCCCCCTAACCACTGGGTTGGGCTTTGGGTCTGCTTAGAAATGCCCAAGTGCGAGGCCCCTCTGGCCCTGGGTGGCCCCAGAAGGCCAAGATGTGACTGATGGAGGCAAATACGAGATCCACAGAAGAGGATCAATTCTGCAATCAGAATTTCCCCCAAACCACGGAGCAGTGAGTTCCCTGGTACAAAAGGTGTGCCAGCAGTGCTTTACTTACTGGGGATGGAGGAGGAAGTATGGGATAGAAGGATGGGGAATATAACTCATAAGTTCACTTACCTCTGGGAGTCTGGGACTCAAAGCTCCTGGAGAAGGAAAGGCGATGGACAGGGTTTGACTCCAGGCCGCAGCTCAGGACCTGGCAGGAAGAGAGGACAGTTCAGATGGAGGCTTGGAGGTGCAGCCCATCCCTCAGGTCACTGGGTATGCCTTCAACAGCCCCAGGCCACTGATTTTCAGCACCGCCCCCCCACCGCCCCGCTCCTCACCTCCCAGGAGTGTTCCAGCATCTGCAGTCGGGAATGTGAGCCCGTTGTCCACACGGGGGCAGCACGGCCCCGCGGATGGAATATGCAACCGCTGACAGGCTGGAGCTCCCCTCGCCTGGGAACCCTCTGAGCCTCCCCGATAGATCTCTGTCTCTCTCAAATACACCTGCTTCTCCACCCCACCCCATCCCCCCAACCTATGGATCGAGGCTCTGTCTGTCCATTCTTGGCAGGTGCTTCAAGGTGGATTGGGTCCCCATGACTCCAAGCGCCTGGCGGTGATGGGGGTGAGGGTGGAGTGTCTTTCCCAAAGAGAGCTCAGGGCAGAGAAAGGGAATCCTGTGGGTCCCGCCCCTGCCGGTCCACCTCAGAGTGACTGGAGGACGTGGTTTGGGCATCAGGTGGGCTTGGGTTCAAATCTGCTGCCACTCACCAGCAGAATGCCTTCACATCACTGAGCCTCAGTCTCCCCATCTGTAACAGTGAGGGAGAGCCTTGGCCAGGGCTGAGCAGGCGGGAAGCCTCCCAGAGCCTGCCTGTGCATTCGCGAGCCCTCACAGCAGTCTTGTGGGGAGACGGGGTTCTCATTACGGTAATTCACAGATGGGAGAGACAAGAGTCCTTGGGCATGACTTGCTAGAGGTCCCACAGCCCAGTGGAGAGCTGCCGTGGTCCAGATGCCCACCAGGACCCGGAGGAGGATGGGATGGTGTGTGCTCAGTGGGGCCATAGAGGGAACCCCATAACACTGACCCCCCAGGTGACCTGGGAGAAGCCCATGGCCTCTATGGTCAACAGATGCCCCAAGTGGGGGGACCCTCTGGGCTAGCCCCTGCCTCCTCTCAGACCCACTCACCCAGGACAGACCTAGAAAGCAGGGCGTGTGGCGGTGACCCCGGGAGGAGGTAGGGGTCAGTCGACCACAGGCAGGCGGGGACTGGCAGGATGTGAATGGAGGGGAGGATGGATGGCTCAGAGAACTGACTGGCGGGGTGGGGGGTGGGGGAGTGGAGTAGGTGCATGTGAGGGGGCTGGACAGGCCAGGACTGCACCCCCGAGTGCATCCCCACCCCACATCCACCCCACCCCACTCCTGCCTCTGAGGTGGAAAACACAAAACAGCCAAGGGGACTCCTTTTGAACAAAGAGGGTCTGAAAAGGAAGAATGAAGCTGGGGAGCTGGGAGGGACCCTTTCCTTTCCCTCCCCAGCAGCCTCCAGGGAGCCAGAAGCATCGTTGCCATGGCAACCGCAGCCCCTCCACCTCCCGTTACCCTGTCCTGCCCGGATGCCCACCGTCCAGGCCCAGGCTAAAGAGAGGCCGGGGGTGGGGAGCATCTTCCCGTCAGGCTGAAGGACAGAGAGGCCATGAGGGTCTCAGGAGGGTTGCACCCCATGGGGGTGGGGTGGGGGAGGTCACTGGAGGGCTCTGGGCTTACCCTTGTCTGCTCCCCCTTTAGGGCTTCAGGAAAACCCCCTCCGAGGCCCCAGCACATCATGGATGGAATGAGGGAGAAGGAAACCCAGCCCTGTTTAGGGAGGCACAAGGGACACCAGAAAGAGCAGAGCTGGGGATCTGAGGAGGGGCACACTCAGGAAGCCTGGGGACCCTAAAGGGCAAGAAGGACTTGTGGCCATAGGCAATGAGCTTTGGTCTCAGCACTGCCCTTTCCAAGCTGTGTCACTGGGTAAACCCTTCAATTTCCCAGGGCTGCCCCTCATTCCCCTTCCACCCTTCCTCCATGTAAAATAGGTTCAGCCACTCAGGTTGGGGGGGATGCTTGCCGTGCAGCAAAGGGAAAAGATGACCTCGGGCTCCACCTAGGAGATCTGTGGATGGACTCCAAGCTTGAAACCCCTTATGTCTGCTGGGCCAGGGCTGCGCCCACGATCACCACGAGCATCTACTGTGCACAGAGCCTGGAGGGTTGGGAGGAGAGGAAGCTGTAGGCACAGCACACCAAGATGCAGAACAGAGGGGCGTCTGGGTGGCTCAGTGGGTTAAGCCTCTGCCTTCCGCTCAGGTCATGATCCCACGTCCTGGGATTGAGCCCACCATCGGACTCTCTGCTCAGCAGGGAGCCTGCTTCCCCCTTCCCCTGCCTGCCTCTCTACCTACAAGTAGATCTCTCTCTGTGTGTCAAATAAATAAATTAAAATCTTTTTCTTTTAAAGATTTTTATTTATTTATTCGACAGACAGAGATCACAAGCAGGCAGAGAGGCAGGCAGAGAGAGAGAGAGAGGGAAGCAGGCTCCCTGCTGAGCAGAGAGCCCAAAGTGGGCTCTCCTGGAGCCAGGAGCTTCACCTCGTTCATCCTGTCCCCACTGGTCCTCTGATCGGCTTCTCTAGCTTCTCCCATGCCGTGGATGGGAAAACCGAGGCTGAGACAGGTGAAGTGACTTGCTCAGGGTCACCAGCTTCTTCTCCTCAGTCAAAGCCACTTCTGGAAGCTCTTCTGGGCTTGGACCCCACCTGAGACTCTGGTGGCAGCTTGGGGAAAGGAGGGCGATGCCTCACCTGAGGGGTGACCCTGCAGTGGAGTGGGCTCTGCAACCCGTGGCAAGCGGCCGAGAGTTGGAGGGGGCGCCTACCTTATGCCCGCAGGGCAACATGGGGGAGTCCTGCTTCTGTGTCCACCCCACGCTTGTTCATTGGCTGGTCGTCACATTCCGCCCCAGCTCTTCCACTGGCGAAGGTTGGAGAGTACGACCCAGATCCCGTGGGACACTTAGCAGCTGGGGGAGCTGGAGCAAATCCTGAACCCCTGTGGCTCAGTGTCCCCTCCTGTAAGACGGGGATGAGGACACTACCTACTTGCCGGGTTGTGGTGAGGCCCCAGGGACCCGTTCCAGCCAAGCACCTACCAGGGCCTGGCCCGTGGTCTCTGTCTGACTCAGTAGCCCTCCTGGGACCAGACCTGAAGTAGCCAGGAGGCCAGGCAGGCAGCACTGGGGTCCTTCCCTGCCCCCCTCAAAATCCTCCCTGGACACAGAGCAGCTCCCCACCCTCCAGGGATCCTGCTCAGAGGGAGAGAGAGAGGAGAGCAGGGCTGCCCTGGGTTGCCCCCCCTCACTGTAGGCAGGGATGGCAGGGCCAGGAGCCAGCAGGCTGAGCGGTGGTGGCCGCGGTGGCTGGGAGGGGCATATGGAGACCCCTGCCACTCTTGGCAACCAGGCCACAGCCCCAGGAGCCCGAGGGTGAGAGCACAGTGGACCTGAACGGGCCTGTCTCTGTGTGGCTGCCCGCCTGGCACGGGCCTGGCAGCTCTGGTTTCAATCATTTTCCACCAGCAGCTCCTGGAGGTGCGGGGGCGGCTTCCCCTCCACTTGCCTCTCCTGGAGGAAGAAGCTTGGCTAAAAATAACTTGAATTGCTGTGCTCCCACCCTAGCGGGAGGAGGGGCCTGGGGGCTGCGGGGGTGGGAATGTGGCAGCAGCCCGGAGAGGGGGTTCCCTGAGAGGAGATGGAGAAAAGCCTTGCTGGTAGGTGGGCAGGGCTGCAGGATACTGCAGGGGACGTGGCCCTTTCTCACCTCCTTCCCGGAGGCCTGCTCCCAGGGCACTGTGCTCGGGGAGCAGAGCTGGGGGCCGAGGCGGGCCTGACCCCTGGACTCGCATCAGGGAGGCGATCAGCCTGGCTGAGGTGGTGGCAGGGGGCTCCTTCCAGCACACAGTCTCTGTTGGAGGATTCCCCCCACCAACACACACTTTTAGGACAGGGGTCCCTTCCACTCATTCCTGCCTAGACCGGAGCTTGGATCTAGACTCCTGTCCCCTATTTCTCCCTTCCCTGCCATATAACACTGAGCCTCACTTGAAGACTGGGTGCGAATATGAAGCCCTTGACTCCTGAGCCTGCTGAGGCCTCTCCCTGTCCCATCTCCTCCATCAGTCTGGAGAGGCGGCATTGGGCTCCCTGAGGGACTGTCCTCAGAGAGGTGGGGGCTGCGTCAGGGTCCAGCAGGCAAGTTTCTTGATACCCTGGGGTAGGGTATCAAGAATGGGGAAATTCCACCCATGAACATCTCTCAAGAGCCCACAGGGTACTGGGCACTGTTGATGCTGGACGGGGTGCGGCCCGAGCGAGACAGACGGGAATCCGGGGGCTCAGGGAGCTTAGGTCTCTCGAGGCAACCCTCATTCCAGGCTTGCGTCGTGTGATAGATTGCAGGTGGCCATTATATTATTATACATTGTGTCTTCCAAATATTCTTTTATATTAAATATTATATTTAAACAGGTAAGGAATAAATACAAATTTAATTGCTCTCTCCCTAAAAAAAAAAAAAAAAAAAAAAAAAAACAAAGTGGATGGGCTCGGGGGGCTGGCCTCCTCTCTCTGCCTTCTCTCACTGTTACTCCATCACATTCATCCAATAGGAGTCCCAACCCCTGCACCCCTATCACCCTCCAACCTCCAGTCCCAGTAGAACATCCCACAAGGTCATTCTCTGACTCTTTGGCAGGCAAGGGTCAAACTGGCTTGGAGTAACAGACTGGTAGGTGGGGCAGGATACTTGACCTCTGGGAGAGCCAGAGCCAGTGGGGAAGATAAAATTCGATAGAGAGGAGTGCAGAGCCTGGGAAAGATCCCTCCCTTGGCCCAGGCTCTTGCGCTACATTAATAGAAGCAGAGGATGCAGAAGATAGGAGGTTAACATGTCTGCTGGGTCTCAAGCTCTTTATCTCCACTTGGAGGGCTCAGTCGGCTGTCTGTTCATCTATACGTCCATCCATCCACTCACCCGTACATGTGAAACCATGAATTCATGAATCCATGAAACCAACTATCGATCTATCTATGACAGAACAGTGGCCCTCGAAAGATGCCTACCTTCTAATCTTCAGACCCTGTGAATATGTTACTTAACATGGCAAAGGGGAATTAAGAGTATGGGTGGAATTAAGGTGGTTAATCAGCTGACCTTAAAATAGGGAGATTATCCTAGATTATCTGGGTGGACCCAATGAAATTACAAGGGTCCTTAAGAGTGGAAAGGGAATCAGAAGAGAGAACATGACGGCAGCAGGAGAAAGACTTATCCCAACATCGCTGGCTCTAAAGATAAGGAGTGAAATCATAAGACAAGGAACGTGGACAGCCTCTAAAAGCCGGAAAAGCAAAAGAGGGGAGTGAACCTTCAGAAGGAACACAGCCGTGTCAGCGGCTTGATTTTAGCCTCGTGAGAGTCATTTCAGATTTCTAACCTCCAGAACTGTAAGAGAATAGATTACAGTTGATTTCTGCCGCTAAGTTGGTGGTAATTTGTTAAAGGCGCCAGAGAAAATGGATACATCATCCAGTGATCCAATCCATCAGGCAACCATCTGTCCATCCATTTATCCATCTGTCCATCCGTCCAACCAACCATCCACTCCTTTAAGAAATATTCACATTAAAGGAGTGTCTCCTTTGTGGCAGCTGCCAGACCATGAAAGAGAACAGTGGTCACCTCCCGGGAGCTCCCTGTCCACCGAGGGAGACAGGCACAAGGTGACGATCCAGGGCCCTAAGCATACCGTGATGGCACACAAGGCACTTGGGAAGGATTACGGGAGGACTCATGGTAGCAGGAACAGGACAGGAAGCACAGTGAGACCACTGTGAGTCGACAGGGGTGGGTGCATATCTGTGGGCACGCACGTGAGTGTGGGTGTCACGGCGCTCTGGCTCTTGGCAGGAGCCCGGAGACCCCACATCCCTACAGCCGTGGCCACGCAGCAGATTAATGTGGTTAGTAGGAAATGCCTGGGTAGCCATGGAGATCAGTGTTGTGGAGCATAGGGCAGTCACACCGGTGATTGTCAGGAAGCTCAGGCCCTTGGAAAGGGATGGAGAGGAAGGGGCTTTCGGCCACCTTGCTTCTAGACTGTGCTGCTGCTTCTGACCTCCAGCCATGCTGAGTCTTGCAATAGAGGAAGCCCACAAGGCCTTCCAGGCCACTTCACCAGGGATCCCAGCTCAGCCTTGTGGGACAGATGGGGAAACTGAGGCTCGGGGCAGGGCAGTCTAGGGCACATGCCTAGAAGGGGCACCGCTGGGCCCCCACCAACGTTTGGCTCCAGGTGTCCTCTGCAGAGTGAGTGCATTCTTATTTTCCTGACTTGAGAAAGACGGTTTCCCACAAGCCTAAGAATGGGACCAGGGAAGGAGCACGGCTCAGGGAGTCAGGAGACCTGGCTTCAAAGCTAGGGGTGAGGGTGGCAAGTCCAGGTTCAGCACACACCTGGAGTCCCTGGGCCAGGGCTTCACCTATGACCTTCACCTTCTCACCTGGTCCTGGGTGGCTCCTTGAGGATCATCCTGATGCTTTCTGTCCCCCAGGGCCCTGGCACTCAGCACAGCGCCTGCTGGATGAACACTGTGTTCCTGGAATGCCCAGGGGCCTCAGGAAGGTGACTGGCTGGCTGAGCCTCAGTTGCCACATCTGTAAAGGGGGATGGTCACAGCAGCTCTTGGGAGGACTTGGCATGTGTGGGAAGGCCTTGGGACCTACCACACCATCCGCGCCGCTGTCGTGATTCTATGAACTGTTCTGCTCCTGGGACGCCGGGTGTGCTCGGTTGGCGCAATGTGTGACTCTTGATCTCCGTTTTGTGAGTTGGAGCCCCACGCTGGGTGTAGAGAGTACTTTAAAAAAAACAATCTTTAAAAAAAAAAAAAAAGGGAAGAAGAAAAAGCAATCTTCTGCTCCTCCACTCTGACACCTGTTCACTCTCCTCTTCCCAACTCTCCCAGCCCCTTTTCCACCACGACCACCTGCGCTCCCGCCTTCATGACTCAGTGCGCAAAGCTTCCTTCCAGGAATGTCCTTCTTCTGTCCCTCTGCTCATCCAAAGCCTGTTTTGCCTTTTGCTTTCTGCAAGGGCTCCCTCCCTGCCTCCTTCTTTCCTGGCTGTCACTGACCTCCCCGCCACTCTGAGTCAGTCTCTCTCTCTCTCTCTCACACACACACACACACACACAGGACCATGCCACATTCCTCCCTACTCCAGTCCACTCTGCTCCCCTCGTTACCACCATAAGCAGGCTCTGCCTGAACCACAGGTCCTTGAGGCCCCTGGTCTCCCGGAGCCTCCCCGCTTCATTCTGGATGTCAGTGCCCCTGCGAGGTGCCATTCACAAGCCCAGAATCTGGAAGTTCTGGCACATCTCAGTGACGCCCAAGGACAGAAAGTCAGAATGTGGGGAATCAGGATTGCCTCTGACTTTCTGGGCTGTGGGGCCCGTTTCACAGATGGGGAGACAGAAAGATTCGAGAGCAGGTATGCACGGCTTACCTCCAATGACATGTTTTGTCTCATTTTATTCCCACGGCAACTTTCAAGGGAGACTGTCTCCACATCACCCTTTCATAGATGAGGAAACTCGGGGTCTCAGAGGTCTCAGAGTCTCAGAAGCTCACATAGCTACGAAGTGAGAGAGTCACTTAAAAATACTCACTCAGTGGGTCTGTACTTCACAAATGTAGCAACAACAAGAGCTTCTGGATGATTTCTGCCTACAGAAAAATGATGTTCTGAGCCTCTCCCGACTGTCTGCCTTCAGGCCTTTCCGAGCACGTCCCTACGGACCCCTTCCCATCTCATACCTGCCCCAGAAGGCAGGTCCCTGGGCTGTCCCACTGCCTGGAAACACACAAGGTCAGGGTCTCTTTAGGATTCTGGTCTCACTACCCTCCCCCCATTTCTTCTGGAGAAAGAAAAGTCTGGAGGTGGAGCTAGGCTGGAAGATGGGTTTGGCATAACTTTTGGCAGCCAGGGAGATGAGCTCCCAAATGCAGGGTTCAGCCTCCTCCCCCCACCGCCCCACCGTGTGGTCCTGCCTCCTTCCGTCCTCTCTCTTACCCTGCTACGGTGGTTCCATCCCCGGCTGGGCCCAGATCTCAGCCTAGCGTCTTGACCTCTCTGGGCTGAAACCGGTTCTCTGTGCAGCAGGCACTTTCGGGCCTCCAAGGCCCCCAGGGAAACAAGGGAGGGGACTTTCAATCCTACCACAGAAACCAGGAAAGGAAATATGTCAGGGAGGTAAGCCAGTTCCTCTCTGAAAGTTGCCTCCGAGCTACTGTGGAGCACTAAGAGAGGCGGGCCCACACTCCCAGACCAGGCTTCCTCCTCCAGGCCCTGTCTGTGAAGGTGGCATCTCCCAGCATGCTCAGGTGGAGGGACAGTGCCTTTGCCTCGGCCAAACCCTCTGTGTCCACCCGGCTCCCCTGCTCAGGCCCCCGGGGCCAGGTGGGTGTCGCTGCCAGGCGCATGCCAGAGCTCTCAGTGGGGAAAAATCCACCTCAGGACCCCACACTCGTTGCTTCCTCTGCTGAGAATAGCGCAGCCCTCACCTGGCTCAGCCTAAAGGTCACTGCCTCTGGGAGGCTCTCTAGGACTACCCCAGCGGAGCCAGGCCCCTTTCTCCACACCTCCCCCAACACCACAGGCTTTACTCTGTTCCTGCTTTGTCCAGGTCCCTCTCCTGCTCTGAAGAGGGGGCTTCCCCAGGGGCAGTTTTGGGCCCCCAGCATGCCCGGACCTGGCTCCCAGGAGAGCTCTCAGCCTTGTCTTCTGGGCCGTTCCTATTCCTGAACGCCGTCTGGTATATTTTCTTTTTCTTTTTTCTTTTTTTAGATTTTATTTATTTATTTGACAGAGAGAGAGAGGGAGAGAGGGAACACAAGCAGGAGGAGTGGGAGAGAGAGAAGCAGGCTTCCTGCTGAGCAGTGAGTCCGACACTGGGACTCGATCCTGGGACCCTGAGATCATGACCTGAGCCGAAGGCAGGTGCTTAATGACTGAGCCACCCAGGCACCCCATCCAGTATATTTTCCCTAGAGGAGCCAGGCAGAAGGGGGAGGTCAGTCATGTCATTCCCCCCACAACCACTTGGACCCCACTTTCAGAGTCTTTGCCTTGCCCTAGCAGCCCACCTGTCTTCCCTGATGCCTCCCGGGGCTGCAGAGGCATCCGTCCCTTTTCTTCCAGGACTGCCCTTGTTGGGAGAGATTGTGGGTGGGAAGGGCTCAGGGCTGGAGAGGGGGGCTACAGAGGATCCCTGACAGACATCTCCCCTGACTCCCACCCCCGTGCCCCCACCCCCACCCGCCGAGGCCTGTGATGTATGCCCGGTGGGGGAGGGGCGGCATGGCAATGGCTGCTCCTTGGTACAAATCCAGGTCACTCCCAGCCTGCTCAGCAGCCGTCGGTAATTACGGGCCAGCAGGACGTGGGCAGGCGGGTGGCAGGAGGCCTAATTGTCTGATTTTTCAGGTAATTAACGGGAGGCTGTCTGGCCTGTCCCCACAGGGCCCAGCATCCGCCACCCCATCCCCTGGGCAGCCCCAGCCGCCTAATGAGGCCAATTACGGAGTGGTGCCCGGGCCCTCATTAGCCACCTGGAAAGGTCATGTGGAATGGCACCGGGGGCAGGGCTCAGCCAGCCGTGGTGGAGGCCGGGCCACCCCTGGAGATAGGGGTGAGGACGCACTGGCTGTAGTTCTCTGCCGTTCCCTGGGGCAGGGTAGCCCTAGCCTGTCCCACACCTGAGACCTCACTTGTGCCCCTCCTCTCAGGACTCAACTTTAGGTCATATCATCCCCTACTGCTTTCCAGCAAGGTGGCTGTGGGTCTGTCACCCCTGTCTGACTCTGTTTCCCAAATTAGCGATGAGCGCACAGCAGGTGTCCCATGTGTGGGTGCCCACCTTCTTCCGAAGGTGCTAACTGCCTTCCTTCACTCTCGAGGAAAGGGAGCCCAGAGAGGGTTGGACCTGAGGTCACTGATATGTCCAGAGCCCACTCTGCAGGGTTCCCAGAGACAGCAGGAATGGCCCACTGGGATTCACCCCAAGATACTCAGCATCTAGGCAGGCAGTCCTGGAACGGGTCAATAGAGGCAGTCAAGTGCAGGTCGGAGGCCTAGGAGGGAGGCTTAGGAGTGGCTGGACCTTCCCAGGCACCTGAGCCCAGTAGAGGTGGAGAAGAAGGAAATCCCCCAAATCCGCAGCAAATGGGAGGCTTGGAAGATCCTGGGGGAGTTGAAGGCCCCCTCCCCAGTCCCTGGATGCTGCAGAACACCCAGGGAAAAGCGGACGGGTGCGTGCCTGTGCCCCAACCTGCCACCCGAGGCGGGAAGCCATCCTTTCCTGGTTGGTGCAATCCATTCTTGAACTAGGAGAGCACAGTGCCTTCAGATGTGGAGTTTTTGGCTTCTGTGGCTCCTCTGTTTTTAAGAATTCTGTGACCTAATTCCATGCTGACAAATTCCATGCTGTTCCGCCTCCTATAATCATCGACTAATGCTACTTTTGGTCCTACTGCCAGCCTAGAATCTAGGTCAAGGGTTTCCAAACTGTGTCCCCCAGGGGCCCTTAGGTAGGAGCGGAGGGAGATGCTTTCCACCCTCCATCGGAAGCAGCCGGGCTTTGATCTCTGATGGAATATCGGCAGCTGCTCCTGCCGTGTGCGGGGCATACACAAGGATGGCATTTCGTCTTCATAAAGGCCTGTGAAAAAGGTAGCATCACATTCCCATTTTACAGAAGAGGATGCTGAGACCACTGGAGGCTGAGCAGCATATCCTAGGTCTCACACCGCGTGGGAAGGACAGCCAGGACTTGAACCCACTTTCTAGTGTGAGCCCCCCTGCGATGTGGGTTCCACAGATGGAAAGAAAACAGGGTATAAATGTTGGGGGGGTCACATTTACCATAATTTTTTTTCCCCCAGATCAAGGTGGGCAGGCATGCCTGCCTCTCTGCCCCAGGGCAATGTGGTCCCAGCCCCAGGTTTCCCAGGGCCCCTGCACCCCACTACGTGGTGTCAGTTGCACGAGGGTCCATCTGCCTGAATTCTTCCCTTCCCTCTGCCATGGGCTCTGCTTTCCCCGCACTCCAAACCAACAGGATCCAACCCTGAAATAGCATATGTTTCCAGCCTCTGCTCATCCAAGTCATAAATCGCCTGGTGTGATGTGCTCCTGTGTCAGCTTGCTTCAACACTAGGGGTGGGGGAGGCTGAGCGAGTACAAGGGGCATATGCGGGGCCTCCTCCACATGGAGAGACAAAGCTGGAAGCCGGGGTGAGCCCAGGACGGAGGCTCAGGAAGGGAAGTGGGGGGCCCGTTCTTGCCAGGTCTGGGGCTGGCCTGGGGCTCAGCCTGGGGTGGGAGTCAAGGGCTGACGGCCCAGACTCGACCTGGGCCTCAGGGTTCAGACAGACTGGAGCCCAGGTCAGAGATCAGAGGGTTAGGCCTCCATCTTGTCCAGCAGTCAAGGTCCAGACTTTGCTTGGAGCCCAGGGGTCAGAGGGCAGGAGCCATTGCTCAGAAGTTGATGAGGTTGGAGAGCCAAGCGCTGTCTGAGCTCAGGGTGAGGACTCAGGCTGATGTAAGTTCAGAGGTCAGGATCAGCCTGGGGCTGAGGGCCGCAGCTGACCAAGGAGAAGTTTCTGGAAGACCCAGAAGCCTTCCTATTTCCTGGAAGTGAGTGGGGCAGGACCGGTGACAGAGGGATGCCTGTGATGATCAAGACTTGGGATTGGGGGGGTGCCCCCAGGGATTGAACGAGACTATGAACAAGGCCATCCATCCCTGCTCCCGGGATGGGCATCTCAGCATCGCGTCTCTGACACTCACGTGATCTGGCCACTTCCATGGTGCTCACGCCCCGGGGGTCGGTGGTCGGCATTCAGTGCTGCATTTCTACCCTCACGGCTATGTATGGCCAGGGTGGTGCCTAGGGGAGCTGCTGGCGAGGATGTGTCGTCGAGGTATGTTACATGCCTGCTGTGGATGTATGTCCCTTCCCTGTCTCTGTGGGGGCGGCCCTCGTCAGAAGTGCGCCAAGGCTCTGGGTCCCTGCTCATGGCCCGGGGGCCCTGTGGCTTCCCCACCTGCCCCACCCACCCTAGCCTCGTCCAGGCAGGTTTTCCAGGCCTCCATTCCGACAGCTGGATTTTCCCGCCTCTTCCTGTTCTGGGCCCAGCATGGACAGATATTTGAGGACAAGCCCACACAGCAGCCAGTGGGGAATCTGGGGGCGGAGCAGGCAAGCAGGAATGAGAGGCCAGCGGGCAGAAGAGAAGAGTGCCAAGGAGGAAGCCTTATCACAGGCCTCTCTGTTCTCATCTCCCACGGGGCCTGGGCACAGACCCGTCTCAGGCCGTTCACCCGGCACTGAGGCCCTGACCCTGGAGGTCCCCCCTCCCCAGGGCACCACAGGGAGATTCAACCAAAGTGGGGCAGGGATGAGCATATGGGAGGGGGCGGCAGGTGGAGGTTGGTGGGAGAAACCCTGGGAGACAGGAGTAGCAGAGAGCCCAGGAAGGCCATGCGGACAGCTAGAGGGCTGCCCTGCCCACCCAGGATGCGAGGCCTTTAGGGTTTGGCTGTGAAAGTCCCGGTCACCTCCTCCAGCTGAGCTATTAATACCCAACTGCGACCCACGCACCCTTGTTGGGAGGACGCCGAGTTCCTCGGGGGCTAAAAACGGTCTGAGATGGGGGTGAGCCAGGCCTTCTCCCTTTCTTCTTGTCTGAGGAGATGGGGCCAAAGGCCAGGCTGGCCTGGAAGCGGGGTGGAGACAGGGTGGAGGGTGCCGAGGGTGACAGAGGCTTGGGGCTGGCCTGAGGATTCCAGCTGGGAGCAGGAAAGTGCTTGGCCAGGCCAGGCCCCTGGAGACCTTGCCTGGACATATAGGGTGGGGGCTTGCCAGGGGTCTCACCTGGGAGGGGACCACCACCTAACTCTCCTCACCCCCACCCAGATCTCCTCCTTCCCATCAGACCTCAGCTTGGTCTGCCCCAGGCTGCAGTGCGGCTGAGAGCTACCTGTCTGCTCCTGCCAGGAGGGGCCTGGAGGGGAAAGGGAACTCTGGGGGGAAGGTTAGAGCCTCTGGTGGGAGCCGGGTCCCCTAAAGCAGAGCCATTCATGTTTCAACTTCGTGTGCGAAGTCTCAGCTTTTCACGGCATTCTCTGAGGAGGGAATCACTGGTAGCCCCATTTTATAAATGAGGAAACTGAGACTCAGTCATTTCTCTGGAGTCAGAGCTGGATAGACCTGGTTTGTCAGACTCCAAACCCTACCCTGTGTTGCCTCCTATTACATCATTATAAAAGGAGGTTTCTGGTTTGTTCTGGGGATCCATGAAACAGTTGTTTCCTTCAAAAATGCCCCAGTTGCTACAGAGTTCCAGGCCCCCTGGCGTGGCTGGAACCAAGCACAGGAACCTGTACGGGCGCCTTTCTCCTACACTGATGAAACCCCTTCCAGGGACTGACAGCCGCTCCTTCATTCCTGGGGCTCAAGGGCACATCCTGGGTCCCGTGCTGGTTTTCTGGGCTCAAGGCCACCAAAGGCCACCTGTTCCCTGCTGTGTCCCCCTCCTTTTCCCATGGCAGATGCTCCAGACGCAGACCCCAGCAGAGTACTGACTTGGCCGGGAAAGTCCAGATGAGAAAGTGGCTGAGAGGCGTCAGCCCCAGAGGCCCCCCGCCGGAAATCCCGACAGCTGCCTGGCTCGCAGGACCTGGGCACTGGGCCCTGACTCCAGGCTGGCTATGGCTGTGTCAGGTGTCCAGAGGAGTTGGGGGAGGGGATGGCTAGAGCCAGGAGCAGTCTGCCTGTGGTTATGGAGGCTGTTGACACCTCCCAGGCTGCCAAGGCAGAGAGGGGCCAAGGGTTGGGGGAGGGGCCCTGCCCTGGCCTGGAGGGTTTGAGGAGGAGAGATGGAGGTGTCTGTCTGAGGGTGGAGACAGGCCCTGTCCTGAGGGTCTGAGGGCAGAGGCAGGCCCTGTCCTGAGGGTCCAGGAAAGGAAGCACAGTCCTGTCTTAGGCTGGGGAAGAGACCTTTAGTCTTGGGGTCTAGTAGATGGGATATATTTCCTAGCAGCTGGTGGCGATTGGGAGGTTGTCCCAGTCTCACAACAAGGAAGGCTGCCTGCCATCTGGGCTGGTGGGGGAAGCTCTGGACTTGTTTCCCCCCTGTCCCCACTCAGCCGGCAGGCAGGAAGCTCTGCATTTCCCCAGAGTTTCTCCTAAGCAGCTGGAAGGACATGGCTCTGCAGGATAAGACAGGGGTCCTCTGGCCTCGGGCTGACCACACAGCACCTCCAAAAGAGAGGGGGTGGATTAGCCCTGCCCGGACTTTCCTGTCCCGAGGGAGGGTTCTACCTCTGCCCTGGGTGTCAGGCCAGGCTTAGAGAACTGGTTCCGGAGGCGCCTTTCCCAGAATGAGCCCCACTGCTCACTCATCCCCATGCGCCCTCAGCTCTCCTAATGCCCATGTGCTCACGTCTGGAACTTCCTCTACAGGCAGTCTTCCTGGATTAATAAGGATGCCTCCCACATCAGGCCTGGAGTGTCCCTACCCTGCCCTCCCTGTTTCCTTGGAGCCCCAGCCAGCAGAGCCTGACCTTAGGAAGGCTTTGGGCCTCCATTTCTACTCTCCCATTTTCCTCTCAATTCTCCTTCCCTCCTGGCTCCAGTTCACAGACCAAACCAGCCCCTCCGCCACACCAGCTCTGGGGCCTGCTCCCACCTCTGCTGTCCTTGCTGCTCGGCCGGGGCTCCAGCTGCCACCTCTTTGCTCAGTTTTCTCCCCTGCGTCTCTGTCCCTTCTGTCCACATTTCTCTTTGTCCTTTGCTGACTCAGACGTTACTCTGTCTCAGTGTCCATCTTCAGTCCTCTCTCCCCTTCTGGCTCTCTCCCACCCAGTCTCAGATAGCTCGGCCTTCCTGTCACTGTTGCTCTGGGACCCTGTCCTAGTAGTGTCTTCTCTCCCCACCTGGCCAGGATGCCTTCCGAGACATCTGCTCCGACAGCCACTTGCCGGGCCCCTGGGAAGAGCTCAGACGACACTTGTGGTCTCAGCTCTGGCCCAGCTCCAGGGGAGTGGCTGTGATTCCCATAAGGCAGGCGGGAGAGATAGACCAGAGGGCTGTGTGCTCGCCTGTCCCTCAGAGGGTCTCCCTCTGTTCAGGCCACTGGCCATGATCTGTGCCCAGGACCCCAACTTCCTGCTCCACTTGCGGCTGTGGGACCCTGGGCGGGCTCTAAGCTTCAGTTTCCTCCTTCCCAGGGCCAACAGCGCCTGCTGCAGCAGGTGCCACACGACCAAATGTCAGCACACTTGGCAGGTACTTGGCACCATGCCTGGCACGTAGTAGTACTAAGAGAGTCCCTGTTACTGTGACTGTAACTCCCCAGGGTCCCCAGAGCCATGATGGGTAGAGTGGGGGATGGGCTGAACCTCGGCCACTTGTAGTGTCCCATGTCCATCCCGAGTCCCACGCCTGTCCCCTCCTCTGGGGAACAGAGCACATCCCCCATACTGGGACCTTCCTGTCCTCAGAGTAGGTCTGAATTGCACACCATGGTGTTCACCAAATTAATTACTGCCGGCTTGGGGATATACTTTTTTAAGAAGACATTTTCCAGGGGGAGAAACACGCAGGAGCTATAATTAGTTGGTAAAAGGAAAGAAGAGCGGCGCGTGTGAATCACCAGCTCCAGTGACAGACTGTCAGAGCTGAGCAGAAGTTTTGGGAGAAGCTGCTGGGGTGTGGGTGAGTTGGGGACGGGGTGCGGGCAGGCTGGGGTCCTCAGGCACGAGGCACATTCACCTGTCACCCCAAAGTCTTTCTACTCTCCCCCACCCCAGACTTGTCAACCCATTGCCTTACGCAAGGCCCAGCTTCTCGCCTCCCTTGCAGCTCCTGTTTGCCCATTCCCGGGGTTTCTGCACACTTCATCCCAAGGCCACAGCCAGTCCCTGCTGACGCAGACCTGGGCAGAGACCCTACAGCTCGGGTGAGGAGGGAGACACTGTAGAGGGTCTGAGCTGCCTGGGGTTAGAAACCATCTAGTCCAACTTCTCGTTCATTCATTCATTCAATCACTTGCTCATCAAGTGCTGAAATACTGTGTGTGCCTGGCCTATAAACAAGCAAACTGAGGCCCAAGGCTACAGATCCGTGAGTGGAGCAGCCTCTCTGCCCATCCCGTCACACCAGCTGTGCCAAGCCAGACCCACTGAGGTGACCAGGACCAGACTTCCTCTTATGGGGCCCATATTCCAATGTGGGAGGCAACCAAGCACCAAGGCAGAATGCACAGTGCCATAAAGCGGGGAGCCCCAGGCTGCGGGAGCCTGGAGGCGGCCTTTGATCCAGGGCGGTGGTCACGGAGGGCTTCACAGGGAAGGAGGTGAAATGTGTTCAAAGGCTGGAAATGGCACTATGGCCCCATCATGCCTGGAGGGAGAGTAAGTGACTCTGTGACTGGGCTCAGGGAGCAGCAGGTGTCTGGGGTAGGTGGTTGCTGGGGAGGACGGCTTCTGAGCCAGCTCATGATGGTGCCCATCCCCCCCCTCCCCCGTGTTTCTTCTGAGCAGCCCAAGAAGGGGCAGGACCTGCTGGGTGCCCCTAGGGCACTGTGTACCACGCGGCCCTGGCCCTTGGGGGTCCTCTGCTAGCTCTGTTTGGTATCTGGGACCCACTGACTCAAGTTAAACTGTGTCTGAGCAGTCAGTGACCAAGGAGATGGGACCCAGGTTCCTCCCTCCCTCTCTCTGGCCGAGGGCTGGTTACCCAGTCCTCAGACCAGACCTCAGGGGGGTACACTAGAGCCGTGTGGCCTGGGCCTGAGAGCAGAGGCCCCAGATCTCCAGTGAGAGGACACTTCCTCCCCTGGGAGAGTATGGCATCATCCAGCCCACAGAGAGCTCCCTCCTAACCCCAGACCAAATTAGCCTTCCAAATTACAGGCTGCGTAGCCTCCAAATTGAGGATTGGGTGGGAGAACAGAGGCCCAGCTCTCCTTCCCACTTCCAGCTCCCCGAGGACTCTCAGTTGGTCCATCCGTAAATAACAGGACCACGTTAGGAAAGAATTCTGGGTGCACACACTCTCCCACCCCAGGGTGAAGGGATCCCCAGGTCCCAGGCCCCAGACTAACATCCAAGCTCAGGACTAGCCGTGCTCTCCTGGGACTGGACAATGAGCTTGGAACCAGGACATCTAGTCAAAACCAGTTTAGAGTTCTGAGGACGTTTTGGGGGTTACTCATTCATTCAGTACTTTCTGGAAACATTCTCTGTGCCAGGTCTTGTGCTGGGCCCTGAGATGCTGAGCGGCGTGGAGCTGACAGACATGTGACCAGGCAGGCATGGGACAGAATGAACAGGCTTGTGGTGGGGGGGTGGTTTGCCCAGTGGCTGTGGGAGCCCCTGGTGGGATCAGGGAGAGCTTCCTAGAGGAAAGCGGTTTATAAGCTAAATCTCTCCTTGGCCAGGGGAAAAGATGGGGGGCAGTTCCAGAAGGAAGAACATCATGTTAGTGCAAAGACCAAGAGCAGAGCAAGGGGGTGGCCTCGAGAAGTGGGTGGAGACTCTGGTCTGATCCTACTTCAGGGTCTTGTTGGCCATGTTGGGCGAGTGGATTTATCAGCAGTGTGAGGGAGGAGGCAATCTGGGAGCAGGGGTGAGGAGGAGGATGGGGGTTGTGTGCAGAAGCAGAGATGGACCCATAGTCCCAGCCTGAGGGGTCCTGGTAGGTGGAAAGGGGACTGAAGGGGGTGGTCTCGAGGACCTCCTACACTGGCCTCCCTCAGACCTCTCCCAGACAGCCTCAGACCTTTGGAGAAATAATCCAGTTGGCTGCAAGGGAAACACAGGAGCATGACTGTATTTCTTTGTGTCCTGAAACGAGGGTGATTTTCTATGTGTTTGCTAATTAGTTTGGGATTTTTCCTGTTTTTGTTTTAGAAGAAAATTATTGTAGATGCTGAGAATAAGGTGCTGAAGGCACGGAGTAAAAGAAATACCGCCCTGAGCTCGCCCACTTTTGTGTGGCAGAAGAGGCAAGGGAGGCGGGGACACGGAGGGATGGAGGGACAAGTCCACACAGGTGCCCCACCTCAGCTCTTGTCCCCCGGGGGAGCAGGAGAGGGCAGGGTGGTTTCCAGGGCTCACGGGAGCAGAGGACGCTTGGTGGGGGGTTTCTCACAGTGGGAGAGGAAGAGAGGACCTGGAAGCTCCTCCAGCTTCTGGTCTTGCTTACACACCTCTTGGGATGGAGAGCTCACTGCTTCCCGTTTGCCTGGGGTGAATTTGACCAGCTGTAGCTCTTTGGCCATTCTTCCTGAGTAGCTTCCAGCTCCCACTCAAGGTTCTCTGCATCCTAACCTCTGCCCTGCCCTCGCCCATCATCTTCACCCCTGCCTGGGGTGAGGCCAGGGCCAGGGTAGACTCCATGGGCAGGGCCCTGGGCTTCTGTAGCAGTCTGCTTCCCGGATGCCTGGCCTGTTGTCCAGCACATTCTGAATGGCCCAACCTGGCCTGGCTGAGGACATGGGTCAGTGGGTAGAGGAAGGCCCCGACAGACCATTCTAGGGGCACGGAGGGACAGACAGGCCAGGCAGCAGATCAGAGCACTCCCTCACTCAGCAGGCTTCTGCGTCTGGTCCTAGGATGCTCAGAAATGAATGAATCACCAACCTGAGCCCTGCCCTTGGAAGCCCATGGCCTGGAAAGGCACAGGGGAGACAACAGACCCCAAGAAAAAGCCTGCGTTGCCAGCCCTACCAGCAAAATCAGCTCCAGACTTTTGGGAGCAAAATCCTACATAATCCAGCTTCCACCCAGCCACAAGAGAGAGACCTTTAAGTCACCTCTGGCCTCCTGCTCCCTGTGCTTGAGCTGCTGGGGCTCCCAGTCGCAGGGCCCCCGAGGCCCTGTGTGCTCTCTGTTCCCTCTACCCCCCAATCCCAGCCTCTCCTGGAGCTCAACCCTGCTCAAAGCACTGAACACTCTTAGGTTTTAATGGTCTCTCTGGCCCTCTGGCCTTTTCCCATGTTGTTCTGTCTGCCTGGAAAATGTCCTCTCCCTTTCCCTTGCTAACTCCTACTCACTCTCCAGACTCAGCTTCCCAGCCCTCTCCTCTCTGGGCAGCTTTCCCGGGTTTCAGACCATGACGGCCCCCTGGTGCAGCCCCCTGCACTGCCCTTGGAGCACTCATGGAACCTTCCATCAGATCTTTAATCCTGTGCTTATTTGATTGGCATCTGGCCCCATCCTGGAGAGCAAGAGGGGCAGGTTTCTCTTGGTCCCCCCTGTCCTCTTGGTCCCTCAGCCTCATCCCCAGCTGAGCCCAGACCCCACACTTAATCGACACATGTTGAGTGATGAATAAATAGATATAAAAACCAGTTGTTTCTATTAATAGAAACTTAAGTTCAGGCTCATGGGACTAGTAAGATTGGAACAAGCGTGTGCTGGGACTTTGCAAAGACCGATACACAGGCTCCTAAAATGTAACCAACCCCTGGCCCTCCCCAGCCTGGCTGGCCGTGGCTGGTTCCAGGCAGCCTTGAAGTTAGCAGGCCCGGCCATGTGCTGGGAGCTACCTCAGCACTAAGAAAGTACAGAATGTTTTTTCAATGAAACATTATATTTGGATGCAAGAACCTAAGGTATCAAAGCTTCCTGTGACGCCAAGATTCATTCATCAACAGATATTTCTCCAGCACCCACTGCGTGCCAAGGTAGTGGTCCTTCCTGCTGGCCCTCTGGCCAAGGGAAGGGAAGACATTTCCTCCCACAGGACGTGCCACCTCTGAGCATAGCTGTTGTCTGAACAGAGGCACAGACTGACCCTGTCCTGGGGGGGCCCTGGAAGGCCCAGGCCAGCAGGGGACCCTGGAGACTCCAGTCCTTTTGCTGGCCAGGTGCAGTCCTAGGCCAGGTGGCCTTACGCTCTAGGGCCAGTGTTCAAGCAGCAGTGAGAGCTGGGATGGGCCAACGGGCCCCACAGAGGCAGGCTCACTGCCTTCCCCTTCCCCAGGGTGCTGCTACTTGACAGCCTGTGCCTGGGATCCAGCCCCCTCCCACCCCCCCCAACCCCCTCACCCCACAATCCCCTGTCGCCTTCTGCCGAGGGTCACATAAGGGGCAGGTACAGGTTCAGCTCAGAGCAGCCCCTCCCCGCTCCCAGATCATGGCTCAGTGAGTCCTGCTGTGTAGGTGTATATCCGGGTAGGGGACACGAAGGGGACAGAGGGGGCTCCGGAAGAACAAGTGCCTTGCCATCCCCTCACACTCCCCCAGACAGGGCCTTGTCTTCTGCTTCAGACCAGAGGCCCCAAGGGCCTTCACCAGGAAGATGACTGAAAATGAGACCAGAGCCCGCATCCCTACCTGGCAAGACTCTCGGGTCAATGGCCTGGACCCTTCAGTCGCCGTGCTGACGTGCTGAGCAACCAGTCCTCACCCAGCTATGCCCTGCCGGGGCAGCGAGGGCTCTGAAGGACACAGACTGCTCTTCCTGTCAGGACAGTGGGGCCATTTATCAGGGAGATAAGCAGTAGCCAGAGGGTAAAGTTGGCGGAAGTAACTGTCTGCAGGAGATAACCTGCGGTCACCCAGAGGACACAGGAGGGCTTCTGTCCCCAACCTCAGGCCAACCAGGCTCTGCCCCAGACCCTGCTCAGACACCTGCCCTGAAGCCTGCCGGCCTCAGACATCTGACTGTCTTGCCTCATGGAAAAAGCTGCTGTCTTCCAAGAACAAGGAGCTTGTTGCGTCGTTCAGGCATGGAGTACGCCTCCCACTGCAGGGCCCCTGTGATTCTGCCTCACCTAATTTATAGATGAGGAAACTGAGGCGGGGGATCCGCACGGTACAGTGTTAGTGAGTCCTTCCTATGTCCCAGGTACCTTCGTGCATGGCCTCTGTTCCTGTCCCCTCTTCCCTGTGGAGCAGGCATTGCCTTATCTGGCTTTTCCAGATAGAGGCAATGACCAAAGAGTGAGGTCCCCAACCCAAGGCTGAGCCGCTGGGAATGGGCTCCACTAGGATTTGAACCTGGGGCTCTCAGAGCTGCCTCCAGAGCCTGAGCTGGCTGGTTGCACAGTACTGTCTGCGTGGAGGGGCTAAACCAAGCCACTGGGCAAAGGACAGCTCTGCAATTCCTCTGCCCAGCTAAAATTTGACACCACCAAACTCAGAATTTTCCGAGGCTGCCCTGTTCACCCCAACTCCCTACCTTGGCACTCAGTAGGGCTCAGCAAATATTCCTGAAATTAAGAAGTCAAAAATGAGCTGCCACAGGGGCATGGATAATGATATATCCCCCACTTCTTGAGCTCCTGGAGTCGGTCGGGCCCACACGGGGGGCAGTTCACACTGGTCTCGCTATCTTCCTGCCTGGGACATGCCTGTCCATGCCCTGCTTGATCATAAAAGATAGGGTTACCCTTGGGAACCAAGGTGAGCCCAGGCCTTGGATTGCAGAGATGGGGAGGAGGAGGAGGCAGAGAAGGAAGGAGGAGGAGAAGCCCCCTCTCCTGGGCTGGGAGTTGGACTCATCATCATGCCCCATGTGGGCACCTCTGCAGCCCTCGCCAGCAGAGGCTCTATGGGCTAGTGTTTTCAGCGTGTTGCAGGGACCGGCCTGGTCTGGGGATGAACCCCAGCTCTCCTCTCTCAGCCCCAGGGTCCCAGGCAGTGATTTGATCCAGAACTGCAGAGGCTTTTTTGGAAAGTGTTGAAGGGAGCATGCTAGGGAGCCTTGGAATTCATCTGGCAGGTCCTGGGGTGAAGGGGTGGCTTTTGAGAAGACTGGGGCCCCGTGACCCATGACCACCTTTCAAGGTGAGGGGGTTCTGGGTACCCTTTAGCCTGGGCTATATATGGATGGTGCGGGAGAGGGTCCTGGGGGCTGAGGAAGTAGGCCGTGAACATGACAGTTGTGCAAAAAGGAGGTTACAGGGGACCATGTTGGGAAGGGGAGGATGACAGACAGGCACAGCATTACCAGCTTCATCCCCCAGCCCTTCAGGGACCCCCCATGTCCAGGGGGGCCCTACCTTCAGTCTGGCCGGGGGCATTGGAACTTCAGGTGTGGAAGGGCTTTTTCCCCTCTGACACTGATTGGGTCACTTCATGTCAACCCAAGGGAAGATAGAGGCCTCCAGTCCTCAGGAGATAAGCACCAGGCTGCCCCCGAACCAGCGGAGACCAGCCCTGGGAGGCCTTCTCCAGAAAATTTCCCATCTTTGGAAGCAGCCCCAGGGGTGGTATATGGGAAGAGGGGCAGGAGTTGGCAAACTCAGCCCTGATCTGGGCCAGCCTCTCGGGGTACAAGCCAGACGTATGACAATAATATGGATGATTTAAAAAAAAAAACAAAACGGGGTGTCTGTGTGGCTCAGTGGGTTTAGTCTCTGCCTTCAGCTCAGGTCATGATCTCAGGGTCCTGAGATCGAGCCCCCGCATCGGGATCTTTGCTCAGCAGGGAGCCTGCTTTCCCGTCTCTTTCTCTGCCTGCCTCTCTGCCTACTTGTGATCTCTTTCTCTATCAAATAAATAAATAAAATCTTAAAAAAAAATCTTGGGGAGTAGCACTGCTGAGCTCTCCACACCCCAATCTCAGCTGAGCTGAACCCCCCTGCTGCTTTCCCATTTCATTTAAATCTCATTGTAAGGTTCGCACAATTACTCATCCTTGTTTTACAGACAAGAGCCAAAGGCTAGAGGGGTTAAAATCCTGGCCCAGAGTCACAGAGTGTTAATAATCCTAAAGGCACGTGTGTACACCCTCAAAGGGTCCATGATGCTTTTCCAGGGCATGTCCTATTGCTAGTAAGCACACTCCTGACTGGGGTATCTGGGATCTCAGAATCCTTAATGGGTGGGGGAGGGGTGATCCCTGGGTAACCCAACATGTCCACCAATCAGGTTCATGCTCAGGACAGGACCTCGAGGAAGGGGATGTGGAAGCGGGTACAGAAAGCGGTCCAGGCCCAGCATCGGGGGAAGGTAGTCGCAGTTGACCCAGAGGGACCCCATTCACGTATGTTATGTGCTGTGTAAGCCCCAGGCCGGCACCGGGACACCTTCCTACACACACACTGGGGGCACCCAGATAGGACCTGAGGCCCACACCTCCCGGCACCTGGGCATGCCTGTGCACACAAGGACTGCTCACAAGGATCCCTGCCACAGTGCTCTTGCGCATTCTCTCTCCCCTCCCCTGGCCCGCTCCCCTCTTTCTCTGGGTCCAGGTCCAGGGTGTGGAGCCTGGCTGGGGCTGGAGAGCTGCCCCCTCCCCCCTAGCAGCTTCCTGTCCCCTCTCCTCCTCCCCTCCTCTGCCTCCTTCTTGCCTGCTCCCACCACCCTCTCTCCTCTGAGAGGTTCTGAGTTCCCCTCAGTGGCACCAGCCACACAGGCGACAGGTCACCCTGCCTCAGGCACACACAGTCCTGCCTCCCATCCTGGAGTCCCTCATGGCCTCCAGGCATCCATCAGTGGTCAGGCTGACCTGTGGTGTAACCAGAAGTGATGGCAGCGTCACTCAAGCTACACTTCCGGCCTGGCTGGCCTTGATGTCGCCATCCCCCTGTGTCAGCCCGGGGCCGGGGGTAGTTGTCGGAGGATGGAAGCTTTCTTGTGGGGGGGGCAGTGCCCAGGGTGGGCATGGAGGATGGAGAGGGTGTGAGAGTGGAGGGGTGAAATGGAGGTTGGGGTGAGGCAGGGGCAGGTCTGTGCCCCTGCAGATAGGACTCCCACGGGGCAGGTCATGGCCTCCATGCTTCTCCATCTCTGCCTCTAGCCCAGTGCCTGCCTGGCTGTTCCCTACGGCCTGAGGACACAGAGGGGGCAGGAAGCTAGGCAGCTTCTGGTGCAGACTTCCTGTGGTCTTGGGCCAGTCAGGACACCATGCTAGGCTCAGTGTCCCCATCCATTAAATGAAGCAAGATGATGTCCTAAGGAGAAGACACAGGTCCTGGAGATGCCCACCAGGAACCAGGGAGACAGCGACCAACCACCCCAAACACCATAGGCTTACCCAGAACCAGGCCCTTTCCCTCCCTGCCTCCAGCTCCTTTGCTTTGGTACTGTTGCTCTCTTCTGCTGCTCTGAGCCAACTCAGAACACTCACTTGGCAGGGTTTCGGGAAGAGAAGGTGAGGCTGGCCCTTAGCTTGCGGTCTCTAGGCTGGAGTTGGTGCCTGTTCACGGCGGTCGCCCAGGTCCGCAGTGCTGGCTGTTTCTGCCCTTGCTGGGCGGGGGTGGCATGGAGGGGGTGCCTTCTTGCTCCATGACTTCCCTGGGAGCTTGGTCAGCTCCCACGTGCATGTTGGAGAGTTGTCATCCTCCTGGGCTGAAACTTGGGGGTGTGGCAGGGACTGTACTGATGCCCCAGTGGCAGCCTCAGTCTGGACCAGGCCCCATTCCTGGCCTCCTGGGGTCTGCTTGACTCCTCCTGAGCTGTGATCCTGCCTGTCTGTGCCTGGCCAGGCTGAGCTGCATTAATGAGCAATGAGGATGAGGGTCTCCTGACAGTAGGGCCTGAGGGTTCTGGGGCATGTCCCCTCAAACTAGACCCAGGACCTCTGCCACTGCCTGCACTACCTCCCTCCTCAGGAGTGTGGGAGGTTGTTTGGGACCAGGCCCACCCCAGACTCTCAACAAGCTAGTCTAATACCAGCGCTTGCTTGGTCTGCTTCCTCTCTGTTCCTGTAACCCAGACAGGACCCATGCCCCTACCCACACCCCATTCCTGCCCTCAGCCTAAGGTGCAGCAGGCTGCCCCCTCGGACAGCACTCCCTCACATCCTCACTCCCATCACTTCTTGAGAACAGGGTGTGGCTCAGCCTTGCTAAGCCTCAGTTTGCTCATCTGTAAGATGGGGACAATGGTGTCCATGTCATGGGATTTTTGTGTTGCTAAAGTGAGATCGAGTGTACGTAATGCTCGGTGCAGGATCTGTGTAAAGCAGAGCTGCACTACAGGGGAGGGTCCTCGTGATCACACCAGGCCAGACATGGCTTATGGGAACCTCAGAGGTATCAGTCTGACATTCCCCATTCCCCCGATGTGGAATCTGGGACTTTGCAGGGTTACCAACAGGCCCGAGGTTACCCAGCTCTAGCCTGCGGCCACAGCTCCATGCCTATAACCCGCTCAACCCACACAGGGAGGTCCTCAGCCCAGGGTGACCAGTTTTGTCCCAGCTTTTCAGGACTGTCTCACAAGAGGGTCTGAACCCACCGGTCGCGAAGCACAGCTTCGTGGCTCAGTGTGGCCCTCCAGAGAGGACTCTGCTGGAGCCCCCTTTGCCCACCCCCAACACACCCCTCTCCCAGGTTGGGAGGGGCAGCAGGCTGCGGCTGAATTCATTCCCCTTCTCTCTGTACGGTATGGGGATCCCTGAGGTCGGGCAGAGACTGCAGCAGCCAGGACCTGGCCTGGAGCCGCGGGGCTGCCGGGCCAGCGGAGGCTGCAGCTCCATTTTGGAATTCCAGGCACATCCAGAGGCTGCCGCAGAGGCTGCGGGGCTGAAGCCAGGGCCGGGGCTGCACGGCCGGCAGATAGAGGCCAGAACAGAACTGTCCCCACCCCACAACACCTACGGCAGCACCGTCAGCGGGGTGGGTGCGGTGGGTGCTTAAAGGACCCCCACCCCGCCTGCTCTCCAGCCTCCCGGGGGCCTCCTCCCCACGGCCTACAGGATCACAGCTCAGTTCCATGGCTCAGTGCCTCAACCTCCCTTCTGTTGCTCAAAAGATGGGGGCAAAGAAGCCCTCCCTATGAGGCTGAAATGAGGTGATATGTGCCTGCAACAGAGCCTGGCACACAGGGAGGGGAATCCATGCAGGTGCCTCATCCCTGGCTCAGGCGACCTGAGAGCCCTGGAGCAGGTGTCACGGCTTAAACGTCCCAAGGCAGCCTGTGGTGATTGGGGGCTCATCACCTGATCTCTGGGTTGTCCTCCTGGTCCTGCAGCTTGTGTTTCCGTCCCACGGATCCACACAGAGTGCACAGGCCAGAAGCTCCATTCTCCTCCTATTGGGAAAACAAAGGATTTGCAGGCAGCAGGGCCTGGAGGCAAGGAAGGGACAAATGTCCTCCGGAGGTCCTGCCCAGCTCTCAGCTTCTCAAGACCTAGGCAGGTAGGGGAAGCAGTGGGCTAATGCCATGTGGAGGCTGGGGAAATGGCCAAAGAGGGGGAACATGAGGGCAGGTCCCAGTGATCACCAAATGGATCCCTGTGGGGTGGGGGGGTTGCTGTCAAAGTGGCCATCAGCCCCTCCTGGAGGACATCAGCTTCATGCCTTCCCAGAAAGTCTGGGAACTAAGCAGGGAGTGCCAAAACAGCTCTGTGAAGAACAGAGCCCACCCTCCTCACTGCAGCCCTTATCAGCACCCACAGGCCGGACATGGTTCCCCAGTGGCCTCCACAGGGGGTGGGGGTGGGGATTGGGCAACAGGGTATAAAACTCAAGGTGAAGTGTGATCAGACTCCCTAAAGGAGGGGAGCTCTGAAAGCCCCATGACTGGGGAGACAGGAGGCTTGAGTTCCAGAGAGGAGAGAGGGAGGACCGGGAAGGGCCACAGATATGGGACATAGACCCAAGCAGTGGGGAGCTGGTGGGCGTGACTGGAGCACTTCTTCCTGTGGGAGGGAACGACCCACTCAGGGGACTCTAGACACCAGTCTCTGGGACTGATGTGAGCCAAGGATGGGTGGCTTCTAGGGTCACAAGACTCAGGTCCTGCTTCTAGACATGGTGCCCCCACCCCTCACCACGAGAGTGGTACTTCTGGAAGGACAGTGTTCTTCCCCACAGCTTGCAGAGCTGCCATGCCCCACCCACCTGTAGCCCCAGAGAAGGCCTGGTCTGCTGAGTCCTGCAGAAGCTTCTAGACCCCACAGAGTACCCCAGCTGGAGGGCACTGGAAGGACCATCCTGGGAGTAAAGGGAGGGTTCTGCTTCATTGGTTCATTAGTCGAGGGCCTCTGGAGCCCATCAGAAGACACAGAACTCAGGTCCCTGAAGGAGTCTGTTTGACAAAGGTGGCCCATGGACTAGGTAAGTTTTGACAGCTGTATGTCTGCAGCCCTTCATCATACAGATGCGGGAACTGTATGGGGAACTCTCCAAAAATCACAGAGCAAGTTAGAGGCTAACTGCTTCTACTTCCCTTCAAGCAGAGATTTTCCTAGGGCAGTTTCCCAGACCAGGAACTGCGGGGTTAAAGGTAATGTGTATTTGTAGGCCTTTTTTTTTTTTTCTTAAAGATTTTATTTATTTATTTGACAGACAGAGATCACAAGACAGGCATAGAGAGAGGAGGAAGCAGGCTCCCTGCTGAGCAGAGAGCCCGACATGGGGCTGGATCCCAGGACCCTGAGATCATGACCTGAGCTGAAGGCAGAGGCTTTAACCCACTGAGCCACCCAGGCACTCTTTTTAGGCCTCTTGACTCAAGTCGTCAAATGGCCTCCAGAAAGCATCTCTGGGTCCCCTGCCCCCGGTGGGTGGGTGGGCGGGCGGTGAGGCAAATCCAAAGGGGAGGAGCTATCCCATCCCCGCCCTGGCAGCTCAGTCTTACCTGTGGCCTGAGACTGAGTCACCTGAGCTCCCCGCCCTATGGTAGAAGAGCCCACCTGTGGGGACATCCAGGCCCACAGCCTCACCCAGCCCCTAACCCGGACTGAACTTCCCTGGACCTCAGTTTCTACCCATACAGTAAAACGGGGACCCGGTGGAGGAGTTTGGAGAGCTCGCTGGAAGTCTCCAGCTCTGAGCAAGTGTCCATGCTGGCCCCAGACACCCAGGAAGCAGAATGCTCCCGGGAAAGGGAGGGTGGCTGAGCCCACTGGCCACTGGCTGAGGGCCCAAGACTACCCCAGCCTGGAGTTCGGGCTCAGAGCTGCAGGTCCCTCGTGGCAGCCTCAAGCTTTCTGTTCCCTGAAGGGACACAGCTCAGGGGTTGCCTCAGACTTGAAGTTCTGTAGAACTGTCTGTCCTCAGAGTCCAGGTCTTGGGCTTTGGGGGCTGGAGTTACAGTAGGGGCTCAGCCCTTAAGTCCTCCCAGGGTCCCGGGCCCAAGTAGGCTGGGGGAGGCCTTGGACATGAGGGATTTGGGGGCTGGGGATCAGGAAGATGGGTAACCTGGCACCCTCTAGCCCCACCCCCACCACATGCTCCTGGGAGCCCAGAAGAAGGGGTGCCAGGGCAGGCAGGCTCCAGGGAAGGCTGGGCTGGGAATTTCCTGCCAACGGGTGCCAGGCTCCAGTCCCCTGAAGGCATGATTCTTTAGTCTTAGTCAGAGGAAGTGAGGCAGGGCAAATGGGCAATGTGTGTGCAGGGCTGCTGGGCACGGCAGGCAGGGCTGGGAGGACGGCGGCAGTCAGAGCCAGGGAGCAGCCCGGGCCCTGCACCTCCCTGACTGCTATGCCACCACGGCTGCCCTCAAGAGTCAGCCGACCACCCCGCACCTGGGCAGGTCCCTGGAGACCAGGCCCCTGCGGCAAATAGCCCCTGATTCCAACTCCCTCTCACCCAGGTGCTGAGTCTCTGCTCTGTTGCTCACCTCCCGTGTGGCTTACCCTTGTCACTTCAACCCTCTGAGCCTTGGGGTTCTTATCCATGAAGTGGGAAAATTGGGGAACCCATGTGCCCCTCACCTTCCCCTGCCCCAACATCAGTTTGGCCCACCCCCAGGGTCCTGTGGAAAGAGTGGAGCAGGGTAGAGTCTCTGCCCAATTGAGCAGAAGGGGTAGTCCTGGGACCTCTCAGAAACTGGCTGCTCTGGGCTCCTAAGTGGGTCAGTCGTTGAGTGTCTGCCTTTGGCTTAGGTCATGATCCCAGGGTCCTGGGATCAAGTCCCTCATCAGGCTCTCTGCTCAGCGGGGAGCCTGCTTCTCCCTCCCACTCCCCCTGCCTCTGTTCCCTCTCTCGCTGTGTTGCTCTGTCAAATAAATAAATAAAATAAAATAAAATAAAATAAAAGAAAAAAAAGAACTAGTTGCTCCAACAGTTTTTATTGTATAATTATGCCCAACAGTGATCCCCCCGTTCTCAGTTTTGGCCAAGCTCTCTGCATCCCCACCTTTGGCTGGGTGCCAGACCAATCAGCCTCCCTGCCCTCCACCGGCTGGTAATTGATCAATACTGCAGCTGCCTACAGGCTCAGGCTGTGGGCACCTGCCCCAGGCCACTCCCCAGCACCAGCCCCTGCTTCCGAGTGTGCCTTGGGCCCCTGATGTCCGGGTTCTCAGATTTTTCTATGACCCGGCTCTGACCACAGTGGGTAGAAAAGGCAGTTTCTTTCTTTCTTTTTTTTTTTTTTTAAAGATTTTATTTATTTATTTGAGAGAGAGACAGTGAGAGAGAGCATGAGTGAGGAGAAGGTCAGAGGGAGAAGCAGACTCCCCATGGAGCTGGGAGCCCGATGCGGGACTTGATCCTGATACTCCGGGATCATGACCTGACCCGAAGGCAGTCGTCCAACCAACTGAGCCACCCAGGCGTTCCAGAAAAGGCAGTTTCTGTCTTGGCCCATGGTCTGGGACCTCTTCCCCAAGGTCCCACCCCTCTCCCACTGGAGAAGCTTAGCAAAGTCTGGCCAGATAGAAAAAAGAGGATGCCTGGGGGTTCAAGACTCCAACCTCCAGCCTCTGACAAAGGGAGGTGGGAGATTGAGGCTGTGTGTGCCAAGAGAGAGCCCTGGTTGTCTTGGCCTCTGTACAGACAGGTGCTCTTGAGGAGCTGAGGCTAGCTCAAGGACAAGCAAAGGTGGCCTTGAGCTAGCTCACACCATGGAAGGTCCCTGGGAGCAGAGGCTGGGAAGGGGCCTGGTGAAGACTGAACTGGAGAGACCTCATCGTTTTCGCCTTGGGCCAGGGTCCCCTCCCTGCCTCTGCTCTCACCAGGCTGGAGCAGGGACACGGGTGGGGGGGCGGATATCTTACCCCTCTGGCTCCCAGTCACCCAGGCCCTTCCCACAAATATGGGGACCGAGACTCCAGGAGGGAAAGAACCGGGGGCACGGCCTGGTGCCCCCATAGTGGCTGGCTCTGCCCCAGCTCTGAGCTGAAAGGGAGAGGTAAGGAAGGCCAGGAGGGTCTCCGGGACAGCCGGGACCAGGCCAGGTGGAGTGAAGGTGTCGGGCTCTGGCCAGGCTGGGTAGTCGGCCTCCCTGCCCCGGGCCTAGCTGGGTGGGGGCAGCCGGGCTCGGGCTGGCGGGCTGTTGATCCAGCCCAACAATGATGAAATGGCCCCTTTGTCCTGCGGCGCCAAAGTTACTGTGACTGGAGGAGGCGTGACGTGAAAGGGTCATTGTTCCCACTTGGGCGGCCACTCAGGGAGCTGGAGGACCGACCCAGAGCGGGCTCCATGCCAAGGCTGCAGCCCCGCCTGCGGCCTGCGACTGTCGGAGTGGCCTGGGCTCTCCGACTCCTACCCTCAGCCACCGCCCCGCAGGGCCGGACTGAGCCCAGGGGTCCTCCCGCACAGCGTCCTGTCCCCCTTCCTCTTCTGCGCTCTGCAGCTGGAATGATACTGGGAATCATGAATGGGATACATCCGCCGTGTGGGGGGCTCTTCTCTTTGCATACGTGGAAACCGTGTGAGGCAGGATGCCTGTGGGCTTGAGGGGTAAAGAAGGTGTTTTGTCCTGGGGCAAGCAACCTGTCAGTGACATTCACATCCTAAGGCTGTGGCCTCAAGGAACCCCTCCCCCAACCTTCCAGATGAGGGGAGAGAGGCCCAGAGAGGGGAACTGGGTGGCCCTGAGCCACACAGCAGGAGCTGTTGGCTGATGGACCTCCATTCCCTCTGGACCGTTGAAGCCCCCTCCTTGCCAGTCCCCTTCTGCCACCCCCTCCAGTCCCTTCTCCCCTGAGCAGCAGACGCTGAGATCCTTCCAAAACCCAAACCTGACCAGGTCCCTCCTTGGCTTCCAACCTGTCATGGCCTCCCCTATCCAGCACCAAAGGTCAAGCTTTGGTGCTGGCGTTCAAGGCCTTCACTGTGCCGTAGCTGTCAGACGGAGAGTTCTGTCTATAGTACAGAGCATCCCTCAGCCCCTGTGTGGGAGCACGGAACCAGCAGGGACTACTTTCCGTTTCCAGATCCAGCCTTCACTCCTTGGTCCCACAGGTCCTGCCCCCTCGAAGAATCCCCTTCTCCTCCACAGCTAGTCCAGGTCCCATTGCCTCCAGCCACTGGAGTCCAGGAAGCCAGGTGAAGGTGGTCAGGAGGGGTTTGGTCCAGGCCCAAATTGGAGCCCCTTCTCCTCACCTCGGGGGCCCAACTGGCTCCGGGGCCTAGAACTTATTCTCCTCCCCGACTCGCCACTGCCCCCAGCAGCTGGCATCAGGCTCAACCTGACCCAGGCTAATTAAACCCTCCCTCAGCCCAGGCGAGGCTCTGGCTCTAGCTCTAGACTTTTTTCCCTGGAGGGATGGAGCTAATTAACCGAGAGGGTTTAATTAATCAATTAGCGTGGCCTCCAGACCCCTCCACTTAGCTGTGGCAGTAGCAGATATTTATAAACAGGAGTTCCAGAGCCTTCTCTGGCTGGCTGGGACTGAAAGGGAAAGCAGGCGATCACGGTGGGCGCAGAGGCGGTAAGAGACCCAGCCAGTGGTGCAGAGGGGCCCAGGGCCACCTCCTGGGCACCACCATAGGCCTGAGCAGCTGCAAAATTGCAACACTGGGCACGCGAGTTTCCACAGTGAGGCGTGTACCCCAGGTCCACCTCCACGGGCACGGGTCACACAGACCTGACATCCAGAGCCAGGCAAATTTCCAGAAGTGCCCCCAGACAAGGGCCAGAGAGCTGATCATGTCCGGCTGGACCCAGCGCGGTAGCTAGCAAGGTCTCCAGGAGATGGGGCTGCACAGAAGTCCATGGGAGCTAGAGGAGGCCCCAGAAGCCCAGCTGAGGGAAGAGGCTGGGAAGGCTTTCTGGAGGAGGAGGCATTTGAGCTTAGCTCAGGGAAAGAGTAGGAGAGGTAGCCAACTGAAGGGGCTATAGGTGATGTGAGTATTCTTGCCGGAGGAAATAGCATATGCAAAGCCCCAGGGGCAGGAACAGCAGGAGGTTCTCCACCACAAGACATCCCCTTCTCTGGGAAGCCTGCCAGATGGCCTTACCTGTTAGAATTGGTATCCCCCAGTCTCTGCCCCTCCAGCCTACACACTCCAGGACAGCCCAGATTCAACACTCCTCCCCAAGCCTCCTGACCTACTGCCAGCTCTCCTCCTCTACCTCCCCTGCCCCGTCCTGAAGAACCCACAGATGCATCCCAATCCCTTCAGAAAGGGGGCTACAGACTCCCTCCTCTGAGATGCTGCTTTCCTGGGGTTGGCACAGGCAGGAGCCCAGGTGGGATCTGAATTGGGTGGGGTCAAGGGCTCAAAGCTAATCTTTGCCTCTCCGGCCTGGGTTAGTTGAGAGGAGGGACTCCCGATCTAGCCGACCCCAGAGGGGCACCTTCCAGGCTTCGCTGCTCTGTCTTGGCTTCTTCCTCAGTTCATCGGGGATAATCCAGCACCTCCCTCTGAGGGTTGCTGAGAGGATCTGTTGAATTTATCATGTAAAGTCGGCAGGGCACCCTGGCCCAGAGCAACGGTCACGTACGTGCTTTGCTATTATTACTCTTACTGCCGAGGAGGAGACACTCAGCAAAACTCCCAGGCAGGGCGGCCATGAGGGACCGCTGGAGCTGGTGACCCAGGCAGGGGCTCCCGCTGAGGGATGGTTCAACCCCCAGTACTTTGCCGGGTCACTGCTGGGTGACTAGCACGACCGACATTCGGCTTCTCCGAATCAGCTACAACAACACCCAAACATAAAAGGTAAACGATCCTGCTTTCCCTTCAGAAACCAAGCGGCAAAATGGAGACAGGTATTTGCCCCGGAAATGCCACTTCTGGGCACGAGGCCCAGAGAAAGAGCCTGAAATGCAGAAAACACTACACCTAGAGTCCTATCCCAGAGGTCCTGATGGGACAAGGAAGACTGGAGACAACCCGAGTGCCCAGCAACCAAGGAGGGGAGGTGGTGTCCATCCCCTCTCTTTCTCAGGTGCAGGGGAGAGAGCTGCGAGGCCTGGCTCTAGGGATCTGAGGGAAAGCGTGAGGCAGATCTCTGCCCCTGCTGTGCCGTGACTTGGAGTGCTGTCCTGAGCACCACACCCTACCCTCTGCGGAGGAGAGAGGAGAAGCAGCTCCAGCCAGCCCAGGTCTCAGGCGCCCAGGTGAGGGGCTGAGGATGGGCAGGACTTGGGAATTTGGGGGGCTGGTGAGGAGGGACTGGTGAGGATAAGCAATATGGGGTAACAAACAGTCTGAGCAAAGAAATAGAGTGAGAGGGAGGGGGTGAGCTCAAGGCCCTTTCTGACAACCCCACGAAGACATCTAGACTCCCAGATCAAAGCATCCTTGGGCAGGCTGGGACAGGGATGGGCAGGCCATAGTGGTAGGACCGGGCACCAGGGCTCACCTGGGAGCAACACTCTAAATTTCTCAGCCTCTCAGGACCAGGGGACACTGTGAGAGAGTCCTCTAGGCAGGTAGATGGAAGGAACAAGTGTCCTTAAGGGGCTGTAGCAAAGGAGTCTACTGGAGAAGAGAGGGGCCTGGCCTGGCCCATTCCTCCCCAGCCAGGCCCCTGCCCAAGGCCCCCCAGCCCTGAACTCCAGCCTTCTCCTTGTAGGCGGGATATTGGCTCCTAGGCCACTCCTGATGCCAGGCTGTCCAGCCCTTGGGATAGAAGTGAAGGTCTGGGCCATAATCCCCAAGTTCTGAGTCTGAAGGCTGGGCCCATCAGAGTCATTCTCATTTTTCACCTGTGCAAACAGGGAACCTGGGGACTGGATAAGAAGGAAGCCTGTCTGAGATCACCCAGCCAGCCATCAGCAACAGCTGGCCATGGGAGGTGGCCCCTGGAGGGTGGTCACAGGTAAAGTGGCATCATCATGACTCACATTCCCAAGGCCTCACTGGGAGGAAGGCCCTTTATCCTGCTTTCTCCTCTTGGACCCACCGTTCTTTTTTGTTGCTGTTGTTGTTTTTTAAGATTTTATTTTTAAGTAATGTCTACACTGAACATGGAACTCGAACCCACAGCCCCAAGATCAAGAGTTGCATGCTCCCTCAACTGAGCCAGCCAGGCACCCTGGGACCCACGGTTCATGTCTCTGATGTACAGAAGAGAAAAGCAAGGCTCTGAGAGGGGCCATCAGAGCTGTGCTGTCCCAGGAAAGTCTGCAGTAGAAGGGAGGACCGTGGTGACCCCTGACCCTCTCTGGGTGTTTGACGTGTGAGTAACCATTGGGGGGGTGCAGGTGAGGGGGAACTCAGACTCCAGTGGCCAGGGTTCCATGTGTCCTGGCAAAGACCCATGGTGGCGTCTTTCTGGTCATGGATGTGGAATCAGACAAGCTGGGAATTTCTATTTTTTTTTTTTTTAAGATTTTATTTATTTATTTGACAGACAGAGGTTACAAGTAGGCAGAGAAGCAGGCAGAGAGAGAGGAGGAAGCAGGCTTCCTGCCGAGCAGAGAGTCCGATGCGGGGCTTGATCCCAGGACCCTGGGATCACAACCTGAGCTGAAGGCAGAGGCTTTAACCCACTGAGCCACCCAGGCGCCCCGGGAATTTCTTTTTTAAAATATTTTATTCATTTATTTGACAGAGAAAGAAAGAGAGACAGAGCATAGAAGGGGGGGAGCAGGAGAGTAACAGGGAGCCTGTGGTGGGGCTCGATCCCAGGACCCTAAGATCATGACCTGAGCCGAAGGCAGATGCCCCACCAACCGAGCCACCCAGGTGCCCCAAGCTGGGACCTTCTGTCCACACAACGGTCCCCCCCTCGCATGAGCTGTCTCCCTCCCTGTTGGTTCTGCAGATGTGCCTCACCTTCTCCTTGTCCACGGGGGTCTACCCTGCCCCCCAAGTGACCAGCTCAGCCTCTCTCTGTCCCCTGTTCGGCACATCCCCCTTGAGGGTGTTCTCCACTTAGTAGCTAGGGGATCTTTCTAGTGACAACCAGCCACTGTCAGCCCTCGACTTAAAGCTTGTTAGGGCTCCCTGGTTCTCTGGACAGCGCCTCGTCCTCCCCCGCCCATCCAGCCCTGGAGAAGGGACTGCAGCTTCTCCTTTGCCTTCAGCAGGGGTGTAAGGACCGTGGGGCCATGGAGCGGGTTGATGGAGCTCCTACAGATGCACAGTAGCCACAAGGTAGCTGATGCCCCTGGAGGTATGTGATGGGGTAGCCCGGGGAAGGGGGTTGGCTGCCCGAGCAAAGGGTGTTATGGAAGGCACTGGAGTCCCCGGTTGCCTGTGGAGGCTCAACTGACCCAGCCAGAGACAATGGGGCTGAGGCCCCTTGAGAATTGTTAATGATGGTCTTTAATGGCCCTGCCTGGGAGGGGATGACCTCACCCCGCCTGCGCCCTAATGAGAAAAGGCTGGAGTCAGAGGCAGGCGGCTCCTCCATCACTATGGGATCTGCTTGGGCTTGTCCTGTCTGAGAAATGAGGGGGCCGTGTATGTGTGTGCGTGTGCGTGTGAGCACGTGCACACACACATATGACTCTGGTCCTTCACAGGGCCAGATAGAGAAGGCTCCCAGCCCGAGGAGGGAGGCCGGACCTGGACGAAAAGACTCAGGGCAGCAGCGTGGGGAGGCCTAGCTTCCTCCCTGACTCACTCTATGACCCTATCTGAGCCTCGCTTTCCCTATCTGCATGGGGTTGGAGGGAGCGGGGCCATTCTGAACCGTCTCCAGGCTTTCAGGTCTGCTGGGTATCAGGAATCAGATGGGACCAACCCCAGAAGACGTCTGGGAGGAGGTGAGAGGGCTGTGCTCCAGTGGGGTCCAGAACAAACAGGGGAAATAGATCAATCAGGACCCAGATTACCCCTGTGCAACCCAGGCTCCAGGGACACCTGGCTCCCACATCAGGCTTTCCAGCTTCTGTTAAGTTTGGTGTGGGCGCTGGTGTCCCAGCCACGTCCAGACTGACATGGAAGGTGGCCTGATATAGACACGGTGTCTGGAAGCAGGTCTGAGTATGTCAGGCAGCAGGGGGGTGATAGGGGAGGTCACAGGTCCCAGCACGGGTTCTATGTTTGCATCCTGGAGAGAGGCCCTGGGTTGGGCGGGGGGGGGCAGTCCCTCTCGTGAGTGCTGCCTGCCCCTCCCCCAGGCTCAGAGCAGGGCTATCCTAGGAAAATGTTCATCTCTTTTGTGGTCAACTTATCAGACACCCCACAGCAGGGACTGCTCCATAGTGTGGCAAGTTCTTTCTCGTGTCCAGCCTTAGTCACTCCTCCTGTTGCACCTGATTCATTTATCAGAGGACAAGCTGAGGGCCCCATTATCCTGCCACCCAGCCTGACATCACCAAACTGCCCTCAGGCATGTTCCCACTCCTGGGGCAGCCCAACCGACACAGGAAATGGCTACGGGATGAATGTGCCCATGAGTGAGTGGCTCAGATCTTCCTCCCATGAGAAGGCTGGGAAGCGGCTAAGACTTGGAGGGAGAGGGCCACTCCTGGGGCCTGGGCTGAGATGGAGACAGAAACAGGAATCCAAACGGAGGCAAAGAGGGGATCAGGAGGAGAGATGGGACTGAGAACACATGGACTAAGCAGATCCACCTCAGAGAGCGAATGTTCTAGAGCTCAGGGGACATTGGCATTAAGGGCTTCAGCCAAAGGTGACCTGGGCCCAGCGGGGAAAGGACAGCAGAAACAGGGTAGAATAACAGGAGCTCAGAGAGGACTATGACGTGGGAACCTGGGAGCCACGGAACAGGCATCTTCCCACTCCTGGTCCATCCAGAGTAAGCATGGCCCAGCCCAGAGTCACAGAGTGAGGACCCCCAGTCCCAGCTGCCCAGCCATGACCAGGTCCCCTGTCCCCACTGGAGAGAAGCTGAAGGAAACCCACAGCCAGGTGTGGTGCTGAGGTTTGAACTTCCTCAGATGAGGACACGGAGGGTCACTGAGGCCGCCTGTGGTCCAGGAGGTCAAGCCTCCTCATCCTCTATTCGAGGAGCCGCCTTGGGAGGCAAGGCTGCTCCCACCCCCCAGCCTGTGCTTGGGCACGCTGGTACTGCCAGGCACTCACTCGGCCTGTCAAGAGCCCAGCCCCCAGCCCGGCACCCGCGGGCTTCCCCAGCCCTGGCCAAGGGCAGCAAGAGGGAACAAAGGCCCAGTCTCTGCCTGCTCGGGCCCCCACCCCCTTGCCCGCCCCTGGCACAGAGGGACCAGGGCCCAGAGGGAGCACCCGCCTCTTCGCCAAGGCCGTGAGGAGCCCCCATCCCTCTCCTGAGGGCCTGCTGACTGCACCAGTGTTCCCCCATTCTAGAGATGGGCAAGCTGAGAGGGGCAAGGAGCTGGTAGCCACAAGTCTGGGATTAGAATCAAGGTCCCTTTGTTTGAAGCTGGACAGCCCAGCTGGGAGTCTTTGAAAAGGGGCCAAGTTGCCCTTACCCACCACCCTACCTGCGGCCAGCGCAGTGTGGTCACAGCAGAAGGGATAAAACCAGATGAGAGGCAAAGATGAGGAAACGGAGTCAGCAGCTAGTCCCCGATGAGGGCTCACTCCATCCGGCAGAGGCAAAGGAGACATAAAGCCTTCTGGAGCCTCTGTTCCCCATTCTGGAGCTCCGTTCCACATGGAGCTATGCCCCCACGGAGGGCCTCACACCCCCAGGCCATGACCACCATCCTTCTCCAGTCCCCTTCCCTCTTTCTTGCTCCCTGCTTCCACCCAGGTCCTGGCCTGGAGCCCCCAGGGGGGCCCTGCATGGTGAGGGGGTGCTCACTGGCTCTGGAGAAGCCAGGCATGGCCCCCGGCTCTCCTCTGCAGGCCCAGACCAGAAAATGAATAGAACATGCTCCTCATGCTCCAAACACAGAAGGCACTGGGTATCTCATGCCATTGGTTCTGCTTCAGAGATGGAAACAGAGGCTAAGGGAGGCTTGAGGGACCTGAGGACCACCCAGCTCCTGAGGAGCAAAGTGGGGCTGATCTGTCACCAGCCAGGTTGCAAGTCCCACTGGCTTCCCAGGGACTGTGGGGGTGGGGGAGGGTGGGAGTTGGGCAGAAGACTGAGGTGACCAATGCACAGTCCCTGTTCCACCCACAAGAGCAGCAAGAGAAAAAGGTCAGGGCCCCCAGGGCCTGGTCAGGAGTCTGAGGCCCTGGGGCAGCTCTGGCCAAGGCCTAGTGGACAGCCCTGAGCCATTCAGGGTGAGTGAGGGCTGGCTTAGTTGTAGGACCTTGGTCCACAAAACCTCTCCAAGCTTCCATCTCCCATCAACCAATCAGCAAAAGCCCACGGAGAAAAGTCGCGAGGTCCCTGCCTGCAGTGTGTCAGGGCTGGGGCAATGCCACCCCTTCCTTCCTCCCCACCAGGCTGGGCCCCTCCTCCTCCTGGCTTAGCGGACTTCACACAGAACAGGTGCTAGGACGCCTCCCGCCTCTCCTCCCCACCTCCCTCCCCACTGCCAGTCCCTTATTGGACATCACACTTTGTTTTAAAGAAAAAATAATATTTATTTGCAATATAAACAAAGTCCCGTTGCTGGTTCGGGATATATATATATATATGTATGTGTGTGTGTGTATATGTAGGGTCACAAATTTTCCTTCATAACGTCATAAAGCAAAACTGGCCACCCTCTTCGCATACTCTCACGTACACAAATCTGATGCATCTTTCTGGGGTTTTCTTTTTAAAGGTAAAAAAGAGAAAAGAACCATGTACAGCATGGAAGCTTTTTGTCAATTTCTCGACTGTGGCAAGATTTTAATCCGCTGCCTTAAAGAATCCCTGAAAACCGCCCCGTGAGGTAAGACGCAGTAGGGCAGAGCTTCCTCGGCCTCGCTCTCGGGCCAAGTGCTGGCTCACTCAGGGACCCCGGCCTGACCACTCACCTTTCCCCGGGCCCCTGCACAGTCCTGACACCTGGTGGGACTGAGGCTGGAGAAGGAACGAAACTGGAGGATAACGGAATCCGTGGCTTTGTTCTGTGGATCCTGGGGGGAGGGGGGTGGACAGAGCCCCACGCCCCTTTCTCTTGTCCATCCTTGCCCCTTCTGCCCCTGCCCTGGTATTTTCCTGGTGTGAGTTTCCTGGTAGTAGAAGGCATGGGCAAGAGGAGTGCAGGGCCAGCTTCCATGGGACACGGGGGCTCCGAGTGGCAGCTGGACCAAAGCATCAGCCAGGGTAAGGGACAGAAACTAGGAGGTGGGGCTGGGCCACGGCCACCCAGGCTCCCCCGCCCCCCACCCGGCCTCCACTCTCAGTCACAAACAAACGGGGAGAGAGAGAGAAAGATAGAAGTAGTGGGTACATAAAGAAAGGGCCCGGGGCCCAGACCCTCCTACGGGCTGAGCCCAGAGGGCTAATGCTACTGCTTGGCGTCCCCCACAGCTCCGCCTCCAGTGGGCCCGCTGCAGGGCCTCCCATCTCCTGCCTCCGGGAGTCTGCCCAGTCTGCAGGGGCCGCTGGAGGGCCCAGAATGCAAAGGCCACCCGGTAGCCCACCCATTGTGACTTGCAGAGGTCATCATGGGCAAGTGCAGTGCCACGGGGGCTGGGCCAAGAGATGTGGACACGACTGGGGGGGGGGGGGTGTTGACGCCAAGAGAGCAGCAAGCCAACCTTTCGAAAAGGGCCTGCTGCTGCAGAAATGGGAGGCTTCACACATGTGCAAAACGCATTTGGTCAAGATCAACACGGGGTTTGTCTTTTCCATTAAAAACAAAAACAAAAACAAACAGTAATTGCTTTTTGAAATAGGAATAAAAACAAAACTGAAAACATGTCTCTCTCTCTCTCTCTCTCTCTCTCGCAGGATCAAGGAAGGGATGAAATACTGGTTTATACAATCCACTGTTGCGTGTAGCCTGAAAATAACACTTTTCATTAAAAAAGAAAAATCAAGAAGAGCTTGAACACTTGCCGTGCTCCCGGGAGCTTGGATTACCTGCCAAAAGTAAAAAGTAAACTCAGGTCCGTGGATGGGTCTTTAAAAAACAGCCCAACTGGCTGGCCCATCTGCTGATGGAGTGTCCTGGGACAAGGATGAGGCCTCGCTGGCCTCCCGAGGCCATGTGTCCCAGAGCTCAGGGCCTCTCCAGAAAGTCCTGTGGAGGGAGGCCTCGCTTTGTGGTCCGCCCGCCCCAAGGCGGTGAGGGAAGCTCGGCCGCCCGCCCACCGGGGGCCTCCGGGCATTGGCCATGTCCGAGGCTGCCTGGGTTCTGGCTGGATGTAGCAGGAGTGGGCCACCCACCTGGCCCAAGGGGCTGGGGGGGGAGGTGGGTTGGGGAGGGGCCGGCCCCCACCACCTGTGCCCCAGCCTCACGTGGACTCAAGGGTGTTGAGTGGGAACAGGTTGTGGTTGGTGGGCGTGGAGAAGTAGAGCTGCTCACTGGGGGTGTGGTTGTCGCATGGGCTGCTCAGCCCCAGCGTCCGCTCGAAATCCAGCAGCTGCCCCATGAAGTTGAAGTTGGGCGAGATGTTGGACTTTTTCCTCTTGACGAAGTCGTAGGCGTCATTGAGCGACAGGTTCATCTTCTGCATCAGGTAAGCCACGGTGACCGTCACCGAGCGGCTGATCCCTGCCAGGCAGTGCACCAGGACACCACACTTCTTGGAGCGGGCCTCGTCTGCAACACACAGGCATGGGTCAGGAGGACACCTCCACCAGGGAGCTGGAGGTGGGGGGCTGGGGCACAGAGGGCAGCAGGGTCACTGGCTGGTGCTGCCCAATACTTGAGGGACCTGGTGAAGGCCCACATGGGTGGGACAGCCACTTGGGGTGGAGGTCAAGAGCATGACTGTGGAGAGGGCTCTGCCACCCATCAGCTTCAAGTCACTGGACGTCCCTGTGCCTCAGTCTCCTCATCCATAAAATGGGCCCCCATGTTCCCAGTGCTCTTACAAGGACCTGAGCCAAGAGAGGGCTCTCCAAACCCTGGTGCCTGTGATGGCTACAGTCACGGCTTGTCCCACTGCTACAACAGCCGAGTGCCCAGCCTGCACTGAGGGTGTCACCTGTGTCCTTTCAGGCCATCTGCACCTGAGATGGTCAGCAAGTTCATTTTATAAATGAGGTTCACAGGCACAAAGAGAGTGACAAGCCCAAGGCCACAGACAGGCTCCTCCTAACTCCTGGCACATACCACGGTCAGTCCTCGACTGGTGGCAGGGGCCAAGCTCACTCTTCTGGTGCGGCTCCCATGGGGATCCCCGGAAGGCCTCCTGGGAAAGAGGCCTGAGGGGAGCCCTGGAGAGGGAATGGAGGGCCCCGGCCCTACACCCAGCTCTGCCCTGTCCCCTGCCCCTCAGCCTTACTCCTGAACAGCCAGGGATTGGGAGGAAGGCCACACCTGAGGTTTCGCCAGGGAGGCTCACTTAGGTGAGCCCCCTGCCCCACCTCACTTACTAGACTTCCCCCAGAAGGCCCATGCACCAGTGACCTCTCCCACCACCACCAACCAGGTTCTGCCCACCCTCCCAGCTTCTCCCAGTGTCACTCTCAGTCTCCTCGGCCTGACACACAGTAGGAGCTCAATAAACACTAGCTAAGCCACTGAACAACTCAGTCCCGTAATCGCTCCTCCCCTAGGCTCTAGGGCCTCTGTGCCACAGCTGTGCCAAGGATGGAGGTTAACAAGAGGCAGCTCTCTGGGGCCCTCCAGGTCCCTAGCTCTCTGATTCTGAGCCCACTGGGAGCCAGGCATACAGCTGGCACTCAATCAGTGCACTCCCACAAGATGATGCACAGGTTCTCAGGCTGTTCCGCCTCTGGTGCTCATTCCCTCTGGCCTGGCAGAGCTTCCCCTCCTCATCCCCGGGAGGGCACCCAGGGCTAAGCATGCAGTAGGCACTTAATCCAGATCCAGGCACTGCCTGGGGGCAAGAGTAGCTGGGGAAGAGAGAGAAGCTGCAGCCTGGTGCAGAGTGGTGCGGTCTGACCTTGAGACTTGGGGCTAATGGGGCAGTGGAGATGAGCCCCCAATGGTGACACACCAGGATATGGGGAACGCCTGGCCCCCAAACCCACTCCTGTGTGATCCAAAGTGAAACTGCTTCCACGGGCTTTATTTTTAGCCTTCTCAGGGTGTGGCTGAGCAGCGTGGGGCTTGGGGCTTGATCCAGTCCCAGCGAGTCCTGGGGGGGTGCTCAGGCCTCTATTCCTTCACTTGCCCCCTCCCCCACTCCTACACCCTGTTCTGTCTCCCTCCCCAGATGCAAAGGGACCTTCAAGAAGGATAAAGGCACCCATGAGCCAGGCTCAGCCCTCGGAGCCTGGGATCCCCCTTCTCTGCTCCCCTGTCTTGTTGGGGAAAGAGTGAACGCTCAGGCAGGACCCAGAGACCTCCTGGCCTTGTCCCTCCCTGGGCAGAGCTGGGAAGCTCCCGATAGCCCTGGTCACAGCCCCTCCCCCAGGCCTCAGCTTCCTTCCTTCCTCCCAGCCAGGCACCTAGTTTTGGTTCCCAGTAAGCGGATGAGGCGGGGAAGCCTCCCACTTCCTGTTATTAAAGCTAGCCCGGCCCAGCTGACACCAAAACGCCCTCCACTGGACACAGCGGCCAGCGGGAGAGGACTGCCCAGGCCACCTCCTCTCTGCCACTGGAGGCTGGGAAGAAACACGGGGTCACCAGGCTCCGAGAGCCAAGGGTTTACATTCATGCTGATCTGGTAGCCCTTCCCCGCACCCCGGGTAAGAGCTGGGGCCAGGAAGATGACCTGCTAACAGCTTCCAGCTGGCCGCAGAGGAAGCAGGATGGGGAGGTCGAAGATAAGGCAGCTCATGGAGCTTGAGTCAGCCGGGGCCATCGGGGGCTGACGGTTCTAAGCGCAACAGCGGGACGTACTGCTCTGAGGGAGGCCTCCTGTACTCCCAGCAAGCCCCGCAGGCTGCCAGGAGCACCCAGGGCCCTCCCAAGTCACTCTGGCCCGCCACGCTCCAACAGCTGCCCATCGGGGTCGGCCTTCGGCTCCAGCACCACCCTTTAGCCCCCTCAGGTACAAAATAAAGCCCAAAGAGGCACTGTGGCAGCCCCCTCCCGGAAAACACGTGTGCTGAGGCATGAGGACGAGCAGGCAAGACCTGTGGGAGGTCTAAGAGCTGTGATGCTTCAGCTGGCCGAGCCCAAAACAGCGGAGGCACAAAAACACAAGCTGGACAGCAGGGTCCGTGGGTGGGGCGATGGGGGGGGGCGTCCAGGACTCAGGGGACCACTTGGGTCCCAAGGGCCTTGGTGACTCACAGCAGGCATGGGTTCGGCCACGGGCACATGCCAGCACAAGCAGGGCACACACAAGCTTCGACAGGCCCAGAAGTACCCAGCCAGGTGCCAGTGACACCCAAGTCCCATACACACCTCGACACAGCTGCCCACCCACCCCGCCCAGAGCGCAGCAGCACCTACCAATGAAGCTGATGGCCTCGGGGAAGAACTGGGAGAGGTTCTGGCTCCAGTGGTCCGAGATGGGGATCTGCTTGTAGGTGAACTCGCCACCATGCTCAAAGGCGTTGGGCAGGTTAGGCGTGACATTGAGGATATACTTGATGCCGTACTTGCCGAGCACGTCCAGGTTAGTGGAGTCCTTGGCGCAGCCGAGGTAGAGGTAGGGCAGGATCTGGACGGGGAAGGCTGGTTGGCTGGATGGCACAGGGCTACCGTCCGACTCCGTGGCACTGCTGGGCAGCTCTCGGTCGGACTCCCCGTCTGAGCAGTCAGAGCTGATCCGTAGGCCCCCCAGGCCCAGCACGGAGGTGGGTGGTGAGCCACTGGGTGAGGATGAGCTGTCCACGTTGGTCTCGCAGTGCTCTGAATACTCCGTCTGGAACTTGTTGAAACCACCTGTGGCCAGGGTAAGAGGGCCTGGGTGAGAGATTGCCCATGCCACCGGCCAATGTCCCCAGACCAGTGGGCTGCCCACATCAAGCACTTTAACACCAACAACAGCCAACGTGGGCCCTGCCAACTGGGTTACACGTGTACCTGCTCCTGTGTTCTCTACATCCAGCTTATGACCCCCGACAGAATGGGAAACTGAGGCCCCAGGAGGTGAAGTAACATGCCTGAGTGCCATATCCTGAACCATTAGGCTTCAGGGCCCCAGCTCATTTCTCTTCCACAGCACCCAGGCACACCTGGCACCCATGGGTGCTGAGTAACGGCTCAGTGGTAAAGGAAAGAAGACAACCCCGTCTCCGGCCAGCACCTGTGGGTGTGCAAACCCCTCTTACAGAGGGGACTGCAGGGGCCAGAGCTAGGTCTAGGTCAGTGAGAGGCACAGAGGTCCTGGGCCTCCTGCCTGGGAGTCGGGTCCCTGCCCCCCACCCCAACCACAGTCAGGGAGGACAGTGTGAAAGTACTGGCTGGCCCTTCCCTCCCGCAGTGGCAAGTTCATAAAAGGGGTCCCAATCCACCTCTCCCCAGCTTAGATCTCAAGGACCCCAGTTTTGGAAACACAGGGGGAGGGCTGCTGGGGCTTTACAGAGACAAGAAATGGGGAGCGCCTTGCAGCTAGGCATGGGCCCTGCGCCCGAGGGTGCCGCAGGCTTCCCCTCCCCTCCCTGCCTGCACGCCCGCTGCCAGCGAGAGGCCATTTTGGAATGTTAATTGGAAACACCGGCTGCAGCCACTCGCCCCCCCCCCAGCTGCCTCCCCCTTCCACAAGCTCAAGGGTAGTAGGCTGGGGACTTGGGGGTCCCAGACAGCCATGGCAGGGGACCCTGGTTACAGTTCTGCCCCAAGTGTCTCCAAGAGGCTGTGATCCCCAAGCAGTGAGCCCAAAGCCCAGATGCCCAGAGTTCCCCAACCCAAACGGTCCCTATACCTTAGGGGCGGGGATAATGCTGCCAAAGGTTCCTATATCCTGACTCTGGTCTCCCAGGGACATGCATTCTAGACTGGAGCAGCAGGACCTGGTGTCCTGTCGCCTTTGGGGTCCCAGGAGGCGGCCCCTTCCTCCTCTGAGGGGCTCAGCAGGAGACTAGGCGCTGCCATGGCCCCACAACGGGGGGGGGGGGGGTAAAGGAAAGCCCAGGTTGGCAAAAGTTTCTTCAGCCCACTAGAATTGTGTCGAGGACGGGGTGCAGAAGGGACCCTCGCGCCAGCCTAAACCCTCACCATGGGGGCCGAGCTCCGGTTAGAGGCAGATGCGAGTCGGGGGCGACGTGGCGCCGGCCCGGCAGGCAGAGCGCATGGAGAGAAAGCAGCCTCCGGCGGAGGCGTCAGGGAGCCGCGGGAGAGCCCGAATCCCGGACGGGGGTCTCAGTGCTGCCCTCACCTTGGAGGTAGTAGGCCTGGCAGCCGTCGTCGCGCAGCTTTTGCAGGAGCAGGCCAAGCACCGAGGCGGGAGCGCCGGTCTCCGGCTGCCACTCGGCCGTGGCCTCGTCGTAGAGCAGCACGGTGGCCGCCTTGCAGCGCGTGGCGAAGCGCTCCTTGTCGGCGTGGTTGGGGATGATGGAGCGGATGGGGAGGTTGCCCTTGCGCAGACGGCGCAGCATGAGGCCCGGAATGGCCAGGTTGATGGCCGTCTCGATATGCGACGACTCGAAGAGCTCGTGCGGCCGGCAGTCGAGCAGCAGCAGGGACGCGCCGCCGCGCGCCTCCAGCTCCTCCTGCAGCCACTCGGCGCTCTTGCAGGGCATGGCCCCCGCACCCGTCGCCGCTCCCGCGCCGGTGCTAGCGCCGGACCCTGACCCCGCACCGGGCTCCGACCCCGCACCGGTGTCCCCAGCAGCCGACGCCCCCGAGGCCGACATGTGCGCCCGCACTGGGGGGCCGCGGAGCTGGTTTTTCATGGGGAGCGCGGGCGGCCCGGGGCAGGGGCCGGGCAGCCCTGCCCTGGGACGGCGCCCCGGCCGCGCGGGCCCCAGCCGCGTCTCCGGGCGCCCGCCTCCCGCCGAGCTGCGCGCCCGCCGCCCCGGCCTCCCGGCCTCCGTCCCGCCCGGCCCTCCGCGCGCGCCGCGGCCTGACAGCCCCAATTAAACGGCGGCTCCGGCGGCCGCGCGCCGAGGCGTCCTCGGGGAGGGTGGGGGGCGGGACCGCGGGGCCGGCGCCCGAGCTTAAAGGCGCCGCTTCTCCGCCGCCCCTCCCCACAGAGTACGGGAGCGCGCTCGCGGCCCCGTGCACCCTGAGACCTGCGCCCGCCCGGGCCCTCGCCCCACCTCAACCCGGACCTGGCTAGGACCCGCCTGGGGTGCCCGGCCAAGACCCTTCCTCTATGCCCGCGCTCGCAGCGGTTCCGAGTCCTACCGTGAAGGGCTGCCCTAGGGACGTCCTGCGTCTCGCATCCCCTCCCCACTTTTCCCTGAAGCAGAGCCTCCCCAGGGATAGGGCGGTGGGTGGGGGCGGTCACTCTGAGGCAACATCCCCCTCCTCCTGTCTGTCAACCCCATTCATTCATTTTCTCAACGAGTTCATTCAACAAATGGAAACTGAACGCCTACTACGTGCCAGGCACTGTGCTTAGGATAAGGTCACCGTTTCAGGCGACCGACTGGTCCCTAGGATGGCCACAGGCTCCGAGACCTGAAAGGGGGTCCCACCCCAGCAGGCCTGATGGGGAATCAGCGAACAGGGGACTGGAGGACTAGGAGGACCCAGGGCCGCCCCACACTCCGCAGGCAGGAGCGGAAAAATCCTGGAAAGGGCCAGCCCCAAGAAGACAGAGCTAGCCCTTTAAGAAAGCTTTACAAGCTGGGAGGTGACAGGCTCCGAGTGAAGCGCCACGTGACTTTCTCTCGGAGGGGTGGGTGGGCGGGGAGCTCTCCTTTATCAACCTCTCTCCTCGCCAACCTCCATCCCAGTGCGCCAACCAACTTTCGCGGTAGGCGGGAGCGCGTCGCACAGATGGCCAATCGTGACTGAAGAAGACGGTTGGGAGGGAGGCGCGGCTCGTCACCCGTTCCACCCTGCGCGGGGAAGTGGGCGGGGTCTCCGCGAGCGCGGTGTGCCGGCTCGCAGGCGGGCGGGGCGGAGGAGGTGAATGGAGCCGCAGGTAGCGCAGGAACAAAGCGGCTTGACTGGAGCGGCGCGCGTGCGCACGGACTGCCGCTCTTTCCCTACGGAACCAGTGTCGTCTGCCCAGGAAGGGAGCTAACGGCCGGGCCCTGCGGTCCGCCCGGTCTGTTTCCAGCGGGCGGAGTGCCTCCACTTCCTCAGGGTTTCCATCTCCCACTCTGCCCCAGGCTGGTTAGCACACAGCCACCTTGCCTGGACAGAGCCCAGCAGGCCCGTCACAGATCTATCCAGCGATGAGGGCACTTCTCTGAGGTCAGACCCTCGACTGGCAGTCCGCGTGCTGGTTGTCAGGGACGGCGGCAGCACTGGAAAAGGAAGCCTAAGCAGACCCACACTGGAGGGGACCTGCTGGCTGATGAATCATTCCTCAGCGGGCTTGTTGAGGGCTGGCTGGAGCTTCGGGGACAGCAGTGCCTGGTGAATTGGTTACTGCTCTCACTAGTGGGAAATGGGAGCCTCCGCTGTGTCCCCGCAGTCCCTGTCTCCCTGGACAGAGGAGGGAGGCCGTCCCACCCCTCCCATTAGCTCGTGATGGCTCCCTTGTCTCCCCTTCAGGACTCCTCCAGGGGAACCTTACAGGCTGAAGGAGAGACCTGTGAGGATGTGAGGAAATGGAGAAACTCCCCGGGAGGTGGGTGCATCCTCCAGCACGGAGGAAGAGGCAAGGTTCAGATGCATCCAGGAGGAGGGAGGCACCTGCGGAGAAGGTGACAGTGAATCAAAGGAGTGGAAGAGAACTAGCCTGGCTGTCGGAGCTGCCTGCGGGGGCCCTGGGCCCCCATCTCTCAGCTTGGAGGCATAGCCCAAAGCCTTGGTTCTTGGGTGGAAGCCCCGCCCCCAGTCTTGAACAGCTAGACACAAGGCATGAAATGGATCATATCCGGGATGCCCTGGGTGCATATGCATGAGTGTGCACATGCATGCAAGGGGGGACACACAACCCTCTGACTTACAGAGCACAGCAGGAACTCGCCGGTGGTCAGACAGCAGGAGGGCAGGACCACCTCTGCCCAGGACCTTGCCCTACAACTGTGAGTCTCCCTCCAGAATGCTGGGAGAGATACCTGGAAGAGGGAGCCCTGTGCCCTGAGCAAGGTCTTGGGATCAAAGACATTCCTCCTCTTCAGGAATGTGGCCTTTCCTGCCCTTCAGGGTTCAGGCCCTCCCCCATCTGCAGCCCCCAGGAGAGGTGCCCCACCTTCCCCCCTGCCCCCTCATCAGGGTTTCCCTGAGGGGGCAGGGTGGGGACCCCCAGAATAGGTCCGGGTCACTGGGGGTAAGCTGGGGGTGGAGTATGGGTAGGCTGTCTCAGGGCTGTCCCTTTCTCCCACACACCTTCAGGCCTTTGTACACCCTACCCCCATGGCCTGGACATTTTTTGGCTTCACCCTTTGCCAGCCTTCCAGACGATCCCAGTTCAGTGTGACCCTCAGGGAGGCCTCCTCTGCTAGAATTAGCCCCCTGCTCCATGCCCCTGGAACCCTTGCCCCCAATTTTGCACTGGAATTATCACTGTCGTTGTCCAGCAACCCCACCAGACTTTCTCCCTTTGGATACCCAATGGCATGTCTACCTCCCCAGGTCTCATCCCTTTTCCCCCAAGTGCTAGGCCTGAACCCATGAGGCGTGTTTGATGCTACCTTCCCTATCTGCTCATATCCAGCCCCAGAACCGAGCAGTGAAGGGGACTTCTAGCACGACAAGGCTTGGCTATGATAGCGGGATGTTTGATGTGAACTGAGCCAGATGTGAGCTGGTGTGCAGCCCCCCTGCCGTCCACCCCTCCCCCATCCACGTGGCTTGGTGACCCAGGAACTGTGTCGCCAAGAATAATTTAAGCATTGGGGCGCCTGGGTGGCTCTGTCCGTTTAGCTTCTGCCTTGGGCTCAGGTCAGAATCCCAGGGCTCTGCTCAGTGGGGAGCCTGCTCCTCCCTTTCCCTCTGCCCCTCCCCCTGCTCATGGGTGCACAGTCTCTCTCTATCTTGCTCTCTCTCAAATAAAATCTTTTAAAAAATAAGAATAATTTAAGCATCTTGGAAGCAGACTTTCCTTTTCCTACCAGTGTCCATGGATTTCTTAGAGATGGGCAAACATGTTTTGAACAGCACATGCCAGAGGGAGAGGAGGGGAGCAGAGTCTGTTCCTCCTATCCTTAGGAAACTAATACAAATTTCAGGTGAGCTCCTGCTGCTTGCAGGAGGGCAGTTTGCAACGGTGATCGATTTCACACCCGCTGAGCAGGGGCTGGGGAGAGTTCTGGCGACTCCAGCCCATCTGTGTCTGAGACCCAGACTGGGGGTCACTATGCTTGTCCCAGAACGTGGGATAGCTTCTTCCCCATCCCCCAGTGAGGTTCCTGCCTGAGTTGCCGTCAGAACAGGTCATGTCTAAACCAGGCCAGAAGTGAACCCTGAAAGGCCTGGCAACTCTCCTGCCCTGGGCAGAGCTCTGGCTGTGCACGCCTGAGCTTGTACATGCACATGCACTCAGGTAAAGACACACGCGATACAGGCCCAAACACACAAACCTACCCTGTATCCACATATGCTCACAGGCAGAAATATGGGTGTGTACAGAAATACACAACATGCATGTGCGCACACACTCTCCGTTAGCTACACACACATACACAGACCCTGTCATGTCTGGACATTTGCCATTCTTGTTGGAGGGGTACCCACAGACCGGTCACAGAGGGCTTGTTACAGGCTTTTGGCTATTGCTTGGATCTGTGTGGTGACAGGTTCTAAACGGAACCAAATTGTGTCCCTCCCTTCCTTCCAGGAGGGAGCCACCAGACCCTGGGTGATGGCAGTGTGGCCGGGAGAAGCTATTGCCTGGGACAGCTCCCAGGTTGGGGAGCCACATGCCTATTCATCTTCCCCCCTACCCTGCCCAGGTGTGGGGTAAAGGGATAGGAGGGATAGAGCCCTGGGGAGCAGGTGAGAAAGGGTCACACCCAAGAGAAGCAGAGACCAAGAGCTGGCAGGATGGAACTCTCCAAAGCTCCCTGGAGGAGATAAAGGGGAAGAAGTGAGGAGAACCAGGCCACTGTGGAGCCTCCCCACTGTTCGAGCTTACACATTTCCTGCCCTAGGCCAGGGCATGTGCAGGGAAGGGGATTGGGACCTCAAAGGGGAACTAGACCAGCATAATCCCTCCCTCTCCCAGCTTCCCACAACGGCAGAACAGGCCCTTAGCTAACCTCCCCATGTGTGTCCCCCACTGGGGCCAGCCTGAGGAGCCAGACTAGAGGACAAACCTATACTACTCTGCCTTGCTTTGTCCTTGGCAGACATTACTAGTTAATCACAGCACTCCCGCTTGCTGAACCACCCTCTGGCCTCAAAACCGTCCTAAGCAGGCATGACCAGCTGATTAATTGTGGTAGACAAGGGAGATAAAACCTATTTGCTAAAGCCTCAATTCATAGCCAGGCCAGCCATGGCCTCTCTGTCCCCAGCCCTGGCTCATGTCACCCTGGCCTCCTCCTGCCCCCTACTCTGTGCCCAGACATGGCACCCCTGCTTCCACACATTTCCTCGTTCTGTGCCCCCCTCCCTTCTGAAATCATCTGCAGCTTCTGAGGGGTCTTGACCCCAGGAAGTCTTCCCTGCCTGACCTCAGAAGAGTGTGCTCCTTCTCTGATCCTCCAGGTGTTGTCCCTGTTTTCTACCCTCTCCCCACTTAAGGGCAGTTGAGCCTGGAGGGGTCTGGGAGGGAGCCAATCCGGCCAGGGAGTGTCTGTGTGACTTCACCTGTGTGAACCCCTGTTATCACTGGAGTTCCCAAGGTCCTGGCTTCTCACCCAGAGTCCTGCCCCTCCCCCCCTCTCCCCCTGCAAGGCCTTCCTCCTGGCCTGGCCCTCTCTTCTCCAAGCTCTCCTCAGCACAAGGGTCCCTGTAAGAGACCTCTCCTGGGATGCTCTCTGCTCAGGACAGATTAGAGACAGATTTCAAGCAGGCCCGGTTTCTGTCCCAACACAAAGGTCACACCCTGTGCTGCCCTCCTCCTACGTCCTACAGCGTTTTTTCACATCCTCAGCCCTGTGTTCCTTAGAGATTCCCCAGCGAGGAGACCAGAGCAGGCCTTGTCTGTTCTGCAGGTGGGGAAGCTGAGGCCCAGGAAGGGAAATGTCTTGCCCAAGGGCCTGGCTTCAGGCCCAGCCAGTTACTCACCCATTGGGCCTGAGGTGAGTCATGGTGGCCCAGGTGATGGGAAGGAAACACATAAACACAGGCAAGTGGGAAGGGCTGTCTTGGAGGTGGGGGTGAGTACCTGCCTCGGGCTCCAGCTACAATCTCCCACACGCAGACCCCTGTGGGCTTAGTGGGCAGGTGCACACCTGACTGCCTCAAATCACGTTCCCTTTTGGCTCCCCATCCAGCCTTTAATCAGCCCTGGAAAGGCTGTCAACGCATTTGACGGTTGGGGACACTGAGGCCTGAGGTTACCAGTCAAGCTGTGGCAGGGGCTGGGCCCCAGACTAAGAACCCAGAGCTCCTTTCCTCCAGGGGAGAGGTTCCCAGCTGGCTCTTACTGCAACTCGCGGGCCCTCCCACAGGAGGGGACCCAAGCACAGTCCACAGGGAACCCTTGCTCTTTCCCATTTCTGGAAGGTGGGGGCAGGGGACAGACTGGAGGCATGTGAACCTATTCACCCCATAACAAGAGGGGCCTATCTATACCTTGCACATAGCATCTGTGCTATCAAACGCTCTTCCCATGTCCCAGGCACACCTGGCCGATTCATCCCATAAGCCAGTTTCCGAATCCACCTTCACTGACCGTCACAATGCAGTCCCGGCCCTCCTCCCTCTCCCTGGCCCACCTTGCCAGCCTTGTTCCCAGCCCCTGCTCCATTCCCCTAGCTGCAACCAGAGGCATTTTTTGAGAATGTGAATCAGACTTGGCCTTCTCCCACTCCGGAGCTTCCCATCATCCTGACAGAGTCCCAGCTCCTCTCCGTGGCCAGTGTAGCCCTTGATGAAGCGGCTCAGCCCCTCTCCCCACTGCCCTGCCTCTCCTCAAGGGCCAAGATTGTCTGACTACCCCCACTCTCTTTCCCTCACTCTCCCAGCCCCACCCCCCGCCCCCTTTGTTGTCCTCCTGCTCTGTCTTTAGGGCCTTTGCACTCACTGGTCCCTCTGTTGGAAACTTCTCCTAGTTCTTGCCTTTAAATACCTTCTTATCCTTCTCCCCAAACCCATTTGTCTTCCAGAGCTGGAGTGGGCATCTAGGAAGTGGCTGAGCCAGCATTAGAACTCTGACCTCCTTCTAGACTTTGTGTTGTCAGCCACCAGCCCATGGTCCCGTGATTTCAAATGCCTTTGGCTCTCCCCTGCACACTGGGTGATTCTGGAAGCCTCCCACCTCCATTTCCCACTTGGGCCTCTCAGCCTGCCCTGCATGACCTGTCTGGAGTCACTCAGTGAGATTTGATTGATTACCTGGAGCCAGAAGAGGCTCCTTGCTGTCGAGGGATGGATTCCTGCTCTCAGTGTGCCTAGCAGCACCTGGTCCCCAATCTCCAGTGGCAGGCCTCAGTTTTCCTGTTTTGGAGAGGGCTCCCCTTCCCTGCCATCCAGGTACGGCTCACCCTTTCTCCAAAGGTCAAGCCAAAATACCCACCTCTTGGTGGAGTCAGAGGGCCCTGGGTCCCCAGCCTGCGTTTCAATCCTGCATATACCACTACCCACCAGCTGGAGGAGGGGCTGGCTTGGGGGTTAGACTCAGCTGGGAGCCCCACCCACTGACCCTGAGGTGATCCCTAGAGGGCCAACAGCAGCTCAGAAGCCTCAGGAAACCAGACAGGCCGGGCCAGCTTTCCTGGGTGTTCAGAAGAAACAGCAGAGGGGGAAAGAACCCAAGTGAGCTCAGGACCACCCAGTCCCTGCCCCAAAGCCACACATGAAGGCCAGAGCCCTTTCCTTCCCGAAGTCTGTACTCTGAGTTGATTCCCCCTCCCTCTTGTGAAACTTGGAATTTGGGGGTACCCAGGCCACTCAGGTCCTGAGGGATGCGAGCCCGGGCTTAGGGGGAGTAGGAGTCCTAAGCCATCTGCCCATCTGTTGCCCTGGCCACCATGTTGCCCTTGGCCTCCTGCTCCAGGCTTCTGAACCTTCTGAGGCCACCTCTGTCCCTCAGGGCTTCAAGCCCTGCACCTAGAGCAGGGGTGGGAGGCAGGAGGGTGTCTTTGACAGGCACTGCCGGCCAGAACAAAGGCCAGAAGTAGTGATGGAGTCAGGAGCAGCTGCCTGACTCCCGTTCTGTCCTGTCCGAGTCTGGGTCCCGTTCTGTCTTGGGTGAAGCAGCCTATGGTTTTCCCATCAGGAGAACCAGCATGGGCAGGGTCCTGACGGTTAAGCCGTTCCAAGCTCTGAGGCTGAGAGAGTGGAGGAGGGCTGGGAATTCCCAGGGTATCTGGCAAGCGGAAGTGCCAGGGGCCTGGGCTGGGTCTGCTGCGGGTGGGCCAAGGGGTGGAGACTGTTAGGTCTCTCTCTGTAGCCGCCAGGCCTAATTGCCTCATTAGTATCTGCCTGCTGCCTGGGCCTGTCTGCTTCCCTCCCCACCGGCCCACACAGCCCTGTTTTTCAGGAATCCCTCCTATGAGGCCTTGTTGATGGTGACCACATGATCATGACGAGGCTGGAGAAATGGCCTGGGACCCAGCTGTCCTGGGCCAGGTGTGAGGTTGCGGGGTTGAGGCCTCAGCACCCGGTGCCGTCCTGCATGTGCTCAGCCATCTGGCTGCCTGGACTGGACGTGCTGCCATGCTCCCAGGTAGACGGGCACCAGGGGCAGCACCAGGAAAGGGTCTAGAAGACTCCCCTCCCCAGCCTGGCCCTATGCCGCCCTATTCCTGCCACAGGGGCGTGTGCCCTGGGACTTGGCAGAACCCATCCTCGCAAAGGTTAAGATCTCCTGCGAGAGAAGAATCGAATGGACTCTGACTCTCAGGGCTCCAAGCATAATCCAAGGCGTGAGTGTGCCGTGCGTGTTGCAACAGGGTGAGAGAGGAGGGGTGGTGGGTGGAGATCGGGGTGGAGGGGGCCTGACCAAGAGAGACCTGGTTCCAGTCCTGATTCCACCACCAGCCTCTCCTCTCAGGGCCTCAGTTTCCTCCTCTATAAAGTGGGGGTGCGCTATACCATGCCAATTGGGAGATGGCAGGAGAAGCCCACCCCTAGAGGGCCCCGCCCAGGGATGAGCAGGCCCCTTGGCTCAACCCTCTTGGGCCGGGACAGTGGGGAGAGGGCCCTGGGAGCAGGTGATGACCACCCCAGGGAAGGAAGCTTCCTGGAGCAGAGGGATGAGAAGGGGCCTGCGGCAGCTGTGCCAGGGAGTGTGCACAGAAGGGGCTCGAGCAGAGAGGTCGGCCCCACAGGGAGGTGAAACAGAGACAGAGGAGACCGAGCACCATTGCTGGGCCAGGCACTGGTGGCTGCCCTGTCCCGAGGCTGATGGCGGGGTGGGTGCGGTGGTGTGGACGCTCCCAACACCTGGGGCCTGCCGGTGCAGGTCCCATCCCGTGGGGCAAGGCCCTGCCCGCCGGCCTCACGCCTTTGACTCTGCGGCCACGCCTGCCCACCCACCTGCCTTCCCCCCCATGATGAAGGGTGGGGAGGGAATCAGTGTCGTCAGGATCCTAACACGGCTCAAACACGATCCCACCTCCAAGCCTCGGCCACACCAGCCCCCTGCTGCCTTCTTTCACCCTTCCTCAGCTGTCAACCCCATTCAGTTCCCACCTTTCACTCAGACCCAGCAGACAATAGCCCCTGCTCTGAACTCAGAGAGCCTTTCCATCAGAGGGTTTTGACCCAGACCTCCTACCTCCTCAGGGCTTTTCCCAAAGTGGGATCCATGGAACACTGGGCCTCCCCAGTACAGCTTGATATAAAAGGTTATGTGGGGGCACCTGGGTGGCTCAGTCAGTTAAGCATCTGCCTTCAGCTCAGGTCACGATCCCAGAGTCCCCAGATGGAGCCCAGCATCAAACTCCTTGCTCATCGAGGAGCCTGCTTTTCCCTCTGCCTCCCCGGCTCCCCGTACTTGTTCTCTTTCTCTCTCTCTTTCTCTGGTTCTCTCTCTTTCTCTGTCAAATAAATAAAAAAAAATCATTAAAAAAAAAAAAGTTATGTGGTCAAATGTCTGGAAAACACTATGAGCGCTGTGGCCCAAACTGCCTGGCACAGAAGTGTGTTAAAGGCTCTGACAAGTCCTGCCAGGATCTAGCTGGGTTTATTTTGTTCACCTGGCATTTCCCAAACTCTGGAGACCACAGGGGGGACCTGGGTGGCTCAGTCTGTTGGATGCCCAACTCTTGATTTCCGCTTGAGTCATGATCCCAGGGTTGTGGGAGCAAACCCCCCGTCGGGCTTCACGCTCAGTGAGGTGTCTGCTTGTCCCTCTCCTTCTGTCTCCCTGCCCCCTCAAGTAAATAAATAAATAAATAAATAAAATCTTTTTTAAAAAACACCAAAAAATGCTGGAGACCACACCATCAGTTGCTGACATGACCTCCACTATCTGCTCAGGGGACTATGCCCTCAGCGTGTCCTTCAGGGGAGAAAGTGGCTTTACGTTGCCCAGTGGCTTCTCACACCACATCTCTTCCCTGGAGTGTCCTTCCCATCTTCAGACGGGAAGCGGAGGGTCGGCAAGGTGATCATGCAGAGCCCCACGCTCTTCCAGGCTGCTATAGGACCCTGCGGTCTATTTTCCACCACAGGCCCAGCCTGTATTGCTGCCCCCACCTCCCCACCAACCCCAAACCATGGGATCAGCAGCTAGCCCGGTAGCCTGGTGGGGAGGCGATGATAAATGGACACGGTGGCGGGGGGCAGGCTGGAGAAGGAGGAGGTGAGCCAGACACCCAGCCATGCCTCCCTCAACCAGCAGGCACCAACCCTTGACCCTGACCAGCTCCGGTGGCTGCTGGCTCAAAGCTGCTCGGGGCCGGGCCGGGGTGGATGGGGAGGCTGCTGTGTCTCAGCATGGGAGCCATGGACAGGGCCCCCTCCGCAAGCCCACGCCAGAGTTGGGTTACGAGCCCTGAGGGTCTCCTAATGAATTCCACATGTGAGTGGATGCCTCGGAGAGGAAACGAGGAAACCGGGAAGGGGCTGGGGTTGGGGAGAGGGACCTGAGAGAGGATTGGAAACGTGTGGAGGAGGAAGAGGAGGCGGAAGGGGGGAGGAGGATGACAGCAGCAAGAGGAGGAATCTTTATCCCCAGAAGTTCTGGTGCCTACCTCCCCACCACGAGGTTGGCTGCCAGGATCCCAGGCCCCCTAGGAGGCCCCAGGCTACCAGTCCCTTGGGGGAGTGGTAGGAGAGACCCTCTTTCAAGTGGAGAAAGCCCTAACCTCCTAGCCTTGCTTGGCTGGGGTTCTGAGCCATTAGGGGCAAGACAGAACAAGCTGGCGGGGGGTGGGGGAGACTTGAAGACGCTCCCTTAGAGCTAGACAGCCGGCCAGCAGCAAAATGCTCCTTGGGATCCAGCCCCTCTTGGAGCTGGTGTAGGGAGCCTCCCCTACTCCACCAGAGAGCCCTGAGGCGAGCAAGGCCACTGACATGTCAGCCCTGACCCCCACCTTTGCCACTCTTGGCTAGGGGGTGGGCAGGGAGGCCTGGCCTGTAGGTTGGCTGTCCCCGCCCCCGTCAGGTGGGGGCCATGCGCAGGCACCTAGACTGGCCTGATAGCTGGAAGCCTCATTAGAAGAAGGGTGTGTAGGGAGCCATGTTGACGTGTGTGCGTGTGGTGGGGGTGTTGTCCAGTGAGAGAGACCCATGGTGGTTAGTGCCAGAGTCTGGGGGCTTTGTGGGGTACAATGCGTAACCGCCCCCGCCCCCCCACCCAGAAGCACTGGTTTTGAGCCCCAGGTTTCCAGCTGGCCCACCTTCAGGACTCCGATGCCAGGAGCCGAGCCCTTCAGCTTCTGCCTCCAGCCCCTTCTCCAGGCCATGTACTGGAGCCCAGCAAGGACAGGCCTGCTCTTAGAGCTTTGTGTGAATTGTCTCAGTGAATCTTCTCAGCAGTCCTATGAGGCCACTCCTGCTCCCATCCCATGTTCTGGATGAGGAGGCTGAAGCGCAGAGAGGTAAAGTCCCAGCATTCCTGGCAGCAGGAACAGAGTGGGTGCAAAGGCCCTGGGGCTGAAATGCACCAGGTATGGCCAAGGCTGCTATGGCTGGAGGGGCATGAGAAGAGGGCAGAGCATGGCAAGAGAGGGGGTGGGGGCCAGTCAGGATTGAGGAGGGCCTCAGGGCTGTGGTCCGCACTGGGGCCTCCACTGGCCATGGAGGAGGCTGGGGGACCACTGGAAGCAGCTGAGCAGGGATGGCATGGGCTATCTTCCCAGTTCTTGCTTATTATTTATCACTTTTTATTCTGATCGTCTAGCAGCCCCTGGCCACTCTGATGAGAACAGATGGGGGAGCAGAAGTGGGAGACCAGGAAATGATCAGGCATCTCAGCAGGTTCTGGTTCCTTGGCGGGGGTGGCTAGCTCTGGGATGGCCTGAGTGGTAGGCAAGCCCAAGCTTCTAGGGGAGGTTGAGAGGGCCCTCACCTGACCTGCGCCACCTGAGGCTCCCATCCCTCACTAGAGGGGCCTGTGGAGCTAAGGATACCTCAAACCAGAGACACTTATCCCCCAACGGGAGACTTTAGAACATCTCTTCAGAGGCATGGGCATTCTTATAGGGGATCACAAATGGCTCTCAAACACACCCTAACTACCAGGGGTGCTAACCCAACCCTAGGATCAGGGCAACCCCAGGAGCAAAGATCAGCTTCACGGTTTGAGCTAAGAAGTCCATGGCAGCAGCCCAGACACGGGCTGGCCCCAGCCTCTGCAACAGAAAGCACCTTCTGCTTCCAGGTAGCAGACGTATGTGACAGGCTGCCTGGAGGGTCTGGGAGGACTAATTAGACTGCTTTTCTGGCTCCAAGTTTTACAAGCTTCTGAGGAGCCAGTCTAGGAGCAGTTGTCACAGAAGGAAGATTCTGAGAGCTGAGCTGGGAATGGGGGGCACAACTTGGGCAGGAGGGCATGCCTTTGGGTGGGGTCAGGGTTTAAGGGGCTCAGTGCAGAGATGGGGTGGGGCATCACAGTTCTAGAACTAGGTGGTTCTAGAGAGATGTGCCAGGGAGAGCCAGGGCAGGGAAAATTCTGGAAGAGACCAGTTGAGCAGAGCTTCAGTGGGACACATGAGCCCTTGGCCAGACCTGAGACCAGGAGAGCGACATGGGCTGGATAAACACAGGCCCCAGCGCTCAGGGACATCCACAGCCCCAAAGGCTATCCTGATTCCAAAGCCAAGTCCAGGTACCCAGCAGGAGAATGGAGCTGGACCAGGCCGACGTCAGGATGCGAGGCAGAGTGATACTGCTGGTGTGAGCCTTGGCTCCTGTGGGCCAGCCCCCACAGGAGGGGGGCTCCTGGCTACCCACGGAAGGTGCCCAAGTCCCACTTGCCTGAAGGAGAAGCTTAGAGCCAAGAAAGGGAAGCTGCTGTAGAACAGGGCTTCCTTTCCTGCCCAGGTTCCCTACCCAGGTGCTCAGATTTCTTATACGGTAGAATGGGGGTCGGGAGATGCATTCCTGCAGCCAGAAAGCACTCCCAGGCAGGTGGGACTCAAGGTGGCCTCACCTGAAGTGAAAGCTCTCCTTGGCTTTGCTCTATAAAGAGGTTCTTGGGAGGGGCGCCTGGGTGGCTCAGTGGGTTAAGCCGCTGCCTTCGGCTCGGGTCATGATCTCGGAGTCCTGGGATCGGGCCCCGCATCGGACTCTCTGCTCAGCAGGGAGCCTGCTTCCTCCTCTCTCTCTGCCTGCCTCTCTGCCTGCTTGTGATCTATCAAATAAATAAATAAAATCTTTAAAAAAAAAAAAAAAAGAGGTTCTTGGGAGACTGTTTGCACACAGCGGCTCCCAGCCCCAAGAGGGGCTGGCAGGAAAGCCTCCTAATGCCTTTGTCCCCGGCTCTCTGGCCTGGCTCCAGTCCTATCTTGAGCACAGGCTGGGCCCTCCTCGGTAGGGAGTCAGGGGCAAAGCCTCTAGAAGACTTCCCCAGTGTGGCCAAGCCAGTGAGCCTAGGTTGGCTGGGCCTCCTGGCTGGGGTGGGCAGGTGCACGTCAGGCAACGGGACAAGGCCCCACGCCAGGGCCCGGTGCCCACAGGAAGTGGAACAGCACCCTGGGCCCCTGGGCCGCCTCCGGCCTGCCACTGCTGTCTTGGCCAGGGGGGACCCTCCTCAGCAGCCCGGGACGGGTGGGGTGGAGCGGGGGTGCTCAGTGAGAAGCCCTGGGGGGATTTCTGGCCCCCTTAAATCGCCACACACCAATTAAGGCAGGAGCCATCAGGGGCCCATCTTGAGCACATCATCTAGGAAAATGAGGTTAATGACAGTGAGCCAGGACAACAGGGCCAGTGTGAGTCACCGCGCTCTCGCTTGCTCAGCGGGCTGGGTTTCCGGGATTCCGGGTCATCACAACACCCACCCTGTAGCCCGTGCTGGCCCTAGTGGTGGCCTTGGTGACAGCCAAGGAGGTGGCTTTAAGAGTGCTTGCCTTTGGGGCGGGGGAGGGGCTGCCTTGAGCCCCTCTGCCCGCCAGCTGGCCCAAATCCCTCTTGCACCCCTGGGGATGTCCAGGGCAGGGCCCACTGCATCAAAAGATTGTAACTCTCGCCACCCAGAGTTCCAGAGCTAGAGGAACTCTGGGACCATCAGCACATGGACACATGGACCAACTTCCGGGGAAGGGGCCTGACCTGCTGGAAGTGACAGCACCCCAGGCTGGTGGAGGGGGATCACACAAGGACCACAGTCATGTTCTGTGCCAGTCACTGCTCTGAGCACTTCACGTGCACCTTCCAGATGGAGATGCCACAAGCTTAGGGAACTCGTTGGAGATCTCAGAGCCAGCAGGTGTCAGAGTCAGCATCTGGACTCGGGCAGTGGGTTATGGGGCCGGGACGCCCAGAGCGAACCCCTGGCTCCACTGCTCCGCCCTCTTGGTAGACAGACACACAGCCCACCAGCACGGAGAGGTCGGGAATCTGTGGCAAGCCGGTCCTGGGACAGATGGACAAGGACGGTGCTGGGTAGGAAGATGGCAGAGTTTCCAGGTCAGCCTGGCCGGTCTGTCAGGACCTCATGGGGAGCAGACACTCGGGAATGAAAGGGGACTGGGCTTGCCACGGGTGACAACAGGACTCAGCCGCTGCTCACTGGCTTGGTCGTCCAGCTGGCCCAAGGGACCTCCCCCAGGGTCTCCGGCAGAAGTACAGGTTCATCCTGGAACCCCAAGAATCTGGCAAACGTAGGTGGGGGGATCACAATTTAAATCACCAAACAGGGGGCTCCTGGGTGGCTCAGTGGGTTAAAGCCTCTGCCTTCGGCTCAGGTCATGGTCCCAGGGTCCTGGGATCAAGCGCCGCATCGGGCTCTCTGCTCGGCAGGGAGCCTGCTTCCCCACTCTCTCCGCCTGCATCTCTGCCTACTTGTGATCTCTATCTGTCAAAAAAATGAATTAAAAAAATCTTTAAAAAAAATAAATAAAAAATAAATCACCAATCAGGGGCACCTGGGTGGCTCAATGAGTTAAGAGTCTGCCTCTGGGGCCTGGGATCGATCCCTACATCGGGCTCCCTGCTCAATGGGGAGTCTGCTTCTCCCTCTCCATCTGCCTCCCTGCCAACTTGTGTTCTCGCTCTCTCAAAATAAAATCTTAAAAAAAAAAAAAACAAAAAACACCAATCACCGACACCTGTTCTTTTAGTTCACATTAGGAAAATTGGGCCACGAGAGGAGGGGGTGGTGGGAATTACCACTGGGATATACCTAACAAAACCCCCTAACCTCACCTCACCCTTCTAGAAAACAGACATAGAGAGAGAGAGAGAGAGAGAGAGAGAGAGATATGCAATTTGGTTTTTCTGGAGCTCGGTTATCAAAATCCACAATCAGGAGAGATGGTGACTGAGCAGAGGCATTTGCATTTCCAGAAGGCTGCTTTTGAGCTTGGCAGCTCCAGCGGGAGGACTGGTAGGAGCCCCTACTACAGGGGAGCTGCTGGCGAGGCCTGGCAGGGAGACACCATCACAAGAAAGGCCCTGTCCCGTGGCCCCCAACCTTGCCAAGCTGCCTCAAGCCCACCCGGGCCCCATACTCCTCTCTTGCTTGTGAGGTCCCCACAGCCGACCAGCCCAGTGTTGCCCAAGTCAGGGTCCTGTAGTACCTTCATGGGGCAGGGGAGTGGGAGGTCAGAGCACCTTAGAGTCCTCTGTCCCCTTTCTCTTAGGGGCAATCTGGGCCCCTAGATCCTCACTCAGAGCAGTGAGGTCCCAAGTCAGGCCCCACGGGATCAAGAAAAGGAACTCTGGGCAAGAACTTGGCCCCTTCATAGCTTTGGCCTGTGCATCACATGCTGACCCTCGGGCTTGGAGGAGGTGGGTCTCTGTGGTGATTCAAAGACAAGCGCTGCTCTCCGAGAACCATCTTGCCCCCCATTCTGAGTCTGGCTGGTGGCTGCATCCAGGCGGGTGTGTGTGTGCAGGAAGCCCGATAGGAGGGCCCTGCCTCTCAGATGGCCTGTGGCTATCTCTGGGAGAGCCCATGGTGGGGCTTCCAGGGACCCAGACACCATTGCCCCCAGGCCATTTCCCAAATCCCTGACAGGATCTCAATCCACATTTTCTTCACAGAGAAACTCACAGCTCAATCCTGGAGTAAACTGAAGGCAGGGAGATGGTAACCCGGCCTGGCCCGAGCAAGAACGGCCACACGCTGCCTGGAGACGTGGTTTCTGTCCTGCAGTCCCCAGTGAGGGGTACCATCTGTGTCCCTGCAGATGACCTCCCCCTGGACTGGTGGCTCAGATCACCAGAGCCCCAACGCTGGGGTCTCCAGCTTCGCATCTGGGAGCTCCCACAGGTCCAGCATGGGAAGGGATGACCAGACCTTCCCCACAAGGGTGTCCTGAGCAAGCTCCCTTAGCGTTGCCCAGACTCCCTAAGAGCCTTCATGCAGGGGGAGCTCCTGACCTCCTGAGCAATCTGAGCGCCTTACCTGCCAATTCAGACACGCAGGCCTGCCTGGCAGCCTCTTCCCCACTCGCAGAGCTCCGAGGGAGGGGTCTACCTCCTAAGCCCCTGGAGGGGTACTTACCAGCGCTGCCTAAAACAAGAACGTGAGGCTCAGAGAGGTTATGGGACCATGTCAAGGCTACACCGCTGGCTGAAGCCTGACCCTGGACTCCTCCAGCTGGTGGGGGAGGCAGTTTCCCCATTCTTGCCGCTCATCCGGGCTCCACGGAGGCCGCCTCCATGTCGGCCCCAACTCCCAGCCTTCAGGCTCTGCTCCCACCTGGAAGCTGCAGGGGCTGGGAAGCTCATTAGCTGCGTGGTACCAACAGCTCCTGAGATCTAACGTGGCCCCCCCGGCCCCCCAGGGCACAGCAGGTATGTTGAAGGATAAATACCTCCCTGGCTGGCTGGGCCCCAAGGAGCCAAATGCCCGAGACAAGGACGGCACCCAGACATGTGGAGGGCACCCGCCCGGCTCTCCCTGTGCAGTGCACGGGAAGACGCCTGGGGGAACCCTCCGGAGTAAGTGGAAATGCAGCTGCTTGAGTCCTCCAGGACCCAATTGACAAAACCGGCTGAGGCCAGCCAGAGGGAGGTGAATGCTGGGCTGGGGCTCCAGCTGTCCTGGCTCCCCCAGTTCCCTGAGCAGATGCAGATGAGAGTGTCCCGAGTGCCCAAGGTGACCTGGCAAGGGCCCTCCGAAGCCACTGCTTTCATTCTCCCTTTAGGGGCCCTGAGGAGTGGGAGGGACACTGATGAGGTCTCACTCAGAACATGCCACTTTTATGACAAGCTCAATAAAGTCCATTTTAATTTCAGATTCCTTCACCCACAGGCGTACAGAGGAGGAAGCCACTGGGCCCCAGTGAACACGTGTGGGGCAGAAATCCAGGCCACAGTGAAGCCACCGCCGCCCCACCGCATGCTTGTTCCTGGACTAACCTGACTCAGATGGCCCCCATGGAGCCTTTTGTCATATTTAGAGGAAACTCCTGGCTGGCCCATCCAATGGGCAGTCAGTCCACTCCTAAGCTGTCATGGGTGCGAAGAGCCAGGCATTCAGCAGAGAGGGCGACAAAACCCCATAAGGTGGCCTGGGGGCGACCTCTTCTGGGGGGGAGGGTGTGTTGTGATCTTCAGGCCCATTAGGACTCCGAGGTAGCAAACATTTTCAAGTGACTCCTTCCCATTAAACCAAATGCAGTCCTCTGTGTCTGTGCGGGCATTGCCCAGAGGGGCCTTCCGCTGGCAGGTGGCAAGCCTCCGGGGGCAGAGAGTTGGTAGGGGACAGAAGTGCCTAACCTCGGGGGCTCGGGGACGGAGCTGAATCCCCTTCGTTTATTGACCCAAGTCCCCCAGTACAAATCCCTGGCCTGCCATCCCACCCCCCCCGCAAATCGAGCGAGCTCTTGATCCTGGCTCCCCTGATCACGGTGGTGTTCTCTGCATGATTAGCTGCTGGTTCTCCAAGCACTGCTTCAGCCTGTCTTCCGTCAGCGTCAGCCGCTGCTCCAGGATGGAGACCGTCTGTAAGACAAATGGCACAGTCAGGCCTCAGAGGACAGAGGGGCTATAGGGCTGCCCTGGGGATCCCCTCAACCAGTCCTGTTCGGCTGCCCAGCCTGTCGTCCTGCCAGGTCCCTGTCTCCAATGGCTTCTAGGGACAGTTCTGGCCTTTGTGTCTCCTCCTGGTTCTGCATGGCTGTCCTCTGATGTCTGCAGGCCAAGGGGAGGACACAGGGAAGGGAGGCAGCGGGCCCCACAGCCTTGGTCATTCCCCAAGACAACCAAGGGTCAGGATCCCCAGCCCCGGAAGTCTGGCCTTTAGATGGGAGTCCAGAGCAGAACCACTTCCTCATTTGGACCAGGTTTCTGTCCACAATCAACCAGAGATCATCACCCATCTCCATTCCAAAGGTAAGAAAACAACACCCCCAAATGAAGGCACCCCATCTGGGTCCTGCCCACGTCTTAGGCCCTTCAGTTCCACACCTGGAGGGGCTTTCCAGGCTGGGAGGTGAGTGACTGAGCAACTCTGAGCCTAGGAGGGCCTCTGCCTGTCTGAGTCCAATGAGGACCACTGCTCCTGTAGGTCGTCTGAGACACAGGCCCTAACTCCATCTCTGAGCCCCTTTTCTCCTCTGTAATGGAAGGACAATGCCAAGGTCACAGGAATCCCGGAGCCTAGGAGGTGACTCAAGATGGTGGCCAGCACTTCTTAGCTTGACCCATGCTGGCAACGCTTGTCATCATGTTGGCTTCCGGAGGCTGCGCCTGTGGCTCCCTGTCCTCTCCTGCCCACCCAGCATAGCTGGCCTGTGGACCTAGCCATCTGGCTTGCCAAACGCCCCTAGTCCCACGTGCTGGGGAGACATGTGCCTCATGGGCCGGGGCCAGTCTTACAGACATGGCTGCTGGACAAGGCTGTAAAAAACGTGCCCACCTTCTCTGGCTTGGGACAGAGTGCTGGCAGAGGGGCAGTGCTGTCTGGGAGCCCGTGTGCTCCCCACAGAGCAGCTGGCTCACTGCCCTCAAGGACTCCTGCCCAGGGCCTGCCCACCAGTCACACAGCCAAGCCCAGCCCTAGCCAGGCTGGCCATGATGGCTGAGTTCTCCTTCACCTCCTCCCCGAGGGCTGGGTGAGTGCCTGTGTAGTGCCAGGCCTGCACCAGGCCCCGGGTGAATCCGCCATAAGCGAGGCAGGCTTGGTCCCTGTGCTGTGCAGCTAGCTGACAGCCAGCAGAAAGGGGTCAGGTTAAGAAACAATACTTTCTATTAATTTTGCCCATTTGTCTATGGGCTTTCCCAAGAGGTTCTGCCACCTTCCCTGAGGCTCCAAAGAGACTCTGGGCCTTGGTCCAATGAAAAGGAAACTTTCCTTTCATACATTTAAAAAACCATTGAAACATTTTGGGAAGGAGTTTACCCTCTCGGGCTGCTATAAATTCTCGCAGCATCCCGCACGGATGTCGGCTGCTCACAGAGGCTGCTCCTCAGGGCGGCTGGCCGTTCCTGAGGGAACTGACCTGGGCTGCAGGGGTTCTGAACCCGGGGGTACAGGCCTGAGCCTGAAAAGGAGCATTGCACCCCAAGAGGCAGAGCCGGGCTGAAGGGAACAGTCACACTCCCCCTGTGCTGGCCAGAAGCCGCTGAGGGGTCTGTACCTCGTAAAAGGGGTGGCGGAAACAGCCCCTGGCTGGCCCAGAGCAGCATTCCTGGAAGTTTCCACTGGCTGCTGTGAAACGCGCGCTGAGCCAAGCTCCAAAATCCTTCCCCATCCAGACTTTTTCCGATGCCCCTGGACTCCAGGTCATAGTGGGGGAGCCAGCCTGCTCTTCCTCCGTGACCACCCCCTCCCCGCCCTTTTAAACTTTCCACAGGGACATAATCCGCAAATGTGGAGGCAGTGGGTGCGGGGCGAGTGTCAAAACCGGGGGTGCCACGCATTTCACGAGGCCTTCACTTAGTTCCACGGGGGGCCCATGCTTCTGCTCGGTAGAAATATGGCCATTTGTTCATATTATACTTCTTTAAACATAACTACACACCCATCTCTCCCTTGCAGCCCCTAGAAGGAGGGTGCCGGCTGGTTATGGGCCCTCCCCTGGGGAGCTTTGAGGACGTGCTTTGTGGCCTGTTGTAGACAGAAAGGCTTCATGTCCACGACTCCTCAAAATCTGCAGCTCCCCTCCTCCCTGCCTTTCTCCCACCTCTCCCCTTTTCCAGCTGCGACCGACTCTGGAAGAGTCATCATCTCTGTTTGGTCTCTACTTCTAGCGCCCCCCGGCTCTGCCCAGATGCTGAGTGATAGTCACCATCCGGGGAGGAGGTCCACCAGGCTCTTCACACTCACATTTGATCCCACCTGACGCCCGTCTGAGCCGGAAGGATGGGCCAGGGAGAGGAGGACGATTTTTGGATTATCTGTATGTTAGAATGCTGTCCGGTGTTCTCTGCTCCACGAGTTTTCCTTAATAATCCTACTCTAATAAAGCATGGGGTGTCGTTTTCATGGAAAATGGTGGCTCTCAAGGTCAAGTGAAACCTAGAAATCCCAATGCCTGATTTTGCTGATGTGCCTTCCCTCCGCCACGGAAAAAGATCTCCCCTGAGACCGAATGGGTGACTTTGGGGCACTCAAGGAACAGAGGTCAAACATGCTCAGGGTTGGCGGTATAGACAGCAAGAGGGCAGGTGGGCCATCTGCAGGGACTCAGCCCAGGCCACTATGGTGCCACCAAGCCTCCCAGCTGCTGGGGCCTCTGGCGGAAGGGGAAAACACTGGGGACAGCACATGGGTGGGCAAGGGCGTCCCCAGCAAGGACTGGTTCCAGGCCGTACTGCATGGTCTTGCTCACAGGTCAGGCATACCACAAGCCTCAGTAAATACGTGCTGCCTCAGCATTCAGAAGGCAGAGGCTGTGGTCCATTCTTCCAGCTGCCCAGGGCCATGCCAAGCAGGCTGCTCACCCTGCCTTGCACTCTGGGTCCTGCCACACGGTGCCCAGAGATGAGGCCCACCCGCTCCAGAGGGTGGGGAGGCGCACTACTGAAGCAAACAGCCCCACAGTCTTCCAGACACCGTCACCCCTGCCCCCAACGCACCCTCTCACCCTCCTTCCACTGGGGGCAAATGAGGGCTGGCCTCGCAAGCAGCCCCGGGACCCACAGGCCCCTCCCCTTTCTCTGTGCAGAGGAGCCGTGGCAGAGGTCTGGTCCCAGCCTCTCCCCCTTATAAGTCCCCTAGCTTGTTAAGTCCCCAAGGAGGTCTGGTGGCAGATGCCAATGAGGGAAGCAGCCCTGACTGACCAGCTGTCTGGAGGCCTCTGCCCTTGCAGCAGGGCAAAGGGAAAGTGGAGAAGAGGCTGAGGAGGCCAGGGCTCTGGCTGCCGGGCAGACCTGTCTGGGCAGGTGACCCATCTCCTGAGGCCTCCTGCATGCTGGGGTCTAAACGCCTTCGGAAAGGTCCCTCCTGTCTGTGGACTGTGGAGAAACCAGGCAACTCAGTCCCTCTCCCCGGGCCTTGTGCCATCTGGGCAGCTCACTCGAGTCCCTGCTGTAAATGGAGTGAGGGGTCCAGACCTGAAGGGAGAATGGTGGGAAGACCCAGGACAGGCTCAGGGGAGCCGGGGGGTGGGGGGGTGGCGGTCCTCTCATGATTTCTGACACACTCGGCTCCAGGGGCCGCTCTTGGCAGCTGCCGTTCACGGAGAGCTCATGATATGCCAAGCACTCCTCAAAAACCCTGCGGGGTGGGAGGCTTCATCATCCCCATTTTTCACATGAGGAAACCAAGGCACGCGGCTATTAAGCGCTTGCCTGAAGTCACACAGCTTATGAATGACAAGCCAGGGCCGTGAACTAAGGGGGCCCAGCTTCAGAGTTTGGGCTAAAGCACCGTGAGCTGCACCTTCGCTCTGTTCCTGTGGTGAACGAATAAGGTGAGGCCTGGCCTTCCTCCTCCCCCTGCTCCAGCCATGCCTGAAGGGTACCAGCCATGTAACCCCAGGAGGCCCGTGTGTCCCCCCACCCAAAGCCCAAACTCAGGCAGTCTAAGGAGATCTTCGTGCAGCTCTGTCCTTATCCATCAGGACACCTCTGTCCTGTCCAGGTCACCCAGCCCAGTGGCTCCAGATTAAATGGGAACGAACAACCCCCCCAGCATCACCCAGCAGCTTCCTCACACCATCAGGCCACCCTCAGAGGTGGCTCCCAGGCCTCAGATGCCCCCAAACCCCACAAAGCACTCTCTCACCTGACTGGATATTTAGGTTTGGAATTATCACAAAGTCACAATTTTGGCTACAAAAAAGCAATGATATATGGACAAAAGGGACATTATCAACAAGAACCTTTTAATAGATACGTGATGAGAAACCACCCGAAAACTTGAATTTTAGACGCTTTCTTTCACTGGGGGCCATGTCACTCAGCATAAGTGATCAATTCCCAAACACGCCATGGAACTCACCCCATTCCCTGCTCATGCCCCACCCCTCACAACACGGGGCTTGACTACTCTCTCCCTGAACCACAGTGACAGGAAGCAGAATTCAGACCCCACTGGGGCGCCTGGGTGGCTCAGTGGTTTAAGCCTCTGCCTTTGGCTCAGGTCTCATGATCTCAGGGTCCTGGGATCGAGCCCTGCATCAGGCTCTCTGCTCAGCCTGCCTGTCTACTTGTGATCTCTCTGTCAAATAAATAAATTAAAAAAAACCAAACAAACATTCAAACCCCACGCCTGGACACCGTCACCCCTCATCTAACACCCTCTCCTTCCAAGGTCACAGCCTTCACCTGCCAGCTACAGGGGAGCTTCACTGGGGGGGCAAGGTCACAGGAGACCCAGAATTTTCATTCTCAAAGTCACACCTGGTCAGCGGGTCACCTTGGAGGGCTTGTTTCTGAAGCACTTTCTGCTGCCGCTGTCACTGGCGATTTCCAGGATGCCACAGCCCTGGTCACGGGAAATAGTGCCCTTAGGAACATTCCTGATTGCTGTTGAAAGTATTCTGTTGTTTCTTTAGACTGAGGCCTGGCACACTCAGCTTGCTGCCCACTTTTGTAAATAAGGTTTTATTGCCATGTCCACCTGTTTACATACTGTCTATGGCTGCTTTCTGGCAAGGATGGGGTTGCACGGTTGTGACAGAGACCCTCTGGCCCACAAAGCCTGATAGCTACTGTTAAGAAAGTTTGCAGACCCTTGCCCCAGACTCTCTTCACGCTCAGCCTCGGCACGTGATCCCTGGGCTGACCTATGTCACCGAGGTTGACAAGGGCACACACAGACTCGGCGGGACCCATGGGGTACACACCCCATCCAGAGGCCAAGCACTAAGCAGCAGGACAGAGCAGGAGGGTGTGCTGGGAAGAACCGAGGGGTCTGGGTGGGGGAAGGGAGGGGTGAGCAAAGGCTAAGAAGGAGTTCACCAGGCAAGCAGGCAAGGAGGGTGCTGGGCCCAAAGGATCAGTGAGCACAGAGCCCAGAGGTGGCAGGGAAAGAAAGGAACAGGAGGGACAGAGCAAAGGAGGGCCCTGTGCAGGAATGAGGAAGGGCCTCATGGAAGCAGGAGATGGGGCAAGGCGCTGCTGGCCACGCCAGGCGGCCTTGCCTTCAGCCTTAGAGCACAGGATGGTGTTGGTGGTCCTAGGCTGAGTGGGGAGCAGACCCCTCTGGCTGCCACACGGGGATGCTCTGGGGAGGGCCTGCATGGCCCTGGTTAGGCGTGTTAGAGGCCTAACCAGACACACCCACGAGGTATGAACCGCCAGCACCCGGTGGTAAGTCAGGGGTGGGGATGGGAGAAGGGACAGGACGGCACCGCAAGAGAGGTGAAAATGGGCTCCGGAGAGGACAGGTTAAGTGTGAGGCCCCTCTGAGGGCCCGGAGGGGGACCGGAGCCAGCAGCAAGGCTATTTTGTTTTGCTGACATCATCTTCACTGCTGGGGTCAGAGTGGGGGACACAAGCGGGGAGAGCAATGGACCCATAAGCCCCTGGGTCTCAGACAGAATTAGGGACACAAGGATGTCAGGGACACCGCTGAAGCCCCCTGGAAAGCAGCCTGGCCCCTCAGTGGTTGACGAAGAAGGGACAGCCCAGCACAGGGGACCAGACAGGGAGGAGGGTGATAGAGGTGTTGGGGACCGAAACCAAGAGCATGAGGGAGGCCAGCTCCAGCTGGGGCAGGGAACTGTTTCTAGCCTGACTTGGCTGCCTGAGCTCTCCAGCGGAAAATCCTCCCGGGAGAGGCTGAACAAGGGCATCTCACTCGAACCCTCATTTTCCTGCTCAGGGGACAGCAGACACTGATCTGTCCCCTGTCAAGTCAACATTAACAGGCGAGCAGCTTCTCTCACTCACAGTTCAAGACGTGTAAGACGGTTCATGTAACACCCTGAAGGGCCTTCTGAGTGGGGTCTAAAAATAACCGATTTTAAAGTGACAGGCTTGTATTTTTAGTCCCCTAAGAACCTGAGTGATGCTCAAAGAAGCCGCACCAAAATGCCAGTCCTCAGCCACACGTCTGGCACCCAGGGCCCCCAACTCCAAGTGGGAGACAACACAGCATGGGGGACATTTCCACAGACACCATGGCTCCATACCTCATGGCCTTAGATGCCTTCTACCGACAGGCATCCAGGTCTCCGATGCCTGCCTGAGGCCGTGGGGCTCTGGCAGCTGGAACAGCAGAGCCCAGCTCACCCCACACTGTCCCCATGCCCCCCAAGGGCTCAGACAGGCCAGTCTAGGTGCCCTATGAGGGACAGCACCTGGGGTGTGCATCTCCACTAACTTCCGAGGTGGCCAAGGGGAGGCCCCGACTCCTGGTGTGTGACAGGGACTCAGGAAACGGTAGTGCCGTCAGAAGCCAAAGTGGGTTTGCAGGGCATCTGCCTGAGCGGGCTGGTGCCAAGGCTGGGGAGCCAGGATGCTCCCACGGGCTCTGCACGGGCATCGTGTGGAGGTGAGAGTCCAGTGCTCCCTGAGAGAAGGACTCCCCCACCCTCAGAGGCCCCGCTCGCCCCATGGAGCAGTGTGCAGTCCTCTGGGGACCACTCTCTCCCTACCAGTTCTGCCATCGTGCTCTCCCTGGGCTTGGTGGGCTTCTCCTCTGGCCCTTCTGCCTACTTCCTGGCCCCCAACTTCCTCACGGAATGACTTCCCCTTCTTTCAGCCCTGCTAGGTTCTTATTTCTCCCCAGACTGGTTTCCTATTGAGGCAGGCTTGTCTTGCATTTTTTTCCTCAGCTCCTTTCCCTAGTCCTTGTTTCTACCCGCTTTTCAGGTCATTTTTCATCCCCTTTTCACTTGTGTTTGGGGACAAGGCAAGAAAAGGAGCAGGATGCATTCACACAGAGTGAGATCCAAGTGAAGTCCAGGACCCTGACACGGCTCACCTACTCTGGGGCTGACAGACCTGGTCAGGAGACCTCCAACTCTGACCAGGGCTTGGGAAGCCTTTGTGAGGAGACAACACAAGACGGGCTGAAGGAAACGAATTCCAAACCCCTGGTACAGCAGGTACAAAGGCCCTGAGGCACAGAAGAATATGGTACACTTGGAACTATTAAGGAGCTCAGTGTGGTTGGTCTGGAGTGGCTGAACAAGGAAGAGAGTGTGGTGGCCATGGGGAAGGTGGAGGAGGGGCCCCAGGGCCCTCAGCCACAGGGGACAGGAACAGGGAAGCCTCCACTCCCTGGCACTGCCTTATTGCACTCACAGGTCTGAGCAAGTTTCAGAGTGGCCAGTTCTCAAAGCTGATTCCAGAGAGAGTCTGGGGAAGAGGCTCAGCCCGGGAACTGACCGTGGCCAAGTGGTGCCTCAGCTGGAGGTGAGACGGAAGGGAGTGACCTGGCACTTCAGAGCACAGACCCAGGGCAGACCCTCCGAGCCAGGGCACCTTCTGCAGCTGCTCCTCCGCCCAGAGCACAGCTGCTACCTCGACCTTTGCTGAAAGTCTCTCTCTTATATATCCTGCGGACAAATGTAGCAGCAAAACCGGAGCCCAACTTCCATAAAGCCCCAAGGGCACCACAGTACACCAATGGGCCCCTCCGGACATCCCCACATCTATCAGGTCTGTCATCTGCCGCCACCAAGAGACTCTGGCTCGTGGGGGCTTCTAGGCACTGGCGTGGCTGCCGCACCTGTCCTGTCTGGGCTGGCTTCTGGCAAAGTAGCTCGGCCACGACTAACAGTGAGGAATGTTTTGGAAGGCGGGAGAAAGATGGAGGGAGACCAACCAGCCGTTCTATGTGCACTTCTCAGCTATCCAGCCAGTTCCTTACAGAACGCTCCTGCATGTGGAGGCCGTGCCCCAGCTTTTCCCACAGCACCCCCCGACCCCATCCCAGGCTTCTCTCCCACGGCCCCCCACCCCAGCCAGGGAACGTCTCCACATCCGCCCTCCTGCTCTCAGTAGAGATCTGGGTACAGCACGGGGCCCCTCCCAGGCTTCCCAGACCGTGGAAGACAGGTGGCCCAGAAGTGACATCCCCCCACCCCCACAAGCACTCTGCCAGGCTCGGGGCACAGTGGTGAGGGGAACTAAACCTGTCCCAAGACAGCAGTGTAGCTGAAAGCCAGGAGACGGAGCCACCAGTGCCTGAAGGGGGCAAGACGGGCAGTGAGGCAAGAGGGCGAAGCGGTTGGGGTGGGGGGGTGCCACTTGTGCAGCTGTGTGCCAGGGCCACTGAGTGGGGAGAAAGTCAGAGGGAGGGAGGTGAAGTATGCAGGGCGGAGGCAGCCGGGGGCAAAGGCCCAAAGGCTGGGAGAGGGCAGGGGGAGTGGTGAGCACAGGGGGGTGCTGGAGCGGGGGGAGGGCTGGAGGAAGGGCTGACCGCGTGCAGGAAACCAGTCCCGTGACTGGACCGTGCTGTCCGCGACCCCTCTGGCTGCTGAATCAGGTTGGGCAACGCCCTCATCTCAGGGCTCTGCTCGAGGAGTGCCCTCACCGGATCCAGGCAGGCTACCCCTGCCCCAGGGCCACCCCCTCTGCTACCTCAGCTTCCTGGGACTCCTGGGTCACCCTTCCCCTCCACCTGCTTCTCCCATGTCACTTTCCTGTGCAGTAGCTCAGGGCTAAAGGCTGGACTCCAGGCCCGCGCTGCCTGTTATCACGGCTCTCTCTGACCAAAGCCCCACTCCAGCCGTCTTCCCCCTGACGACCTCCTGGTCCCCTCCCACACTCGGTGCCTGTCCTCCTCCTCTCTGCGGATGTCCTGGTCACAGCACGGGGGCGGGCCCTTGGAAAATGCTGCCATGGTAACCTCCGGTCCCCACCTTTATCCTGTGGTAAGAGCACAGGCTCCAGGGCTGTTCTTCCTGGGTTCAGATCTGAACTTGACTCCTAGCTTGCTGAGCGGCCTTGGACAAGCTACCGGACTCAAGGTTTCAGATTCCTCATCTGTACAGTCCATCTCTCTGGGCTCCACTGTAATCCTGTACTAACAGCTCATATTTATGTGGCCCTTGCTCTGGACACGGGGGTGTACTATGGGCAACATGGCTCCCCACCTCACAGGGGCCATGGCGGAGCTCTGGGCTGCAGGGGGCCTTGCGCACAGATGGGGCTTGATGGGGCCCTGAAGAAGGCAGCCTGTGGTCAGGACTGGTAGGGACTGAGCCATCAGGGCACGTGGTGGTCTGGCTGCTCCTTAAAGTTCTGTGACGGAAAGTTCCTTTTAATCACTTCCAGGCTTGTGGTTGCTTTGGGCTCCTCCAGGAGGTCTCCCACAGGGGCGGGGGCATCCCAGCCCCCGCCCCCCACCCCAGAAGCCAGATTACTGGTGGTAGTGTCCCAGGCGCCCTGGGGCTTCGGGAGAGGGCACAGCTGCCCAACCACACCACTGGGAACCCTGGTGCCAGGCTGCGGGAAACATCCTGGCGTTGGCCATTGGCTCAAGGCCCCTGTCTTGACTATGCCGCACAGAATGTCGAACTTTCCTTTGGTTTCATTGCAAAGATGGAAAAATGTGGAATTAATCTCCCTCATAGCATGGTTTTGACTTCACTCAGATTTTAAAGATCTAAAACAGATGCAAGAAAAGGGGAATCTCTTTGCTGTGGGGTCTTGTGAGCTATCAAAACAAAGTGGGTTTGCCAGGTTCAGCGCCCGCACAGCTCTGCCTCGTCTCCTGCCAGTTCCAGCTTTGTCTGCTGGTGTACGTCTGTGTGAGCACACACGCGTGAATGTGCACACGCAGTGCCCTGTCTTGGGGATGGTGCCCTGGCCAGCCAGTTGCCCTATGTCTGCGGGGTAAATGCGGGCTGGAAAGGCCAGCACACCTTCCTGAGAACGGGGCTGCTGGTCTGAGCCCTGCCCTTCCCACCAGCCAGGGCTCTGGCTCTCTGCCCCAGCCTCTGTCCGGCACCCCGTCATCTGTGGCACAGGGGCCTTCAAGTTGAGGTGCAGATGCTGGCCCTTGACAACCTGTTGACCTCCATCAATCTAAACGTCAGCTTCACGAGGACAGGGGTTTTTGTCAATTCTTGCTCACCGCTGTCCTCCTGTTTCCAGGCACAGCTCCTAGCACACAGTAGGTGTCACACGGGGCGCTGGATGGACAAATGCCAGGCCCTGAGCGCCACGGAGATGCAGAGAATTTGGGTCCTGCCCCAACCAGTCCAGGTCCCCAAGAGCCCGACTGGCTGGTAAGGAACCCGCTCCCCTCCCCCTAGCTTGGGCCTTGGACCTGGGAGGCTTGAGGGAACAGTGGGGGAGGGGTTGGAGGGTAGGTAGGACGGAGGGGCCCCTGTCAGCTGGCCTTGGCCTCAGCAGGATGTGGGGGTGCACAGAGTGGGTTGGGAGTCCAAGAAGCAGCCTACTTCCTCCCCTTCCCACCTCAGACCTCATTTGATGAGGGCTAACAGCTCCAAGCCCTGAACTGTAGAGGGGAAGAAGGAGACTCCCTCTCACGCTGACGTCTGACAGACTAACTTGTCTAGGATCACACAGATTCGATATACAACAAAATGTGTTTTTGAAGAAATTCCTCCCAATATCTCCAGGCTCGGCAACTGTCTTTTTAACCAACACTTTTCACCCCCCAGTTTGCTGCTAACAACACAAAATGAGCCTTTGTCCCTCAAGCCCATAGGTCCATGTTTCTGTTTCACATTATCTCAGGGATATAGGATTTCTCTGATGTTTCTGCATCCCCCAACCCCCACCTCTACGGAGGATTAGCTCTCCTCGGGAAGTACATGAAACACTATTTTCTATTGGTGGATTAGCCATGGGATTAAGGAATCTTGGCTAATTTACCTTCCTTGTGGCTTAAAAGCAGCTCCTTCTAAATGAACACAGGCTTTTCCATCTTACTACTTACCCACAAAAGAGAAGCTATTAGAAGTGGGTCCACTCACCACCATCCATAAAACCAAATGCTCCTGGGACCCATGGGGGGCTACCTGCACCACGACAGAAGATCTGAGCTGCGTATCCCACCCACACTGGCCTGAGTGCAAGGTCATCTCTTTGTCAGCCCTGGGCAGGCCACCAGGGAGGCAAGGGTCTAACGGGACAGCCCCAAAGTGCAGGATGCTAGTCACTGCTGGGCCAGAGGCTCTGCTGTACTCTGACCCCAGGGTGAGTCCAAACAGGGCCAAGCATGGGGCGTGAACCTTGGCTTTGACCACCTCCTGCATTCTGTTTCTTTGGAAGCTGACTTTTCCAACAATCCATAAATGAACATGGTAGTTAATTTACCACAACCCAATAAAACACAATCATCCCAAGTCAGACAGACTGTCAGGTAGTTTGTTGGAGGCCTCAGGACAGCCTGGCAAGCCAGGCAGTAAGCCCCAGCCCAACAGGACCAGCTCAGGCAAGAAGGGCTCACAGGATTTCCCTGCCCTGCCGAGGACCCACTGATCCATGGTAGGAAACCTAGCCTCTCATTTTTAATGGTTTTCTGGAGCCATCAGCTGGGCCCAAATCAGAAAGGAGGCAGGCATGGACCCACTCCTCCAAAAGCCATGCCTCCCTGAGTTTAAAGCATCTTTCTGCCTTTCCTCCCCCATCAAGGAGAGGATCTGTACTGGCCGTCCAGGCCTGGAGAGGGCCCTCCGAGGGGCAGGGGGAAGGAAGGGGCCAGCCTGATTGTAGCTCTCCCTGCCCCTGCTCTAGCGGTGCCTCATTTGGGACAGTGCCAAATGGCCACAGGGTCAGCTGTGACTTGGTTCATCGCAGAGCCATGCAGGCCTATATGGCACAGCTTGTCCAACCAGAACAGTCATAGGCCCCTTCTTGTGGCCAGCACTTAACCCTTCCCTGGAAGGCCTCTGGGTCCCGAGAAGAGCGCGAGCAAACCACCCGCAGTCCCCTTCTTCCTTCCTCTAGAGCAATCCTGGAGTTAGTATGAAAGAGATGCCCCTGCATGGGCCCTGTTATCCCACTTCAGCCCCTGCTCCTCCAACCCTCCCCCCGCGCCACCCACCCCAAGCAGGCTTGGGGCCTCACAGGAGAAATCTCCTGGGACCATGAACATTCCGGGCCCCGGAGGTAACCACAGCCATTCCAAGCCCGTCTGGTGGGCGGGGGGCCTTCGATGAGCAGCCTCTTTGGAGAGGAATGCTTTTTGCCACAACTGCAGACGGCAGAGAGGACAGAGCTGCCATGCAGCCTGCCATGCACTTATGAACGTGGGCTTAGCCTATCTTTGAGTGCCTCGAGCAGCACCAGCCTTTGCTTTTTGCAAAGCCGAGGGGCCTGTGGATACATGGCCCAAAAGAGCAACAGGGTGGGGGAAGGGCCAGGGCCCAGCCCCTCTGCAACCAGCTGGAGTCAGACCCCAAGTATGCCTCTGACGCAGACCACAGAGTCTGTCCCCAGGAAGCAGCCTCTTGACAGAGGAAAAACAAATCTCATCTCCAAACCCCCAAGTGGCGGGAGCGCAGGCTGTCCTGAACTTGATTTTGGCCCAAGGGCAACTCTTGAATGTCTGTACAGAGGAGGACAGCTAGACCCTCTCTGGACTAGGTAGGCCTGGTGGCCAGATGTGCTGATGTGGAGAGAGGCACCACGTTTGTGGGAACCCACAACCACCACTCCAGGCCGCTGCCATCGGAGGGCTGCACACACCCTATAAACGGGAGTCCTGGCAGGGGATGGGGCAGCCGGGCAGGCTGACTTTCACTCTACACCCTCCCAAAGAGTTCGGTCCAGGCGCACCTGGGAGGGCCAGCCCCCAGCTAAAATGGCACAACTGCTTCAAAATCGAGTCTGTTTGTACAAACAACAGTTCATCTGCCCAGGAAAGAGGTACACCGAGAGCCCCCAAGAGGGGTCAGGCGGGCCCTGCGTTCCCACCTTCCCTGCCAGCACGGAACTAGGTGTTTCACCCAAGCAGCCCATCAAATAGGGAACCACCAGGACCATGGTGGGGAGGGTCGGGATGTCTCAAAATAAACAGGCCACTCCCCAACAGTCTAACTCCCCAAAGCACACAGACATAAATCCTTGGCCCTGCTGAGTTAGGTCAGCAGAGTTACAACCTGGCTATTTCACGAACTCAAATGTCAGAGGCCCAAACTGGCGGGGCTGGGTGGGCCTGCCCCCGCCTGCTTCCCACTGCATGCATGTTCTAGTCCCGGAGCCCAGCGGCCCCTGGTGAGTCACAGGAACCTGAACGTGACATCACAGCATTGCTGTGGCCAGCCCGAAGCACGGGTGCCATAAAAAAAACATAGCTGGAGCAGGAATTTCATGGTTCGGTATTTTTAAAAAGCAGCAAGATGTGAAACTAGAATCGAAAATAACTCTGCTGTGGGCTTCAGAGGCAAAACCTCCAAGCTGTTTGTTGGGCCCTGGCCCCTCACTGTAGCCTCCCCAGCTCCTGGGTACTGACTGCGCCTCAGCGCCCTACTTCTGGCCCTTGAGGAAGATCTAGGGACTCTGCAAATCCCAGAAAGTACCCGAAGCTCTGTCACACAGGAGTCGCAAAGGAAGCAAAGGGGGACAATGTGGGAGGTGAACTCATGCAGCCGGCCAGTGGTGGAAAGTGGCCCCTAGATCACCTGACATAGCCCCACAAGAACATGAGAGGAAAGGTCAGGGCCTCTGTCTGGATACACGCTGAAGGCCCAACCCCAAGCAGGCAGGTCTGGCATCCATGGGGCCTACCCTGGAGTCCTTCCTCAAGGGGAGCAGAGATAGGAAGGCGACTCATGGAAAGAAGGCCCTAAGGGAAGTCCCGGCCCCACGTGAGGTGCTGACCTCTGCTGCCTATCGCATGGGACAGGCAGATGGGCAGTGCCCAAAGTCTCCCGTCTACAGAGGAGGAAACCAAGGCTTACTCAGATCTACACAGACAGAAAGAGGCAAAGCTGGACCAGAGCAGTTTTTTTTCTGGACCTCATAGTCCTCTAAGGTTGAGCCAACTTTCTCAGGAAGAGAAGACTTGGGACAGGCAGTGACCCCGTGGTGGCCACAGGACAGGTGTGTGTTCTCTCCAGGGTGTGTGTGTGTGTGTGTGCGTGTGTGTGAGAGGACAGGGTCACAAGAGGAAGACGGGGCACCCACTCAGCCCTGGCAGCTCCTGAGAATTCCCATGCTGGGTTTTGAGGAGCAAAAACTTTCCAAAGAAAAACCTAAACCCCGGTGCCTGGGTGACTCAGTTAAACATTTGTCTTCGGCTCAGGTCATGATCTCAAGGTCCTGGGATCGAGCCCCACATTGGGCTTCCCTGCTCATCAGGGAGCCTGCTTCTCCCTCTACTCCTCCCCCTGCTTAGGCTCTCTCACTCTCTCAAATAAATACAATTTAAAAAATTAGAAAGAAAGAAAAACCTAAACGCCATTATTAGGAAACACATTTCCCCCAACAACCATTAGGATAACTGGATTCAAAGAACAGCTATCACAGTAAGTATACGTCTTTGAAGAGCTTCAATCTTGGCCAGATGCCTGGCTCCAGGTTCAAGGCTCCCATCTCTAATGGGCCCCATGACCCATCTCTGATTTTCAACAACCCCTTGCACCCCGGTCCCCCGTCACCTCCTGGGCTCCCCTCCCTGGACCTGGGAAAAGAGCTCTTCTTTCTCTCCCTCTCATCCTACTGCCGAGTCAGACCACTAGAGTCTCACTGGCAGCTCAAGGGCATTCCTGGGACTCAAGTCCAGCAGCTGCGGAGGTCTGTGGAATGTCCACTCCCTACACTCCTGTGTTACCTGGCCAGCCTGGTGCTTTCCCACACTCTCCTGGGAGCACACGGACTTCGTGCTGTGCTTCACGGAATAGCTGGTGCCGGTCTAACACATCCATTTAACCAGGGGCTTCCCAATGGCGCTCGGAAACATGAGCTGGCTCGACTATCCCAACTTTATAAGGCTCTGGGGAACAATGTCACCTGATGAATGACGGGGCTGGTCCTCAGATCCGGGAGGGCAGGTGTGTCCAAGCTGATGGGCCGGTGGTCACTCTGCTCCCCACAGCTGGCAGGGGAGTGTAAGGCCAGATAGACCCCAGCTGTTCAGAACATGGCATCCAGCTGGGATCGGGGTCCCAAGGAGCACAGTGGAGGAATCCATGAAGCCCCAAACGGCAACCTCAGAGGGGTAAGGAGGGACGTCTTCTACACAAAGAAGGGTCAGGGCAAGGGGGTGTACTCTCTGGCCTGGGACCTCAGAACTACCAGGCTCTGTGATCACAGAGCAACAGTGTCTGGCCTTAACTTTCAGGTTAACGTTCAGCTCGCAGGTGGACTCCTCGAGGAAGCCAACCCTGACTACACCAAAACTCTCCAGCAGGGGAAGCTGGGGAACCCCAGCCTACAGTGGCTTGAGCTCAGGATCACCCAGGATCCTGGAGAAGTCCCAGGCTGAGTGGCCCCGGGGGCTGGCCCAGGCCCAGCAAGCCATTACCCACACCCTATCCACGCCTGGCATGGCGCTAGCTGCGGGGCGCCAGGTGGGAGGATGACATGAGGGTCAGGTAAGAGTGCCTGTGGGAAGCTGCAGGGCTCAGATAAACAGCAGGAGGAGGCAGATGACAACGAAGACATGATCCCTACCCTCTGTGGACTTCCCATCTCAAACAGCACCATAGGGAGGACTGCCAGGCCAGGCCAGGCCAGTGAGAACACTCACGCAGGAGATGGACAAAGGCCTGTGAACCTTGCAACCATTCCAAAGTTATCGCCCTGAACAGGTACACTTTTGAAGAACAATGTGTACCCGTTTGAAGAACACTTTAGAGAAAAGGCATTCCTAAAAAAATAAAACGGTACAACCTCAACTGGGGAGTCCAAGGGCTGGATTTTGGATGCTGCACATGGCCCAAAGAGAGTTTGCTTCCCAGGCGATGACAAGCCTTTTGAACACTTGCTGGCCCCAGATGCAGAGAGAGCTCAAGCAACGAAGGAAACTCGCCACCCCCGCTGCGAGGGCTGAGGCATGGCTCCTCCGGGCAGGGAGATAGAGGGGAACTGGGGGAAGTGTTTCTGGTATTGCTGTGATCCCCCCGCCATCCCCACCAGACCCTGACTAATGACGAGGGAAGCACACGGCGCTGCTGGGGACTGTTCGCAGAGCTTCACACAAGCTAACACATCTAATCCTCACGACAGACCCGTGAAGTGGCTACGCTTATCAGCAATGCGTTCCAGATTTGGAAACTGAGGCACAGGGGTTAAGCACCTGGCCCAAGGTCACCAGAACATACACCCAAGCAAGCTGAGCCACACTGTTCTCCATGGGCGTGCTCAGCCGCCTGATCTCTGGGCCACTGAGGAGGACTGAGATTGGTCCTGGGCCTTCAGACTGGCACAAAGGGACCGTGAACATCCAGAGAGGAGGAGTCAGTCACTGGGCCGCCCCAGCCTGTTGAGCAGAAAGGCAGGCTCTGAGGACTGAGGGCTTCCGCAATGGGGTATCCTGCTCATGTCACCCAGGGGCGGAAGGCTCTGTGACTCACTCAGTAAACATTTCAGCCACTGCAGCCCCCACAGTTCTTCCTTGGAGGATGTTCTGGGTGATGGAGGATGGAAGGACCCGGAAGGCAACTTCCCTCTCAGAACCCTCTTTGAAGTAGACTTCCTTGTGGGGGAGGGAAGGGGCAGTGAGGGGGTTGGGACAGAGGGGAACAGCATGATTCAGATGACTCTGAGGTAGGAGTCCTTGTGGGGGTAGCTGAGATACCCCTGCCCCTCCAGAGTACAGACATACATCAAGATGGGGAGGAGTGCTCACTGACAGGGTACTGTGTGAGGCCAATACCCACAGGCAAAGGAGGCTCAGAGCCCGGCTGAGTGACCCACATGGGTAGCTCACAGGGTCACCTGGCTCTGGGCTTCAGAGGTGGGGCTGCCCACAGCCACACTGGTCCCAAGAGAAAGGAACACCCAATCCCACAAGAGACAGCTCTGGCTGTAGCTCGGACACCTCAGCTAGAGCCCCAAACGGAAGAGAGGAGGTACGTCTGGAAAACAACCAGCACCAAACTCAAGGACAGCACACCAGTGAGCACAAATGCACCTCCTACCACTTGGAAACTAGGCTGAGGCCTCGACTGGGGGCTTCAACTGTGGAAACCAAGATTCTTCTTCAGGATATGTTAAGTCCATCAGGAACATTCAGGAATGCACACTGTTTGGCAGAGCAGGTGCCTGGCTGACGGGCCTGGCATCTGGTCGGGGGTGGAGTGCTGTTTGGATCTGCAAAGGGGCTGGACGGTGTGAGGTAGGATGACGGTGCCACACAGCCATCCAGACCTGGGGCCAGAGGCCCAGGCCACCTGAAAGCCTTCATTATTCTCGGCAATGGCAGTTTCTCACAAAGTTACTACCACACTCCAAACTGCTAACACGTAACAAAACCTCCCGCGTGCACCCCTTGAAACAGTGACGGGAAATGCTTCTAGTGCTATACTCCAATGAAGCGATCCAATGAAGCTATTTTTAACCATCTTCTCAGACTTAATTTCCAATTTTATCCTATAAAGTTCTAATTGATTCCACCTCCCCTGATCTCTCACACTTGGCAAGGCTGTGAAGAACATGAGGCGGGCTTGGCGGTTTCTGACGCGTGTGAGATGGGGGATGTGCATGTTGCTCATACCTCTCTCAGCACAGGCCTTCTTCTCAAGGGTTAACAGGCTTCCAGAAATGTCTGTCTGATGTGCCTGTCTTCCCCACCCCCTGGAGCCCCCCAGTCCCAGCCACTGACGCCAGACCTTTCCCTTCAAAGCTCCTTCCTTCCCTGGGCCCAAGGTGTGCAGTGCCAGCTGGGATGCCATGACACGCCGTGGGCCACATGACATGATAGAGAGCTTTTCTCACTTGGCCAGGGATCCAGAGGGAGGGAAAGGATGGTAAGCCACTTCAGCTCTATTTCTACCAGGGACTCAGGGCTCCTTTGTCTTCTTTCCACACCCTTGGTCTACCCATGAGTTGGCACAAGAGAGGGCAGTCTGCACCCACAGCTGAGGTAGGGAAGGGGCCTGACGACCTTTAAATCCTGCCTTGGCACACCCCCACCACCTACACCCCATGCCAGCCATGCTGGGCTTTGCTTGTTGCTTGGATGTGCCCGTGGCCCCCTCCAGTCCTCCAGGCAGGCTGCTTCCCCCTACCAAGGCCACTCTCGTGCCTGCGGTGCCAGCAGCCACCTCTTGCCAGGGCACTCTGTTCTTAGGGAAGCTGTTGTACTCCAATTCTGTATTAGCAACTGCCAGATGTATCTACGCTCCAGAGGCCTGGGTCCATGTCTACCTTGCTGATGACGCTGGTCAGCACGACCGCTTATGTTTACTGAACATAAGTAAGCCGGTGTAAGCCAAATGCTTCCCACACATTCATCTTCTTTAATCCTGACCACGAACAGGACCTGGAGTCCACGAACATTGCACATCACAGAGGAGCGCACCAGGGCTTGGGGAGCCAAAGGGATTTCGCCAAGGTTGCTTGGAGGATAAGAGCAGTGCCAGCTCAAAGCCAGAGCCTGGGCTCCCAGATGCCTGACTCACCGCTCACAGCTCCCTGGCACACCCCTGGAGGGTGTCCATCCCGCGATGAGCGGGATAAATGGACAGTGTTTCTTTCAAAGCTCTGCTATGGCCCAGGCTGGCCCTGGGAGGGCACACCCTGGCAGGACCAGCACTGGGGATTTTTGGGGTCCAGTGGCTTGGCCAGAGCTTGGATGGCTCTGAGAGCCAGGACCTCAAGGCAGGCACTGCAACTTCATTAATTTGGACTGGAAAATAGATCCATTATGATGATTTTTTTTTTTTTTAAATATAGCACCTGCTGCCCAACTTCAAACGGCCCAAATGCCAGGCCAAGTGGGGTGAACGCACGTCCCGGCCTACCTGGGTGAGGACGTCCAGCTGGCTCACGATGTGCTCCAGCGTGCTGGTCAGCGTCTGAGGCACACTGGTGGGCTCCTGGGGCTGGTTCTGCACTGACTCCTGACTCCTGCCTCTGCCTGGAGAGATGGGGAAATCCACTTCTGGCTAAGAACAATGAAAAGAAAGGGAGTCCTTCAGTCCTCATTCAGGGCTTAAAGAAACACAGAGAGAGGAGCAGCCCCTCCAAAGGATAAAGTGGAAAACTACCCACAACCTGGAAAACACGAGTTCTAAATACTGGTGAGAAACGCAGTGTGGCGGCACTCCCACATCTGGGCCACGTGCCCCCTTCCAGGACTTCCTTTCTGAGCAAAGGCCGTGAGTGAGGAGTGCCATCGGAGCACATGGCAGTGAGGGCTGGAGGAGCCTGGGGGGAGGGGCAGGTGGGCTGTAGAGTGCCCTCCGCTGGTTCCTCATGCAGCCCGTGGCCCCAGTAGGCCCCCTCAGAGTCCAGAGACCCTGAAGCCCAGGCTGGCTCTGATGTCACCCCTCTTCCTGGCGAGCCCCAGGCCCATTCCCCACCCCCAGTACAGAACCCCTGGGAAAACAGGCATTGTGTATGAGCATCCAGAAGGCTGGTGGGAATCCTGTGCCTGGGGGGACAGGCACCCCGAACTGCTGTAAAGAGCCTTCCGGGGACGTGAGGGATCAGTGTTCCTGCCTGAGAGGCTTCAGTCCCCAAATGCAGAAGCCTAACCTCTGCACCACCCCGCCAAATACACACTCACAATCACCAAGCACAGGAGATTCCTAAGGGGACCCATCCCAGTCCAACATGGGTCTCCCCAGATTCAGGCACCACTCTATGTACGTATCAGCACTTCTCTTAACCCATGAACCGCTGTACGCTTATTCAGCAGGGTGGAACTCCCAGAGCCACACCATTCCCGGGGACACAGATGGCAGATGCCCCAGTTTTGGTCTTGGAACCTTCCTCTGTGGACTTGCTCCGAGGGAATGACGTGCTTAGTGAGACTGATACTCTCGGCTGGCCCCAAAGCCCCAGTAACCCATAAAGGCAGCCACACGTGGGGCTCAGGGTTTTAAACCATGACCTCAACAAATTTCCAAATGTTACCACATCACCCCCTGGCTTTGCCAGTCCTCCAGGGCTCTCTACTGCCTTTGGGAGAAAATTTGAGCACCTTGACAAGGCACCCCACTCCAGGCTACCTCCTTGCACAACTCCCCTCCTGCCTCTGCACCCCCTTGCCCAGATCCCAAGGTCCTCCCCTATTGGAAGGCCCTCATCCAGCCTTCCTTCCCCCTGATCCCAGCACCCTAGCCTCTACTCACTTTGCAACCCAGAATGCCTGATCAGCAGCGCCTCTGTGCTCCCGAATGCCCGTGCCTGCCCCAGCCCTGCCTGGTTCCTCCAGCCACTCCATCTCCAGTGCCAGGACACACGAGTGGGCTGAATCAATGCCGGTCTGTCCACAGGGCCTGCTGCCCGTCCATGGGTCTGTGTGCCTCTCCCTGTTTCCTGCCTATGCTCATCACCCCTGTCCCTTCTGAATCTAGTATCACTGGGCTCAAAGCTTGCCAGCTACCCACGTGCCACAGAGCTATAGCTACTCTACCCGGCTAGCAGAGTTTACTGGCTATGACTGGGGCTCCCCGAGGCTGCCTGCACATGTCCCACCAGCAGCTGGCTTGCATCTCAGTCTGCCCATCTCCCGGATGGACCCACAGTAGCCCAGCCCTAGGAAGATGCTCTACTCTGGCCAGGGTCACCGGGGTGGGCATCAGAGTCCTAGAAGAGAAAGACCACAGAAGGATTCCCAGTCAGCCAAGGAGGGCAGTTTGGCTCCTAGACCCTACCGCCCATTTTGCTTTGGTTGGAAAGTGTTCTAGTCTCAAAGACAGCAAACTCTCCCGTGCATGCCCATTTGAACCTGGAGAAACATAGGCTCTGGAGGTTAAAGAGAACGTGAAGGTCAGACACAAGAGCTCGAGGGGTGTTCTCGAAAACAGGAGCAGTGCCAAGCACGCGAGCCCACTGTGGGCATGCCTGCTGTGTGCTATGTGTGCCCACCAGGACTGGGGCCCTGGGCCTCCAGAAACCAATGCGCTTGGCTAGCGTAGGCCCTGACAGGTGTGGGGTTTTCCTTCTGGTTTGTAATGCAAGTGCTTGACTTCTGGACTGCCCAGGCGTCCACTTCAGGGAGGCATCCACTAGAAGAGGGCTATCTTTTTTTTTTTTTTTAAAGATTTTATTTATTTATTTGACAGAGAGAGATCACAAGTAGGCAGAGAGGCAGGCAGAGAGAGAGGGAAGCAGACTCCCCGCAGAGCAGAGAGCCCGATGTGGGGCTCGATCCCAGGACCCTGAGATCATGACCCGAGCCGAAGGCAGAGGCTTTAACCCACTGAGCCACCCAGGCGCCCCAGAAGAGGGCTATCTTGAATAAACATGCTGCCCGCCCATGACCAGACGAAGAGCTGGGACACCCCCCACCACAGAGGCTCCTTGGTTTCCGAGATCTTGGCAGATTTTGGTAACTGACCACGTGGTTTTTTTCTTAAAATTCCCACTCTTATGTTTAAAATTCACCAATAACGAGTGAGCCCTGAAAACCCCCAGGCCTCTACCCTCAACCCCAATAAAAGTGGAACCCCAGGTGCTTGCTCTCTCTCTCCTCTCCCTTCACCCTTGCTGTGTGGCCTCACATGTGCTGTGTTATTTCTAGGTCCCTTCATTTTTTTTTTTTTTTAAAGATTTATTTATTTGACAGAGAGATCACAAGTAGGCAGAGAGGCAGGGAAGCAGATGCCTTGCTGAGCAGAGAGCCAGATGTGGGGCTCGATCCCAGGACCCTGAGATCATGACCTGAGCTGAAGGCAGAGGCTTAACCCACTGAGCCACCCAGGCGCCCTGGTCCCTTCATTTCTTCCAAAGGTTCCTGATGGTTACTGCTGAAGGGTGTCCTGTAATTATATTAAGAACTATGAAGGCGGGTTCAACCACAATGTTGGTCATTGACAGGTAGCGGCACACAGTTTCAGATCCCAATGCCTATGCCGGAGTCCACCCCAAAAGGAAATGTTTCAGAAGCCTTGAATAGCCCTCACCTCACCACAGCAGCCCCAGGCCCAGGCAGCCATCTCAGGAGACACGGCACAGTGCGCTGGGGAAGAGCTGGGATTCAGACAGGCCCTGGCCGACATTTGAGCTCCAGTACTGATAAGCAAGGTGGCCCTGGGCAAGAAGCTTAACCTCCCTGGACCTCAGCTTCCTCATCTGCATGATGGGGGTGATGATTGGCCCTGCCCCCCAAAGGGCTGGGCTGTGAAAGGCACTTCTCTGAAATCACTCGCAGGCCTTTCTTGAGAAGTAGCTCCAGCCCTGCGCCCCCTGCCCCGAAGGATTCCCCCCACCACCCCACCGCTGCCACCGCCACCCTTCCAGGCACGCACACTCTTCCTTTGGACAGTGAGTCCCTGTGGCTCCCTCAGGAAAGGCCATGAAAGTGAGGGCGGGAGCCAGGCAGCCCTCTGTCCCGACAGCCAGCATCCTCCAGGAGTGGTCAGACGGGGTCTGCCTGTTGCCTGGGAAGGATGGAATGGAAATTCTGAGTGTTTCTGAAAAACGGCCCAGAAACTGACAGCCCTAAGCTGAGTCCCTGGGAGCACAGTGATGACAGCGAGTTGGGGGAGCAGGGGGGACCACCGCTGACTCACAACAGGAACCCTTCTTCTGAGCCCAAACAGAGCCAGCTCCAAAGGTGCACTGAGGACAGCAGCCACGTGCCGAGCCGGGGAGGAGGCCTTTGGAGGACACGGCTGTGGGAACTGCCATGCTCCCCTGCCTACTCTGACCTCTCACAGGCCGCGACCAGGTGACAACAAAGGAGACGGAAGCTCCGAGAGCAAATGACCATTGGGAGGGCCCCAGCCTCAAGCCTCCCCCACAAGCCCAGGGTCCTGCCTGCCCCAGGCTATTCCTCTGACCGCGCCGTCTGGTCCTTGTCTTTCCTCCCCCAGGATGCAGCCCTTTTCTGCTTCCTGTCCATTCTCTTACCGGTGGACATGACAGCACTGCACACGCCACCGGGCCAGCGCATAAAGATGGCAAGAGCCGTTGTCCCCTTGTTACCTAGCACGTGCCAGCGTTTACACACATTTAATCCTTACAGTGGCTCTTCCTTCACAGCAGGCATTAAGCTTATTTTTTGGGGGGGCAGTTAGCAGGCTCGGGGAGGTTAGAGATCTTGATCAAAGTCACCCAGGAAAGGAGAAAGCTGGGACCAGGACCCACGGGAGAGGCCATTCCCTGACATGAGGCAGCCTCTGAGAGGTGACACTGCCTCCACACACCTGCCACACAGGTCCGGTGTCAGACACTGTCTGAGTCACTCCCCCACCCACCTGCCCGGCATAGAGCTGAACATGGAGCAGGCCCTCCACACACACCCACCGCCTCCGAGAGCCCAGCTCACCACGGCGACATTCCTGGGTAATGAAACCTTGCCAAGGCCGGGGGGTGGGGCGGGGGGAGGCTGCAGCCCCACCCCGCAGAGCGCTGCAGCCCCTCACCTGCACGCCAGCTCCCTGGAGATGCAGCGTTTCCCAGCGCTGGGTGAGCAAGCGATAAGCAGAGATAAGGAGATGACGAAGGGGAGTGGGAAGGGACGCACGTACCGGGCTGTGAGTAATGACAGTGACGGAACAGCCGGGGCAGCACGTGACGGGGAAAGGCTATAAGGGCTCTGCCCCGCTCAACATCAAAGGGTCCCGGGGGCCCTGCCCGGCGAGTCTCAGTGACGATGACATCAGCACATATTATGTACCTACACAGCGGCACCGAGAGGACAGCTTTCATTTTTGCCATATACAAACCTCCTAACATCAGAAGAAAAAAAGGTGAAGACTCAGAAGAGACAAATCCCTTCCACTTCGTGGAACTCTCACTTGGGGTCCGCATGTGCCCCCTTTGGTATGGTCCCCTGGTATGGTCCCTGGCATGGGATCCTGAGCTCTCATAGCAGGTTCATCTTCTGCTTGCCTCAGTTTCTACTGCCACCAGCCTGTCGTCATAGGCTACCAGGAGCTCAGCATCATGCATAGTAGAAACTGCAGAAATATCCAATTGATCTCAGCCACTTGAACACACGGTCACCAACCCATACATTTACTAAAAAACGAAACAGCTGGCAGGTCTTCCTTGTGACAAGAAATCAACCCATATGGACTGACTATGGTCTCACTGGTTCAACATCAAGATGTAGATACGGATAAGGAGTAACACTAAACTCAGCTCAACTCCCGATAAGACTATCTACTTCTGTCTCTACTATCCTAAACATGATGTATGGGCATTTAATCAAAAATTATGACACACAAAAAGGCAAGGGAAAAAACCCCACTGTCAGATAGCATCAGCAGGAACGCCTGGCTGGCTCAGTCTGTTAAGCATCTGCCTTCGGCTCGGGTCTCAATCCTGGAGTCCCGGGATTGAGCCCCACATCCGGGCTCTGCACTCAGCAGCGAGCCTGCTTCTCCCTCTGTCCCTCCACACTCACATGTGCATGCTCGCTCTCTCTCGCTCTCTTTCAAATAAATAAAATCTTGGGGAAAAAAAAAGCAATCAGCAGAATCAGATGACTTTGACGCTGGCACTATCAGACATGAAATTTAAAATAACTATGACTACTATGTTAAAGGTTGTATTGGAAAGTGTGGATAACACACACGGACAGATGGGGAATTCCACCAGAGAGATAGAAAGTCTAAGAAAGAGTCCATGAAAATGCTAGAAATCGGAAACCTGTAACAGAGAGGAAGAATGGCTTTGACAGGCTAATTGGTAGGCTCAGCCCAGCTGAGGAAAATGAATCAATGTCCTTCAACACTGATCAGTTCCTCAAACTGACACAGTAAGGGGGCGGGGGGAGAACCCCAGAACAGAGTATCCATTAACTGTGAGACAAGATCAAACTGTCTGACACGTGTGACTGGAATCCCAGAAGGAAAAGAGAAAAGAGACATTTCTTACAGATCAAGTTTGCTGGTAGCAAATTTTCTCAGCTTTTGTCGGAAAAAAAGTCTTTATTTCTCTTTCATTTTTAAGAGATATTTCTGCTAAGTACAGAATTCTGGGTTGACACTTTTTTTTTTTTTTAAATACTTTAAAGATGTTACTCCAATGACTTCTGGATTGTATAGTTTCATATAAGTATTCTTCAATAGTTCTAACCTTTTTTTTTTTTAAGATTTTATTTATTTATTTGACAGAGAGAGAGAGAGATCACAAGTAGGCAGAGAGGCAGGCAGAGAGAGAGGGGAGGAAGCAGGCTCCCCGCGGAGCAGAAAGCCGGACACGGAGCTCGATCCCAGGACCCTGGGACCATGACCTGAGCGGAAGGCAGAGGCTTTAACCCACTGAGCCACCCAGGTGCCCTCTAACCTTTGATCCTGTAAACAATGTCACTTTTCTGTCTACCTTCAAGATTTTCTCTTAATCTTTGATTTTTAGAAGCTTGAATGTAATTTGTGCAGGGTTTGGTTTTGTTTTTTTGTTTAGCCTTTGTCCTTTTTCTGAGCTTTTTGGGTCTGTTGTTTGATCCCTTTCATTAATTTTCAAAAATCCTTGGTTACTATCTTTTCTATAGCATGAAAAAAATCATGAAATGTGTTATTACTTTCCTACAGTTGTTCTAACGAATGGTCACGCTTGGTGACTTAAAACAATAGAAATTTATTCTCTCCGTGTTCTGGAGGCTGCAAGTCCAAAATTAAGGTATCAGTAGGGCCCCCGCCCTGAGGAAGCACTGAGAAAGAATTCTTTCTTGCCTTTTCCAGCTTCTGGCGGCTCCAGGATTCCCTGGCTTATGACTGTGTAACTCCAGTCTCTACCTCCATCTTCACATGGCCTTTTCTTCTGTGTAGCTCTTGTAAGGAGACTTGTCATTGGATTTAGGGCCAACCCAATAATCCAGGATAAAACCTCATCTCGAGATTTAATTTCATTGGCAAAGACCTCCTTCCCAAATAAGATCACATTTGCAGGTTCTGGGGGTCATGACAGACATATTTTTGAGGGGGCCACCATTCAACCCACTACAAAATGCTTAAACATAAATCTAACAATATATATGCAAAATCTGTCTGCTAAAAACTACAGTACACTGATGAGTAGAATCAAAGACCAGTACCAATGAAGAGATATATCATGTTTGCATACTGAAGGCCCAGTGTTTTTGAGATGACAGTTCTCTCTGAAATCAGCTATAGAAGCAAAGCAACTAGAGAAGTCAAAACAATTTTGATGAAAAGAAGAAAATCAGAAAAATCACATTACCTGATTTCAAGACTTAAAGTTACAGCAATCGAAGACAGTGTGGTACTGGTAAAAAGACAGACACATAGATCAACACCATCCAGAAATATACCTACAGATAGCCGGTCAATTAATTTTTAATGAAGGCATGCAAACAACTTAGTAAAGACAGTTGCTGGAACAATTGGATGTCCATATGTAAAAGAATGAACTTTGGTACATACTTCATACCACATATAAAAAATAACTAAATCAAAATGGATCACAGACTTAAATGTCAATCCTAGAACTAAAATATTTGTATAAGCTTTTCTTCTAAAACATAGGTGAAAATCGTTATGGTCTTGGATTAGGCAAAAATTTCTTAGGTATGACACCAGAAGCATGACCCATAAAAGAAACCACTGATAAAATGAACTTCATCAAAATTCAAAACTGCTCTTTGAAAGACACTGTTAAGAAAATGAAAACGCCAACTATAGACAGGGAGAAAATATAAAATAAAGTCACATATCCGGTAAGGACTTGTATCCAGAATATAAAAGAACTTTCAAAACTCAATGAGAAGACAACCTAATTAAAAGAAAAAACAGGGGCACCTGGGTGGCTCAGTGGGTTAAGCCTCTGCCTTCAGCTCAGGTCATGATCTCAGGGTCCTGGGATCGAGCCCCAAATCGGGCTCTCTGCTCAGCAGGGAGCCTGCTTCTCCCTCTCTCACTGCCTGCCTCTTTGCTTACTTATAAGATCACTCTCTCTGTGTCAAATAAATAAATAAAATCTTAAAAAAAAAAAAGAAAAAAACCCCAAAGATTTGAACAGACACTTCACCAAAGAACATATAAGGACGCAAACACACACATAAAAGATGCTCTCCATCATTAGCAGTTAGGAAAATGCAAGTTAAAAATCACAGAGACTCCTGGGTGGCTCAGTCGGTTGGGTGTCGGCCTTCAGCTCAGGTCATGATCCTAGGGTCCTAGGATCAAGGCCCATGTTGAGCTCCCTGCTCAGTGAGGAGTCTGCTTCTCCCTCTCCCACTGCTGCTTCCCCTGCTCTCTCTCTCTCTCTAATAAATAAAATATTTAGGGGGAAAAAAAAATCACAGTAAGATACCAGTATACACCCAGTAGAATGGTCTAAAGTTAAAAAGCCTGACTATACCAAGTGTTGGCGAGGAGGTAGAGAAATTCAAATTCAGACACTGCTGGGGAGAATGTAAAATGGTACAACCACTTCAAGAAAAGAGTCTGACAGTTACTTGAAAGGCTAAACATACACTTGTTATGTCCCAGCCATTCTACAGCTAGATATGTACCCGAGAGAAAGGGAAATACATGTCCATATAAAGATAAGTATAAAAGTTAACAGCAGCAAAAAAAAAAAAAAAAAGTTAACAGCAGCTTTACTTGCAACAGACAAAAATTGAAAATAACCCAGATGTTTGGGCGCCTGGGTGGCTCAGTGGGTTAAAGCCTCTGCCTTCGGCTCAGGTCATGATCCCAGGGTCCTGGGATCGAGCCCCGCATGGGGCTCTCTGCTCAGCGGGGAGCCTCCTTCCTTCTCTCTCTCTCTCTGCCTGCCTCTCTGCTTACTTGTAATCTCTGTCTGTCAAATAAATAAATAAAATCTTAAAAAAAAATAACCCAGATGTTTACCAACAGGCAGATAAACATTCGATGGAGTACTACTCAGCAATAAAAAGAAATGAACTGGGGCGCTTTGGTGGCTCAGTGGGTTAAAGCCTCTGCCTTCGCCTCAGGTCGTGATCCCAGGGTCCTGGGTTCGAGCCCCACATCGGGCTCTCTGCTCAGTGGGGAGCCTGCTTCCTCCCCTCTCTCTCTGCCTGCCTCTCTGCCTACCTGTGATCTCTGTCTGTCAAATAAATAAATAAAATCTTAAAAAAAAAAAAAAAGGAATGAACTATTGACTCATGTAACAACATGGACAAATCTCAAAATAATTAAGACTAAGTGAAAAAAACCAGAGAGAATATATAATTACATGATTCCATTTGTATCAAATTCTGAAACACACACACACTGATCTGTAGTGACAGAAAGCAGATTAGTGGTTGCCTATGGGTGGAGGTGGAAGGAGTAGATTGACAGAAAGAGGCAAAAAGGAATGTTAGGGATGATGGGACTATTCTGTACCTTGATCACGGTGGTGATTAACTGTACATGTCTGCCCAAACTCAGAGAGCAATTCACTTTTTAAAGATTTTACTTATTTATTTTAGAGAGAGAGAGAGAAAGAGCATGCAAGTGGGGGAAGGAGCAGAGCGGGAAGGAGAGGGAGCGGGGAAGGAACCCCAAGCAGATTCTGCGCTGAGCACAGACCCTGATGTATTGGGGCTCGATCCATGACCCTGAGATCATGACCTGAGTTAAAACCAAGAGTCGCATGTTTAATCAGCTGAGCCACCCAGGCGCCCCAGCAGTTCATATTTTAAAATGGCAAAACCTAAAGTGCATGGCTGGTTCAGTCTGTAGAGCACGCAATGCTTGATCTCAAGGTCATGAGTTCAAGCCCCATATTGGGCATAAAGCTTTCTTAAAAAGAAAAAAAAAAAAGAACAAATAAAATGGTGAATGCTACGATTTGTATGTTAATAAGCCTGACTTTAAAAAAAAAGATGGGCACCTGGGTGGCTCAGTGGGTTGGGCCACTGCCTTCGGCTCAGGTCATGATCCCAGGATCCTAGGATCAAGTCCTACATCGGGCTCTCTGCTCAGCAGGGAGCCTGCTTCCCGCCCCCCCCCCACCGCCTGCCTCTCTGCCTACTTGTGCTGTCAAATAAATAAATAAAAATCTTAAAAAAAAAAAAAAAAGATGTTGTTATAACTGAAGTAGCCCTAGAAGCCCAACCTGCCCATCATGTGACACTGCACTTGATACTACCCATCATGACCACTCGGTACTCAAGGTGAAGATCACTAACTCTCCACTGGACATTACCAAAGGGCAAACGCCCAGGCTGAAGACCCCAGGTGAGGCCCATAAGGCCCATCACTGGTCTGGGGATTACAGCTCCCAGATGCAGAAAACCAGCTCACGTTTCAGTGCGGCTCAATTCCCAAAGCCTCAGTTTCCCTGGTCGTCAGCAGAGGTCCCCAGGCAGCGTTTCCAAGGCAGTGGCCACTCTGTCTGTGGAATGTCAGGCCCCAACTGCTCAGAGGTCCCTATGTAGCTTGACAGTCAGCAGCAAGCAAGGTCTGCACACACCTGGCCAGCAGCCAGGAGTGGCTGGAGATTTACCATGAAGATGCTGTGAGCTGATGTGATCCAGTGGCTACTCTGGTAAGTGGGGTGGTCAATTATTAACAGCTGCTCAAGGTGGAAATTTCTCCTTTTCTTTTAATCTCTAACACTGGACCTTGTCCCCTGCTCGGCCTGTTCTGGAAACAAACTCTGTCACAGACAAAAGCACCCAGAACTAGTCCATGGGCCAGACTCTGGGCCAGAAAGGGGAGAGGAAGGTGACTTGTGCCCCAAATCTGGGCTGTCTCACGGGGACCCAACTTGTACAGAACCGGGCGGCAGTCTGGCTGGCCATGGCCCACTATAAACACCAAAGCGTGGCACTGTGTCTCCAAAGCAGGGCTGAGCACGAAATTGGAAGAAATGGACACACACACACACACACACACTCCATGATTAAATCTTTCTCAACTAAAATCTTTCATCTGACTGCTCACTGCCTAGTCTGCTAAGTCAGGGTGCAGAGATTCACGCGCACGCTTCTTATAGTCTTTGCCTTGGGCCTTTGGCTCTGACAATTTGCCCTCATGAAAAGTTAATGGGTGTCTATGTCTGCCTGCCTGTTTGCTAAACCTGATCCCAGCCAGGAGAGCAGAAAAGAGGACAGAGCTCACTGGAGCTCACGCTTCTCTCCAGCTCTTCAAGCGGAAAAAAGGCATGGCCGTTTTCTCGAATCAGAGCTCGGAAGAAACCTGGTACTGTATCCACTGCGCATATTTGTGGACTAGATACACAACAGCCTTGTTTGCCCTATAATTTAGAGTTCCGGCCTGGGGTCCAACAAGAGAGAAAACTTCTGGTTCTAAACATAGCCCTGAACCCAAGAGGAACTCTGGTGTCTTCAAATCATCTAATTGTTCAACAATCTTGCCAATGTTCTTCCAAGCCAGCCTAAGTATGAGTATGGGATCTGGTTACCGTGTTGGCTTTTATCTAGAGTACGAATGTGCAGGGTGCTCTCGTGTGTTCCCCGCAGCAGGCTCCCAAGGAGGGCAGGGTGCTCGGTCATCTGTGTGCACAGAGGGAGCCAAGAGGCTCAAGGACACAGGGTCTGGGGCCAGCAGAGCAGCCTCTGAACGGAATTAAATGTTCTATGACAACGGGTCACATTTGGGTCTAAGAGCCATCCCTTGATTCCAGGCCCCCCACCGATCAAAAGGGGACAGGGTGTCCTCTGAACTAAGAATTGTGAAGGGGTCGAAGGATGGGTCTGAGATGGAATGAGGGATCCACATGCTAACCCAACCTGGGACTCCAGGCAGCTCGGCCAACTCCCATACCAGCCCTCTCCTCAGAGAGTGGTCCCTTGGAGGCAGATGGCATCCTATCACACCTGCGTCCCCCACAGATCTGCCTGGCACATGCGAGATGCTAAATGCACAAACCAAGGAACCCTATCTCCTCACCCAGGCTCAAAGCAAGACTGAGGCCTCCATACCCAGGCTCAAACGACCACTTCTGGGCTCCACCCCTGGTGACCTCCAGCTGCCCACCGCCGGCCACACTCTCCAGGAGTTTCCAAGTATCTCCCCCCACACGAGAGGGCTGATGTATAAAGCCAGAGTTTTCAGAGGAGTGAAAGGATTGCCCTGAGAAGCAAGAACTGGAAAGTCATTCCAATGTCCACATATGCCCCCAGGGAAAGCAGTGGAGCGGAGAAGGTCTATTCACGGCAGTAGCATACCCGGGTGAGGGGAGCTGCGGGGGAGAAAAGAGCAAGGATGAGCCGAGGTTGGCAGGGGGCAGGAAAGAAGACCTGGCGACTGCAAACAGGTAGAGGCTGTGAGAGAGCAAGCGGGCCATCGTGCAGCAAGAACTGTCCTCGGCACAGAGGGGGTCCCTGACCCTCCTCCCCAAAGGGGTGCTGAGGGAACAGGAAAACACCCCAGGCCTTTAGGGGCTGACACCCTCCAGGCCCTCATACTGGGTACAGCCAGAAACACACAGAGGTGGGTTGCAAAGGAAGGTCGGGGGCCAGCAACAGGGACCAGAAGGAAGCGGGCAGGGGTGGGGTGGAGTCGTCCACTCCTGGAGCGGGTGAGACCTCCGGAGCATTAGCACAAGCCACACTACTGACAAGCAGAGAAGCCACCCTGTAGCCTCCACAGCAGTGAGCAGCGCCCCTGTGACACCATTCGCTCTGAACAGGACCCGCGTCTTCCAGGGTCAGCTCTTGCTCAGCTCCATCCCACAGATGTGACCACAGGCCCACCCCCGGCTGGGTGCTGAGGGGCTTAAGGTCACCTGCCCCCTCCCTCGAGACAGAAACACCTACCCTCCCAGTGCAAACACCTGAACCGGGGCACCCAGGGAAGATGAAGCCCAAGGACTGACTAGAGATTTTCTTTTAAAAAATTAGACTGCTTTGAACTAATTTTAGACTTAGAGAAAAGTTGCAAAAAATAGTACAGAGAATTTCCATATATCCCTCCCCCAGGCTTCCCCAGTGCTAACATCTTACATAACCATTACGACAATGATCAGAGCAGGAAATTAACCTTGGGACAATACCATTAACCAAACTAAGGGCCCCCGCTGAGCTTCACCAGTTTTTCTAATGTCCTTGGATCCTGCTATTCCAAAATCCCAAGCAGGACGTCCCCCTGCACTGAGTTACTTCTCCTTGGTCTCCTGCAATCTGGGTCAGCTCCTCAGTTTTCCCTTGTCTTTCATGACCTTGACACTTTCGAAGAAGAGTACTGATCAGTTCTGTTGTCAAAAGTCCCTCGATGTGGGTCTGTCCAGGGTTTTCTCATGATCGGAACGAGGTTATCCATTTTTTGATGAGAACACCACAGAAGCGAACCACCTGACATCGCAGAACTCACGTGGACAGGACATATTATCAGTGGCGTTGACCTTGACCGCTCTGCCAGGCTTCCCCAGTGCGAAAATACATTTTTCCCTGTGTAGTTAATCTTGGCTTTTAAAATGTGGCTTTTTAAAAATTAATTATTTTTATTAACATATAATGTATTATTTGTAAAATGTGGCTTTTTAAAAAGAGAACGTGTCACTGTCATTAGGAACTCCGCGCTGTCAGCCCAGCCTGCTGATGGCCACAGCTGCCCCACAGATGAGAGGCAGCTAATGAAGATGAGCAGCAGAGCCGACGTCTCTGGAAGACGCCGAAGCTCTCGGTGACAAAGAGAAACAGTAGCGGTTTATTTATAGATCCACTTGAAGACAGCTCATTGTAACTACTGGGGTTGAATTTTTAAAACCCCGGGAACAAAGGCTGGCTATTTTAAACTCTCCTTGCACTTAGTTCAATGGAGAGTGTTAGAGGCACTGACCACACCCGGGCATCACTCCCGAGCTCGGCAATTCAGAATTTGTGTAGCATCTCAGGACACAAGCACGGCTGCCAAGGCAGATAACCACGGCCAGCAATGCCTACCCTAGAGGCAGTGGGCCTCTTCTGGGCCAAAGCTCTCACCCCCAGGGAGAAGTCAAGGGAGGCTGCATCCTATGGGGTCTCTCAGCCTCCCCCTCCTGGAAAATTAACTTGCACACAGCTATTGTGAACCAAGGTTATATCACCTCTCTCCCTGCCTCCCCCTACAGGCTGCAAAGAGGGACAGCGCCCTCCAGCGGATGCCTGCCCAGGACAGCCGGCACTAGCGGCCCCATCTCCAGGCTGGAACAAGGGTGTCCTGGAGCTCCTGGTATAAATGTCCCTGAGGACAGTGGGAGAGCGGCACCCCGGAGCTTCTCTTGCCCCCAGCCCAACTGCACCTCTAGCCAAGACTGCTCAGTCTCTCCAGGCACCAGAACCATGGTGGGGAAGGGAGACATGGGTTTTTTCAAAGCCTCCCACGTCCTTATTTGAGCAAAAAGCACAGAGCCATATTCTTGACACAATGTGGAAAAATGTGAGTATGGACTAGGCATTTGATAGTAAGGGATTATTAATTTTGTTGGATGTGACAAGAGCACTGCAGTTATATAACCAAGAAAAGTCTTTATTTAGGGTAAAATAATGTATCTGGGATTAAATAAAAATACTCCAACTCTTCTAAAAAAAATGGGGGGAGGGAGATGAGCAAAATAGACCGGCAAAATGCTGAAGCCAGACGAAAGATCCAGGGGAGTCTGTGACACTATTCTCGCTACTTTTTGTGCTTGCTTGAAATTTTCCACAATATAAAGGATTTTTTTTTGTTGTTTTATTTAGTAAAAAAGAAGAAGCTCCCAGGTGGCTGGAACGAGCCGTGGAGCTGAGGCCAGGCGAATGAGACCCCAGGAAGAAGCTGAGGACATGTCCCCAGCCTGGTGTCCCGGCATTTTCAAGCACAGGATGCAGATTTGTTGGAGTCAGTCAACATTCAGGCCAGTCTTTGGCATTGCCACAGAGAAATCCCCCAGGGGCACGACAGGCATTCTGTGAACCCTGCAGCAATGTCCAGACCGTCAAAGAAACTAATTTTAAGATAATCTCCATGGAAACCATCTATTCTGATTTTTGCCATGGTAACCGATGAGAACATAAACACAAGCGCTATCTAACACCCTTACACCACATGGGCCAACGCTGCCATCCAATCTGGCAAATTCAAGCTGCAAAAGGCTTTTTTCCAGTGAAAATGAGAAGTACTGAAACTTCTAGCGCAGACATGCTGATTCTACCGTCTCCGCTGCCCAGTCACTGCCCCTACCACCCCGTGCACCTGCCCCTGGAACTGACAAACCAGGCCAGAAAGGGGTTTCCTTCCTTTAACCTGGGACCGTCAAAAACACTAAAAGAAAGAGCCAGAGCCTGCCTCTTGCCTCAAAGGCTCAACCCATGCTGCCCACAGACTGCAAGCACGTGTCCACTGAACCTGGATTTCCAGAACATTCTGTGTTCTGGTGACATGCTGGGTGCCACAAAGTGACCAAGTACCCAGCCCTCCAGGAAGACCACAGGCCGGCGAATAACCAACTACAGGAAAGAAGGGCTGCTCTGGCAGGTGGGGCGGGAAGGATTCACAAGCTGTGGGCCTCCCGGAAAAGGCTGCATGGAGGAGAGGTCATCTGGGAAGAAGAGAAATGGTGGGAAAAGGAAAACCTTCAATGGTTATGAGACCCTTGAAGAAGGTAACAGAGCTCCGAAAGGTGTGTGTGTGTGCCTGGTTTATGCTCCGTGTGCAAGCACGCAGAGCCAGAAGCAAGGGTCCCCTGGGCCTTGTGTGGGTTCTAGAGCTAGGTTCTTGGATCTTCCTGACACCATGAATGTCTTACCATGCCTTGCCTGGGGTTTCCAAGAACATGTCTGCTGTTGGCTTAAATCATTAAATAGGCTTTCCTTTCTAAGAATCACGCCACTCTTCTCTATATAGTGACCTACCTGGAACAGGTAGAGAACTGTTGAGATGGAACAGTGGAGAACAGATGAGAATTTTCCAGTGGCAGGAAACTACCACTCCAAGGGGCTACTCTGAGAAGGGTGTACAGCCAAGTCCCATCCTACAGCCCCATCCTCTCACTGCCACTGATGTTACTGCTGTTTTGGGACTTGCTCCTGCTCCTAATACCTGGAGGCACTTCCCCACTTCCTCCTTGACCTGAGGCCTGAGATGTTGAGCCACCAGCACCCAGGTCATCTCAAGCTCAAGGGCCAGAGACTCTCACCTGCTGGCTTCACTAGAGGCCCCGCAGGCTCTGGAGGAGGGGGGGATGATGGAGGCACACACTTGCGCAGGCACAGGAGGCAGTGGTACTGAGGATAATAGGCAGTTGACCACAGAATGTGGGTTTAAGAACAGGTCACTGGACTGGTGCAGCAGCACTAATGGACAGAACAGGAGCCGAGACAGGAAGACCGGCGGCAGAGGCCCACGGAGGGCTGCCCTGGGTACCATCCTCCCACTTAGCGCATCCTGGTTGGTAATAAAACCAGCCATCTGTAGAGCCCAGTGGGTGCCTCTAGGTTTAAAGAGCCCACAGGGAAGCACCGGGATTTCTTTTACCACTAGACAGAGATCAGAACTAAAGCCATTATAGCACTTTTCCTCTCTTGGAAAGAGGAGGACTACAATTCTCCAAATTGGGCTGAAAGGGACCCCAGTTCTCCAAATGCTTCTCCCAAACTATAGTCCCCATGAACAATGGAAAATTCCCAAGATGGTCAGAGACTTTCTTCTTCCCACTATATCCCTGCTCAGGAAGCCATTGTCACAACTGGCTAGACTGTTGTCTAGTAGACTAGCGACTCTTAGAGTGGGTCCCGGGACCATCGACATAACCTAGAAATTGCAAATTCCTTACCAAGTCAGACACTCAGGATGGGGCAAGCTATGTTTAACAAGCCCTCAGGGTGATTTGGAAGCACTCGGAGGTTTGAGAGCCACAGCAAGAGGCTTATCGCAATCCACGTGAATTGGTCAAAGGCCTGTCTCCTCACTGCGCTGCCAAAGGCAACTTCCTCCTTCCAGTAAACACAGTCATTATTGAACATGCGCCTGGCTGCAGCCCTGACCCACCTCCCAGGAAACTCAGTTGTGGCCTCTGGAAGGAAAAGGAGAGGGGATCTGGCCTGCTTCCCAGGAGCAGATGCAACAGGTCAGAGCCTGAGGGAAGGGTCCAACCCCCCAATGCTGGTCCCCAGGCCCAAGGTGCCCCTCTGCAGGGAACATCGGAATCTTTGGTTCTCCTAGACTGGGCACAGTCCAGTTACCCTCCCCGGCCACTGTGCAAGGATGCTCAGACTCCAGCAGGAACTCTCTTTAAGAATTGTAGCTTGGTAACAAATACAGAATCTTCTTTGGTTCTATTCTCTTCTGTCTTCCCGCTGAAACTAAGAAGCCCAGAGCACTTTCCATGACTTCCATGCCGATAAAGGTGAGGAAAATGCAACCAGAGTGTGAAGTGAGGCCTCTTGTCTGGGGCCTGCTGCTGCCCAGAGTCAGCAAAGGCCACTGTGGCCACCCTACCCCCACGCCGGCAGGAGAAGCTTTTTATGTAGTGAGCCGGGAAAATGGAGAATGCCCGAAGGATGCATCGTAGGCTGATGGGAGGAAATCCAAGTACAGAGAAGCAATATGGACTGCCTGAGGTTACAGCAGAGACTTAACACGTCAGGCTAGGCTCCAGCTTCCTCTTGGATCAGCAAACAGGGGCAGTACAGCTCTTAAACCGCCAACCAAGTGGTTACAGGCTGTCGGGAGTCTGGACCCCAGGAAATCAACCCTCTTCCAAGACGCGTAAGTGCCTGGGCCTGTCCCGACTCACCTGCTGACTAGAGCCCTTTTTACTAACTAGTCCTAGGAAATTCAGAGCCAGAACCAGGGTCAGCTGGAGAAAGGAGAGGTTCCCTTCTAAGACACATAAATCCGGACTTCATTCTTGCCATAAACACCCACAATGCCTTGTCTGCCAAGCATCTCCTCAAATGCATACCTCTCCCCACTACTGAAAGCAAATGCCAGCCAGAAATCTACGTTCTCAGCAAGAGACCCCAGTCCTCCATGTTCCATACAGAGGGAATTCCACAAAGCAGGTAGAAATGGACCCCGTCCTCTACCTCAACTCTTGACTCCTCAGGCTAGATGCCTGGGGTGAGAACCCAGGAGCCTCAGATCTTCAGCATGGGGTAAGAGGCAGTGCCAAGACTGGAATCGAGCCCAAGAACCCCTACATCAAGCCCCACCCATGGCAGCACCCCAAAACAGAAAGTGGAAGCATGGGTGTAGGAGGCAGCTGGGGATTCACCCTCAGAACAGAGAAACTAGAAAGAAGAAACAGGCCATCCTCAGGGAACGCTGAGCCCTCGGGTCAAGCATTCTTGGCCAACCTTGCCACCTCCTCCTGGGGACAGCTCTAGCACTGAGGATCTGGATGAGGGCGGGGGGCCATGGGCAGCCACTCTGCTTTGAGGAGTCATGGGGGTGGTGGAAGAAAAGAAGCCTGTTTCCATTCACCTTATGGACTGGCTTTTGGATCTGGGAGCACAGAGGACTTGGGTCTCATCAGGAAGCAGAACTGATTCCTGCAAGGGTCTAAAACCCTCACCGGACCTCACAAAGGCGACCTGCAGAGAACAGTCAACATCAAAAATTATCTCTGTCAGAATCGCCTCCTCTGCTGCATGTTGTCCCCCCGCTCGGCAAGTGGGGAACACACAATCAGCCCGACTGGGCAGGGGGCTCATCCTGCTCTCGGTCTGACAGAGGAAGGAAGAGGAACATTTTAAAAACAGCTAAAGCTTGGTGAGTACTTGCCATGTGCCAGGCACGGTTCCAGGTGGCTGCCTGGCATGCACCACCTCGTGAAATCTCATGAAGGCAGGCCTGGCGTCCTCCCATCTGAGGTTGAGGGGCCCCAAAATTCAAGGTTACTGTCTGAACTGGAGGGCAGCCAGGCCCGAGAACGCAGGAAGTGGTTTTCAGTTTTCCCGAATTACCTGGAATTCTGCGCTCTTCCCCTCCCACCCCGCGCGGCACAACCTTCCTTTGCAATTACATAATAGGCTCTCAGGTGTTTGTGGAGGAAAGGCAAGAAGAGTAAATCGGAACAAATGCATCTTTGCTGTTAAAAGTGGTTTTAAAATGCTTCTTTGGTTGAGGCAGAAATCAGTCCTATGACAGCTGGGCTTGGGGGAGCAGGGGCCAAATCCAAGGTCAGCCAAGACACAGTGACCCTGATGCCTCATGGGCTGGCAGGAGGGAACTAAGAGGAGCTAGAACCTGAGTGGCTGAGTGCCGAGAGAACAGAGAAGGCCGGGAACTGCAGCTCAGGACAGAGGTGAGCACCAGACCCTTGAAAACAGCAGCAGGAGCACCTGCTATCTAAGACTGGCAGGGCCCACCCCCTGCCCCGACACGTGCCCCTCTGGGAAGTGCTCATCTGCCCGCAAGCAGCCCTCCCGACCTCCCTCCGGCCTTGCAGCGTGTTACAGGGCAGAACACGGAGCTTCCCGGCCGCCCCCAGCTCAGCCATTGGGCTGGAGCCCTTCCTCTGCAACCTTCCAAGCAGAGAAAGCTCCCAGCCACAGCCCTAAACTCTCTCCTCCACAACTCAGCCAGGAATAGAGGGAAGATGGAACCCATTATTCTCATTCTGAAGGGCTGGGAAATGGCTTGTGCTTTTCAACATGAAATGTGCCTAAAAATAAGCTGTGAATTTCAACCAGAGGTTGAAAATAGCTCTGGCAGTGAACAGAGCTCTCTGCTCAGAGTGAGCTCAAGGATGGCCTTCAATTCCAAGAGAGAGAGCTGAATGCTACAGTCCGAGCAGGGGTCCAGGGCAGGGGGCTTTCCAGGGCATAGGGGCTGTCACACGCTCACAGGGCTGCCCTGGCCATGGTCCACTGGGTGGGGGGGGCCCTGCCCTCCGGCTTTAGAATGCCATCCTCCGTGACACACACAGTATCTGGCCTGCTGGCTCCCTAAGATCCTCAAATGCCCAGGTGTGTGTCGGGCAGCTTTAGGGCCCCAGGCTCTGGGGAGAGACAGAGCTGGAGAGGGAGGGGGTCAGAAGGTTCAAGAGCACCTGGGGCATGGGCTGAGCCAGGCCACCCTGGCCAGCCACCAAACCACTCACCAGTTACCATCTCGGGGCCAGGGAAGCCGGCAGGCAGGAAGGGCAAGAACGCACTCCAATGGTAAGTAAAAAAAAAAACAAAAAACGAGTTGCTAAAGGTCTTTCTTTTGTTGTTTACCGTCACCTCTGGAAGATTCCAAAGTTTGACAGGCTGAAACAACATTTCTATAAAATAGACTTCTGTTAGAGATAGTCTAGAGACCTGAGCCATGGCTGCCGGGTGAAGCCCAAATCTGGCCCAATCGAGCAGGGGCAGGAGCTCCAGAGTCATCGTGCTCCGGGCAGCCCAACCTCCGCACAGTGGCCATGCTGTTTCTGCCACAGAGACGCCCCCGACCCACCTGATTCCTACCCTCCTGCTGTTGCATTCACTGCCTTTCTGGGATCACTCCTGAGGCAGGAGTTAGGGTAGCGATTCTCAGCGGGTAGGCCATCCTGCACCCCCCCCCCCAAGCGATCTGTCAATGTTTGAAGACATCTGGGGCTGTCACAACAAAGGGTGGGGAGATGCTACCGGCAGCCAGCAGGGAGAGGCCTAGGAGCTGCTGAGCATCCTGCAAGACCCAGGACAGCCCCCGCTGCAGCCTTCATAGGGCTGGGGTGGGGTCCGCGGGAGGGGCGGGAGCTCATCGGGTGCACCAGTTCCTGGCATGTGGCTGCAGATGACCTGGGCTCCCCAGGGGAGTGGTGACACTCTGGCCAGCCATGGGATCAGTCAACAACTCAGTGCCAGGGAAGCCCTGGGGCAGGAAAGGTGAGACCGTACTTGTCAGCTTCCCTTCCCACCACAGGGGCAAACCTAACCGCGGGGTAGGACTGGGCCAACGGGCTCTCCTGGGTGGCAGGGGCTGGAAAAACTGTGGGTGACAGTGGTGATGGCTGTACAACAGGGTGAATGCTCTTCCCGCCATTCAACTGCATGCTTCAAATGGTTCAAAAGGGAAATCTTATGTCATGTACATAAAACAGAACAAACCAACCAAAAACCCCTTAGCCCTCCTCTTGGCCTGGGAGTCCTGAGATCAGAGACACCCCTAGACGTGTACTCCATGTGGTGTGTATCCTTGGGCATGGGTGTTTGTCTGGATGAGGGCCCCATACACTGCCTCGGCGTCGCAAAGGGGCGTGTGACAAATAAAGGAAAAGCCATAAACAACAATTGTAGGACTAATAAGTCCAGTCGCTGTGTGGATTAGTAAAGTTCACCTATGTCCCACATGGGGGCCTCAGAGCCTGCCTGCGGGAGTACTCAGGTCCCGTTGTAGAAATAGAGGTGTGGGAAGAATGGGTGCTTCATCTGGGACCACACGGCCAGGATTCAGACCCAGTTCTCTGACCCGAGGCCATAACCTTTCCCCTGTGTAAGCACCACGTGGTGACGTCCAGGGGAACTGTGGCCATAGCTCCATCGTGGGCCAGAAGGCAGTATGGGAACACATGGTTTTCCTGAGTACCGGTGAGCTAGTCTCCCATCCTTGCTAAACACTGCCCTGTCCTGCTGGCTTCCCCTACGCTGAAAGCCTTCGTGCTAGAGTATTAAGCCCCACAGCTCTGGGGCGCAAGGATGCTCCATACCCCTTATCTGAGCAAGACTGAAGGGACAAGAGGCAGCTTGTCCAAGCCACTTGCCTAATAACCACAAGAAGAATATGGGATTCTCCCCTTGCTGCTGATTACTAACCATTCCCAAGAGGCAGGTGGCCGTGCCCTCTCCTGGGATGGGGGAGAGCTGCTGGGCAGCCCTGTGCCACCTACAGTTTCTAGCTCGGTCAGCCTTGCTCAGAGGGGCCAGTGTGGTGAGCCCCCAGGTCCAGGCATCCCGGCAGGTGACTAAGCCCCAGACATCTCATCTGAGAATGAGAGTAGTAACTTGACCCGCCCAGCCTGGGCTCGGCTCACTGAATGCCCAGTACATGGGGGAGCTAGAGGGGAGAGGGATGGGGGAGCTAGAGGGGAGAGGGTCCTCACCCCACAGGGTCCCAGTCCTCCAGTTTGAGAAATGCCTTTCTAGGCAGAAGACCAAACAGGAGCAAGCAGGCCGCAATGCAACCCAGTCATCCCCACCAAACCCCAAAACTGAGAATCGGCTACTCGTTAACAAATGTGGAGAGAGAACAAAACCTCCCAGCCCAGGGCCACCCTCGGAAGAAAAGCTTTAAATCTCAACCCAGCCTATTCCTAGAGGTAGCTCCAACACACAGAATGGGTGTGTGTGCGCGTGTGTCGTCTCGGGCTGGGGTGGGGGATCCCTCTGCTGGAGCCAAGGCAAGCCCAGGATGGACTCAGAGGCTTCCTGGTTCTATTCTGGGCCAGCCTTGACTTGCTGGGGGCCTTGGGCAAGCCGTTTCCTGTTGTTCAGGCTGGTTTCCGTGGGTGGGAGAGGCTACACTGCCTCCAAGGTCCGGGAGGGAGAGATTTAAACACCCTGCGGCCACTACGGCTTAAAACCCTCAGGGCTCCACACCCTTGGCTTGACAACTTACTTCAGCCACAGTGGAATGCAACCTTATTCAATGAGATCATGTCAGTTATCAAATTTTCCCCAAAAGTATCTGTCAAAAATTGCGGTTAACTATTTTAATTCAGGAACACTAAATGCCCTTTTACCGACAAAGATACTAAAAAAGGTTTGTGGCTGGGGAACTTCCTTTCCATGGTTTAAAAAAAAAAAAGGGAAGTGAAAGCAACAAGGCTGGGCCTTTCCCATCCTTCCCAGCTGTGGCTCAGGCCCCACGCCCTCTAGGAACTCTCCAGTGCAGTGGGTCCTCGGCCCAAGGCTGGGGCATGGGACAGGTCCTCCCTCTCCTCAACCATTAGTAGCCTGCGCCATGCAAACACTCCCCCCACCAGACAGCACAGGACCTCGCACCCAGTGGTCCTCACGTCTTGTTTGTACATTCTAGATTTGAAACAAAGTGCAGCAAGTGCCAAAGTATGATTTGCCGCTCACCATGACCCACCAGAGTTTCAGGGCTTGGGACATGCCTGCTGAGCCACTTACCAGATTCCCAGAGGACGTGGCCAGTGGGGCTGGGGGCCTGTGTACTTTTAGGACTTCTCCATAATCCACAACATCAAAGTTACTCTTCCAGACCATTACCTGCAGAGAGCAACAAGCACACAGACATCACACCAGCCCTACTTCATGGAAGAAATGAGCCCAGAGGTGACCCCACCCCTCGACCCCGGCCAAAGTTGCAAGACAGTCCCCACCTGACAGCCCCGCTCAACTCTGGGACCTGCCCCACCTCCCAGACTTTTCGGACGGGCCACCGTGTAGGCTCACTTCATGCTGTCCCTAGGCCTTTGCCCTTTGTTGCCCCTTCCTAGAGTGTCCCAGCATCAGCATTGCTAGCTGCTTGTGCTAAAGTGCTTGCTTCAGCAGCATCTTCTGAGAGACTGTCCTGGTCTCCTGCTAATGTTTATCATAGCCCTCTAGTGATTTCTTTCATAGCATCAGACTCAACAATTATTCAATTTCTCTGTCTCTCGTCCTCGTTTATTGTCTCTCTCCCCACAAAACAGAAGCTCCCAAGGGCCGCGGCCTGGCCTTAAGTTACACCCGACCACTGCGGTTAAATTCCTGGGTCCACCCTTTACTGTGTGGCTCCAGGCAAGGCACTCAACCTCTCTGTGCCTCTGGTTCCTCATCCGTGAAGACGGGATGATGTTACTTCCAACCTCACAGGAGATAGCTCGGCAGACACTGGTAGCCATGGAGCCGTGGGTAATACACCCATCACTCCCCGCTCTGCTTGAAGGAGCATCGCGTCTTGAGGCTCCCCCAGCAAAAGGCTGGAAAATGGCCCTGCTGGGGAGCAAGAGAGCTCCTGCTAGAAGGTGTCAGTCCCAGGTGGCTGCCCTGCACCAGGGTCACTTACAATGTGTCAGGAGCTACGAGTGTGGCTGGTGCTCAGCAGAGGCCCCAGAGAGTCCCGAATCCTCATCAGATGCGAGCTCACCACACCTGAGAGGCCTCCCTGCTTCCGAAGCAGCCATGAGCCCTGTTCTGTGGGAGGCCGCACCCCACTCCCAGGGCAGTCCACCGCTTACTGCCCCCTGACTGACAGGCACTGAGGCCTTTGTTCCTCCTCCTGTTTACAAACAGAAATAGCACTCCTCCCACCCTGTTTGTAGGGCCCAGTATAACCGCACTGGTCCAGCAGCTGGCTACACTCCCAGGAGGGGGACAGATTCGCAAGTCTCTCCGCAAAGGCTCTCGGGAGTTGACTTTCAGAAGGCAGCCAGGGAGCTACTCACAGGGACAGCCTGAGGAGGGGCCAGAGTGGGCAGAAGCCCTACTTTCTACTAGGCCGCTTCTTGTACCCTGTGACTTTCTTTTACCAGGACTATTTATAGTGTGACCTTACTGTATGACTTTTCCCTTGTTTAAGCAATGATCCAGGCCTCCACACTCGGGGACAGCTCAGGGGTCCCCTGGGCCTTCCTCCTCCCTCGTTTGGTTAGCACAGGAGCTGGTGCTGGGACGGGAAGACGCCCACGGTCTCTTATCCAGGCCATGCCACAAAAGCCTCCAACCACCTTCTGCTTTCCTGGCCGACAACCTCAATCTGTCCATGGGGCTGGGGCTGGGGCTCGCTGGGAGGCCAATGGGACTTTCCTGGGCTGAGCAGTCAGAGCTGTGAGGCCCAGCACCAAGTGAAGGAACATTCTGGGCAGGAGGCACCAGGGCTGACAGGCGGAAAGCCTCGGCACAAACGGTGACAAAATGGGACAGGACCTTCTCACACGTGTCTTCCCCCTGCAGCCAAACAGTTTGAAAATGGGGCCCCTCGGGGCCCCTGGGTAGCTCAGTGGGTTAAAGCCTCTGCTTTCAGCTCAGGTCATGATCCCAGAGTCCTGGGATCGAGCCCCGCATCGGACTCTCTCCTCAGCGGGGAGCCTGCTTCCCCCTCTCTCTCTGCCTGCCTCTCTGCCTACTTGTGATCTCTCTCTCTCTCTGTCAAATAAATAAATAATAAATAAAAATCTTAAAAAAAAAAAAATGGGGCCCCTCAAAGAGCTCCTAAGTGGAGCACCCTGGGTCTGAGCACCTCAGCCCAAGTTTTAGCCTTCACGGTCACTCAAAGCCACCAAGGAAGCTGGCAAGAACTGGTCCATCCTCAAGGCTCCTTGACCTCCTGTGCCCTTCTGTAAGTATAAGCCAACGTTGCTCACACTGTTCTTTACTTACTTGTTCATCAGAACCTCCAGAAGCAAAATACTCCCCCGTTCTTGAAAAGGCAACAGTGGTGGCTGGGCCCTATCAGAACAAACAGAAAAGAACAAACACCAAAGGTCACTCTAGCTTCTAAAAGCATAGGAAGAAAACCAGCTCATGAACAAGAGCAGCGGGAGGACCGAGGGCTGGGCCTCATGGAGCCCGTAGTCCTCCCCAAGCTTTCACAGAGGCACCTGTCGGGAGCTCAGCCTCGAGCGTCAAGGCTGAGTCCTCTGTTCCCAAGCACCGCTGACAGCACAAAGGCCAGGCCACATGGTCGTGGTGGGCAGGGAGGAGTGAGCAGGACAGTGCACACTGACAGCTCTGCTGGGTTGACATCACTGTCCCCACTTCCCAAGGGCAAGCTGGAGGTCAGAGAGGTGCCCTGACTCATCCTGGGCCTAGCACCGGCTCCAGAACCTGGTCCTCCTGGCCTGGGGCCGTGCTTCTCCCCCACACCACCCTATAGCCGAGCAGAGAAGCGCATGGCCCCAAGCAGGAGCCGATGAGCAGAAGCAGGGTGCTGTCAGGGAGTCCAGGGGACACAGGAGGCCAGAGCAGGGCAGGAAGGGGGCTGGGGAAGGGATTATCAAATGTGCCTGAGCACAGGAGCGACAAGATACATCCCCCTAAAATGCACGTCACCTGCCTTATGTTAGGACCCTGGGGAGAGAAAGTCCCACTCTGGCTTCCCCGGGGCTGAAGGTCTGGATGACTGTGGGAAGGGGGATGCCAGACCAGTGCAGGCAGAGCTGGAGGGCCCGGGAGCACATCCAGGCTTGGAGGAGCAGGGCGTGGTCTCCTGGGAAAGGGGGAAGGCTCTTTCCCACACGCCTGACATCCACAGCAGAAAGATGCCCGAAGCGAGTCTGTTTACACGACACGGTGAGCCACCAATCCCTCCTAGCCAAACAGTCCGTCTGCTAGTATCTGGCATCTCTCAAGCAAAACCAGAAAAAAGAGCTTCTCTCCTGACGACAGCATGGCCCCCGTCACAAAGGCCACCTCTGTTCTTCCAGACCAGAGCAGGGAGCAGCAAGAGGCCCAGCTGCCCAAGTGGGTGCCTCTGGCCATGGGCAACACTAGGATGCACCTTCCGCTTGATACCAGAAAAGACCAGACAAGTTATGGGCTAAAACAGGAATCTGTGGGCTTCTGCCTGCCCAGAGAGGACAGGCAGGTGGAAAGCCACCCCCCCCCGGGCCCAAGCATCCTCAGCAGGACGGGACATTCTTCCACTTCCTGAATCTACCCATGGCTCCTCCTCTCCAAGATGCCCATAATGAGGGTGCTGAGGAAGAAGGTAGTACGGGGCCATTTACCACTGCTGTGCACTAACCCACTTAATCTTCGGAGGACGGTTTGACATGTCCCAGAAGGGAGACCAAGGCCTGAAAGGTCCTGCCCCTTCCCCCTGCGCCTCTCCCCGCCTTCTCTCACAGGTGGGGCTCCAAGCGCCCGGGGATCAGTGCAGCCAGGAGCCCTACCTGACCATCAGGACAAAGGAGATCCATCTGTACGACTGGGAACGGTGCAAAATGCCAGGTGCAAGGAATCACGGGCTGCCAGTGCGGGGCTGAGTGCAGGAGGGGGAGGGGGCAGCTCGACCATCCCTGAGACTCTTTCAGGGTGACAACCCCCAAGGGTGAACAGGACTTCCGGGGTGGTGGGGAGAGAAAATTTCAGATGACTCTTACTTGATTCTTGGAAATCCTGTAATTTCCCAAACTTTGAATTCTTAAACAATGAGTATGTGGCGTTGCTATGTTAATATAAAAACAAAACAACAAAACTATTTTCATTCTGAGGAAAAACAAAGAGGGGAGAGGGAAAAGAGAAGGAAACCAGGGCACGGGAGTGTCAAAGGAGCCAGGCTCTTGCCTGCCTGGAACTCATGGAGAAATAGCCAGTTTCCACGAGGTCACAGCAACTGAGGAACCAAACAAATACTCATCAGTCTCCTTTCCTGCTGTCACTCAACCACCAGATGCCAAGTTGGGGACAAGATGCCGGAGGCCAGCAGTAGCAGCACCCCTGAAGAAGGCAGCCGGCAGCCTGTGGCTTGGTGGGAGCTGGGACCAGAGAGCAGGTGCTGGAGGTTTCCCCAGAGTCCAAATGCCCAGACACTCCTGGGCTGGTGCCAGCAGCAGGCAAGCAGTAGCGGCAGGACCCCAGTCCTTCCCGGTAATGCCCATTTACCCAGAGGATTCTTGGCTCCTGTACCTTGCCGTTCCCAGAGGGAACACCCTTCCACGGAGGCTCTCGCCTGTTTGAGGCCCACAAAGAGAGCTCTGCCATGGGCCAGAGCCAGCAGGGACTGGAACGCAGCCCGGGCTTCTCCACCACTGACAACCCTCATCCCACCCCTTCCAGGGCCCAGACAACCCCCGTCCCCACCGACCTCACCAGACCCCCCACCCCGCACCGCTTCCTGCCCTCACTGGTGCTCCAGCCCCATCAGCCTGCTCACTGCTCCTCACCACAAGCTCCAGAGGGTCTCATCTTGCCTTCAGGATCTTTCGTCGACTTTCGGCATTGAGCTCTTGATTTGATTTCTTCCAATCTTTCTCAGTTTTGAATCAACTCATTTAAGGCTACACGTGTGCACCGATTTACTACTTTAGCTACACCCCCAAAGTTTACAACATGCAGTACTCTCACTGGCAGCCACCTCCAGATGGTATTTCCACTGTGATTCTCTTTCAGCCCAGCAATCATTTAGGCGGGCATTCTAGCTTCCAAACCACCATGGCTTGGGGCGGTGGGGGGGGGGGGTCCCTTTTATCACTGACAACGATCAGATGGGATTGCCGTTCTCTGAGATCGTTCTGCCTTCAGGGTGGCTTACTCTTTTCAGTTAGTCACTCTCGGTGCATTAGTTCACTGGCTCGGGCCAGGGATGTCGCCGAGTGGTCTCTGCACCAGAGGCAAGAGGGGCCTCTGCAGTGACTCCCGAGCGTGACTCTGAGCTCTTGGCTGAGACTTCAGCAGTGTGCTCTGATTTCCGGAGATGCCCACCTGCCTGACGTCCTGGTCCCCATCCGCCTGCAGGCCACATCTGCTGGCAGAGACCCCTCACAGGGTCCAACCAGATCCTTCCCTCCCTCTCCAGATCTGGCCAGTCAGGCTTCGGTGAGAGGATTCTGCTCGGTCATCACAAGCACAGGACACAGCCTGGCCTCCCACCCAGTCACTTTAACACATACTGTCTCTGCCTTGTCAACCTCCAAACCCAAGGGACCCACAAAATCTGCTTTCTTTGCTCTCGCATGGCAAAGCATCAAGCATCAATCAAGAAAGTTTAAGGAAAAAAAAAAAAAAGGCAAAACAAAGGAACCCACAGTGTTTAGATCCCATAGGTCCTACTGATTCTCCCTCTCCAGCCCTTGTAGCTTGTCCAGGCCCTTCCGCTCTCCTCACGCCCTTCCACCTGACTCCCCAAGGCCCCTGTGCACTTGAAACTTTGACCACGGTGCCCACAACAGCTACGCTGCTGAAGACCCAGCACAGTAACCCACCCACCACCACCTCCCAAGGCTTTTGAAATGTTTTTCACTGGCCGCCAGCAAACAAACAGGAATGTCACACCACATGTCTCAAGTCAGAGGTAAAAAAGTGACCATCCAACAAAGATATGGAGACCAAGAAGGCCTGAGAAGCCCCTGGCGTGGGAGCTCTGGTCTCTGATGCGCCCAGGCTGTTCCTTTCACAACCCCCACAACAGGGACGCTCCTGCACTCGCTCGCCGACACCTGCCGTGGCTGACTCTTCTGTATGAGTAGTGACCCTGTGGACAAGGGGTAGCCTCTGGGAGGAGCTGGGGGTCAGGAATGCTGAGGCTCTCTCCTGACCTTGGCCAAGGATGCGGGTTCCCAATCCTCAACCCTGGGCAGGGAACAGAAGGCCAGGCTGACCTCTCGGCTTACACAAGTTGAAGTAAATGAGCTGTTCTCCCTCTTGATGTGCTCTCACCCCTCCCCGGAGGTGCCCAACTATCCAAACTGGGTCTGAGCCTCCCAGGCATAAAAGTAATTCTCCAAAGTGAAATGATTACACCAGGGCCACAGAGCACTGAAAGAAACAAAGGGGGCAGAGCACTTTCTGAGAGCTTCCTTCCACCTGGAGCCGCCTGAGGGGCAGCCCATGTGCTCCAGGCCACTCTGTCACACTGCCCCCTCTCCTCAACCCTGCACACCCCTTAATGCCACTGCCCCAGCCCCAGCCTCGGTTCTGGCATGGCCCAAGCTCCCAGTGACCTTGGTGGACCCCATACCCTAAGCCTGTGATTTCACAAGCACCAAGCCTCAGAGCACAGCCCCAGGTGTGGACAGCAGCCCTGGGTTGGGGTTCTAGGCCCTCGAGCCAGCCGGGGTGCACGGAACCACGTGCCCAGTGGTCCCCGTGCAGCTCAGTCACTCCGCAGCAGCACGAACGCCAACTGCCTAGCCAGAAACGCCAGATTTAACTCCCACCCACGTCCCGCCCACCATCCTCTCCCAAATAGCTCTGGGGACTTAAACCAAATGAGCATGGCTCAAGATTATGTTTCAGAAAATACAGAAAAATAAAGCTGCATTTCTAGCACACTGCCCCCACACTTGCCACACGGGGGCCTCGAGCGGGGCATGGGGCTGCAGTACAACAGCTGTGCTCAGTGGGAAAGCTCTTCCTTCTCTTGCTCTCCCCTGCTGCAAGGTGAGGGATGCCAGAGGAGACCCCTGTATTCTGACATCCTGAAGTCTGCACTGGATCCAACAAGAAGCAGGGACACTCTTCCTTCTGCTTAACTGTCACCGCCGTGGCTGACCCTAGAGTAAGACCCTCCGGAGCCTCTGAGAGGGCAATGGCACCCCGGCCAGCCTCCTGCCAATATACCTGGCCCATCCTCTGGGAGGCAGGCCCTAGAAAAGACAGCCTGATGGGCGGGACTACTAAAGGGCCCAGCAGGCAGACCTGTGGACCAAGGCACTAACAGACCACACCTACTCAGAGCAACCAGCCAGGACAAGTGCGCTGAGGCAGACAGCCTGCACAAGGACAGGTATCAGGAGCTGTGTGGCCAAAGAGAAGCCAAAGCAAGAGGGTGTTTTAGGGGAGATGAGGACAAGCCCAAACAAAACGAAGAGCTAGATAAACCCCTGAAAGACCCTGTGGGTGATGGAGGGAAGGGAAACAGGCACTCCCCAGCCCCGAGAGGGCAGGGCTGGTGGCTATAGGCCGGGCCCATCAGAGACCCCTACCAGCGACTCCTTTTCCTACAGAGGACTGCCCACGCAGGCTGCCAGGACCGTGCCCATAACAGAAACGTTCAATGGCCTTTTAACGAGCGCTCACCTAGAGCAGCCTGGGATCTTTCCTAAGAGCTAAAGTGGGAAAGAACCAGTATCTGTAAAAACCTTCCGTGCCAGGTGCTGGGGAGTGTAGACACGTGCTCCCCTGTTATGAGGCAGACGCAGCAGTTCTTACAAATAAGGAAGAGCTCAAGGTCCTGCCCAATGTCCCAGGGAAAGAGGCGAAGCTGGAATGGTCTGACCTTGACAGCCTTCTTCCCGCCTCCTGAGGCTCAGGCTTTTCGGCTGAACTAGGTGGGAGAGTAGCCGTGGCGTTTCGAAACCAGAAACGGGTGGGTACAAGCTGTTTGTTCCTGGAGACATTGGGGTATTTCCTTAAACAAGCTGGGTACCATCACCTGTCAGACAAGGCTGTGCCCCGCCCCCCAGAATGGCTCCTAGCACTCTCCTCAAAGACGCTGGCAAAGGAGACTGGTGCAGGCTCTTTACTAGCTCAGTCTGCTGAGAGAAACTGCCCTGGTATTCCTGGGGACAAAGGTGGAGGAAAGAAGGCAATGTGCCCCATCCAGGCTGCCAGTGCCCTCCCTACTGCGTCCACCCTCCACCTGGGGTGGGCAGATCGGCTGAAGTAGAGGGGTCCCCTCAGCCTGTCCCACCAGCCCCACCAGCCGCCTCCTCACTGCCGAGAGCCCTCACAGCTGGAGCAGCAGAGCTGCTGAGGGCCTGGGACCCCCGGGCTGCAGAGAGCAAAGGGCCTGCCCAGCTCTCGGCCCAGCACCCGGTGCTCAATCACTCAAAGACACTCATGTGGCAGCAGCCTCTGAAGAGCCCCCACGGGCCCTAGCAGCAGCCAAGGAACCATTCCTGGGGGACAGCCAAAGTGGCATCGAGCTTCCATGGGGCAGAAGCCTCTCTCAGTCCCCGGCTACCTCCCCTGAATGAGCCTTCGAAGCTCAGAGTCCCAAGGCCAGGACTGCAGGAGAGAAACACCAGAATCCTTGAGGCCCACAATGAACTTAGGATTGACATCCACCCCTAACCCCACAAAGGGAGCCAGCTTCACATGGGCCGATGGGCGCTATGGCCGACTGTGTGCTAGACAGCAACCAGCAAACTGCCGCTGTGGCCAGACTCCTGGGCTGACGAGCTGCCCTCAGTGCAGCATGGGAGACCCGGGCTCTCAGGTGATCCTGACCTTAGTTTTGGCACTTGGCAAGCACCTCCATCCCGGTGCCCTTGTGACTTTAGGAGACCATGAAATGGCCTATCACACTTCTAGCCTCAACCCAGGTTAGAGTGTCAGCCCCACAGCACTGCCTGCCCTGAGCCTCCTGCTCTGAGCCTCCTTCTCCTCCCTGACCCTCCCTCACTGTTCCCCCAAAGGAGCTGGCTCAGGCCTGGCCCTCACACGGGGACAGAGAGACACTTCCCTGGCATACACCCAGAGCGCCCTCCCGGCCAAGGACTGCCTCCCGCCGGCCTCAGCTCCCTGCAGCTGGCTCCTCTCGGCAGGCCTGACCCTGAGCCTGGGCTGTCCCTTCTCGCAGGTGTGGAACTAGAAGCACGAGGAGGTGCGTTCCACTTGGCAGAACTCACTAGCCTTCCCTCCCACAGCTCTTCCCTCCCATGCCTGGGGATTGTCCCAAGGAGGGCTGCCAAGTCCAAACCTAAGTTTCACGGGGTTCCCTCCTGCTGGACCAGAATGAGGTCACGCCGCAGGCAAGGCTGGAACACAAGCGGTCACAAAGCCTGCTGGCCTCCTACACCGACCGGGAATCGCAAAACAAGAGTGAAATCACAACTCGACAGCTAAAAGCCAGACGTGTGAGGCAAGTGAGTAGGGTGGGAACCGCGGAGACCTGAACACCAGTCCTCGCCCTGCCACCTGAAGCTGCGTGCAACCCCTACAGTTCCAAACTGCTCCCTGGGCCTCAGCTGCCCCCACCGGGATCGGAAGTACTTTCAAATCCGCCGTCTTCACCTGCAGGACAGAAGCCCAAGGCACCGGTGATCCACTCGGGAGCCCTGGGGCTGCTCAGTCCCATGCTTCAGGAAGTGGCTGGTGCTACCTGGGCCTGATGGGGCACTCAGCCACCTCCTGGAACAGAACGTGAATGCTCAAGTCCCCGAAGAGTCCAGGTGCACAGCTCCCCGGAGAGACGGGCCAGGGAGCGGACTACACAAGCAGGGAGCCCAAGAGGACAACACGCCCGCACAGGGCTGTATGAACTGCCAGCTGTCCCTCAACCTAGTTCCCACATCTCCAGGTTCCACAGCCAACAAACCACTGCGCAGTTTCCCTCGTTCCCTCTGTCACTTCTCCAGGAGAACGTCAACAGGTTTCCTTTACGTGCTCAATGCTATGCCTGAACACGGTACTGGCATTCTAGACACCACATTTAAGGCTTATTAGGCTGAGAGGTGAGTCAACAGTTTAAAAGAGAACCCTCACACACTCTCTCACACACACACAAACGCACACACACACATCCCAAAAGCCCTAGGTGATCACTTGGCAGGCCTCTGTTTGCGTGATGTTTCTGGATATTGCTTTTTCTTTCTGTGGGGAGTTGGAGGGGAGAGCACAATTCATGTGGTTTTAAAATGTCCTCCTGGTTATTGAAGAGCCCAAACCGGTTACACATGTCTGAACAACCGATTTTCCAAAGGGCTGATAGGGTGGCTTCCCAGCAGTTGCCCAGAGGCCAGATACTACACCTAGATGGGCGGCCGCTGCAGGGAGGGGTCCTGCACTCCAGACATGTGACAGGGAGCACAAGTGGTCACCAAGGGCTGAGGGGAGCAGGCAGCCTTCCAAGTCCCAAGAGAGCAGAAGAAAAGGCCCACACTCCCCGCCCCCTCCCCAAGCCATGGTCAATGGTCCCCACATGGCCGACTCAGAGGGCAGGAGAAACCAGAGCCCCAGCCTAGATGCCTCACACCTTGCTGCCAGCACGAGATGCGTGAGCACAGCAGGCCTCCCTCAGCCCTCAAGAGTCCATCCCTGCTCTCCTCTTTGCCTGCCTCCCTCTCACAGGTAGAGAAGGGGATGAACTAAAAGAAAGCTCTGATCTCCGCACTCCCTGCCCCCTTTGGTGGTGGCAGTTATGTCCCAACTGGAGACATTCCAGTGACTGCTCTGCTCAGCCACACTTCCTGACTGGGCACTGCAAATGGCCCACCTCCCCATGGCCTGCCCACAGGGGCTAGTGCTGGTCAGTGGCCACCCACGGAGTCCAGGCCACCGGCTACACTGGTAAAAGTCACTCCGAGAAAAGGTCTCTGCTCCCTCCATTCAATTCCAGGAATTCGCAAACACAAACACACACACACACACACACACACACACACACACGAAGATTTCCTCCCTTAGCACCTGCCTGAGAGACACCTGTGGATTATGTCTCCAAAGGCATCGTGTCTGGAGAACCCCCAAGAGACCCCCATTCAGGGCAGGGGTTCCAGGCCTCTACTCAAATGTTGGACCCAAGGGACACTGGAGGTCACTGAGGGACAGATTCCATGCAGCCCCCTGGGGGAAGTGTGACCATGTCCAGATGCCTCTCCCACCCACAAAGTTAACCCCTGGACTCCCTTCTCAGCTATAGTACCAGCCCCAGCCCTTCTGCCAGAGGTCATACGTCCTGTGAGGGGTGAACCTGTTTCTGCATCTTACCCCACTGCCCATCCCCAGCGGGGGTGCCAAGAGAAGGGCCACTCCCTAGACCCACATGGGCCTCGAGACAGCACCTCTGCCTCCCTCCACACCACCGAGCGCCAGGCTGATGCCCTCACCTGATGCCCATGGAGTGTGTAGAGCAGCCGGCCCTCCATGAGGTCCAGAATCTTCAGGGTCGAGTCGCTGGAGGCGGTGAGCAGGTAGTTTCCAGACGGGTGGAAGGAGAGGGCATTCACCGCTGCGCTGTGCACTAGAGGGGGGACGTCAGTCAGGTGCTGGCAGGAGGCCCGGGGATGCAGCCAGAGCCTGAAGATGGGCGATTGGGGCCGGCCGAGGCTTGGCTTGGGGCCAGGCCAGGGTGGCCACAGCTCTGATGACAAGGGGAGCCCCACAACAGCCCCTGGGAGAGGTAGAGGACTTGCCCGCGCCCTAGTCACATGGGCTCCCGCCTGCCCTGTGTCTCCTGATGCCTGTCCTCAGCGCATGGAGCAGTTGAGCTGGAATAGAACAGAGTGCTCAAACGTAGCGTCCACTCTGTCTCTCCGACCACTACTTAGGGGAAACCGAATGGGGGTTCGGGGCAGGCGAGCAGACGGTGAGACGCACACTCCGGAGCCAGTCAGGCCTGGCTTCCGATCCGGCCTCCCCACTGTCCCTCACCGTAGGACCCTGAGCAAGCACCCTGACATGCTGTGTCCGCTTCTCCTGCTCTACCTCAGCACCCACGGGTTGGGGCGCAGTGGGAAGGCGCCTGCCCACGAGGCCTCTGTCCCTGATGGGCCTCTCTGCTGCCCCGGCTGTCACCCACAGCTTCCAGGTCCTGCCACTTTACCCACTCCATAGCTCCCCCTCATCTGTGTGACCCTTTCCCCCAGTGGCCCAGCCTGAGCCCCTCCATCCTGGGGACCCTCACTCTGCGCAATCCAGCCACCCCAGCCCGTCAGCTCCCCAGCTGTTCTACACAGAGCTAGGAGACTCTTGCCCACCTCCAGCCCCGACCTTGAAGCTCACTGCTTGGGTCACCTCCTCCAGGAAGCCTCCCGATCTCATCAGAGCCACCCCCTTGAATTGTCCCCCCGAAGCACCAAGAGGCTCCAGTGGGTGCATTCTTCACCGCAGTCTTTCACATTTCGGTGTTGCTCTTTGACTCGTGGCCAGGTCCCCCATGAGATTATGTGCTCTAACAGGCAGGGGCTGTGTCAGGTCCTGGCCTCCCGGCTCAGCACCTGACACTGAGCAGGACTCAGAAAGCGGCTGGTGAGCTGGACCCAGGCAGGCCATGTGGGGACAACAACGTGAGGACCAGCTACCTTACACCTTCTTAAAGAAGTTGCTTTAAGAAGACCTCAGTGCCTTCATCCATGGGCCAGGTCGGGGACACCAGTGAGGGTGAGATAACCGTGGCCTGCCGAATCAGAACTGCTACAAACAGAAAGACAAATTCTAAAACCAGCCCCTCAGCCTGGCCCTGGGAGGTTGCAACCAGCGTTAGGCCAGAAACACACCCACCACAGGTCGGCCATCCGCAGAGCCCACAGGGATACAGGGAGCCCCCCCCAGACCCCAGCCCAGCTAATGTGCCAGCATGCCTGGGGAGCGTGGGTACAAGCTCCCAAGCACACTTAGGGGAGACAGCCAGGGCTTTACATAACACAGTGTTTCCGTCTGAGTACTCTCCAGGCACCAGAGCTCTTCGAGCCAGCCTGCAGAGGCACTGACAGGGGCTCCACAGAAACAGAGGACAGAGCCCTCAGCCTGCCACACTCCCCACACTCGAGGCTGTCGGGGGTGGGCAAGGTCAGGGTTCTCAGTGTTTGCCAAGACTTGGGGCATGGAGAGCCAAAGAATTCAGCCACAGCTGACCCCATCAGGAACTGAACAGGCAGGAGCCAGCCACAAGCAGAAGCAGAAAGAACGTTCGTAACACAGAATTTGACTGCCAGTACCCACATGTGGAAGGGGACACGCACATGCAGAGGGAAGTGGACAGAAGCTCCAAATAGAGACCTTCTATAGAGTCCTCTGGGGAGGACAGGAATATGGGACTTCTCATTTCTATTCTGTATACTTCCAGATTTTTTTTTTTAATTTGAGAGAGAGAGAACACGTGTGTGTGCAAAGCAGGGCGGGAAGGCAGAGGGAGAGAGAGAAGCAGGCTGCCCGCTAAGCAGGGAGCCCAATGTGGGGCTCGACCCCAGGACCCTAGGATCATGATCGGAGCCGAAGGCAGACACTTAACGGACTGAGCCATCCAGGTGTCCCAGATTTTTTTTTAACCATCAGAATACAGTCACTGTGATTACACAACTGGGTGAATGATAAAAAGTGAATCTTTCCCTCCCCCCAAAGAGCGAGTCATGCCCAGGGAGGCAGGAGCCCAGTCTGGCTCAGCACTCTCCCACCAGCCCTCTAGGTCAGGCGTCTACAAGCTAAGAGCTAGGGCCCTGCACTCCCGAGCGGCCACTGCTGCTCGCCAGATTGCTGCTTCACGCTGGCAGCGACGTGGGGTGGGAGGAGGGGAGCCCCGCCACCCTCAACCCCTCAGCCCCCCAGCGGGACAGCTCTGCGAGGCAGCCTGCCCCACCTCTACCTCCCCAGGACCCCTTCAAATGCTGCTCCTGGCACGTCTACCTCCCTGCGCCTGGAGAAGGACATGCTATCCTCGTTTCTGTGGCCCTTGGCAGCCTGTCCTGGAATGAACACCACCCCACCCCAGCTGAGGCAAAGCTGGCAGAGCAGCAGTGGGAGCAGGAGGGTGTGGATCAGGGGAGGGCGAGCTCATGGAGTCCAGGGCTTCCCTGCACTGCCAGGGAGGCTGGACGGGATGTGGATACCATGCAGGGCCTCCCAGCTGGACAGGTCTACCCCACAGAGGGAATCTCCCCCAGAGACGGGGACGAGAAGTCCTGCTCCATTTTAAACAGCAGGAATATCAAAGCCCTCCTTGCTGGGATGAAAACACCTGGAACCATTTACTCCAGAAGAGCGTTCAGCCTGGAGGATGAGGATGTATTAGATACCAGGACCCACTGCCTGGCCCTCCCCATGCTCCTCCCTCTCCCACCGCCCCGCCAGCCTGGGGCAGCCCTTCCCACTCCACGGAGGTGGGAGACACATTCTAGGGAGGCCTCATCCGAAGAATCAGCCCTGCACAACAGTCCCCTAGGGAGGCTCCCGCCATAAAGTCCCAAGCAGTGACTATCCAGAGCCATCCACTTCTGATCAAGCTCAAAGCTTCCAGGCCCTCTTCTTGCTTCCAATGCAGCAATCAGTGTCAAGTGACCGGGGCGGGGGTGCCCCAGGGAAGACATTCCAACCCACGGTCAGAGACATGCCAACATCAAGATTCTACACGTCACCAGCAGCCCAGAGAGGGTGGGACGGAGGCCGTTGCAGACCCTGACCCTATGCACCGGGAACTGGCCATTGCTTATGGGCAGCACGTGGCCTAAGGAGAGTCCTAGGTACTACAATCCACGCTGCCCACACAGCGCTGCATGTACAAGCCCTCCGCAAACCCAGCCCACTCCCCAGTGGGCTCCAGAGGGACCAGGGGGCCCAGAGAAGTCCCAGGCACCCACACAAAGCTACCCAGGATGCAGCTTTGTAAGGAGATAGCTTTGTAAGGCAGGCCACACCAGGTCAAGGCCCAGTCCACCACCCTCACAAAGGGCTCAGCTCGCTTCACCTGGGGCGGCTGCTCACAACGTGCCAATGGTGTCACCAGCGACCTTGGGTTTCCAGGGGCCACGGAGTCACACAATGACAGTGCTCTGATACCAGCAGGGAAGGGTGCTCAAAACCTGCCTCCGTGTGAATGTCCCATAAATGCCCACTTAGGGATGCCATGTGGGAAGGCCAGGTTATGTGGGACAGTGCTCTGCCCTCCTGACCAACGCTTTTGGTCTCTAAATGTCAAGCAAAGAATACAGGCCCGCCCCACTGACTGCACAGCCCCCTGAAGACCCTCCATGACCACATCTGGGGTAGGGTGGAGGGGTGTGGTAGGAACCAGGGGACAGAGAACCTGGGACTCTGAGCTCTAACTAGAATGTCGGGAGAAGGCTGAGCCACGGCCTCCCAGGGACCTCAGGAAGCAAATCACGAGATTCAACATGGTGTAAGGAAGCCAGCATGTGGTCGCTACACTCAGAGGCCTTCCGTTGGGGATTCAGATCCCCAGCTTCCCAGCTGCGGGACCATGGGCAAGCCTCAAACTGCCCATCTATGAAATGGGGAGTAGCCCTGTCCTGTTCGCCTACCCCCCGCCCCCAGCCCATCACTGGACGGCGGACCCGCACGTGCCTGTGAGCCACAAACTGCATTATGAGTTCCGGATGGGGGTTGCTGCTCAGATGTCTGAACAGCCTTAATGTGGGCTCAGAACATATGGAGCTGAACCCACCTCCGTGGGGCCCGGCACCCCCAGGGCTCCAGCAGCCTCACTGTCTCCTTGCTGAATTGGGAAACCAGAACCGCTCCCCACAGTGACAGGCTAGAGCCAAAAACTCCTTGCCTGAAACAAATGGTGCCAGCTGCCTGCTTGTTGCCCGAATTAAGTCCCGAAGACCCAGCACAGGACAGGAAGTATCCTCGGTGATGCACGCGACCACGGGGCAGCTGGACATGGGCAGGCTGGGCTTGCTGACCACACACAGTACCAGGAACCAAAGGGTCTCAGAAAAGCCCGACAACCTCACGTGCCCCAAGCCCACCCAGGAATGCCAGGTACTCATCCAGAGTCACCAAGAGAGACATGAGATGTCACGGCAGCCTTAAAAACATTCCTCCAGTGGTTGGGAACCGAAAAGAGTTCAGGCATGTGCTACCAGACCGCCAGAAGTCCTTCTCGGGAGCCAGCCTCCAAACAGAGCCCCAGCTCCTCTAAGGATGAGGGAGCAGCTGCTATGATGGGGCGAGAGGGAGCCTCACAGGAAGAAAGTTCGGCCATGGAACCCTTAAGGGAAGCCGCTGGACCTAAGCAGACCTAGCCATGCCCTCAAGCAGCAGAAAGGTGAGGGCTCCGTCCCCCAGCCAATGTCCTCAGATCCACCAGGCTCTCCTGGAGCCCTAGAGGGTGAGCTTAGAGCCAGTGCAATGAGTTTGCTGCCCCATGCACCATGCACTGGGCAGGGAGCTGAGGAAACGCCGGGGTATTCCAAGCCACCCAAGGCATCCGATCCATATTGGGGTGGCTTAGGAACAAGACACCGGTGGCTCTGTCACAAGAGCAAAGGACAACAGCAAAAAAACCCACTGAAATCTCTCTGCAGAGCCTGTTAGCCTCACGCACCTCGGGTCCCCTCAGGACTTGGCTCCTGGTACCACCTGAGCCCTCCCACCACCTCCCCAGCCCTGCCAGTCACTGACCTCCCAGCCCCACCCACTGCCAAGACTGCCCCCTCAAGAACTCCAGGGACCGCTCTCCAGCACCCGGCACCCTCCTCGACTGCCTTACATCACTCCTCCTCCCAATCACACTCTTCAGGAGACGCTGTGCTCCTTCGTGCCTCTGGCTCTGCCCCTTCAGTCCTCCCATACTGGGAGAGAGGGCTCCTACCCCTCACTCTGGCTGCTTTGTGGACCTTCCATTCTGCAGCCCCTCAATCGCAGGGACCCAGGATATGGCCTCAGCCCTTCCCAAGCCCCCCGATTCCTGGGCCCAGCTGGCTGCTCAACCCACAGCATGACCTCCTGACTCCAGTCAATCTCCAAAACCTATCCCTCTGGGCCCAATCCCCGCCCCATTCACAACCCGGCCCTCACTCAGACACTGGGTGCAAGCGGCCCACCCACCAGTCACCCAGATGCATCAACTCCCCCCACCCCCAGCCCATGCAGACCTCCCAGCACTGCTGTCCTCCCAGAAAGACCTTCACTCCTCAAGCAATGGGACCAGTCCCAGCACGGCCAGCCAGACTGCATCTTTGGGACCATAGGCCAGAGTATGGCATTCAAGGTCCTCCCCAATGGGTACCCGCTGGTGTATTCTACAAACCCAGACTCATGCTCCTGATCCATCAGAGGTGAAGCTGGACCCTCCCAGGGTCGCCTAGACATCCTCTCCCGTGTCAAGACTTATGTGGTGAAAAAAAATTAAACAAAAAATTAAAAGAAAAATACTTCTGTGTTACAAACCACATTTCCAGGACTCACGTGGATTCCCCCAACAGAGCTTCACAAACCCCATAAGGTATTATTACCACCCCAGTTACAGATAGGAAAGAGCCTATACTTCCAACCTGCAGTGCCTCGTCACCTTCCCTTCCCATCTCTCCTGACCCCACACTCAGGAGCGCCTTCCGGCCCAGCACTCCTCCACACCCGCAAACCATCCCCTAGTTAACCATGCAGATGTGCCCATTCTCTAACCCAGGCCTGGCCCAGAGCAGAAGAGAGGCCTCTAAAGCCTGAAGGAGGGGAAGGAGACTTGTGGTCTCCAAGTAGAGGGCAGACGCATAGCTGCTCTGTTTTGGAAGGTCCGTCTGGGACTGAGGCTGTGACAAACACCCGGCTCTACTGAGGAAGGAACCAGTTATGCGGCTAGCCCCTGCCACCTGGTGGTGGTGTAGGGCAGTGCAGGCCAGACTCCCTACTCCGGGATTTCCAGGACCCAGACTCGGCAACTCGGGCATCATGAACACAGCACCTGGTTCCAGACCACCTTGTTACCCTACAAACACCATCTGCAAGGCAGACCCCATCACTGTCCCAGGGGACCCAGAGGAGTCAAGTGACCTGCCTAACATCACGAAACTAGGAATGCAGAGACTGGCTGCAGAGCCCACCCTCCACCATGTGCCTCTCCCTCTTCTTGGAAGATCTTCTCACCTCGGTTACCTCAAGAAAGTGCCATCCTCAACATCTGAGAATCAGCTAAGAAGGGCTCAGAGCAGGTAGAAAGGAGAGCTCTGAACCCCAAGTCCCACACCTTTGTCCAGACACATCCTCCCCATTTTCAGGTGTGAATTCTGGAACATAGCCCGTGGACTTTAAACTTAGTCCCAGGGGTGCCTGGGTGGCTCAGCGGGTTAAGCCTGTGCCTTCGGCTCAGGTCATGATCCCAGGGTCCTGGGATCAAGCCCTGCATTGGGCTCTCTGCTCGGCAGGGAGCCTGCTTCCTCCTCTCTGCCTGCCTCTCTGCCTACTTGTGATCTCTGTCAAATAAATAAAATAAAAATAAATAAAAATTTAAAAAAAATAAACTTAGTCCCAAGTCAATGACCATAGGTTCTCAAACAACTCCAGCTCTCCCGCTCCCCAGTCTCAGCACAGGCCCACGGGTCCACCCACCATTTTGCCCCTTGCACAACTCCCAGTTCTTCCCATGGACCTCGCCAGCTTCCTTCCCTGGCTCCATCCCCACAACTGAGGAGGCTCAGGGCCCTGCCCAGTCACACTTGCTCTCAAGACAGTTCCATACTCCAGTACCCTTGGCTAGCTCATCCTAATCATACCAAATCCGTCCCTCCCCCACCCCCCAGCTGGAGCCTGATGCGGCCCATGTTGACTGCCTGCCACTCTGCCTCCCAAGGGCTACCGCTGGATAAGGGCACACAGCCCCGGAGCTGCCTCCTGAGCCTGGTCTCTAGCCTAAGTGGACCCTCCATCTGGTTCATGGCTCTGTATCTATGGAGGACACCATGAGGCCAGAGGTGGCCAAGATCGTATAAACACTGACTTCTTTTGACAGACCTGCCCCCTTCGCCTTAGGCCAGTAGCACAGGCAGGCCCTGAGAAGTGGCCCTTGAGCAGGGCCCTGGCCAGACATACCCCGCGAGCTCCTCGTTTCGCCCTGCAGCATGTGTAAGATTCCCAGATGGCTTGGGGGACACCAGCTAGTGCCACGATCCGCCTCCAGGCCAGTGTTCCGAGCCAGCATGGCCACAACACAGACTACTGACCACGGGAGATCCCAGCAGGCCCAGGGCTCTTTCACACTGACCGGGGCCATTCTCGGGGCCGCTTCAGCACCAGAGTGACAAGCCCACCGCCTGCTCCCACCCAGCCCTGCCATGGCGGCGCACGGCCACTCACACTGATAGTGCTGTAAGAGCCGGTGCGTCCGCACGTCCCACACCTTCACCGTGTTGTCCATGCCGGCGGCGGCGATGCATGTGCCACTGGGGTGGAAGTCCACGGAAGTGACAAAGCTGCAAAGACAGGGGCCGCCACAGGCTAGAGAAGGACCATCCGGGCTCTGAACAGACCCCCAGACATCCAGTCCTTTCCTAACCATGCACATCTGCTCAGACTGTTCCCCAAACACAGAAGACCTCCCTTTTGTCCTGTTTCTTTACGGGGGCCAAGGGATAGCAAGGAGAGGCTGAGAACAGTAGCTAGCAGGTACCGGACGTGGACTCACCAGGGAGCAAATCCCAGCAGCCACTTCTAAATACAAATAGAGAAAGTGGTCCTCAGCCCAGAGATCAGCTGATGACTCCGGGTGTTCTGAGTCAGAGCTGGAGCCCTCATCAAAGCGGGAGGCAGGACAGGCCCTGCCCACTGAGGCCCAGCCCCAAAGGGCCAGCAGGACCCCAAGGCCGCTGTTGACCTATCTCCAGGAGACAGGCCACAGTCCCCCAGTATGCCCACATGTGACACCCAGGCTGGCATCATGGCTGGCTCTCCAGAGGAGCTTGGCCCTGGGCTCCCAGCTGCCTACTAGAGGAGGGCAGAAGCTGGGGTTCATCAAGGAGACCAGAACAGGGGAGGTCCAGCTCCAGTGCAGGCCCCTGCCTCTCCTGATGATGCGGCACAATGGGAACCACCACCAAGAACTTACAAGAACCTGACAAGCCTGTCATTGATAAAACCATCACCATGGGTAAGTAACATACTAATGTGATGTGGGGAGGTCTGGGGTCACCTTCTTTGAGAGAGACAAGTCGCCAGTCTGAGAACTGGGAAGTGAAGGGAAAAGAGCGGCCCCAAGCATCACATGCCTTGAAATTAGCCCCCGTATTTGTGGGGATGGGGATGAGGCTGAACCTCCTGCTCACAGAGGGAAGAATCCAGAGACAGAGAGGGGCAGAAACGTGGCCCCACATAAGGCCACTGGGGTCCCTTTGTCCCTAGGTCCATGCTCTTCCTGAACACCTGCAGGAGGACAACAGCGTCCAGTGACTTACCTGCCGTGCTCACAGTAGGAGTGGACACACTCCCGGCTCGTCTTGTCCCATAGCTTGACAGTCTTGTCATCGCTGGCAGACACGATGAGCCTCCCGTCGGGGGAGAACCTGAACCAGGCAGGGCACAAGTCACACCACCACTGTGGGTGCGGCACGCTGTCCTCCACAGCCACCTTCCTGCCCTGCCCACCACCTGATTCCAGAACCAGCCAAAGCAATGCGCCCTGCTCCGGTCCTGAGCAATCCCAGGCAAGCGGCTTTCCCTCTGAGAGATGGGTAAGAATGGGACCTACCTCGTGGGGAGCAGGGAGCAGCGTTGCTCACACGAGGCCCCCAGCACTGCACATGGCATGTGGCAAAGTGTGTGCTGATGGCTGATGCTATTAACATGAAGGTGTCCCGAAGCCACCATCAGCATCGTTATCCTGTTCCCAGGTCCCCTGAGTTCACTTTTGACTCGGAGCACCATCTAACGACAAAAGTATGTGGGTCCTAGGGACCCACCCACGAAGGCTGGTGTAGGTTCCACACTTGTTTGCTGGCCTGGCCCCTCCTATTCTCAGGAGCCCAATGGTGAGGCCTCTCGGAGCAATCAGGGACTTCCCAGGACATAGGTGCCCTAAGAACAAGTAACTTGCGTGGGGTCTCCAGAAGAACACTGTAATAGGCCCCGATCTCCGACTCCCTTTGTTTCCCAGGATCCCCAGCCCTCCCAACCTCTTCCTCTGGAACGCGGAGATCTCCAGAGAAAGGATCAGAATAGCTGAAAGCAGGCACATTTACATCCACGACCCTTGGCCCCTGAAATGTCCTCTGGGTCACTTGGCCCCCATCCCCACAGCACTGCCCCACCACGGCAAAGGGAGAGCCAGCCTCCAGACCAGCCTCCTCAGAAGCCTCGACCCCCATCCAGCAGCTCAAGCAAAATCAACTTCTGAGCAGTAGACCGCAGGTTCAAATCCCAGCTCTACCACTAACCAAGCGAGCGCCCAGGGGCAAGATACTGCGCTGTCCTGAGCCTCGCTGTCCTCATCCGCAAAGTGGGAATGACACCATATAGCCTGCAGGACTGCCATGAAAAGGGAAAAGAAATCGTAGTGAGGTAGAAGCGACATCACCTTGTCGCTCTTGCTCCAAAACAGCCCCTGCTGATGTGCTTCCAGCCACATCAGCCCAGATGTGAGGCGCTCAGTCGTGGCTGGCAATGAACTCACTTACTTGCCACGTGTGAGCTAGAAGCTCCTCGACAATTCACAACGTGACAACTTCTCTGCTCCCATTTCACTCATAAGGAAACTGAGGCTCGGGAATATGAAAGAGGAGCTAGTGTGCCCAAGGTCATGCTACACTGGTGCCCAGCAGCACCTCAGGGCCCTTCAAGGCCCGGGTCCCTCTGAGGGACCTGGGCCAGGACGAGGCTCACCTGGCACAGCGGACCCAGTTGATGTGCTGGCTCAGGGAGAACATGAATTTCTGGCGATGAGTTGACCACACCTTCACCGTTTTGTCATCGGAGGCTGTCACGAAAGACTGGCCGTCGCTGCAGAAGTGGACACTCCTCACTGTGGCCGTGTGGGCACGAAACACGGTAGACTCGCCTTTGCTGCGGGGACGAGTACTTCGACTCAGGAAACCCAGAGCAGTGACCAGAGGGCCCGTGAGCACATCGATGCTCTCCCCGCCCGACAGGGGCCCCTCCCGATGTCAGCGCAGGCCAGTCGCCCCAGCCCCCCGACAAGGAAGGCCAGAACCACCACCCACCCTGCCACACATGAGCAGCATCAGATGGGAGCCCTGTCGGGATGGCAGCGGCAAGCCCCGAATCCCTCTCCTGACCTGACAGGGAGGGCCCCAACCGGAGCCCCAGCTTCTGACAGCCCCTCTTCAGAAGTCGGGCAGATGTCCCATCGAGACAAGTCCAGAGCCAGGGTGGGACCTGAGTGGGGACAGCTCTGGCACCAGGGCCCCAGGCTCAGATAAGCCCTTCCAAGCCTGTAACTCACACATTGGGTATCCAGATCCGGACGGTCTTGTCTCGGGAGCCTGAGGCCAGCAGGTGTCCCGAAGGGGAGAAGTTCACACAGGTGACAGCGTCCTTGTGACCCGCAAAGCGGTAGGCGCGTGACTGGGGCTTCATGTGCCAGACCATGAGGCATGAGTCCATGGAGCCACTGGCTGAGGAAGGAGGGATGCTGTGACCCTCAGCTCTGGTGGGCCTTGAGCCTCTGAGCAGGACGATGGGGTGAGGGGACAGGAGACAGACCACACTTCCAGTGACTGCTAAGCTTGGGTTTGGAGCATCGATGGGCTGTCAGCTCTCTGAGCAGCAGGCCCACAGGGCAGAGAAGCCAAGAGATGCCCTTCACATGGCAGCCCGAGGCCGCAACCCAGCAGGCCTCTGACAAAACTCATCCCCCGTGGGGTCCCCCATAGTCACACCCTAAGGGTACTAGACAGCAAGTCCTCCCAGCCCAATCCAATGGCCTTTTACCATTGAGAGGGGCCAAGTTAATCAGAAACCTAGAGATTCCCCAAGATAGATCAAATGACTTCGTTTGTTCTTCATCTATAGTGACCAGCAACCTCTGGCAGGGGACCCTGACCATGGGATGAAGGGGGAGCCTTATCCATAGAAAGAAGAAAGCAGGGGCACCTGGGTGACTCAGTCGTTAAGTGCCTGCCTTCAACTCAGGTCACGATCCCAGGGTCCTGGACTCCCTTCTTAGCTGGGAATCTGCTTCTCCCTCTCCCTCTTTCCTTCCCCTCCACTTGTGCGCACGTGCACACCCGTGCTCTTTCACGCTCTCAAATAAATAAATAAGTAAAATCTTAAAAAGAAAAAAAAATGCATTAAAAAAAAGAAACAAACAAGCAAACGGCAGCCATGACGGCTGCATAGGAACCCCCACGCGACCAAGAAGCAGGAGTACTCAGCTGCTGCACACGGGTAGGAAGTACGTGGCTCTGCTCTTCGCCCTTCTCACTGGATGCCCCCATACTGCTGTGGACAACAGACTTGAGGACCCAAGGAAAAGGAGCCATTGTTTAGGGCCATTCCACCAGCCAGACCCAAGAGATGGCTGGGGTATATGCAGTGAAAAGCCCAGACCCTGGGCCCCCCTCCCAAGGCTACATGCCCTTGGCAAGGCCCCCAGACTCTCTGAGTCTCACACTCTGCATGCAGAATGCAGTTCACAGAGCCACAGAGCCCAGCACTCAGACAGTGGCCAGCTGAAGCCAAATGCAGGTCTAGACAAACCACCTGGGTCCTCACGGTGTCCTACTCCCCTCATACCACACCTCCCAGCTACAGACTCTGCCTTCTCGGCTCATAACCTAGTGCCTAGGAAAAGATGCCTCCTCTTACCCAACTGCTTTGTGTTGAGACTGAAGTCCACAGAGGTAACTGCATCTCGGTGGCCCTTAAAATGCCTCTCCAGCGAGGGGTCCTCCTGTTGGAAAGCCAGGGTCAAATGTGTGAAACTTGAATGAAGAAGGGGCTTCCCCAGGGGTCAAAACCCTTCCAAACAGCCAGGAAGGTACAAAAATGCTCAAGGCATGATCCTATATATAAAAATCCTTAGGATTTTTATATAGCTAAATAACTATTTTTATATGGCTAAATAACTATAACTAACATATAGCTAAAAAACTAATAGAGCTAATAAACCAGTTAAGCAAAGTTGCAAGATCAATATATAAAAATCTATCGTGTGGCACGTGGGTGGCTCAGATGGTTGAGCGTCTGCCTTTGGCTCAGGTCATGATCCAAGGTCCTAGGATCAAGCCCCATGTCGGGCTCCCTGCTCCGCAGGAAGCCTGCTTCTTCCTCTCCCACTCCCCCTGCTTGTGTTCCCTCTCTCACGGTCTCTGTCATATAAATAAATAAAATCTTAAAAAAAAAAAAAAAGTGAATTTTAGGACATGTGAGTATTTCAACAAAGCAATTTTTCGAAGAGAATGAAGAAGAAATGGGGGGTCTTTCAGCAACTCCCATTTCGGGAATCAGATTCTGCACTTTCAATCTCACTGGCAGCCAGTGTGGGCCACTGAACCCAAAGGTCAGCCTGGACAGGCCCCAAGGGTCAGTGACCCAAGGGGCACTTGACCTCTACTGAGGTCAAGGAAGCAGCTGTTCAGGACACAGCTTAGGAAGACATGGAGAAAATATTCCAGAGACTCTTACCACCCAACAGCAGCTTCTCTTAGTACTTGAAAAGTTACAGTCCTGCCATGCAAACATCTCCCCTTCCCTAAATATCAGAAACCTCAAAGAAGCATTTTGGGCACACCATGGAGCCCAGCAAAACCTCCTCTTGGTTAAAAAAAAAAAAAAAAAAAAAAAATGTCCTTGGGAACAGAGTTAAGACCGTTTCCACCTCACAGAGCTGTAACCAGAACAAAGGCCCCCAGGGCCCTGTGCCCAGCTCCACCCCCAACACACCTGCCCCAGTCCCCCTTTCAACAAGAAAGGGAGTGGCAGCTGGGAAAGGGCCCCCAACAGAGCAGCAACTGCTACATCTGAACCTCTTAGGAGAACAAGAATAAGATAATGTCCACCTCTAGGCAAGTTCAGTTCTACCTCTGACCAGGGGGCTCCTGAGACCTCCCAACACCCTTCCCACCTCCTCATCCCACCAGGCTCTATGGTTCCTCATCTCCCCCAAAAGTGGGGAGGGATTTGTGGAAAGGGCTAGAATAAGGATCAAAAAGCTGGATCCTAAGTCTAGGCCCTCTGCTCTACAGAGCACCATCTGATCTTCCTGACTCTCAACCCAGCCCAAAGACCAGACATGTTTACACAATCTCTCAAAAAGAGGGGTTTGGGAGTGCTTCCCTCTGGAGGAACCTGGGACTCAGGGCGCCCAGCCCAGAACACAATGCAGACCTGAGCTGTCCCGTCCAAGCAAGTGTTCGCTCAAAAAAGCCCCTACCAGCCACCCACTGCTCAGGATGGTGAGACTCAGGCCAGCGAGGCCTGGAGCTGGCCTCCGGCCCGACCTGCAGTCGAAACGTACTAGTACTAGCGTCTCCTCAGCTAGGATGCGAATCCAGGGAGCAGGGACTTGGTGGTCCGCCGCGGAAGTCTGCAAAGGGCCTGGCGCGCCGGAGGTGCTCACTACGTGTCCCGACCCAGTGACCCCTGCACAGACCGTCAAGCGGCTGGAGAAGACTGGCTTGGAACCCGGCGTCCCACTCGCCCCCTCGCAGCCATCGCCCGGGCCAGGCGCCCACAGTCCCAGGGGGGAGACTAAGGCCGGGCAAACACCTCCGGCGAGAACTTACAGGGCAAGGTGCAGCCATGGCGGGCCGGGGGCGCCCAAGGCGCCGGAGAAAGCTGCGTCGGCCGTTGCTGCCCGTTCAGTTTCCGCGCCCCCAACCGCCGCCAATAGCAACGCGGGTCGCGTCGTCACGCCCCGCCCACGGCGATTAAAGGAGACGCAGCGCGTCGGCTTTTTGACCCCAGGCCGGAAGCAGAGCTGTGTGGCGAATTCCACGGCCTCCGCGCACAGCTCCGCCAGGCCAGCAGCCCACGGACGTCGCGGCCAAAGATCTCTGTCCACTGTCACTAATCCCCAGAGAAATGATAACACGCAGGATGAGGCGTTCACGCCGCCCACCCCTAGCTCGGTTTACGAGGCCACGAGCACAGCCTTCTGGGAAATGCAGTTTCAAGACCGCGGCCACCTAGGGTGTGTAGGAAAGTGGAACTACTTTTCCCAAGACACCTTGAGAGCCGGGCGGGATTAACCACGCGTAGGAAAGGCCTCAAGGATCCCGGAAGTGGAGGACACGTGAGTCATTCTTTGGGCGTTCTCTTAAAGGGCCCTTGAAACCAGGTGGTCGCCCAATGCCTTAAGGGCCAATTAGTCACCCCTCGGAGATTCTTTAAATGGTCCGCTCCTCCGAACTTAAAACAAGTGTCGATTTGGGGCGCCTGGGTGGCTCAGTGGGTTGAGCCGCTGCCTTCGGCTCAGGTCATGATCTCAGGGTCCTGGGATCGAGTCCCGTATCGGGCTCTCTGCTCAGCAAGGAGCCTGCTTCCTTCTCACTCTCTCTGCCTGCCTCTCTGCCTACTTGTGATCTCTCTCTGTCAAATAAAAATAATAATAAAAAAAAAAAAAAACAAGTGTCGATTTAAAAGAACACTAGTCCCTTGGAATGACATCCGTGGGATTCTCCGTGGATGGAGAAACCTAGGTCCTATTCTGTTATTGTCATGCCTCCTTGTGTGACCTGTGACCTTGGGGGGGAATACCTCTGCCCAGGCCTCAGTTTACCCATTTGTAATACAGAGAAGTGTGACGCAGTCTGGGCCTCTCCAGAACCCTCGGCCCTGAGAAGTAGTTATAAATTACATGTTTAAAAGAAAAGGAGACATTTCTAGATATGTCTCCTAAGGCAAGGGAGCCAAAAGCAAAATTAAACTATTGGGACTACATCCAGTTAAAGAGCTTCTACACAGCAAAGAAAGTAATTAAGGCAGAAGACAACTTACTGAATGGGAGAAGATACTTGCAAATGACTATCTGCTAAAGGGTTAGTGTCCAAAATATATAAGGAGCTTATACAACTCAACACCAAAAATGCAAATAATCCAATTAAAAATGGGCAGAAGACATGGACATTTCTGGGATGCCTGGGTGGCTCAGCTGGTTAGGCATCTGCCTTCAGGTCCTGTCATGATCCTGGGGTCCTGGGATTGAGTCCGCATTTGGCTCCTTACTCAGCAGGGATCCTGCTTCTCCCTCTGCCTGTGGCTCCCCATGCTCGTGCGCGCGCTCTCTCTCTCTCTCTCTCTCTCTCTCTGATGGAAGAAAAAAAAAAAAAAAAAAAAAAGACATGGACATTTCTCCAGAGAAGACATCCAGATGGCTAACAGACACGTGAAAAGATGCTCAACATCATTCATCATCAGGGAAATGCAAATTAAAGCCACGATGAGATACCACCTCAGAGCTGTCAGAATGGCTAAAATAAAAAACACAAGAAACAACAAGCGCTCGCAAGGATGCAGAGAAAAAAGAACCCTCATGCCCTGTGGGTGGGAAGGCAAACTGGAGCAGCCACTGTGGAAAACAGTATGACTTTCCTCAAAAAATTAAAAATAGAATTGATGAAGTTCTAGAGTATAGGTGAGGTTCGGTGGGGTGAGGTCCGGAGCTGATGACCAAGAAAGAATTCTCGAGACATCTTTGGTGCAAAATGGTGGTTTATTAAAGCGCGGGGACAGGACCAGTGGGCAGGAAGAGCTGCTGCCCCAGGTTGTGAGGGATGCCAGGTTTTGTACCACGGCGGGCGGGGGGGGGGGGGGGGGGGGTAGGAAAAGGGAGGTTTCAAGAGAATTTTCATATGCTAAAAAAGACCTACAAAGATACCAGATACCAGAGGCCTTGCCATTGCCAAGGTCGTTTTGCCCTCTAGCAAGGTATTAACATTAAGATGGGTGGGAGATTCCTAAAGAATGTCACATTTGTCCCACCCAGAAGGGTGGGGGGAGTTGGAGGGTATCAGCTTTTGCTTTGCCCTCAGGCAGCCTTCTGTTTCCTCCTCAGAACTACCCTGTGATCCCATAATTCCACTACCAGATATTTACCCAAAGAACAGGAAAACACTAACTCAAAAAGATATATGCCTCCCTTTGTTTATGGCAGCATTACTTACAAAAGCCGAATTATGGAAGCAACCCAGGTATCCATCAGTAGATGAATGGACAAAGAAGATGTGGTATGGATGTGTGTATATATATATCCTTGGCCATAAAAAGGAATGAAATCTTGCCATTTCCAACAGCATGGGATAGGTCTAGAGAGTGTAATCCTAAATGAAATAAGCCAGACAGAGAAAGACAAATACCATATGATTTCACTCATATGTGGAATTTAAGAAACAAAACAAATGAATAAAGAAAAAAAGAGACAAACAAAAAAAAAAAAAAAGATTCTTAACTATATGGAGAACAAACATGGTTATCTGAGAGAAGGTGGGTGGGGAGAGGAGTGAAATAGGTAAAGGGGATTAAGAGAGTACACTTACCATGATGAGCACCACACGACATGTAGAATTGTTGAATCACGGTATCATACACCTGAAACTAACACTGTATGTTAACTCTACATCACCACTAGATGTAAAAGGGTATGTTAACTATTCATAACTGCTGTATGTAACACTGTATGTTAACTATACTGGAATTAAAATAAAAAATAAAAGAAGATAAATAGGAGACATTCTAAGGGCCTGGCCACCAGGGGCCATCCCTGCTCACTTTATGCTGTTGGAACACCCACGCAGTCCTTGTTCAGACCTTTTACCCTGTTCTGGGCATCTTCCCAACCTGGAACTGACCTGGACCGGATGTTTTGCAATATTCAGGAAGCTGTCACCTCCCTGGACAGGCCAGTTTGGCCAGACTCCAACACTGATTAGGATCTGGCCAGGCCCAGAGATTTCTCACTACATCCCAAGACCAAAGATGATATCTCCATGGGTCTCCAAACCAGAGCAGATTCAGAAGCTGGCACAGGTGGGTAGCTGGCGTGTAGAGGAATGGGTCTCTCTTTTGGATCTGGAAAGTCTGGGGCCAGACAGAAGAAACAGATACATTTAATCCCATCTTCACAGTGATTTGGCACAGAATTGTTTTTTTTCACATTACAAGTGTTCAGGCTCATTTAACTCAGAAACTGAAATTCTCCTTGAAACAAGTGTTGTATCATTTACATGCCCTGAGATTGTTCCACACTGTTCAAAGAATGATTTTCAAGTCTTCCCACCAACATTCACAACTTATTCGGCGATTCTCTTTCCTGCTGTCTGAACACTTAAAGTGAAAAAGTTAAGGAAGGGGCGCCTGGGTGGCTCAGTGGGTTAAAGCCTCTGCCTTTGGCTTGGGTCATGACCCTGGGATCCTGGGATCCTGGGATCCTGAGATCGAGCTTGGCAGGGAGCCTGCTTCCTCCTCTCTCTCTGTCTGCCTCTCTGCCTACTTGGGATCTCTGTCTGTCAAATAAATAAATAAAATCTTTTTTTAAAAAAAGTTAAGGAAGAAAAAAATAATACAGAAAAATATATCCATTAAACTTAGAATTCTTTTCTTGCTGTTATTGGTAGTGTTTTTGGTTTTGTTTTGTCTTTTTCTTTTGTTTGTATAATTTTAGCTGTGAAATATCCCTGGTCTGTTGGAGCTCATAATCTACAAAACCGAATTTAGGGAAACCCTTTGGTAAAATGATTTTCAAATGTCGAGCTCACTCAAAGTAACAGGCACTAGAAGATTTTACTCATTCTCCTTAGTCTTTCCAGATCCCACTATCTTCTATCCTTACCCATGGAAGAAGAGCTGGGGATGCTCCACCCGTTCTTGCTCATTTATTCTCCAAAAATTGCAACACCACATTCTCCCAACGCCACGGAGACAAGCCATGATCCACCACTGACACAACCTGTATAAACAAAGATTGGGGCCTCCACCTTCTGACTGAGCAGCCCCTACCCTGTGCCACCTCCATCAGATTGGACTCTGTTTCTATCTAAGTCCCTCATATTGGGGTTGAGTATGCTCAATGTTGGAAGAGCCAACATTGTTGGCCTCCTTGTTGGGAGGACTTCCATGTTGAGAGGGGCTGGAAGAGAGCTTTTTCAAACCCCTTTGTGGCATGAATGTTTCTATCCTGGCATACAGCCCATGGGTAGGCACCCCTGCAAGAGACTCTCCCCCTTTCATCACTTCCAGACCCCCTGCCCAAGAGCCAATGTCACCTCAGGGTGAAGCAGAGAAAGAAGGAGGAAAGGCAGAGATCACACCCATCCACACAGCCCAATCCAACCTGCCCCTGGAAAGCCCCCCCATCTGTTCTATCACTTGGCCTCGCACTGTGGCCTGGGCTTGAAACTCAGCATGGCAGCTCAGGGCTTGTCCCAGTGTCAGACACATCTTGGGACAAGCCCAGGCCCCGCCACCTCTAAGCTGGGTGATCTAGCAGGAGTCTCGGCCATATCTCTGAATCTCCATGTCCTTGATTATAATCATAATCTATCTGCCACAGGGGGAGGAGGGATTCCATGAGCCACTAATTAATGTACAAGCTTGATACGGAGCTGCCGCTTAACACATTTGACTTTTTACTCTGACTTCAGTCACATCACATGTCTTCTCTGCTCCAACTGTCTAGCTGATACCTCTCTGCCTCTGCTCCCACCTCTCTCCACTGGGCTGCCTCTGCTGCAGCCACATGGGCCTTCTTGCTGCTCCTGGAATAAGAATGTTCAAGGCACACTTCCAGCTCAGGACTTTGGCACTGGCTACTGTCTCTGTGTCCACTTGGCTCACCCTAGCACTCCCATCGAGAATTTGTTCATATGTCACCTTCTCATTGTGGTTTTCCCCAGCCACCCTACTTAAAGTGCCAACCCTCCTTCCCTCTCCCTGCTTTATTTTTCACCAGTGACTTTGCCATCTGACCCACCGGACTTCTTGGGTCGTTATCTTCTCCCCTCTTAGAACATCAGCTCCAGGGAAAGGATGTGACTATAGTCCTGCACCCAGCACAGGGCCCAGACAGAGTGGGCCCACAGTAAATATTTGCCAGTGAAATAAATGAATCATGACAAGATTGCTCACGGATGGTTACAGAGCCTCTGAAGGACAGGACTTGTTCTCAGTGGGAGAGAAGGGGAAGGGATTAGAGTAATCAGGAAAAGCTTCTCTGTGGGGACAGGGAAACCTGAGCTTTAATGGGGGGGGGAGGGTTCAGACACACAGGACAATTCCAGGGCAGGGAACAGACTAGGCAAAGGTCTGGTGGCAGGGTTGAATGCGGAGTATCGGGAGAGCAGGGATAAAGCAGGTGGCCTCAGAAGTAAGGCTAGACTACAAGGTCACACACACATTGACAAGAATCATGGGGATCGAGCTCAGTGGGTCAAGGGGCTGACCACATGTCCCCTCCCAGGGCTGAGAGGAGCCAAAAGAGCCCTCTCACAGATGAGGCTATGATGTCAGGACTTCCTCTTGTGGGAGTGATGTCTGTAGGAGGGAAATCCCAGGGCAATTCTGGGCCTCCGTCATACCCGCTGTGGAAATAGTGTGCCTGCTCCTGCTGGCCAAACTTCTCTAACGACCAGGCTGAACCCCAAGCAGGGAGGAGTCTAAGCCCAAGCCTTTATCCTTCCTCAGCCTTCCTCCTCCATCCAACAGCACTGGCCACTCTGGTAAGAAGCCCACACTGGCGCGTCCCTTTGGGTGAACATCCACCTTGAGCCTGTCCTTCCATATTGCAAACAGTGAACGGCATGTCTAGAGCTGCTATGGCAATTCCTGGGGGGCAGTGATGTCAATGAACCCGAGACCAATTTCCAGGAGGTGTGAAGAAACAGAGCTGGTTGGTGGCCACACCATACCATCCACTCAAGTCAGATGGGGAAGCCTCTGTGTGCTGAGTCTTTCTACCCACATCCCATGAGCGTGACCAGTGTCCTCCCTCCCATAACCCCAAGCAACCCCTTGGGGGATGGTTTTGCATTGTCCAGGAAAAAGAGAAGGGGCCAAAAAAAGCCCAGCTGGGATAGAACAAATCCCACAAAGCTGAGGCCCGCTAGCCTTGGCTCTCTAAAGGGGGCCTGGGGTGGGTGGCAAATGCCATAAAAGGTCTGAACTCAAACCTGAGAACCTTCCTAGTAGATAATTCGGACAGGGCTTTTGAGCAACAATATTCAGCCCCTGCTGCTGTTTAGAATCACTGGTGTCTAAGAGCTCCCCAGGTGAGTCCTTGGGCCAAGACTGCCCTAAACCAGAGGGAATGAGAGAACTTTCTATGATGATAGGATTGTTCTCTAACTATACTATCGAATACAGTAGCCCTTGGTTACATGTGACTATCAAACCCTTGAAATGTGACTCCTGGGCCTACACAACTGAATTTTTAATTGTATTTAATTTTCATTAATTTAAATGTAACAGGCTAGTATTACCTAGTGGCCGCAGTACTGGACAGCACAGCCTTAGGCTGCGAATTGGCTCCATGGTCTTAGGCAAGTCACTGAGCCTCTTTAACTTCAGTCTTCTGGCCGTGAGGAACATAGGCTCAGTCCACAGTAGCCAAGGTAACTCTTTGTCCCCATGCCCCACTGCCCAGCTGCGGGAGAGAAGCGGGAAAATCCGGCAGGGTGGTGGGAGACAGCAGCCCAACCCTCGGGATGTGGACCAAGACAGTAAGATGCAAGCCACAGCCCCCTCACACCCCATAGCAGGACTTTGCTAGTTAACCCCAGAGCATTTGGAGTGAGAAGATGGGGCCAGACACCTGAGAATCGGAGGATAATTGGATTTCCCTCCTCCAGGGGATCCTGAATTGTGGTGCAAGGGAAGGGGTGACCAAGAAAGCAACTGACAACTTTAATTTACCACAGAGTCACTCCACACCACATGTCACATGAAGTCTTAGCCCCAACCCCAGGAGCGATACAGCATTTTGCCCATTTTACTGGTGGAGAAACTGAGGTACAGAGTAAGTGGGAAGCGAGGATTAGAACCGGAGAACTAAGAATGCTAAAATAGTTCAGATCTCAGATGAACTAAAAAGGGCCTCGGGACTTTCACTCCCACAGCGCTTGGGTGGCTCCATTGGTTGTGTCTGACTTGATTTCAGTTCAGGTCAGGATCTCAGGGTTGTGAGATCAAACCCCGCGTCAGGCTTGGTGCTGGGTGTGAGTTCACTTGAGAGTCTCTCTCTCCCTCTCTCTCTGCCCCTCCCTCACTCCCTCTCTGGGGGGGCAAAAAAAAAAGACTTTGATCCCCAACAGCAGAGATGGGGACCCAAAGTGTCCCAGAGTGGCCAACCCCACATTAGAAAGTCCTTTGTTGTCTTGTGTTTTATTGTAAATGGGCAAGTAAGTTTAGTGTCTACTTCTCTTTTAATGTCCTTTTAATATAAAATTAATATTTTGAGGATGGACCAGTTGACACCAAGTCACGCTGAGACTCAGGACTAAGTCCCAGTGTGCCATGCGGTTTCATGTCCCCCTCCACCACCCATCAGTTTGAGAGGGGCTGTAGAAGCTTCTCTCAGCAAGTCATCCAAGGAGGTGAGCCTGCTCCTGGGGCCCTAGGACTCAGGGTTTCCAGAATCCAGGATGCAGCTGGTTTAGATGCCTATTCCTAGGCCAGCTACAGAGCCTGACTCCATGGGCCTGGGTAATTCTTCTGTGATGGTCCTGGTACCTTACCAAGAAGCCCTGGGCACAGTGGGGGCCTGGACAGCCCTGCCCTCCAGGGGAGCTCTCACCCATCTCCGATGCTCTGGCCAGGGACCCAAGACTAGACAAGTCTCAACTCTGACCCTAACTTGCTCTGTGGTCCCATCTCAGACCTCAGTTTCTCCATTGTCCAGTAAGGACATCCATAGGGGACTTCTAAAGCCCTTCTGGTCTCAGCGGGTATATGTGATTGGGCGGACTCCCCGAGGCAATGGGCTGGGGCACACCTAGGCAGGCCTCCTTGGTCTCCCCCTCCTCGTCATGCCACATTGGCCTCCCAGACTCCAAGCTCAGACCCTCCTGGGGCTTTGCACTGGCTGTTCCCTCTGCCCGACCTCCCTTCCCCGAGATCATGCCTGTCTCAGGCCTGGACCCTCAGGCCTCCACCTGAACAGTAATTCCTCAGAAACATGCCTTCTGACTCTCTCCTGCTTCCATCCCCCTCGGGCTTGTGTGCCATTGCTTTCTCATGCATCTCCCCCTGGTTTATGAGCTCCAAGAGAGCAGGAACCCCACCCCTGCTGGTCACAGGGGGTGCTGGACACTCATCCCTGGCCTGACAGAGGGAAATGTCACCCAGACTTTGACAGTTCAGTCCTTGGGGTCACTTGGGCCTGAGTGGTTCACCAGCAAATCCTTTCAAGGCCCCCAGGGATGCTTGGACTCATGGAGGGACTTTCTGTTGGGTTGGGAAGCAGGCAACTCAATTCTACACGCATCTGTCAAGTGCCTGCTGCGTGCCTAGCCCTCTTCTGGCATCACCACATTATGCAGAGTCAGGCGTATAATAGCCCTTGTGCCTGGCTCCTCAGAGGACTCAGAGAGGGAAGGAACCATCAAGCGGGCTAAGGTCCATGAGTATCCTACCAGGGGTTCCAGCTCAGCCCTGGGGTGTCCCTCTGTTGACAAGATGGGCGCTTCCAGGAGGAGGCGGGTGGGGAAGCGGACTTGAAGAACAAGCAGGTCTTCCACAGAGAAATGGCATCGCAGGCCCCAGAAGAAGAAGGGCTGGGTTGGAAGAGATCCACAGCTCCTCCACGCTGAGGTGGGCAGAGACAGGCCTGACTGGTGAGGACTCACCTCCACTGCCTAGTTGACCATGTAACGGAGGGCCAGCCACTCCCACCACAGCGGCCAGGAGCCCAGAGGTCCGTCCAGGGGACAAAGGCCTCCTGTGGTGAGTCATCCTCGGGTTCTGGGTAGGTTCACCCCCCACAGGTCAGTCACACGCTCAGGGCCAGAGCAGCCATCCCGTGCAGGGGAGATACTGATTTCCAGAGAGGATGGGGCTTGTCTTCTGTTCCTTGTGGCAGGGCGAGAAGGGGTTTGGCGAAGATGTGGGATGATTACACTTGGCAGTCTGTATTCCCTGGGGCTGGCCCTATGCTCCCACACATAAAACCCTTCCACGGCTCCCTGCCCTCAGAATAAAGCCAGGCTCCCCACAGTGTCTCTGCCCTCCCCTGCTCCAGGCTCGCCTCACACCCCACCCCACCTCAGGGGCCAGACCCTCCCCAGCCTTGTGTTGGGTCTACATTGTTCCCTCTGCCTGTACAGCCCCTCAGGGCAACTCCTACCCTCTACCCTTGGTTCAAATGCCCTTATCTTCCATGAGCAGAAAGAACAAACAGCTGCTTTCCCTCAGGCCCCCACAGGACTCAGGCCGCTTGGACTCCCTCAGGCCAGATTCTCCACTTCCATGGCTCCCGGAGGGAAGGTCTTGTCAGTTGAGTCTAGTCCCCTCTCTAGCGCACTGGACACAGGTGTGTGCATAGCTGTGTGTGTGTTTGTCTGCATTGCGACTGAGGGTGTGTGCGTGTGTCTGTGTGTGCGCACGTCTGGGTGTGGCTGGCCGTGTGTGTGCGCCTGCGTATTTCACTGTAGATTCTTCCAGAAACTGACCCTGAGGACAGATTCGGGGTAACTCATTTATTTGGGAGGTGATTCTGGGAAACAGCGTAGGGAGAAGGAAAGTGAAACAGAGAAGGGAAAGTAGCCAGTGAAGGGTGTGTTATGAAGCAAGTGACTGCTCTGGGTGACAGGGGCCCAGTCACACTGGAGTGCTCTTAGATATGACACAGAACTGGCCTCGGGGCCATCCCACCTGAGGATCAGGGAATCACGGTTTACGGCACCATCATGGTGGAGGCCTGGAGCTTCCAGGCTCTCCTGGGCCAGGCCTGGGGTCTTCTGGGGGAAGAAAGCCCCCAGTACAGGATCTTGGGTGCCAGCCAGGAAGTCAGGCTTGTGTGTGTGACAGGGGTCAGTATGGGGCGGGGGGACCAGGGAGAGCACCCACATGAACTGTTGCGCCGTGTGTGTGCTGGTGCCCTGCTGGGGCACATGGACACAGGGACTCCAATGACCTCTCTGTGCAAACTTCTGCTGGTTCAGGAGAGGTGAGTGCATCGGGCAAAGGTTGGCCTTGCCCTCCCTCCCTCTCCCAACCAGGTCGGCCCAATTTGCCAAATCATGCCAGGCCTGTACCAAATGAGGCCAAACAGACTTGTGCTTGCTTTGGGCTGTGGCAACTTCCACCCTTGGGCCAGGGTAGAGGGTCAGGGGGACCAAAGCAGGTGTAGGGCTGGGAGCCCAGGAAGGCCTGATCGCAGAGAAAGCAACAGGGCTAGAACCCAGGCCTCCTCTGGCTGAAAGTTGCTGCCCGTGGGAGCCTGGAGAGTAGTGGGAAAGGCCACACAGACTGCACAGAGGAACTTGGCCTCTGTCCTATAAGCAGTGGGGTACACTAGAGTCTTGATGTGCTGGCAAGGGGTACAGTCGGTGCTCCCCTTCGGGAGGACCACTCTATGAGCCTGGAAGCCCGAGCGCTCAGAGAAGGCACTTAACTGGGCAGATTGGGCAAAGCCCTAAGTATGACAGGTGACTGGGCCAGGGCTCAAGGACATGTGCATGGGGTGACACTGGCCAGCAGGCTACTCCTTTTTGGGGAGGGCTGGTATCCAGTTACTGTCTGAGCAACGTTTAGGAATTCAAGAGCTGTAGGACAGAGCTGGGGTCAGGGGACTGCGGGAATGGGGAAAGGGGAACTGCTGGTCTCATCAAGTTGGTCTGATAGCCATTGGGTGAGGAGCTGGGGTAAGACAGGAGTCTGAGTGACCCAGGCGAGTGGTCCTTGGCAAAGAGAGAGCATGGAGGTCCCAGCAGGGGTCAGCCCCGAAGAAACCCCTTCAGGAAAGGGAGTGGTCCTGGAACGGAGAGGCCTGGGTGGTTCAGACCTAGGGAGCAGTGAGTAATGAGTCCAGCTGCGGGGAGATCAGGACAGCACAGGGACGTGGCAGGAAGAGTAGTGGGGTGCTGGGCTGTGGGACAACCGGAATCCCCACATGAACTGAGGCCATTGTGGCGCCCGGGGGTTGGGGAGATAGAGAGATGTGCTCCTGAAGCCAGCCTGCTGGGGGAGAGAAGGAAGGAGGTTAGGGCTGGAGCTTGGGGAAGCCAGGACACTGAAACAGTCTAGTAGCTAACAAGGAAGACAGGAGACCACCAGCAGGGAGGGCATGGGATCTCCCCAGGGGCTGGGGGGTGGTGTGCTTTAGTGGGTCAGGGGATGGAGACAAGGAAGAAGGTGACAGTTCTGGGGCCCGTAAGGGAAAGGCTGGAGCTGTGCAGATCTGGGTTCTAATCCCAGGTACAATACTGACTTGCTGTGTGACTGTGTTCAAGAGCTTAACCTCTCTGAGCCTTGTTTCCTCATGTAATGGAGATCCTGTGGCATTCGTAACAGAAACTGGGTATACCAGTTTCCTAGCACTGCTGTAACAAAGTACTACAAACTGGGTGGCTTAAAACCACAAAAATTTATTCCATCGTAGTTCTGGAGGCCTGAAATCAGAGGCTGAGGCGGTGACATGGTCAACTTTCCTTCTGAAGACTCTAGCAGAGGACGCTCCATGGCCCCTTCTGGCTTCTGGCAGCCCCCAAGTTCCTCAGCACTGGGCCACATGACTCCACTCTCTGCTTCCTTCTTCAAGTAGCTGTCTTCTCTACATCTCCAAATTTCCCTCTTCTTGCAAGGACACCAGGCATGGGATCAGGGCCTACCCTCATCCGGTTCAATCTCATTTGACATGATTATATTTGCAAAGACCTTATTTCCAAATAAAGTCACATTCCCAGGTATGGGGTCGGGAAGGGGGTGGTTAGGACTTCAACATGTCCCTTTGGGGAACACAACCTTAGGGTATAGGGTTGCCGTGAGGATTGAACTACAGGCCTGGCACACAGTAGGCTCTCAATAAAGGGTGGTTTAAAAAAGCGGGGCAGGTGGGCGGAGATGGTGGGAGCTCAGACTGGCAGACTTTCCTTGAGGGTACCCACGTACTCACACATGCACGCTTGTGTGTGCCTGGGCGTATATGAGTGCCCGGGAAGCAAAACACTGCTCAGGGAGTGACACCCAGCCTGGAAGGCTGGGACAGGTGGCCCAGGGACCTCAGTCCCCTCAGTCTATCCGCCAGGCAGAGCCATTCAGAGCAAGGCTCGGGGCCTAATGTCAACTCACTGGGCAGGGGGCCCAAAGCCAAAGACTTGCTTGTCAGAAAATTCCTTGGGACTCCTGAACAAGGCCACCACTGACATCATGTGCAAGTTCACACGGTCCTTGAGGGGGGCTACTCAAGGCCACCCAAACACAGCCTTGGCATGATGGCAGAGGGTCACAGGGGTACAGCCAGCATGGCGATTTGTGAGGAAGGCAAGATACAGAATCAGACAGCCCCGGGGACTGCAATGAAAATCCCGGGCAGCCATCCCCCACCTTATGGAAGAGGAGGTGAGAGGAGGGTCTACCACTCCCCCACCCCCTCCCCATAACTCCTCTGCACCTGTCAGTCAAACAGGTCCAGCTAACCCTCCTTCCCCTAGCTGCCCACTGAGGTCACCTGCAGGCCAAGCCAGAGTCAGTGGAGGGTGCAGCGGGGAGAACACACCTGGCCGCAGTTCCTCAGAACCTTCTGGTCTCTGCCACAGGACACCCTCTGAACTCATCAGGATCACTGGGGGCAGCAGAGTTTGTCAGCACTGCCATGACCTCTGGGAAGAATCACCAGGAACACTGAGTATTCCAAGGATAGATACTGATAAGACTCTTGGAGCCAGTGACAGAGTCCGGCTGCCACAGGGCCACTCCCCACAACCTCAGCCCGGACACCTCTGTCCACCTCCCCAGCCCCTCCCTGGGTGCCAGTCCTGACCTCAGACCAGAGAGCCCCATCCAGAGTCCACCTGCGAAAGAGTTCCCTGCTGCCCAGTGCCGCCTGGCCTGGGAGGTCCCAGCTTTAGCCCTGCTGGGGCTCTGAGCTGCTCAGGCTCCATTCACTTAATAGTCCCCCCCACACCTCCTGCCCTCAACCTCTGCTGAGAACTGTGCACGGTGCTGGGAACAGTCACGAGACAGCACGGCCCCGGCCTCATGGAGCCAACATCCAGTGCTGTGGAAACCGCCGTGGTTCCCAGGGGGTCTCTTGGAAGAGCAGGGGTACCAGGCTGGGTGAGGGGGATGAGAAGGAAGGTGGGGGAGGGTTGCCCCTCTGGAGAAGATCTGGGGAAGGAGCATTACAGGGCAAAAGGAACACCCACAACAAGGGCCCCACGTGGGGATATTTGCTGGGTCGGCTTCAGAGGGAGGGTGTCTGCAAGGTGGGTAGACCTTACCGACTCTGTGAGGACTTGGCTACTCCTGAGCGAGAGGGAGCCACAGGAGAGCTTTGAGCAGAGGAGGACCTCTGGGGTTTGGCTTTAAATAGATCCCTCTGGTTGCCCTGAGAGAAAATCGGTGGTTTTCCCCGTGATGTCCTGGCAGAACTTGCAGAAATGCAGATTCCTTGGCACCCTGCTTTATCTGGAATCCTTGTGCCCCTCAAGCCTCATTGCTCAAGGACTCCTACCCCACCGGAGGCTTGGGGAAGAGAGCAGGGTGGAAAGGAGACCCACGCCATCTCCCACCCACCCCCCGGAACCCAGTTGCGGCACACAGCCTGACAGGGGCTCTGCCAAAACCCACAAGCGTGAAACCAGTCTGCCTTCGTTCAGCCCCGCTGAATTATATAATAGGCTTTCCTAACTTACTTGACCACAGATTTTTTTTTTTTTTCCCCCAGAGAACACTGTTAAACGTCCTGCACTGATGCTACTCAGGGTGCACTTTGGTTTATTTTCTCTGGGTTCCTGCGTTGAGCCTGGTACACAGTGCCCTCTCAACACTTGCCCTTTGGAAAGTACATGAACCTCTCCGTGGTGACCCTTACCAGACCTGGGAGATTTCCAAACCCACTGGCCTTTCCCGAGCTCTGGGGAGACATACTGACTTCTGTGTTGCCCCAGAACCCCAGGGGTCTGAGAAGACCAGGAACAAGAAGGGGAAGAGGGGCTGCCACTTGGCCTCTCCAGAACTATGACTGTCTCTGGTGCTGAGACACCCTGCCTGAGCTCATGGCTGAGTTACACGGCAGCTTTTCTAGAAGGTTCTTTTTGCCAGCGTGTTGCTCGTAGAAGTCTTGGGTGAGCCCCCAGAGGTCAGTGTTACTGGCCCCTTGACTCTAAGCTGGGCGCCTCCTCCTCAGGTCCTGGCAGACAGCCAGGTATCAGGCCTGCGTGAGTGGCCCCTGTGAGGCCTGATGCGCAGCTGGGCTCTGCTTTGTTTCCCAGGAAACTGCAATGGGGGCCCAGTCATTAGTGAGAGGTATTTGCCTTAAAGTTTGAGTAGAGGCTCAGGAGCCAGATGGCCCCAAGGAGCCCATGGCTTAAGAATTGCCAGAGGGACCACACGATCATAGCTGTCCCTATCACGAGTACCAGAAAAGACTTGGAGCCACCAGGTCCATGCCCCCATTAAACAGGTAAAGAAATTGAAGCCCCAAAGAAGAAACTGTTATTGTCACCCGGCCTGACTATGATGCCCCAGGGAGCTCCCTTAGGCCACACAGGTCCGTTGGGGACTTTTCGGAGTTGCACAGGGCCATCGGGGGATTTGTGAGTAGGAGGGCCACCAAAAAGGCAGGCCAAGGGAGGGACGGTCAGGGCTCATGATAGCTTTGGCTTCATCAGGGATGTGGGGTGGGGGTAGGGATGGGCCCTACCCCAGGGAGCTAGTGATCCCTTGCGGGGAGGGTGGGTAGCGGCAGGAAGGAGGATGAAGCAGTGTGCACAACTCTGTGACCCTATACTCCATGCATGTGTGACACCATGTATGACAATGTCACGGCAGTGGTCTCCTGCGGCCATCCTGGGGTGTCTGCCTGTAACAACGTGACTTCGCAGCTCCGGAGGCAGCAAGCGTGTGTGTTGCTGTCCCTCTGATCAGAGTGGCTGGGCATGTGGCTGTGCAGGGGGTGTCAGTGACCCTGACACCTGTGGGCCTGGGACCCCTGGAGAGCTATCCAGTGTGTGCCCCTCTAAATGTGACTAGCGGCTTGTTCCAGCAGAAACTTGGCCCTAAGAACTCACCGACGTGATGCGTCACTTCAGAGCTATCAGCAAAGACACGAGCCGACTGTGGAAAGCAGATTTTGTAAATGTAGCTAGCCAGAGGTAGAGGGAGAGCCTGCCTGCTGCATGGCCCACGGCTATCCTCCGATGTGCCAGCCCCAGAAGGCAGCAGGGGAAAGACAAAGAGAAGGGGTGAAGGCCTGGGATGAGGAAGACTGGCCACCTGCCCTGTGGGCTGTCCTGCAATCCCCACCCCAGCTTCGCTCCATGGGGCTCAGTGGGCTCCTGGCCACAGACACGGTCCATAGACCAGGGTCAGGATCAGAAATGGCCTCACCCAGGATGAGCACAGAGGGAGGCCGGAAGGAGGACCACGTGGACACCTTCGATGGTCCGTGTGTGCTTGTATCGGGATGAGAGGAAGTGTGGTGGCAGGATGCTCAGGACGTGGGCACTCACAGATCTCCCCAGGGCAGGATCCTGCAAATGCCCAAGCTGACAGGTGCCTGGTCAATGACCTTGAGAACTCCCTTGCCCATTCTGGGCTATCTGTTGACCCGCCATCTGCTTCTTGCTTTCCACACTTGCCTCTCTGCTGACACAACCTGCCCTCAAACTGCCTCAGAGATGGGAACCCATCCACACACATGCGCTCACACCCAGTCCACAGGGAACCCTTGTTTATCTACCCACTCCATTTCTTCATTCGTGCATGCATTTGTTCGTCCATCCATCCATCCATTCAACAAATGCTCATTAAAGAACTTCTGTGAGCCACCAGTTCTGCTGACCCCCTCAAGCACCCCACCCCACCAAGTCAGCACAACGAAGGCAAAATCCCAACGAACCTCGATGTGAGTAGCTCAGAAAAGAGGAACCTCGGGGCTAGATAGCATGGCAGCCGTTGGCTAGGGGGAAGCACTGAGTGGGTGTCACAACCCAGAGGCTGTGTCAAGCCGGATGGGCTCTGGAGGTTGGGTAAATGTCATGGGTGGCCTCCCCCCAATGTCAGGCCCCCCAGATGGGTATGGCACTGCCACTCTGCCTGAAGCCCAGGGTCTGCCTCAGCTAAGACTGAGCCCCAAGGTTTCAGAGCCATCCCTCAATCCCAAACCCCATCCAACAAGGTTCATCTCTAGCCTGGCTCTCAGGACCCCTGCACTGGGCCCAAGTGGCCTTGGCCGCTCGTCATGCTCCTTCCCACCAGCTGCACCAGACGCTGACTTCATGGAGGGTTCAAAGGACCAGGAGGCCTTCTAACTCTTCCCTACTCTCCCTCCTCCAGTCCTTAAAGGTCTAGGGAGCCCGTCTGAGTGCTGCCTGCCTTCCCGAGACTTCTCATCCATGCACCCTTGATCACATCGTTGTCATAATAGTTGTAATATAATGAAACATACCCAGACCTCAGTCCTGGACATGATGGCTGGTGGTCCCAACCTCCCATGTTATAAAGTGCATTGGCCAGAGCTGGAGGCGGCCAAGAGCATGGATCCTGCAGGCCGGCCTTCTCCACTTCTAGTCATCACCTGGTTGGCTCCTTCGCATCCACCAGGACTCACCTCGAACATCCCCTTCTCAGAGAGGCCTCCTCAAGCCCCCAAGTAAAGCAGTCCCTGTCCTTGCCACTCAGACCACCCATGTGAGCGCTCATTCTGCGATCACGTTTGCGTGGGCTTGTATTTAATATATATATACTGAATATATATTTATATTAATATATGTAAGTTGTATATATATGTATATACAGTCTACCCCTACCAGAACATCCCATGGAATAGGACTACCTCTGCCTTGTTCTGTCTTAAAACCTAGTGGGTGCACAGTAAGTATTTGCTGAATCTATAAACCTATTCACCCATTTCCTGAAAGCTATCTCACTTCATCAAGGGTCTGAGGCTGCTTATTACAAGAACACATGCAATTCATCATAAGAGGAGAAAACAATGTTGGAATCAAAGATTTTGACCTGTGACCTAGTGATGTCCTTTCTAAATATCCCACGTCCCCATACAAGGAAGCATGTTCAAGAACTTGTAGGGGCAACCTACCGGGAACCACCAAAGGACTGGTGAGGGGCTAGGCCAGGGAACTAGGAACAGCAGGACAGTGGGGTGCTATGCAGCCATAAAAAGGCTCTCTGCTCATGATGGGGCCCTCTCCAAGCTATAGTGTTAAATACAAAAAACAAGGAACAGGGCGCCTGGGTGGCTCAGTGGGTTAAGCCGCTGCCTTTGGCTCGGGTCGTGATCTCAGGGTCCTGGGATCGAGTCCCGCATCGGGCTCTCTGCTCAGAGGGGAGCCTCTTTCCCTCTCTCTCTCTGCCCGCTTCTCTGTCTACTTGTGATCTCTCTCTGTCAAATAAATAAAATCTTAAAAAAAAAAAAAAGCAATGAACAAAGAGGAATATGTTTTATAAATGGAGCTCAGTTATAGCAGGCAATCAACTGGTAAATGTTGAATGAATGAGCAGAATCTTTCCGGAAGGACCCACGAAAACTCCGGAACAGTAGCTGTGTCTGGGACAGACCCTGAAGAGGAAAATTTCTTTGTTTACCTGGCCATACTATTTGCATTTTAGTCATATGCAAATATTACCTACTCAAATAAGTTTTTGTTGTTTAAAAATACAAGAAGAATTCTGAGTGCTCACGTAACAATCTGGATGTGAGGCTTTTCTTGAGAAAAGGGAAGATGGCCTGGCCACACTAGGCTGTGTTCCTGGGGATACAGTGAGCAAGGATGAGATGTAGGAGGGCCCCGGGCACCCACTGCCCTTCCCCAGCTGGCCCCCGTGGGTCCCTGTGCTGCCTACCCCAAGTGCATGCTGCAACGGTCCTAGCTTGCTAGGTCTGCAAGGGGGAGGCAGGGCTAAGGAGCCTTCCCCCAAGAGAAGGGGTGGTTATTTGGCTATCGCTCCTGTGCTGATCTCACTCCAACCACTCCAAAGGCCACAGCAGGGCCACAGCAGTTCGGGGGGCCGGTGAATGTCGGCATGTCACAAGCCTGCTAATCTTGCACAAGAAGCTGTTAACTTAGTCCCAGCCAGGCCCCAACAGTGCCTCTGGTCTCACCTCTCCCACCCGGTCCTGAGGGCTTTTGTTCAGCGCCAAGGGAACCCCTGGAGAGAGGGAGCCACCGGTGGCCCCTTGGGCACCTCCACTCAAGGTTCTTGGCAAGGAGGAGGGTGACAGAGCAAAGATACACTGAGCAGTGAGGAGGCAGGACCGGCCCAAACACTGACTCCAGCTCTGATACTTGGGACAAGTCACTTTTCCAAGGCTCATCCGTGGCCACCCGTTAACTCAAATTGCTTGCTGTTGCACAGGCTGATCCCTGCTGCCCAGGGAATCCCTGTGTCAACCTTGCGCGTAGGCACTGGATCAATCAGGCTTCCCCGGAGAGACAGAGCCAGTAAGATACAGATACGTGAAGAGAGAAATTTATTTCATTTTAAGGAATTGGCTCAGATGATGGCGGAGCCTCACAAATCCAAAATGTGCAGGGCAGACCAGCAAGTCGGAAACTCAGGTAGGGTTCCCATGTTCCAGCCTGCAGCAAAAGCCCTTCTCCAAGAAACTCTGGTTGTTGTTCTTTGAGGCCTTCAACTGATTGTATGAGGCCCACCTCCATTATCATGGCCAGGTCAAGTGGACCCATAACATTCCACCATCACAGAAAGTACCATTGCCTTTTTGTGCAGGAGGGAATGGAAGCTCAGAGAGACTGTGCCATCTGCTGAAGGCCAGGGAGCAAGTAGAGAATGGAGCTGGGAGCCTAATACTGGCAGGAGCCCAACTCCACTCCCTAAGAATGGGGCTGCTCATTGCCATTTCAAGGGCATGTGTGGAAATTAGATGTGGAGACACACCAAGGGCCAGGCAGAGGGACAGGTAGTCTAGGAGAGGAAGCAGAAGCGAGGCAGGTTCTGGAGTACGGGACAGAAAACCTGTAGCCCAGACCCCCCTTCTTCCTTCCAGGCACCCCAAGGAGAGAGGAGGGCAGCAGGAGGCCTCTGCTAGGCTGTGAGCCATGGTGCATCTGGGCCCAGAGCCACTGACCCAGGTGAAGGGGATAGAGAGGGAATGTAGTGTCCCACCAGCGTGTGGGTTCTGGAAGGACCCTGAGGCCATGGCTGGCTGCCCAGAGGTCCCTGAAAAGAGGTGACTCCCACTAAAGGTCGGGCTGGATGGCTCCTTGGCCTGGCACTCCTGTCTGCCTATCCAAACCAAACACATATCCTAGAAGTAGAGAAGAGCTTCCACTCAGACCTTGACCCTTGACACAGCCCCAGTGTCCTCCCAGCTGCCTCATCCTTCTCAGGATGGAGCACTAGACCAGAAAGTCCAAGGCCAACAGGTGAGCCACACTCTCCACTTGCTGGCTGTGTGAACTTGGGCAGGTTACTGCCCCGTGTATGGGGCTCATCATTCCACTGACCTTGGAGTAGGGTTGCTCCAAGGGGACCTGAGGTTGTGCATATAATGATAGCACCAGGCCGAAACATTGAATAGAGCTATTCTTGCTGCCATACTTGTTCACTGTGTTATCTTCCCTGGCCTTCTCCTAGTTACCCTTGCACACCCAGGACCACTTCTCTGGGGCTCACTCACTCTTTCTCCATTCCTCTGCCTTTCTTCCAGCTCCTCAATGTCTGTACAGAAGGGGTGCTGGGCAGGCCTTTAAATGCCTCCAGGCACCCCTTCACTGGGCACCCCTCAGCCTAGCTGTTTGTTCAAGGTGGCATCTCTTGGATACCAGGCTCCAGTTTCGAGGTGGGTGCCCCTCCTTGCCATTCGCTGTCCCAGAACACTTGCCCACACTGGTCATAGCCTCAAAAATAGCTACTTTCTTGGCATCTGTCTCCACAACAACCATGAAGGGCAGGGAAGGAGGCTCCTCCATGCTTTGCCTCCAACATGGGCCAGAGGGGCAAGGGCTCAGCCTGTTCCATCCATCACCAGCCCATCACCTTGTGGGGCCCGTCCCAGCCTGATCCACAAACAGGAGCTGCAGGTGGGGCATGAAGGACGACAAGCATTAGGGAACCCACCTCTTGGTCAGTCCCTTCCAGAAAGCCTCTCACAGCCAGCCTGATCCTTCCCCCAACCCCCTGCCTCTGACTGTCATCTAGAAGCTGTGAGGGCAGAAGAGCCCAGCGTGTGTGGCCTAAGAAGCAGGATCCTGGGGTTCCCTCACAGCCCAAACCTCCCTTGCTATATGACCTTGAGTCCTCTCCCACCTCTGGTTCTTAGTCACCCTAGCTCTAAAGTGAGTTAGGGCTAAAGACACACACTCAGTTGTCTATAGAGCAGACATACGTCACTGCTTAGACATCACGTGTCCTTGGGGTTAGGGACCCACTGATGAGAGGGCTGGTAGAGAACTGGAGAATACACTTCCTGCCTGGGCCAGCTCAGGGGCTCTAGGCCTGCTGATCCCTCAAGAGAAGTTAGAAATCTTTCAATTTAACAATCTCCTGACTGTTGAATGTTGACAACTAATTCACATTTTTAAAAAGCCCCGTGTGGGTCAAAGAGAACGTGTCTGGACCACAGTTTGTGTGTTCTATCCTGGAAGACTAGGTTCAGGGGTCCTCTGGGGCTTTCTGGGAGAATAGAGTTTGTTCTTTGGGGGGTGACGCTGTTTCCTGTAATTCCCCCCACCCGACACACACACCTGGAGCATTTGATGGCTTTGTCCCAACCTAGCCCCTTTCTCCCCTAGCTGGTCAGAGCACACCCCTTGCTCCAAAGCTGGCTTTACAAACCCAAGTCCAGGCCTGTACCTGGTGGGCCAGAACCTGAAAGGGTTCCAAAGGACAGGCCAGCACAAAGCAGGTGTTGGGGACCTCAGGACCCTCCTACTCTGTCCAACCCTTAAATTCTATTTCCTATGGTAATTCTTGGGCCCTATTACTATAAACCCTGGAGCTCACATTTCCAACTCTCCAGGGCAGAACTGAGCCGTCTCCAGAATCTCTAGACATTCTGCAAGGCTGATCTCCCACTTATTGCCAGCCACCCCAAGAAGCACAGCTGGCTCACCGCCAACACTACACAAAGCATCAATAGCAAAGGCTGTAGGTTTGGCTTCTCTTCAAAACTGTCCAGGGGTGCTGGGTGGCTCAGTTGGTTAAGCATCTGCCTTCAGCTTGAGTCATGATCTCATGATCTCGGGGTCCTGAGATCCAGCCCTGCCCAACTCCCTGCTCAGTGGGGAGTCTGCTTCTCCCACTTCCTTTGTGCCACCCCCACACCACCTCCCTAGGCACACTTTCTCTCTCTCTCAAATGGATAAATAAAATCTTAAAAAAAATATTTTAAAAATTAAAAAAAAATGCCCCATGTCCATCTGGATCTCCTTGGGGTGGGGGGCTGGAGGGATTTTTTTTTGCCTGACAGATAGATGTTGAAACTGAGGCCCAGAAGAAAGCCTTAAGCTTGTGTAAGGTTATCGGCTCCTTGACCCTCAAAGAGGGGCACTACTACAAGCAGCTTCTGGGACCCAGAGTGGAAAAGGCTGAGCTCTCAGGCTGGGTTTGACATTTTCCTTCTGCCTTGACCGCTGGATGAGTGCTGTGTGCAGCAGCCCCTGACGGCGACAGTGACGACAATGATGATGACGATGACGCAGACTGGGCTAGAGGGAAGAAACGGGGGAGGCCAGGCCCCAGCATGGGGTCTGACCTTGCCTGAACTTCAGTGGCTTGGGCTCTCCTGCCCAGAAGCAGGGTGATAAGATGAATCTGTACTGCGGCCCTGGGGGAGGCAAGACAGCAGTGAGAGAGAAAAGCGAGGGCTGGATGGGGGGAAGAAAGGAAAAAGAAGAGGGGGGAGGGAGAGGAGAGGAAGAAGGCTGAACCCAGGAGAGGGGTCACAGCTCTGCCAGAATGGGGCCCACCCAGACTCTTCAGCAAAGGACGTGGGCTGCTTTCACTTCATAGATGCAAAAACAGAGCCAGGATTAGAACTCATGGCTTCAGCACTTGCCCTTCCAAGTCTTCAATTGGAACTCACATTTCCCAAAATATAGCCCTAAGATGTGCCACCCCCACATTACCAAGAGAGAGGCCTGGCAAAACCGTAGTTTTCCTCGGTCAGGATCAAAGGGGCATTGCCTGGGAATAGGCATTTTGACCAGTGCCCTGGCCATGGTTCTTAAGCCCTGACACCAGCATCTCTGTGGCCTTTTATGGCCTCTATCTGACCTCCTGACCTCACATTCTGGCTGCACCCCTGAAGTCCAGCTATTTGGGCTGACTCATACATCCCTCCCACCCCCCAACCCCCACCAGGACAGGCCTGGGAGCTTCCCACTCAAGGCTTCACTTATCAGTCTCCCGGTCCCACGTAGACCCACCCTTCCAGCTGGCACCTCTCTTCTAGAAGCCTTCCTGGTGGTTGGGATCCCCCCTCCTTCAGCGTCTGGGGAGTAATAGCTTCCTCCTCCATCTGGAATTGTTGACAACATTGAATTTCACTTTCCATGTGAGTTTCTTTGTTTCTCAACCTTTCCCTCTATTAAACAGGAAACTCCCAGAGAGCTGGAGACTTGCTGGTTTAAACAATAAGCCTCTGAAATCTATGACTTCACCTGACCCTCCTGCCAACCACAAGTGGCAGGGCTGGAAGAGCTTTACAATGAGGATGACGAGCCTCAGAGACTCTAACCTGCCCAAAGCCAAGTAAGATTCAGAGCCAGGGTTGGAATCCATAGTTAGTTCCAACATCTAGTTCTTTCTTCTTCTTTTGCCTCCGACCACTCAAACAGCTCTGTGAAGCAGGTGGAACAGGGATTATGATCCCATTGCCCAGATAAGGAAAGTGAGGCCCAGAGATGGGCAAAGCACCCAACACCATCTTTACTGTGTTTTCACTTTTAGTGACAGCTGGGTCTGAGTCCAAATGCTGACCTTTCCTCATGTCTCCTCTTGGGCTAATGGGTACTTCTCAGGGGCCCTCAGCAGGATGGGGCAGAGCTGGGCTCCAGACTCCCAGGCCAGAACCCTTTTCCTGGGCCCTGGACTGGTCCCAGTGCCACTCTGGACCCAGCTGCCTCCTCTGAATGTGGAGATTTACCTTGCCTGCCTCTCAGCTGGCTGGAGATTCAAAAGGGAATTGAGAAGAACCTGGACACATCTTGGTCACTGTCATGCTGGGGAAGGAGCAGCCTGCATGGCTCCTTCTTCAAGAGCGGAGGAGGGTAGCTCTGAGCCTGGCACAGACCCAGGCCAACCCAGCTCAAGTTAAGCTGGGAAGGGTGTGGAGCAAGGAGGCCAGATTGGCATTCCTGAGAGGGGTTTGCCTAACCTTACCCTGCAGGTGTGGACTGGGGGAGACCCAGAGGAGGAATGGCCCAACTCTGAACTTTGGGATGGAGTCCTGAGTCAACCAGTTGGTGCCCAGGGTGGCCGGCAAGGGACTTTGGACAGCCAGCAGTGGAAAATAAAAATAAGAGTGATGTGGTTTTGGAATATAGGTGAGGTTCAGTGGAGGTGGAGTCTGGACCCGAATACCAAGAAAGAATTGAGGTATCTCTGCTGCAAAATGGTGGTTTTATTAAAGCACACACAGCTGTGGGCTGAAAGCTGCCACACCGGGGGCTTGAGTAGTGGTGATTATATACTCCAGAGCTGGAGGAAATAAGGAAAAGGGAGGTTTCCAGAAGAACTTTCATATACTAAAGAGGACCGATCTATAAGATACCTACAAGATACCAGAGGCCTTGCCATCCTCAACTTAGGATTGTTTTCCCCTCTAGCAAGTTATTAACATTAAGATACGTAGGAGATTCCTGGAAGAATGTTGCACATGTCCAGTTGGGGTTGGTGGTGGGGGGAGGTTGCAGGGTGCTAGCTTATGCTTTGTCTTCAGCTAGCCTTCTGCTCCCTCTTCAACAGTATGTGTCAAACCCTAACCATGTATCAGGCCCTGTGCCTCCACACACCCTCCGGTTCTCAGAGCTGTTGTAGTCCACGGGTTCCATCTAGTCCTGCCCCTCCTGCTCCTTCCTCTACCTCAGGTTAAGTCCCTTCATCTCAGACGGAAAGTGCCACAGGTGGGTCTCCTTCCGCTTCTGCTCCTCCACACTCCAAAAACTCCCCCTCCAGGAGTCCCCCCAACACACACACACACACACACACACACACACACACGCGCGCGCGCGCGCGCACGCACCCACACACACCACTCCTACAACCACTCCATCCTTGAGCAACTACACCTCCACCTCTTCCAGGAAGCCCTTAGTCACAGATGGGACGGATCCTGCTTTAGACCGTGGCCGGAACCCCCTTCTTTACACTCCTTCTATATCCAAGGGGTTTCTACAACCCCATAACCCTCCAGTTGTCTCCAGGAGTACTTCCCTTCCGACTCTGCCTTTTTATGCCCTACATGGAAGCGTAGGGTTCTGAAGCATAGGGCACTTAGTAGGGAAGGGAGAAGGGGCTATAGGATGAAGTCCGTGATCAACCGCCGTGCCCCCACTCCTAGGAGCGGACTATCCCGGAAAGCCCAGGTCCCACCCCACCCTCCCTGCTCTGCCCCGCCCCGCCCCTCCTACTCTGGGAGCGCGACGCAGGGCGCCTGCGTGAAGGAAGTCTGCGCCCAAGGCGCATGCGCAGCGCTCCCTCCGGCTCTATATTAGGACGACGGCTGTAGCGGCCTGAGGCTTCTCTCCGACAAGGGCAACGGGTTGTTTCCCCTTGGTTTGGCTACCTGCCGCCGCCGCCGCCGCCTCCTCCTCTTCCTCCTCCTCCTCCGCAGTCTCCCGCGCAGGTGAGGGCCGGCGCTCTGGGTGCGGCGCCGGCCAGGGAAGCCTCCGCGTGTCCTGCCAGCCCGCGCCCCTCTCGCCCGGTCGTCGGGACCCCATCCCCCACTGCTCCCGTCACCCGCCTCCTTGGGTTCAGCGTTCATCTCCCAGACCCTTAGCCCATTGGGCTGCCTCAGTTTCCTCCATTCGGCCCCCTTCTTACATTGCCTTTTAATGGGCCACTTCTTTAGAATTCCTTTTTCCCGTTATTCTCGAGCTCTCGACCCCCGATAACCTCTGACCTCCCCCTGCCCAGGACCACCACCTAACTCCAGACCTAATGCCTTCGATTTTATACCTCCTGCCTCTCCCCAGTTAGCCCCAACCGCGTCCCCTCCTACCTCTGCTCTTTATATCCCCTTCTTCTCAGTTCTGTCCTGTTGGAGCTGTGGGGTATGACCTCTGGGAAATCCTTGGCTCAGGGACCCAGAGCCCAGCTGGGTGCCTTCCTCAGGTTTGGGGATGTGAGGACCAGGAGAAGTTCAGGATCCCTGGGAGTCCTCTCTGCCTGGATGGGTGATGGTGGCTTCTTCCCTAGCCTCACTTCACCTGGGTGTATGCCAAGGTGTCTTATCTGTGCTCTGCGTCTCCCTGACCTCCCAAACCTGTTCCCAACTTGTCCCTCGTTGTTCCAGCCCCTTGGTGGTTAATCATCGGCATTTACTTCACTTGGTAAAGTTGCTTTGCAGGTGCTTTTGTGTAGAACTGGGAATGAAAGAAGAAGTTGGTGACCTGGGTAGAGTAACTGTTACCACTCCTTAGTTGAGTCCCACAGGAGCGCCGTCCTTAGACGATTTTCAGACTTGTTAGAAGGGTACCGTTGCTGTAAACTGCAGGTGACACCTGTGGCCTTGCGGTGGTATTTGCCCGATTATTAACAAGTGTTGATGTCACTCATTGTCTTTCTGTAGGATCAGTGTACCCTCTCGGACATGGAGACTGTTGTTCGCCGCTGCCCATTCTTATCCCGAGTGCCTCAGGCTTTTCTGCAGAAGGCAGGAAAATCTCTGTTGTTCTATGCCCAAAACTGCCCTAAGATGATGGAATTTGGGGCCAAACCAGCCACTCGGGCCCTGTCCACTTCAGCAGTACACTGCCAGCAGGTCAAGGAAACTCCTCCAGCTAATGAGAGTAAGTGTCATTGGCAGCAAAGTAGGAGGTGGTGGTGTTTGCATTCATCACCAGACTGGAAGCGCTTCTAGTCCACATTGTGACGAAGGTCACGGTAACCCGAGTATCTCATAATTGTCATCCTAACCCCGCAAGTTAGGCACTTTTAATTTTCCCAACTTTAAAAGTGAGACGGTGGCCAGTGTGCCCTTTACAGGTTTCTGGATCGCATGTCAGTGTCTGTTGGAGTTTTAGTGTTCATCAGTACCTCATTTGTGTAAATATGAAGCTGGAATATTCTGGGGCGCCTGGGTGGCTCAGTTTGTGAAGCGTCGGACTCTTGATCTCAGCTCAGGTCTTGATCTCAGGGTCACGAGTTCAAGCCCCACATTGGGCTCCATGCTACTTAAAAAAAAAAAAAAAAGTTGAGGGGCGCCTGGGTGGCTCAGTGGTTAAATCCTCTGCCTTCGGCTCAGGTCATGATCTCAGGGTCCTAGGATCGAGTCCCGCATCGGGCTCTCTGCTCAGCAGGGAGCCTGCCTCCTCCTCCTCTCTCTCTCTGCCTGCCTCTCTGCCTACTTGTGATCTGTCTGTCAAATAAATAAAAAAAAAATCTTAAAAAAAAAAAAGTTGAAATGTTCTGTTTTAACCTTTCCTTCATTAAATATTTGGCCCTTTGGCTTTTTTCTTTTTTAATTAATAGACTTTTTGGAGCAGTTTTAGGCTTACAGCAAAATTGAGTGGAAGCTTTTGGCTTTTAAAGTTGTGACTTTAAAAAATTGTGATTTTTTTTTTCTTTTTAAAAATTATTTTTTATTGTGTTAAAATTCACCTAACATAAAACTTTTATCATCTCTTACCAATTGAACAGTTCAGTGGTATTAAGTACATTCATATTACTGTCACCACCGTCCAATTGTCAGAGCTCTTCAACATCCTAAACAACTGAAACTCTGCTCTTGAACTCTTAACTGCCCTTCCCCACCCCCTGGTCAACACCATTCTACTTTTTGTCTCTGAATTTGACTGCTGTAGGCACCTCAGTAAAAAGAATCATACAGAATTTGTTAAAGTAGTGATTTTTTTTTTAAACACATGAATCCTTATTTTATATGTGAATTTTAAAATTTTTGTTTTGAATAAAGAGATCAGAGTTGGCTTTTGTTTTGCTTTGGCTCTACCAGGAGAGGAGGAGGCTTTTCAAGTTTCACTTAATCCTAGAGAATAATTTATCTTAAAGGCTCTCTTCAGTATATTCTCTGGATGTGTTCCTTGTAAGAATGGAGTGTTTTTTTGTGTGTTCTTTTTTTTTCTGTAAGCAGAAGGGATTTAATCCTTTGTAGGATTTCTTTTCCTTTTTCCTCTTAGGAGTTAGTTTTGTTTTTCTTCTTTTAATTGAACAATCAAAATATTCTTAACAGTTCTGTCCCTGGCATAGAGGAAGTTGAGTGTAACATGGCTTGGTCACTTGGTGGACTCTTATGCAACCATTCAGATGACATTCACAAACTATTTACTAGCTTAGGCAGACCTTTATAACAAAAAGGGCAAAATAAGCAAGTACATGTAGAATAAGTAAAACTTTTTTTTTAATTTGTACATAGGGGGGAAAAAATAAAATTTACCAAGATGCCTGTAATGGCTATTTTTGAGGGGCAGAACACTGTCATTCTAGATTTCCCACAGCAACTGTGTATTACTTTTATAATAAATGAAATAAACTTCAAAGCAATTTTTTTGACTTCATAGGAGATTTTAATAAAAACTGTATTGAGACATGTCTCTTCCCCAAGTTGTAGGAAAGGTTAGCTTCTGACTCACAGTATTCCAGGATGATGCAGAATAAGACTTTACTAGAAGAAGGGTGAATGAATTCGCTCTAGGGGAGAGGGAAGTCATTGTGACTAGAAGCACAGTTGCCAGCCAACTATGTTAACTCCGGGCACTTTTTGATGCATTTAGATGAGCAAGTAGATGAAGTGTGTGACTGTGATATCCCTGTGGTTTTTTTCCTCCCCAAACTAATAACTTGAACTCTGTTAGACAACAATCGAAAGACCTCACTTTTAGCTGAATGTCTTTTGTTAAGAAAAAGTCAGTTTAGGGGCGCCTGGGTGGCTCAGTTGGTTAAGCAGCTGCCTTCGGCTCAGGTCATGATCCCAGCGTCCTGGGATCGAGTCCCACATCGGGCTCCTTGCTCGGCGGAGAGCCTGCTTCTCCCTCTGCCTCTGCCTGCCATTCTGTCTGCCTGTGCTCGCTCGCTCTCCCTCTCTCTCTGACAAATAAATAAAATCTTAAAAAAAAAAAAAAGAAAAAAGTCAGTTTATAAGTTAAGCAACAGCAAGCTGCTTTGTGAAGAATCTGTTGCAAAAATATTAGCAGAGAAATAATTGTATGGACACCTCTATTTACCTTCAAGATTGTGTTCTGTCATGAAATATGCTATGTGTCTTTCGGGTAGATTTACTGGAAATCCTCCAGCTCAAGAAGTCTAGGCTAGCTGAAGCTAGAAAACACTACTTTTTGGTGGATTTATATGGGAGAAATGTGGTTTGAGACATAGCTGGATTGTGCCAGTTAACTCTTCACAGGAACATTGTTTCCAGTGAGGCAAACGAGAAAACAGTTCAGAGGCGCCTGGGTGGCTCAGTGGGTTAAAGCCTCTGCCTTCAGCTCGGGTCATGATCCCAGGGTCCTGGGATCGAGCCCCGCATCAGGCTCTCTGCTCACTGGGGAGCCTGCTTCCCCCTCTCTCTCTCTCTGCCTGCCTCTCTGCCTGCTTGTGATCTCTCTCTCTCTCTCTGTCAAATAAATAAATAAAATCTTTAAAAAAAAAAAAAAGAAAACAGTTCAATTATCAGAACCTAATAAAAATAAACTGGCCCCTGAAAAGTGGGGGTAGAGTAAGTATACAGCTTGTCTTTGAGGCCGTATGAGAAACAAGGGGCTTTCTTGTATTGTGCAACGAGATCTGATGGCTTCGCTTTTTCCATTTCACACCCCCACCCCCTCAGAGGACAAAACTGCCAAAGCCGAAGTTCAGCAGGCTGCCGACGGATCCCAGCAGACTCCACATGGCACACAGTGTCCGTCTGGACATCCCTCCCTTGCCACGAGCCAGGGCACTGCAAGCAAATGCCCTTTCCTGGCAGCCCAGATGAGCCAGAAGGGCAGCAGTGTCTTCCGCAAAGCCAGTCTCGAGCTTCAGGAGGATGTGCAGGAAATGCATGCCGTGAGGAAAGGTAAACACAGGACTGGCACCATTGGGAAGAACCTAGAGGTCCCTCTGGCTCTTTTGATCTTTCAGATTTATGTATGAGCTATTGTTAGGGTAGCATTTGTATAAAAAAACTTCCTCTTTTAGGGCCAGGGAAGAAGGTCTTCAAGATAGGCAGTCAGAGGACTGCATGAGAAAATGTGGGACAGACTTTCTGGGGTGTGTGTATAGGGTGTGACCAGTTTTTATAGTAATTGCTTCATTTCTGAAAATACCCTGCTGGCATAAGCTGTTACCAGTTGCCCTTTGTTTCTTTCCTGCCGTCCAGTGGGATAAAAGGTAAAAAAGAGTGTTCTGCAGTAACTGACTGCAGTAACCCCAGACTGTGGGTCTTACTGATGGTCACTTAATTCCACTTGTGGCTCTAGCCACAGAGAACCAGAGTCCCCAGAAAACCTCACCAGCAGAAATGATGCATATGGCTGGAATTGTCTTCTATGAAGAAAAGTGAGATTAGGGTTGGGTGGAGTGGGAAGGTGGGGAAGACCAGCCACCCGGTTAGAAAGCTTTGGATTCTAATATTCATTAAAGCTGTCTGGTAGCTCTGAAAACAAGACACCACCAGGCATTGGCCATTAAAACAGAAGCGGAGAAGAAAAGCTTCATACGCTCAGTTCCTACTAACTTTGGTTATGATCAGCTCTTTTTGGTGAACTAGGCAGTAATTCATTTTTGACAATATTTCTGGAAAGTACTGTGAGCTCAGAATAGAATGTTGGTCCCCTTTTCTTCTTGTTACTTTTGTTACAGAGGTTGCCCAGACCTCCGTGAACCCCAGTGTAATTAGTGTAAAGGCTGACGAAGGGGAGCCAGGTGGATTGCTGAAGAACTTCCAGGATATCATGCGAAAGCAAAGACCAGAAAGAGTGTCCCATCTTCTTCAAGATAACTTGCCAAAATGTAGGTCTCATTGTTATTTGCCTGATGCATGAGAGGGTTTTTAATGTAGACATATGTTAGATTAAACAAAATTGTATGGTAAGTTGAGGGTTAAAAACCATGTCTCTTGCTTGATGCTGGTAGGTGTTCTTGGCCATAGTAAATACAACCCTGTTGGTAACCTTAATACCTACCCTTCTCTGCCCCAGCCCTGTGCTAAGCGGTTCACACATGCAGTCTCATTTGAGACCTTCATGTTCTCAAGATGAAGTTATCCTATGAGTTGCTCACATGAGCATTAATTTGTCGAGAGGATATCATGAATACCTCATTTCACCACGAGAGACTTTCTGGTTGAATGGAAGATTCAGTGTCCTAGCTCCTGGGGAAAGGAATGACTCACATTTGTCCAGAATTGCTCTGCTGCTGGATGACCAAACTGGGGTCATGGGTTGGGAGCCAGATCTTTTGCCAAAAGCCAGACGTGCTTCCTAACCGCCATTCTGTCCTGTCTTTTGTTTGGTTTTTAGCTGTTTCAACTTTTCAATATGATCATTTCTTTGAGAAGAAAATTGAAGAGAAAAAAAATGACCATACCTATCGAGTTTTTAAAACTGTGAACCGGAGAGCTCACATTTTCCCCATGGCAGATGACTATTCGGACTCCCTGATCACCAAAAAGCAGGTGTCAGTCTGGTGTAGCAATGACTACCTAGGAATGAGTCGTCATCCACGAGTATGCGGGGCAGTCATGTAAGTAGCCCTCAGCTTTCAGATACCACTGATGTTATTTGGCAAGACATTGATGTAGAGGGATTGGATCATCTATGGGGGGCAATATTCAGAAGCTGAAAGTGTGCCATAACAAAATACTGTCTTAAGCCTTTAAAGATATCTACAGATGACTTTTAGACTGGAATTCACAAGTAGGTGGTGGAGCCCCTTTGTGTGTGAGGGTTCGAGTGTATGGTCTCATTGACTACTCGTGTCCGTTCACTTCCTACCACTCCTCAAGTGGGTGTGCCTTCAAGCCCGGGCCTCTCTGCACAGGTGAATGGAGAGGTACAAATCTAGCAGCACTGCAGGAAAGACATTAACGAGGATGTTAGGTCCTGGCACTCATGTGCTTCTGGAGGTTGGCCATGGCTAGAGACACTTGAGAGAGTTGCTTGCCAAAATCTCTAAGGAGGCTTGCTAAAGAGAGTCCAGTCTGAGGTAGAGTAATAGATCTCTCCTGACATTATGTGTCTGGTTTCTGGAGGGTTTAGGTTCAGGTAACCACCATCCAAGATATGCCTGTAGAGACTGATAATTGTGTCTGGAGAGAAGGATGTTTGTCAGAGAAAACACGCCTTAGGAATCAGCTAATACTAAGTACCTAATGACTGATAAACACTTGTTCTTGATGATCCCTAGAGGTACTTACGATATCCTCACCCTGGTGTTGACACCTGCCACCTAGTCTAAAGGTGAAGTCAGCTGAAACTTCTGGCCCCTGGTTTCACCATGAGAGACTTGCTAGATGAACTTAAGATTCAGTGTCCTAGCTCCTGGGGAAAGGAATGATTCACATAGTGTTCAGAACCATGAGGCTTATTTTCTGTCTGCCCCCCCCCCCTTTTTTTTTTTTTTTTTTTTAAATAAAAGGGACACTTTGAAACAGCATGGTGCTGGAGCAGGTGGTACTAGAAATATCTCTGGAACCAGTAAATTCCACGTGGACCTGGAGCAGGAGCTGGCCGATTTGCACGGCAAAGATGCAGCACTCTTGTTTTCCTCGTGCTTTGTGGCCAACGACTCAACCCTCTTCACTCTGGCTAAGATGATGCCGGGTAAGGAAGCTTGTCCTGAGTGCTTTTAGAGCTTTGAGGTTTCTCAGGGAATAGCAGGGATATTGACAACACAGAGGGCTTCCCAAAAACAGTTAAGAGCAATGTTAGTATCTGGGAGCATTTCTTCTTGAAACATGAAGTGCTCACTTATTGTGAGAGGTTGCAGTAGCAAATGGTACTAATGAAGGGCTTGTCCTTAAAGCTGATTGCTTCAGTATTCAAAGAAAATCCTTTGGAGAATTCTCTTACTCACTCATGGTTACCTTTTGATGGAGTTTGGAATGAGGTGGCCAGATTTAAAAGCAGATTGGTTGTCTTCCATTGGGTTATTCTACACCTGTGGGTCTTTTCAGAGGGGAAGCACTAGCTCACGATTTTCCCAGGAAGAAACTGGCCAGGAGTATTTCCTCCCAGGCAAAGTGGCACGTTGAGGGCAAAGTCCGTTGTCCCTGTCTAAGAAATAATTTGTCTTTGGTGCAGATGGCAATAAGTAGTGTTTTGTTTTTGTTTTTATCATGTTAGGCTGTGAGATTTACTCTGATTCTGGGAACCATGCCTCCATGATCCAAGGGATTCGAAACAGCCGGGTGCCAAAGTACATCTTCCGCCACAATGACGTCAGCCACCTCAGAGAGCTGCTGCAAAGATCTGACCCTTCAGTCCCCAAGATTGTCGCATTTGAAACCGTCCACTCCATGGATGGTAAGTCTAAGTAGAGGACTGTCTGAAACCTTAGATGAAAAACTAGGCCTGGACTCTTTGAAAGTGTGATGTTTATTTTGTCTTTGCAATTTCTTCTTACTCTGCTAGGGTTTTGTATTTGATGGATATTGTATAGGTTTGGGTGAATGTAGATTTTTTTATTCTGGCTCTTACTAGGCTCTGAGACCCCAAGATGACCTAGAAACTGGGGGAAGTTCATTGTTTTTCCCAATATTAAAAGTGATACCTTTAGAACAGACGTTATTTTGTTCTGACTCTTACCAAAACAGAAATTGTGAAGTAGTGAGCTCTTCAGCGTAGTCTGTGTTCTTCCCTCAGGAGCAGTGTGTCCGCTGGAAGAGCTGTGTGATGTGGCGCATGAGTTTGGAGCAATCACCTTCGTGGATGAGGTCCATGCAGTGGGACTGTACGGGGCTCGAGGCGGAGGGATTGGCGATCGGGATGGAGTTATGCCGAAAATGGACATCATTTCTGGAACGCTTGGTATGTATACTCTGCACATTCTGTAATCTGCACTAAAATTGTATTCGAACAAGGTCAAGGACTATCTGGGATCAGGTGAGGAGACAAGGCGATGGTCTGTGAAACCTGGGCCACTTTCTGGATGAGTTTCTGTCTTCTCAGTGGTGGTACAGCTTAGCAGAATTCCTTGAATCATGGAGGCATGGCTCCCAGAGCCAAAGTAAGTCTCAGCCTCACATGACAGAAATGTTATTTGTTGCCATTCAAGCTCATTCCAAATGTAGTTGTGGTTCTAGCTACATGGCATGGCAACAGCCTTCACTTTCTATACTTCAAGCTCATTCCAAATGTGGTTGTAGTTCTAGCTACATGGCATGGCAACAGCCTTCACTTTCTATACTTCAGATTGTTGTTGTATTAAAAGAAAAACAAAAAAGACGTAGTGCTGTTCTCTTGGAGCATTCATGAGGACCTGGAGGTTCAGGTGTCGTGAAGCACTGATCTCTCTAGTTTGTATTTGCTCCTCCTGGGTGAGAAGCGTTGTGTCACGGAGCTGGGCGCTGTCTCCGTGCTGCCTGCTAGCTGTGAATCCTGTCTGCCTGACTCCCCAGCTGTGTGACCTTGGGCTGCTGCTTCCTCTCTCTGCCCCTCAGCTTCCTCACCAATACAGATTTCCCCACTACCCGAAAAGTAGAGTGTTCCTTTGAAACCTTGCATGAGCCAAAATGGCGTAAAGCAAAGACACATCTGCTTACAGACCGAGGTCAAAGCTGGGCCGCTGGCATGCTGAGCGGTTCCCGGGGCCGGGGCTTGGCGGGGCCGCTCTCGCTGCTTGGGGTGCGCATTGCCTCTCTTGTGGCTCGCTGCCACACACCAGAGGCTATTTTCACTTTTCACCTTTTATTGCAAAAGTGAAAGTCCTCTTCAGATTTCTTCCAGTTAGCGAAAACAAGTAAATGTAGGTTTCTCATAAAAGTGAGGTGGCCTAACGACTTGTGCAAAGTAGGGCAACTTATATGATGGAGATAACAGACCTTACCTCAGTTTTTGTGATTTGTGTGCAATTACCATAGACATTCTCTGCCTGTGAGGACTCTAGAGAGTGAAAATGTGAATGAAACAAATCTAAGGATTTCAAAGTTAGTAAGGCAGTTGGGAGACCCAGGTAACACTTAGCTAAAATGCCAGTTCACAGCCTGCACTTGGTAAAGGAAGGGAGGCAAAAAAGAGTGTCCTTTGGCACGGTCAGGGGGCCGGGAGCATTGGGTTGACCAGGAGAGCCAAGGGGTTGCAGGGCAGAGCCTTGTGAGGAGGAAAGCACTCGTTCATGTGTCTTCATTCCAGCAGCCCTTTTCTGCCCCCGAGCTCCCGTGCCAGGGGCTCTGTGAGGTATGTATAGTCTCTGTGTGCTGGAACGGGCTGGGGAGAGAAACTTCCCACTGTTTAAGAGCTTACACCAACCCCGCCCTGCATGGGGTTCAAGCAGGAATGTTCATTACAGAACACAATGTTAACATCTAGAAGGACTCTTCTGCAGTCCTTAATCCTGAAATTTGAGATACAGATTATACAAAAGGAATTAAGGAGAATTAAGAACTGAGGTTGGCCCTCAATCAACCCTAACGAGTTCTGAGTTTTCATGTTTCTCTGGGCAGTGCCGCTTATCAGAATTCTGTGTTGACTTTGGTAGGAAATAATACTGGTTGTACCAAAACAACTCACCTCTTAGCTGGGTTACATTCCAGCTCCGGGGTGCTGCTCACGGTGAGAGGACAGAGAGAGCGGCGCACACTGTGCATGCTGTGGCAGGTGGCACCTGGCAGAGAAGGAAGTGCAGGTGGGAAAGGCAGGGGAAGTGCGGCTGCAGCTTGCTGTTCAGGCACATGGGGACAGATGGCTCAGCATCAGGACTGCTGCGGAGACCTGTGCTTCGGTCCTGTGATTAGGGGAGGACTCTAACCTCCACTCTCTCCTTTTCAGAGAGGACTTGAGTCTTCTCTCAAGTCCTCAGGCTGGACTTGAGTCTTAGGGCACGTAGAGAGGATAAAGAGGAAAGGGCTCTGAGGCTCTGCAGCGCCCTGCTGGGCACATGCTGGGGCTGTTGCCGGAATAAATGAGACTGTTTCCTCGCAGGCAAAGCCTTTGGCTGTGTCGGAGGGTACATCGCCAGCACAAGTTCTCTGATTGACACCGTACGGTCCTATGCGGCTGGCTTCATCTTCACCACCTCCTTGCCGCCCATGCTGCTGGCCGGAGCCCTGGAGTCCGTGCGGATCCTCAAGAGCGCCGAGGGGCGGGCGCTGCGCCGCCAGCACCAGCGCAACGTCAAGCTCATGAGGCAGATGCTCATGGACGCAGGCCTCCCGGTCGTCCACTGCCCCAGTCACATCATCCCTGTCCGGGTAATGGCGCGTGGCAAGGGGCTGTAGTCCATGGCCCTCTGCTCAGTTTCTGCCTTGGGCTGACTTCACAGTGAGAATGGAGGCTTTGAACCCAGCGGGCTAGGGCAGAGGTTCCTTCTCCCGAGCACTAGCCTTAAAAGAGCTTCTGTCTGAAAAGTTCCTGAAGGCTCCACTTGGCTAGCTTTGAAGTCTGACTTTTTATTCAGTTAATTTCAAAATCGGTCTTGCCCTTTCCACTGTGAACAGTAGCCCTGTTGGTGTCACAGTTGAATTAGTAGAATTAATATAGCCAGTATAATCAAAGCCGCTTCATTCCCACGGTTACACACATCCCTGGGTAGGAGGATCAGCTGGTGGCAGCTGGAGTTGCAGCCCGGCAGGGCAGTGAGTGTGAACTCTCCTTCTAATGAGCCCTCAGGTCTCTGGTCCATACTAAGCACTCCTGGGCCCTTTAAGTGGCAGCTGGCATCACCGCTGGAGCCTGAGCCTCCCACGGGCTGTGTTCATTAGATCGCTGCTGAGGGGTGGTCTGTCTTGCGGTGACCTTACCTTCTGTTTTCAACCTTAGGTTGCAGATGCCGCTAAAAACACCGAAGTCTGTGACGAGCTAATGAGCAGACATAACATCTATGTCCAAGCCATCAACTACCCCACGGTGCCCCGGGGGGAGGAGCTCCTGCGGATTGCCCCCACTCCCCACCATACACCGCAGATGATGAGCTACTTCCTTGGTGAGTACATGCAGAGCAGCGGGGCCTCGCTGGAAAGTTGCACAAAGCCGTCCTTGCGGTGTGCGTAACTGAAGCCCTTCAAAGGGCTTCAGATTCGTTTCTTCTCTCCAAGTAATTGAGAATGCTCTCAGATGGTATAACCCTGTAAAAGACATTTGGTGGTTGGATTCGCTTTAGGCGGTTAAGACACAACTTAGAAGCTCTGAGGGCTCGTCCCTGCTCATCCATCCACTGTTTCCAGTGCCCCCTTGTTGGGTTGATTTCAGGGATGCACACAAGTGGCTAGTGCAGGGAGTAGAGGGGCCTCTGAAGGCCTGAGTCCGCCCTGGCCCTCTGGAGCTCAGCTTTGTGCTTCTGTCCCATTCTCTGATGTATAGTCCCTGAGGCAACCCCTGACCTAACCTCTTCTCGTAAGAGTAATTGTTCAATATCTTATACAGCTGCAGTTCTGTTCAGCCATCCCAGCCCCCTCTGTGTCCAAACTCAAGGCAAAGATTGAGGGGCTGCTCTCAGCCATGGTCGCCTTGGCCTCCTGCCCCCAAGATGGTCTTGCTGCCTTGCAGGCTCTGGAGCCGTTCTGCCAGGAAGGCTCAGCGTAGTGGGACAGTGTTGGAGCGGCTTCTGCCCCGAAGCTCTGGACAGCAAAGCCAGAGTTGGGTTTTGTTTTTCAGTTTTTACTTATTTTTTTTTAACAGCTTTATTGAGATATAATTCACATACCACAAATGTCACCCTGTGTTTTTTTTTTAAGAGTCATTTATTTTAGAGAGAAAGAGTGCTCGATCGCAGGGAGGGGAAGGGGGACAGGCAAAGGGAGAGAGAGGAAGATAATCCCAAGTAGACTCCCCTCTGAGCACGAAGCCCGACAGTGTAGGGCTCGATCTCATGACCCCAAGATCACAACCTGAGCCAAAATCAAGAAGAGTCCCTGACACTTCACCGACTGAGCCACCTAGGCACCCTTAATTTTACCCTTTTAAAGTATGCAGTTCCAGGGGCCTGGGTGGCTCAGTTGGTGAAGCGGCTGCCTTCGGCTCAGGTCACGACCCCAGGAGTCCCGCATCAGGCTGCCTGCTCTCGGGGAGCCTGCTTCTCCCTCTGCCTGCAGCACCCCCTGCTTCTGCTCTTGCTTACTCTCACGTGCACTCTCTCTCTAGCAAATAAATAAAATCTTTTAAAATACATTTATAAAGTATACAGTTCCAGGGATTCTAAGTACATCGTGATGTTGTGTAACCATCCACGCTGTCTGATTCCAGAACATTTTCATCATCCCCGAGGGAGACCGTATACCCACAAGCAGCCACTGCGTGATTCCCCCTTTCCTAGCCCCTGTCAGCTGCTGACACCCTCTCTGCCCCGTGGAGGTGCCCATGCTTTCCTTTCCGTGTAACACTGCATGGGTCCTGTGTGTCTGGCTGCTTTGACAGCACAGTGTTCTCCGGGCCCATCCACGTTGTAGCATGAATCCTCTTTCTAGTTCCAAATGATCTTTGGTGCGGGTACACCCCATGGTGTTTGTGCATCAGTCAGTGGACATTTAGGTTGTTTCTGCTTTTTGACTGTTAGGGAGAGAACACTACTGCCAACATTTGTGTTCGACTTTCTGTGTGGACCTGTGTTTGCACTTCTCTTGGATGCATACTCCCTTCAATTTTTGAAAACTGTTTCTCCTCACAGAGAACCTGCTGGCCACGTGGAAGCGAGTGGGGCTGGAACTCAAGCCGCATTCCTCAGCCGAGTGCAACTTCTGCAGGAGGCCGCTGCATTTCGAAGTGATGAGTGAGAGAGAGAAATCCTACTTCTCTGGCATGAGCAAGCTGGTGTCTGCCCAGGCCTGAGTGTGTCATGACCTCAGTTACTCACTTAACCCCAGGCCATGTCGTATCCACACAGTCCCCAGAGGTGTCTTTATATGTGAATTAAGTTATATTAAAATTTTAATCTATAGTAAAAGCACAATCGTGCAAATAAATTCGTGTGTAAGCGATGGGTTCTCCTGTTACTGGCTACTGAATCAAAGAAACCATTTTTGTCATCCCTTTCAGTGTGGTCTGTGTAGCTGCGCTGTGTGAAGTGACAGACATGCACCGGCCCTCTGGCAGCGGCTTCAGGCCCCGCTGGGGTGGCAGCGCTCCCTCCTCCGCTCGAGCCCAGCTGCCTCTCTGCTGCCCAGGGTGGCTGCAGCCACTCTGTGCCACTCAGCCGCCCAGCCAGCCACAGCCCCGGCCGCACCCCCCACCCCCACCCCGGCCCGGCTGCGTCACTCTGCCTCTGAGCCACCTGCCACAGCTGTCTCCTCCCTGCTTTCCCTTACCTGCTACCCCCTTGACCTCAGGCTTCCCTCAGGAGGTCACCATCAGGAGGGAACGTTTGTCTGCCCCCTCCACCTGTGATGCTGCAGGGGCGGCGCAGGTGTTCATGCCCCTCTCTGACTCCTTCCGCGTGTATTCTGCGTTTCCTGGCTCCCAGGGCCTTCCTACGACCCTCTCTAACCCCCTCGGTCATGGATTTGTCCCCCTTCACCTGCAGCAGGCTTTGTTGTCCACCTTAAAAATAAACAAGCTCGGGGCGCCTGGGCGGCTCAGTCGGTTAAGCGTCTGTCTTTGACTCAGGTTGCGATCCCAGGGTCCTAGGATGGAGCCCCGTATCGGGCTTCCTGCTTAGCAGGAAACCTGCTTCTCCCTCTCCCACTCCCCTTGCCTGTGGCCTCTGCTCTCTCTCTCTGTCAAATAAGTAAAACCTTTAAAAATAAATAAATAAAAAGAAGCTCTTCATCTACACCCGCTTCCGGCTGCTGCCACAGCCCTCTGCTCCGCCTCTCTTCCGCTTCACTGCCCCACTCGGTCCTTCTTCCTGTTCCCTGTGGAGGCTGCTCTTTTCTTAGCGGGTCTTACCTCTGTCTCACCAAATCCAGCGTTTCTGGTTTCCGCTCATTGACCCTCCCGGTGGTCTTTGAGGTGGCTGGCTGTCCCTGGCCCTTTCACAGCTTCCTGCTCTGAGCTTCTGTGCCACTGACCTCTCCTGAACGTGGCCCTCCTCCTCCGTGAGCTGGTCCTCCTTTGAAGGCTGAGCACCTACAGCTTCCTCTGTCACTGCCCTTGACGCTTCTCTCACGCCACATGACCTCCCCCAGCCCTGGGTTTCCAGTTCCAGCTGATCATTGCTGACCACCGTCCATCGAGCTGCTGGAACCACACAGGTCCAGGGGGCACCCGGTCCAGCCAGCTCCTCCCCTGCCTTCTCTCCCCGTCTCCCCAGCGTCTACCTGCTTATGTCGACTGCTCACAGAGATGTCAGCTGTCTTTCCTCACCTGAGACTCACTTGAGTCCTCTAAGTTCTACCGGTAAGCTCCATCTCAGGCCAGGCCGCTTGTCACCCCTGCTGCTGTGATCCCCGTGGTGCTGCTGTCATCCTGGCATCTGCCCCAGCCTTGACCCCCACCTGGCAACCCGATAGAGCTTTTAAAATTATAAAGCAGTACCCCTGAAACAAATAATACATTATATGTTAATTAAGATAAATAAAATAAAATTATAAAGCAGATTACGTTCCTCCCCTGCAGAAAACTTTCCTAGGCCTTCCAGTGGCACTCAGGTTGAATTCTAGCTTCCTCACACAGGCTGAGCACATTCTCTGAGGTTGGGACCCATCCCGCTTCATCTGTTCACTCTGCTTCATGTGTTGACACGCATTCCCAGGCCTCAGCTCCCCCAGGTGCTCCCCACTTCTGGGCCTTGGTGTTAGCCCTTGTTTCCTCCCTGGAGTTTGCTGCTCTGGATCATGGCGTGTCTGCCTCTCTTTACACAGGACAAGGGTCCTGAGAACTTCCCTGAGCCCCCAGGATAAGGCAGCCCAGCCCTGCTGTGTTCTTACCATCACTTGACCTCCTCCTATGCTCCCCTTCAAAGCACTGGTCACCACCTGCAATGACTTTGCCCCTATGGGTCATCTGCCCTGTCTTTCTTCTCAAGCACTGCTATATCCTTAGCGCCCAACACAGCACCTGATACACAGCAGGCCCTGAGCAAATAGATGTGTGTTGAATGAGGGAAAGGGGGCTTTCTTCGCTCTGGCTACCAGAAACCAGACACCAGGAGACCACCATTTCTCACAGTAATAGAGGCCGACTAGGTCAACTCCAAGGTGCTAGCAGACTGAGGTCCTGGTGAGGGCCTTCTGCCCGGCTTGCAGACCATTCCTTGCTATTAAATTCACATGACCTGGGGCGCCTGGGTGGCTCAGTGGGTTAAGCCTCTGCCTTCGGCTCAGGTCATGATCTCGGGGTTCTGGGGTCAAGTCCCGCATCGGGCTCTCTGCTCGGCGGGGAGCCTGCTTCCTCCTCTCTCTCTCTCTGCTTGCCTCTCTGCCTACTTGTGATCTCTCTCTGTCAAATAAATAAAATCTTAAAAAAAAAAAAAATTCACATGACCTTTCCTCACACGTGGGTGGAGACGTGGGTGGAGTGAGATCTCCTTTCTCTTTCTCCTAAGGCCATTAATCCTATCATGAGGGCCCATCCTCCTGACCCCATCTAATTATCTTCCAAAGGTCCCTTCTCTAAATGTCACCACATTGAGGTTAGGGCTGTAACGCATGAATTCGCGGAGTACACATTCAGCCCATCATGGGGACCAAGGGAAACATCCAAGTCTACTTCACCAGAAAGCAGAGGTGAGCTGAAGAAACAAGAAGCAGCTGGAGGACAGAGAATGCTTGGCCTTGCCCCCGTCTCTTACCTCCAGAAGAGCAGCTGTGCTCTCTCATCCCTGGACACGGCTGGGCTGGTATGCCTTCCCGGGACACACCCTTCTCCCGACTGGCCCTGGAGAGAGCAGCCAAGTCATGGTCACATCAAACAAAGCCACATATCTAGGCAGACCACTGAGCGTGATGGAAGTCACATCACCTTGCAATCAGCACAGGGTTCCTTTCTGCTCGGGAAACATGCCTCACTTGCTTTCCCAGCCGCGTTCCCTCATGAGCGCCGGCTGGACTTGCCCATTGTCCTCCACGCTCCCACACCCGGAACTCCCTCCACCTCTTCCTCTCAGGGCAACTCTAGCTCCAGTCCTGTTTCTCTCTGAACACTTAGCAAGACACCCCCCTCCTTCTCGTAAGACCCAGACTCGGCTGGATCAGTGGGGTCGCCCCCTCCCTTTTCTCCTCTCTGCCACTCGGGGCTACGAGAACACAGGATGATGGGCCCATCTGCAGGAAGCAGACAGGGTTTGTGAACTGCTCCAAAATACGGCGCAGGGCTTCTAACTGTTGTTGTTTGGGAATATAGGGGAGGCTTGGTGGGGTGAGGTTCAGAGCCAAGAAAGAATTCTTGAGACCTTTTTGGTGCAAAAAGATGGTTTTATTAAAGCACAGGGACAGGACCTGTGGACAGAAAGGGCTGCAGCCCCAGGGTCTTGCGAAGTAGAGAATTATATACTGGGAGTTGGGGGAAATAAGGAAAAGCGAGGTTTCAAAAGGATTTTCATGTTAAAGAAGACCCTCAAGATGCTAGGTTGTTAGCAAGGAGATTCCTGGAAGAGGGTCACATGCATCCCGCCCAGGAGTGACGGGTGGGGGGAGGTCGCAGGGTATATCAGCTTGTGGCTTGTCTTCTGCCGGCCTTCTGCTCCCACATCATAATAAGGACTTGAGTTTGGAAATGTGTGATGTCACAGAAGTTTTCCAAGAAGGGGCACCTGGGTGGCTCATTCGTTAAGCGTCTGCCTTCGGCTCGGGTCATGAACCCTGGGTCCTGGGATGGAGCCCTGCATCGGGCTCTCTGCTCAGCAGGAAGCCTGCTTCTCCCTCTCCCACTCCCCCGCTTGTATTCGCACTCCCCCTGATGCCTCTCTCTGCCAAATAAATAAATAAAATCTTTTAAAAAAAGTTTTCCAAGAAAAAAAAGATCCTGGAGCATGAAAGTACTCTTGAGGGAAAAGAGAGAGTTGTCATTTCTAATCTTAGCAGGGAGAATGTCCTTACATTTATGCTTTCCTCCTAACAGGTTTTCCTAAGTCTTGTGCCCAGACGTCTGTCTAATACTCACTGCCCCCATGACAGCCAAAAGCACGGGAGGCAACACCAGGGTCCCGCTCCCAGCTTCTCAGGTGTCTGATTCAACCACATCTGCCTCTGAACCCCATTCAGTGCTCCGGATGGAGAACCAGTCCTGGGGTTACAGAGAACATAGCAAAGCTGCATCCGTTAGCTGCCCTAAGCAGAAGCCCCTTACCTAAAAATGATGGCCGAGGGCTGCTCGTTTCTCAGACCTTCACGCGCGTTAGCACCAAGCCTTCTTAACAACGGGGACAGTGACCCTGGCCACCCTCACTGACAGATGAGCAAACTGAGACTCCAAAGGGGAGGTCGCCTGCCTGAGATAATCCAAAAGGCAGGGCCAACAGTTAGCCCAGGTAGCCTGACCCGAGTCCCACTCTTCCCCGGCCTCACAGGGCCAAGTCGCAGCTAGTGCTCGTGGTTGACGATGTCCGGCAGTGTGGAGGTCAAGCATGAGCGCCCTTCCTGAGCACAGTGCAGCGGCGGCTGCCTCTCCCCCAGCCCCACCTGAGCCTGGGACCTAGGATAACGGAGCTCTACCCCTTCTGATACCACAGACAATGGCTGCAATTTTTTCTGCAGGTTGAACCAAGGGCCATGGACCCTCAGACTCACCTAAGCCAAGCCAACCATCCTACCATAGCCCCGTGCTTCATTTTCAAAATGTTCTTCTGAGTCCCAAGCCCCAAAAGAACCAGGACTGTGAGCATGAGTGGGTGGGTGGGTACATGAGGATTCTTATCTGGGAACCGCCTGAGGACAGACTCAGCTGTCCTGAGACACAGGTGGATGGAGCTCCCACACCCAAACTGTGGGGGCCCTGGATGTGGCCAGATCAGCCCACAAGCCATGTGGCTGGGGCCTCCCCTAGACTCCAGCCTGACTGAAAGACAGTTCTTGTTTTCTTTCCTCTCCAGGTACAGGCCAAGGAAGCATGTGGGGCAATGCCACGCCTCACCCCACTCCTCCAGAAGCTAATAGACCCTCTCAAGACAGGACAGAGCCCATGTGGGACTTCTTTTTTTTTTTTTTTAAGATTTTATTTATTTATTTGACAGACAGAAATCACAAGTAGGCAGAGAGGCAGGCAGAGAGAGAGAAGGGGAAGCAGGCTCCCTACCGAGCAGAGAGCCCGATGCGGGACTCGATCCCAGGACCCTGAGATCATGACCTGAGCCAAAAGCAGAGGCTTAACCCACTGAGCCACCCAGGTGTCCCCCATGTGGGACTTCTAATTGGTGGATCAGACCCTTTCTGTCTTTCTTTTTTCTCCTTTCTTCTCCTTCTCCTCCTTCTTCTTTTTTAAGATCCTATTTATTTGTCAGAGAGGGAGAGTACAACAAGCAGGGGAGCAGCAGGCAGAGGGGGAAGTAGACTCCCCACTGAGCAAGGAGTCTGATGCAGGACTTGATCCCAGGACCCTGGGATCATGACCTGAGCCAAAGGCAGATGCTTAACCAACTGAGCCATCTAAGCACCCCTCTTTCTGTCAGGCAAGCAGATAACAGGGGCCACCAGCCTACCACAGGAGCCCCTGTGCCCAAGTCAGAAAGAGGCAGTTGGCCTACATTCCTCTCCTAGCTATGACCCGGAGAGGGGGCAAAGCAGTACCCCACCCCCAAAACCGCAGGGCTACCCACAGTCAGGCTATGTAAAATTAGCCAAATCTGCGGCCAGCATCAACCTTCCAACCCAGAAGCCTGGAGTGGCCAGGCTGGCCCCCAACAGTCCTGAGCCTGCCCAAGCTAGTTCCACTCTCCTACCACCCCTGGCCCCAGTGCCAGCTATCTGGCTACACACGTCTCATCTGCTCCTCAAAGTGCAGGTTCAGTTGTGGGGACAGTGAGGCAGCAGCCCAGAACAAAGTGACCTCCAAGGGTCTGGGCCTGACCTGACCCACAGCACCTCCCCTCCCAACACTCGGCTGTCTCCAAACACTGGTGGTCCAAGCAGCATCTGGAACTCCACACTGGATAGCAGAACTAGAAACACAGACACATCTTCCATCCTCTCAGATGTGGCTGTGCCTCCCACCCCAGTGCAATCAGCAGAGAGAGGCAGGGGCAGGGAAGGCGGGTCCCACCTTTGTAGCCAGGTGGTGGCTCACCCAGGTGTCCCTTTGACGTCAGAACAGAGAGACCCAGCATGTACTCTAGTTGAAAACAGAAAGCGATGGATTGTGAGCTCTCTCTAGAATCTTCTGTGGCTCCCAGCTCCCTGCTGCGGGGATCTCCCCAGAGGCTTCTTTCTTCCCAACCTAGCCAGCCTCCCTGGCACAGCACAGGCTTGGCCACCAGAGGGCGCAAATGCCCCCTCTGAACTGAGCACAAAGCTTCCCCACCACCCACCCACACCCTCACATGGCTGCCAATGGGAATGGACACTCACCAGGGCTGCTGCCTCTCAGGACTTTGCTTGGGGCCAGAAATGAAGCCGGCCTGCAGGGGCTCTGCGCTCAAGATATTTTCAGTCCTGCGGGTGTGGGAGGCAGATCCCGAGGCCGATATCTAACAGAGGGCTGCCCTGGTGCGGCCTGGGAAGGGAAGGGGGAGGGCACATGGGGAGGGGTCTGAACGGGACAGGAGACCCAGCTTGTTCTCTGGGAAGGACCAAGACCACGGTCAGTGACCTTCCTCAAACTCCCCTGAGAAGATGCTCATAAACACAAATGCCCTTAGCACCTTCCCTCCCCTGCACACCTGCGTTCTCTGGGCCCTCCCTTTTCCTGCTTGGCCATTTCTCCCCAACCACGTCTTGTCCCTCCTCACTGCAGGAAGGAAAGCTTCGCTGGTGCATTCTCCCTTCTTTCCTCCCACCCGAACCTCCGGTGAGCTCCGGGTGAGCCGTCTGGCCTACCAGTAGCATTTATTGAGCACCTGCTGTATGCCAGGGATGGGAGCGGGGGAGGCAGAGCAGTGGCGTGGGGCAGACAGGCCAGGTGGAGGTGGGGTGGCATGCTGGACTGTCCCAGGGCTATTCGGCCGTCGTAGGGCCGCGGCAGAAGTTCCGGTTATAGAAGTGGCGGTTGTCCCTGGTCAGGGCCGTGCCCAGCTGGGCCCAGAAGCTGCGCTGGCCGCGAGGTTGCTGGGGCCAGAGGAGGACGCTCTGGCGGCAGAGGCGCTGGCGCAGCCGCACATAGCGGGAGCGGTGGGCATCAGGGCACAGGATCACCAGCACCACGACATCCTTGCGGTCCTCCAGCAGGCGCTGCTGAGCCAGCAGGAAGCTGGCGCGCAAGAGGCCGCTGACGCTGTCCGTGTGGGCCAGCACGAAGAGCGTCTTGCGGCTGCTGTACACAGAGGTCCACAAGTTCTCGAAGAGCGTCTTGCCAGGCAGCCAGTCGCGCTCCTCCAGACACAGGCGCAGCGCCCGGCGCCCGCGGCGCTCCTCCAGCTGGACCCGCAGCTCGTTGTACACCCAGTCGGCCACCGAGCTCTGCGCCTTGTCGAACACCACGAAGGCATCGTAGGGCAGGGCGTCGGCGCCCTGCTGCCGCCCGCGCCGCGGCAGCCAGGCCAGGCCCAGGTGGAAGCAGTACCAGAGGTCCCAGCCACACATGTGGTGGAGCACGGGCACAGCCAGGCTCAGGGCCACGGTCAGCAGCGAGAGGCCGAAACAGTCCCAGGAGAGGGCCTCGTCCAGGCAGAGGCGCAGGTCCTGCGCGAAGATGCTGCGACCCTGCAGCTGGCCGGGGCTGCCACAGCGCACGTGGCTGGGCAGGCCGGGCACGGCGGCCTGGACCTCCAGCAAGAAGTCCACGAAGGCCGCCCCGCAGGCGCAGTGCAAGGGGTTGGCGGTCACGTCCAGGACTTTCAGGGCGCCGGCCACGGGGCCAAACCAGGAGGGCTCCACCGTCTTGAGGGCGTTGGCGCTGAGGTTGATCTCTCGCAGCCCCTCGGCCAGGGCGAAGAAGCCGGGGTCCACGAAGCCGATGCTGTTGCCGCTGAGGTCCAGCCTCTGCAGCAGGGTGCCGTTAGGCAGGGTGCCGTTGCTCAGGGCCTTCAGCTGGTTCCCCGCCAGGTCCAGGGCCTCCAGCCTGGGGAGGAGAGCCAGGCTGCTCCAGTTGAAGAAAGCCAGGTAATTGTCGCGGAGACGCAGCAGCCGCAAGCCCCTGGGCAGGTGGGCCAGGTTGCGGGGCAGGAGGGTGTGCAGGCGATTCTGGGACAGGTCCAGCCGGACCAGGTTCCTCAGGCCTTGGAAGAAGCGGAGGTAGAGGTCCCCCTCGGCCCACATCTGGCTCAGGGCGTTGCCGCTGAAGTCCAGGGCCCGCAGCGAGGCGCTGCGCAGCTGCTGGGACACGCGGCTGTGGATGTCGTTGTGCGCCAGGCTGAGGTAGCGCAGGGCCGGCAGCTGCGCCACGAAGCTGAGGTTGTGGCCCACGCCGCGCATGCTGAAGGGCTGGCTGTTGTAGCTGAGGTCCAGGGCCTCGAGCCGCGGCAGCTCCGTGAAGGAGCCGCCGTGGTACAGGTCCAGCTTGTTATGGGACAAGTCCAGCACCCGCAGGCTGGTGAGCGGCGTGAACTGGGAGCCGTTGACCGCCTGCGAGATGCTGTTGTGACTCAGGCACAGGCACTGCAGGCGCGAGAGCTGGGTGAACATCTCCGACTGGACTGTCACCACGTTGTTCCGTGACAGGTCCAGGGTGAAGCGGAGCAGCTTGCAGCTCGGCATGAAGTCCTCAGAGCTCGGGGGACCCTGTGGGCCCCGCGGGCCTGGAGCCAGGTCCCCTGGCAGCCTCCAGCCTCGCTCCACCCCGCCCACCTGCCCCACGGCCGCCGGTGGCTCCGCGGCCCCACTGATGCGGTTGTCGGACAGGTCCACGTAGCGCAGGCCCGGGAAGGCCCCAAAGATGCTGAGCTGGGCCTGGCTGATGAAGTTGAGCTGCAGGCGCAGGTGCCGGAGCACCTGCAGGTGGGCCAACGGCCGGAGCGTGGTCTCACTGAGCGAGCGGAAGAAGATGCCGTGCATGTCCAGCTTCCACAGGGACCGCAGGCTCCCGAAGGAGGGTGCCAGGGGCAGGTGGGCGAAGGACACCTTCTTGTGGTAGTTGAAGGACAGGTTGAGTTTGCGCAGCCGGCCCAGGCCGTGGAAGGCCTTGGTCTTGGTGATGCAGTCGTACAGGAAGTTCTCGCTCAGGTCCAGCTTCAGGAGGTTGCCCAGGCTGCGGAACCACCTGGGATCCAGGCTGTGGAGGGAGCTGTCCTTCAACACCAGGCCTTCGAGGTGGCTCAGATGGCTGAAGGTGTCCTGGTGCAGCTTGGGGAACCCTTTGGGGCACTCCCTGCAGGGATTGCGGGCATGGTCGCAGCGGCGACAGTTCCCACCCATGTCCAGCACGCGCAGGGCAGTCAAATTGGCCAGGTCATCGGGGACCAGGGTGACAATGTGGTTGTAGGACAGAAGCAGGGACTCCAGGCTGGGGGGCAGGCGGCGAGGCACCACGGTCAGGTTGTTGTACTTGAGCGACAGGTGTGTGAGGTTGCTCAGGCCTAGGAGGGCGCCTGGGGCCACCTGCAAGGCCTCCTGGCAGGGGTTCTTGTAGTAGCAGTTGCCGTCCAGGTAGAGGTGGCGCAGGGCGTGCAGGCCCGCGAGGCTGGCGGAGTCCAGTGTCAGGATGTTGGTGCGGCTCAGGACCAGGGACTTGAGGGAGCTGGGCAGGGCAGGCACGGTGCTGATGCCATTGTAGCTGAGGTTCAGTTCCTCCAGGGTGGGCACAGCCAGGAAGGTGTTGGGCTCGATGGTCATGTGGCAGGGGAAGTGCATGGGGCTGAGGCCGGCCGGGGGGCAGTTCCACTTGAGGTTGAGACGCCGCAGGCCGGACAGGTGGACAAAGTCGGAGTCGTGGAGGTGGTGGATGCGGTTGGAGTGCAGCCAGAGGCTGGTGATGTTCCCACGGGGCGCGGCCGCCGAGAAGCGGGGCACAGACTTGAGGAAGAGCCATTTACAATCCACCAGGCCGTGGGGCTGGAGCTCGCAGGGCAGGAAGGGAGGCAGGGCGCCTGGGGCCAGGACCATGGCCAGCGTGGCAGCCTGCACCAGGAGAGACAGGGGGTGCAGGGCACCAGAGCAGGGGCCCTGCCGGCCTGTGAGAGTGAGCCTCAGCCCTGCCTCCACCTGCCCCACTTCCTGGGGGCTCCCAACAGCATCCCCAACCCCTCTCTCCAAGACCCCCACCCAGGGAGGCTCCTGCCTCTCTGCCCAGCAACCACCCCGCCTCTAAGGCTCAGGTCTCAGACCCAGCCTTCAAGTCAGAGCCGCTTCTGAGACTTGGAATCCAATCTCACAATCTAGAACTTTCACTCAAAACAAAGCCCCAGCTAGACAGGCCTACCGGGTTCTCCCCCACCTTTCCTTTTCCTCCCTCAGGGGCCACTTCTCTTTCCTCCTGAGCCAGGGACACCTGGCTCCCTTCCACCCAGCTGCCCTGGAAAGCCTTCCATGTCTTCCACCAGCCTCCCCCAATGCCTCCTTCTGCCTCTGACCAAGTCCCAGGCGGGCATGAGGGTCTCCTGCTGGGGTCTGGGCTGAGTACCACCAGTGGCCCTGGCTGGGGTGGGGGGGTGGACACTGCCCAACTCTTCCCCCTCCCCCCACCTCTCCCAGACCAAGCATCCATCCCACAGTAGGTCAGAATGGATCAGACAGGATGGGCAGCACAGGGTCAGACAGAGCCTAGTCCTGGGTGTCCACCTGGCTTGCCCCAGAACCACCACTGAGCAAAGAAAGCCCCAGGCCTCAGCCACCCCAGCCACACGATGGGTTCAGGTGTCATTGCTCAGAGAAGACTTCTGCTCTGATGTCTTCAGGGTTCAGTGCGTGTCCCCAGGGCCATGTAGGGGGACAGCCCTTTCATTACTGTCTACAGCCACCAAACCCCACCCCCCACCACTTCCCACTGCCCCCTTCCCCATGGAGTTGAGGGCCACTGTCCTACCATGACAGGGAGCGGGGGCTTCTCCAGAGGGTCTGGCCCGCAGACTAGGCAGCAGCTGCAGGAAAGGATGCTTGGCGCTCACAGCCCCTTCCCTCATCAGCTCAGAGAACAGAGGAAGTGAGAATTAAGAAAAAACCCAGCAGCCCCCTCCCTCGCCCCCATGAGGCCTAGAGAGAAAGGGTTGGGGGGGTGCGCTGACTCAGAGTCCATTTGCATAGGCAGATGGCAAACAGCCCCTTCAGTACTTCCTCTTTCCATTCCCTCCACCCCCACCCCAGCCTAATAATTCACCACAGCCCCAGTGGGGCTCACACCCGTGGTCAGGGAAAGTCTGGGGAGAAGCAGAGGCCCAGAGCCCCGTCTCAGGTCAGTGGAAGACTGGGATTGGGGGTGGCGGCAGATGTGGCCTGGGCACGCTGACACTCCCGCCAGGGTGCTCCCTGTCCCCAGAGGGCTGGCCCCCTCACACCTCAGCCTGTGGCCACTGCCCCAAAGGGAGCTCTCTTGGGCTAGAGGCTCCCATACCTACCCTTTCCTGCTCCCTCAGCCCTGTCCCCAGAGCTTCTGGGGGCTGGTATGCCTGGGGGTTCGGCATGGAACACAAGTAGCAGCTTGGCCGCACCTGCTTCCACCGCAGCCTGCCACTTCCTCCAGGGACAGGGCCTCCTCTTCTGTGTCCCCAGTGTGCCCAGGGTCCCGTCACAGCACCTGCCCCATGGCCAGGCCCGCTGGGACAGCTACTACCATGCTCCCTATGACCCAGCTAATCCTGACAGATGACTCCGGCCCAAAGCCTCAGGGTGACCTGGGCCCCTGGCAAGTCCCATTGGCTTCAGCTTCAGAATCTGCCCGTTGCCCACCACCTTCACATTCACTGGGCTGGCATGAGCCACCATCATCTCTCGCCTAGACCAGTGCAGTCACTGCAACCTCACAGATTGCCCTGCTTCTGCACTCACACACCACGGCCTGTACACATTTGGCCCCTAAGTCACACTAGGCCCTTATTTGGCTCAGACTCCTTCCCGGCCCTTTCTGGAATCCAAGACACAGTCCACATAATGGCCAACAAGGTCCTATGGGATCTGGCCTCCCATTGCTTCCCTGACCAATCTCCAGCCACAGTGGCCTCCTGCCCCTTGAGAGAAAACTCCCATGCAATCTCCTGCCCCAGGACCTTTGGACTTACTATTTGTTCTGCCTGGAAACACTTTTCCTAGATATTCGATTGGCTCCCTCCATTGCTTCCTTTGTATCTTGGCTCACACATGACCCTCTGGAGGCCTTCCCTGAGATCTGGCACTTCTCAGCCCCTTTACTTGCTGCTTTTCATTGTCATAACTTTTTACCTGTTAACACATCATATCATTGATTTTACTGTGGTTTATTGTATATTGTGTTATTCCCCTGCTGGAATATCTGCTTCTCTTTTTTTTTTTTAAGATTTTATGTATTTATTTGAGAGAGAGAAAGAAAGAGAGAGAGAGAGAGAGCACAAGCAGGGAGAGAGGCAGAGGGAGAGGGAGAAGCAGACTCCCTACTGAGCAGAGAGCCCAATGCAGGGCTTCATCCCAGGACCCTGAGATCATGACCTGAGCCAAAGCGAGACAACCAGCTGAGCCACCCAGGCGCCCCTGGAACGTCTGCTTCTTAATGGCAAGAGTCTTTGGTCTGTATACCCAGGGTCCAGCATACTGCCCAGAACAACGTAGATGATGGATATTTGCTGGGTCCATGAGTCTCTGGCACTCAGCTCTGGGCAAGCACAGTGTTTCTGAATGATGGCTGGATGAATTAATGAATGAAAAAATAGAGCTTCTGTTGGGAGGAGGCAGGAATGGACACCTGCCTACCCCCACCCCCCGCTTCTCCATGCCCACTTTTGGGTGGCTATCACAGCAGGCAGGCTCCAGGCTGCCAGGCATCCAGCTGGCATGCAGGCCCAGGGCTTCAGCCAGTGTGGGGGCAATGCTCTGTCTTCCTGCCCACCTGGGAACCAGTGTGTGGGGTGGGCAAGGATAGGCCTCCTTCTCTGGGTCCTAGCTGGGGTTTTAGCTCTCTCTGTAACTCTAGGGTCTTGAGCAGGTGCTGCAAAAGGCCTCAGGGATGGGACCCTGCCCTGAGCCCCAGCCTAAGACATGCTTCCAAGAGAAAGACTGTGCCCACTCAGCAGCTGAATCCCAGCCACAGGCTCCTCCTGTCCCCATCCTTGCACACCTCCCTCCTGGGATGGGGGGGGGGGCGGCTCTCACCCCCTTCTCATAGGCACGGACTGAAGATCTGGCTCCTGCTGAATCCTGAGCCTGAAGCAGACTCTCCCAGAGTCCCTGGGACCAGGGAGCCAGACCCGCGGGGGCAGGAACACAAGTAGCAGAAAGGACCAAGGAGCTGACAGAGCTCAGGTCTGCATGCATGCGCAGAACAAAAAGAGCCCAGGAAGCCCAGCAGGCAGAGCAGATCCAGGGTGGCAGCCTAAAGAACGGCCCAAGGAGATCCACAGCCTAATCCCCAAACCTGTGGATCCTTTCCTATACAGGATAAAAGGGGCCTTGCAGGTGGGGTTAAGTGAACGGTCCTGAGGGGGGAGAGTAACTGGGAAGTGGGGAAGTGAACATAATCACGAGGACCCTTGGAAGACAGAGACTGAGGAGGATCTGCCGACAGACAGAGGCCGTGTGACCGGAAGCAGAGGGAAGCGGACTCCCAGAGAAGGTGCTACCGCTCTGGTTTCAAAGAGGGAAGCGGGGCCAGGAGCCAAGGAATGTGGGCAGCCTTTCAGGCTGGAGAAGGTGAGGTAACAGTCTCCCCTGAGGCCTCCAGAAGGAACGAGTCCTGCCAACAGCTGGAGAGCAGCCCTGTCAGACTTTAGCTTTTTGTTAGATTGACAGGAAATGTTAAGACAGTAAATCTGTGTGGGTTTGGGCCACTAAGTTTGTGGTACTGTTACAGCAGTCACAGGAAACAAATACACCCAGATGCCCTGTATCATGGCGAAGGTGTGCCTGCCTCTCAGGCTGAGCTTCCATCAACAGGGACCCGTGTGAGGCTTGTGTCCACAGAGACACACACACACACTCACACACACTGCCATACACCTGTAGCCAGGAGTGCTGGAACCCCACCCAGCAGCCTGAGTGGGCTGACGGGCCCCGTCCGAGTTCAGAGGGGCCAACTATAGACAGTTTCCCAATTCCCAGGGCCAGAGGTAACTCCTCAGGGCCAGAGTCAGATGTTGATTTAAAAATATTTTATTCTTTAAAAAATACAGCATTCAACCATCTGTCCTTCAGTGACCCCTACCCTAGCCCTGACTGAACCCACCCCTGTGGCCAAAGGCTATTGGGCTATGCTAGGACCCTAGTCTCAGTTCCCCCTGGGGGCCAAGCTCATTCCAGGCTCCCTACCCAGCCCCCTTGAGCCAGCCAGGCAGGGTCCCCAGACCCCTTGGGCACACAGATGAGAGGCAGGGACAGCAACAAGGGGAAGGTCACAAAATGCCAGCCCAGTGGCCCTCGGAAGCTGCAAGAATGTTCTGTCACCAGCCCTCCTGCCCCAAGGAACGTAAGCCTCCCCTGGAGCCCAGGCTGGGAAGGAGGCAGGTGGCTGGGAGCAGTGGGACGCAGAGCCCCACAGTCCACATGCCGGCATGGCTCAGGTCCGGCCACCTAGCTGTCATCCCCATTCTCGCCGGGGCCACGGATAAGGCGCTTGTGGCCCCGCTTGCCCCCTGGGCCCTTGGGCTTGGCGAAGGCCTGCTTGAAGGCGTGTTGTTTGGGGTGCACCTCGTCGTAGAGGAACTCGGCCGTCAGCTCCGCCCCATCGCCAATCTCGATCTGCATGGGGCAAGGCACACATCACCCTGGCTCACCCCCACTCCTGGGGCACCCCTGTGACCTCTCACACTCCAGCCCTGGGGTCTTCTCCCAGATCCCCATTTGGAATGCCACCCCCAGGAACAAAGAGTTGGGGCCTGCTGTCCTGCATGCCTTGGAGACCCCGTACCTGCCTTCCAGACCCAAGCAGAGGAGAGTTGTGGGCGGCCAAGGCTGGGCTTGTCCACACCACCGGTCAGCTGGCCCCATCCCCACCCATGGAACACAGCACTAACCCCCTAAACCCCGACCACTGCCTTGGGACTCCGGCGCCCTGGTGGAGGGTGGTGGTACTGGCCCTTGGGCAGTGAGACTCTGGGGAATGGGCACCCACCTTCTTGGAGATCTCCAGCTGGAAGTCCTGCTCCACAGAGTCAAGGAGGCGACTCTTGCAGCTGGAATAGAGCATGCGCTCCTTGATGCTGCACTTGTACCCCGGCATCGAGTAGATGAACACTGCGGGGGTGAGGGGTGGGGCGTGAGCTGAGCAGGGAGGCCTGCTGAGCCACGCCCCCTGCAGCAAGGCCACCCAGCTCCGGTCCAGATGAAGGCATGGGAGCCCTGCTGTGGCCACTCACTCACCCACAGACTCGAGGGGGTCACCCTCATGGGTGTGCTTGTAGAGGAAGAAGTGGTAACGGGCAGCGTCTCGGGGAACCCTTGAGGGCAGCTGGGCCACTTCTGTGGGCTCCGTGTGTACCAGCTCGATTGTCTCCCGCTCCAGGTCCAGCTTCTGCCCAGAGCAAGGGAAGATGGGAGAACATTAGCAGGCGAAGGCCTGGGCCCACCCTAGGGAACAAGAAGTCCCCAAGGGGACAGGCAGGAGCTAAGGCAGAGCCTGTCTGTGGTCTCCCTCTCTCAGGACTCCCCACCCCAGTGGCCATCCTGCCATGGGGGTCCCTGTGAAGAGGCCACACCTGGGCCCCTACCTCTGCCCTATTGAAAGCTCTGCTAGAGGAGGAAGGTCCACTAAGGGCAGTGGACAGGATTGCTGGGAAGGCCTTGACCGGAGGGAGGCACCACACTATCAGGCAGGCCTATTCTCAGGGGTGAGGCTTCTCGCAGAACACGCATCAGACGGAAGGAACCATTCTGCTTGGTGGGGGAGGCATGGGGACCTGGCTGGCTCAGTGGGTGGAGCATATGACTCTTGGGTCTGTTCAAGCCCCAGGCTGGGTGTAGAGCTTACTTTAAAAAAAAAGAAAAGAAAAGAAAAGAAAAGGAAGAACAAAAGAAAGGGCAAGGGATGCCTGGGTGGCTCAGTCAGTTAAGCGTCCAACTTTTGATTTTGGCTCCGGTCATGATCTCAGGGCCACGGGACTGAGCCCGGGTCGGGCTCCACACTCAATTCTCTTTCTCCCTCTCCCTCTGCCCTTCCCCATCAGCTCATGCTCTCTCTCAAATAAATAAATAAATCTTAAGGGAAAAAAAAAAAAAAGAAGAAATAAAGAAAGGGGGAAGCCTGGCCACTGGACCAGGAGGCCCTGAGGAGAGGGGGCAGCTGCGGGGGCTGCAGAGGGCATCTCGGACAGGCAGGGCTCAGGTCTGAGAGGTCAACATGCACTCCAGGGTGAGTATGTGTGTGCAGTGAAGAGGCCAGAGTGAGGGACAGTATGTCACAGATGTCCCCACAGGTAAGCAAGGACTGAGCAAGGCAGGGGGACACCGTCTCTGGGGTAGCACTCCGAAGAGGACCGTGTAGGGACGGAGAAGGGGCGGGGCACAGTGAGTACCACTACTGCACAGAGTTGGGGGGCTGGTCACCCACCCCCCGCCCCGTACATGGGTCCCAGCAGGACCAGCGCCACAGCACCGTGTATCTGGGGCAGGACGGACACCCACCAGCTGGATGTAGTTGACGGTCTTCTGTCTGAGCTGCTGCAGGGCCCTCTGGGCAGCCGGCTGCAGTGGGAAGGTGAGGCCCTGCAGGGTCTGGTGCTTGCTTTCCACACTGATCTCTGTCTTCACCTGGGGGCGGGGAAAGAGTGAGGGAGGCCCTGACCTGCCTGACCAGGAGGTAGACCTCCTGGAGCACAGACCAGCCAGCTGGGCCTCATGAGACCTCGAGGGCCTCAGGCCGGGACTTCCGCCCATCCGGTCCCATGCATCTACCTCATTAATACGGATCTGCTGAAGCTCTCTCTCAGCTGACGTCAGTGGGGCAGGTGCCGCACAGGACGAGAGGTGCTTCTGGTACCCAGCAAAGGAGAGGTCGTCCTGCCGTGCAGAAGCATGAATGGTACCTTGGGGTGGGCTGGCAGAAGCCCACTGAGCATGCCAGCTGGCAGACCCTGGATTCTCCCAGCGTTCCCCATGCCTCCCCACACCTCCCCATGCCTGGCACCCACTTCCTGGGTGACCCTGTGTCACATCCCACCCTCTGTGGGCCTGTAATCCCCGCCTGGTGGAGTCTGGCCCAGGGGGCCTACCTTCACAGTCCCAAAAAGCTCATCCTTGATGTGGCCGCCCCCAAACTCCTTCTTCACTGTGGCCCGTGTGGCTGCATACAACATCTTCAGCCGCACCTGGAGGGCAGAAGCTGAGCCATGAGACCCCTCCAGGCAGGGCTAACTCTCTGGGGAGGAGCAGGAGCCTCTGGGGCAGGAGGCTCTGGGTAGGGACTGGGGCATGGCTTTGTGCCCATATACCCAGCAGAGGGCGCAGCACAGGGCAAGGACCTCTTTGCCTCCCAGAGCCAGGCTGAGGTGTCTGGGAGGCCTCCGAGAGAGGCCAGGCTCCCAGCACAGAGCCTTGCCCTCTCTCAGACTCTGGGGCAGGACCTGGTGTCTCCCCACCCAGAATCCTCAGGGCAGGGCCTTGGTCTCGTGCTCAGACCCAGCTTCCCTCTCCCCTGATCTGCGGGATGGGCAGGAGTCCCCAGGACTCACGGGAGAATTGTCAGGTGACCAGGCAAGGAAGAGCCACTCAAAGCCCTGGGCGTTCTGGGAGTCCAGGCGGTAGAGCAGATAGCAGGGTTCCTGGGTGTCCAGCAGCGGCAGCACAGCCCTGTCGTAGTCCTGCTCCCAGGTGCCCATCAGCTCCCGTGAGGCACCCAACACGAGCTGCTCTGGGGGCAGAGGCCGAGTGAGCCAAGGAGTAGCCATCTCCCACGCTCACCTTGGACTGCGGACCTCCTCGGCTGGGGCACAGATCTGCTGTCCACCCCACCACCTTCCCCAGGAGCTCGCAAGTCCCTGAATGATGAGGCGATGGGAATGAACCCCTGAATGAGTCAATGAATGAACGAGGGCCCAGCACCACCAGCTCCACAACTGCGCACCCATGCACACAGACACAGGCTCGAGAACCGGTCCACAGATGCCCAAACGCTGACCAGCACGAGGAGACGAGAACGCGTCCGCAGATGCCCAAACACTGACCAGCACTAGGAGACACGCCACTTCTGTTGGCCATGGCCACCAACCGCCCACCCTTCTCAGAACGACCTTGCTGAGGGAGGCGGGGGGTCCAGCCTCAGGCCACAGGGAGCTGCAGGAGCAAAGAGGGAGACCGGAGCTCCTCCCAGACACTACACAAACGGGTATCCTGCTGCCACCAGCCAGCTGAAGTCCTCTCCCCAAAAAGTCAGAAACCTGTTAGCACCTGGGGCCAACAGGCTGGCCACCTCCCTGGCTAGTGCACTTGGGCAGAATGGGCCATCGAGGCTGGACATCCATTTGATCTACCCAACCACAGGGCCATAGCAGGGCACCAAACACCAGCCCAGGTGTGCACCGGAATGGGGTGATCGCCACATGGCCATGGAGTGCCTACCACCAGGCCCTCCTGATGAAGGCAAGGGGCCTAGCTGTCTGGAGCCCAGACATGTCAGGCCCCCTAGCCCAGACACCTCTTTGCAGGTCTCGGCCTCCTCACAGATCCTCCCAGAACTCAGATGGGATCAAGGGTGAAAACCAGCAGGCACAGTGGGCCCCACAGCACTGCCAAAGTGTTTAATTTGTTGCCAACGTTTTCAAAATGAGAAGTTTTACCTAAGAAGTGGGATGGACAGATTCCCTAGAAGGTGCTCAAGCCTCACTCGATAGGAGGTGGGCCGTGGCCGCCTGTTGGGGGCCTGAACCTTTCTGGGGACTCCCAGGTGCCCCACCAACCACAATGCAGAACGGAGCTAAGCGCCCACCCAGAGATCCCTCCGGCTAAACACATGGACGTCCTGTCTGGGAGGCAAGCGGGAGGCTGAGGACTAGGGCCAATGAGTCTCTCTCTTTGTGGGGCAGGGGGCTTATGGCTTGTCACCCCAGGAAGCCTTTACTCTTGACCTACCACAGTGACCCTGACCCAGTATCTGAGGGCATCTGAACTCAGGGACCCTGGGCAAAACCTAGCATAGCTCTGGCACTGAAGCCTGGGGTGAATTCTGGGTCTGTGCTTTGCACCAATTCAATGGGTGAAAAGTCAGCTGGGGACCAAGCCCATTCGGGGGGTCCCTCCAAAGGGCTCACAACTGCTGTCTACCGAGTACTGGAAGGATTCAATGGGGGGGGGGCCCGGCCCACTCCCAGTGTCCGCCTCCCTCACATCCAGGGACAACCCCTCGGCACGAAGGGAAGGTGGAGGTATCACCACCAAGCCTCAGGTAGTCCTCTACCTCCTCAAACCCTCCCCCCACTTCAGACCTCAGCTCCAGCTCACCCACCTGCAACCCCTATATGTAAGCCTCGGGGTCCCAGCGTCCAGGCCAAGGCCTGGCCAAGCCTGGAATCCCCGCGTCACGTTCCCAAAGCAAGCTGGGCACGAGTCGCTTTGCCTTGTTGCAGGGGCACTTCCCAAGGGCAGGGCCCCTGGTTTCTCCTTGGGACTCCCCCCAGCCCCCGGCCAGCAGCCAAGCCAGGCCAGCCTGCCGATCACAGAGGGAGGTGAGTGGCACTCGCCACATGGGGCAGCACCTGGCCTCACTGGTCCCCTGCCCCCATGCCCAGCCCAGCATCCCAACTGGGGCTCTGACCCCTATGCAGCCTCTGGGGAGCTGGACAGGACCCCTGGCAGGGTTCTTGCTGCCTCCCCAGCTTTTGACTCCCTGCTCTATGTAACAGGGTAATGATCATATACACCTCCACTCCTCTCCTAAAAGCACCTCCTATCCCCAGATGGAAAGAGTGAGGTCCTGAAGGGGCTGGAGGCCAAGGTCCAAGCAGCTCCCAGAGAAGCAGTGCAGTCCAGCCACAAGCCTACGCCCTAGCTCGTCCAACGGGGAGCAGTAGGGGACACTCACCATCCTCAATGACGACTTTGATGAGCCGGACAGAGCCCGCCCGAGCCTTAGCGAAGAATTCCTTCAGCTCCTCGGTGGCTATGAGAACAAGAAACATGGTGAGAGACGAGCAGGCAGGGTGAGCAGGGTGGACTGGGACACGTTCAGGGCCCGCTCTGTCCTGTGGGGTCTGCTGGTGGAGCTGGGAGCCGGGTTAAATAGGGCCCCCCATGTGACTGGGAACCTGACACGGCCCATGAACAGAAGCTCCCAAATTTAGCCAACAGTGTGGCCCGCTGGCTGAGATAGCTCTGATGACAGGGGAGGTGGGGATGGGCCAGCCCACTCAAGGGCGGGGCGGGCTCTGGGACAGGCCAGGCCTCCCAGAGCGAACGGCCCCCATCTGTCCCCTGCCCCCTACGTAGGCCCAGCACTGAACCGGCCTGTGACACTCTGTCGGATCCACAAACACAGAAATAGGTCAACAAATGCCCCCACTGTCAACAGACCACTATGTCCATGAACACACACACACATACACACACACAGGCACACATGCCTCCCCTGTTGTGTATGCCATCGGATCCCTACTCAGTCCAGCACGTGTGAACGTAACAAATAAATCCGTACCTGACAGAGTGGAAAAGAGACGCAAACGCCCTCACACAGGAAAACCCACTCAGCTGGTCAAACGTAAGGGGACACACACATTTAGACACGCCCACCTACACAGGGACACAGTGCCCAGAGTAACAAACACACAGGCCTGCCCACTCGGCCCCAGCCCCTCAACCAGGCTGCCTCACCCTGAAAGGCAGGGAGCCCAGCCCAAGCACAGGCCTGCCAGAGGCAACGAAGCCCCAGCCCTGAGGCAGTCCAGAAGGCTCCCCGACAAGGAGGAGCAGCGATCAGGAAGGAACTCTCCAAAACAGACCCTGTCTTGGTCCTTAAGTCACAGAGCTGGAAGGTGACAGCCAAAAGGATCCCAAGGGCAGAGGTGAGAACTAGGGATGTCACAGATCTACCAGTGGTTCAGACACAGATACCAAAGTCCAAGTGGGGAAGGGCCCGACATGGGTCTCTGGGTGTGCTGGGCCAGGCCAGCGTGACCTTGAAGCTACCCAAGGGTCAGAATTCTGCAGGAACACAGCGGGAGGTCTGAGGTCAGAGAATATTTATAGGGCCCAGACTGGGCAACTTGGGGGTGTGGGGGGGCACCTTTAGGAAAACAAACTCGGGTCATGTCCTCAGGGCCCTTCAGGCAGAGTGACCATGAGCCTGAGATCTCGGGCTGTTTACCACCCTCCGTGGCTGCTGGGCGCGTAGCAACCGACCACCATGGGATGGAGACACAGCCCCACTGGGCCAGGACAGAGCTGCCTATCAGCAGACCCCAAGCAGGTCCCCGAGGTAAAGCCTGGCCTCTGGGTCTCCACCTTTCCCATAGCTGTGTGTGACCTCTGACCTTGCTGAGCCTCAAACTCATCTATACTGTGGAGCTAAGAGTCCTAAACTGTAGAGAGCCATGCTAAGGAGTAAATGGGGAAAAATGTTCAGTAATGGGGCCTCTACAAATAACAATCATTAAATAATCATTAAATCGTTTACTGTAATGATGGCCGGGCAGGCTGTGCTGAGCGGCCCTTTCCACCTGGTCAGACCTTCTGGGAGGTAAAGTCAAGAAGCTCCCCTAAGGGAGAGGCTGCCACGCCCCTTCTAGAGTTACTAGGACAGAGTGACACCCCAGTAGTGGAAGAGACAACCCCCTCCATGACTCCTCAGCCACCATCAATAATCCAGAGGCCAGGCCTGGGACATCTGAGCCCCTATCATCAAAGATTCATGCTCTCCCACCTCCCTGCCCCCACCTCTGCTGCCCTGCCCACCCTCCACCCTGCTAAGCCTCAAGTTACAAGTCCCCCACCCCCTGCCCTGCTCTGAGGTCACCAGATCCACACTTATGGCCACGACTGGGCTGGCATCTGGGCATCCAGGGTATTTGATCTCACCTGCCAGCTCCCCGGGCCAGAAAGGGGAAGGAGTCGGCTGCTCGTAGGCAGGAGGGCTGGGGGCAGCCCAGTGCCCAGTGATCCCCTAAGCAGGCCTGTCTCACCATGTGGGAAATGAAGGCGTGAGGCAGGGCCTTGGCCATGGGACGTGTCAGTCCTGAGAAGGGAGGAGGGGCCCTGACTTCCGATGCCCTCTCAGATGGAGGCAGCAACAGTGACCAGACAAAGGGGAAGGAAGGGGCAAGTCCAGGGGGAGCTGTTCCCTTCTGTGGGGCTGAGTCACGAAGCCACCCTCCAGCTCCTCCAGCTCCTTCTGGAGAGGCTGGCCCACTGGCAGGAGGCTGGCCCTGACCCAGACCCCTGCCTTTTCTGGTCCTGTGGGGCGGAGCCAGGGAAACCCTCTAGCTTGTCTAGCCACCAAGTAGCCACTACGACCACAAGCCAAGCTGACATCCAGGCAGCTGGTCGATGGTGGTGGTGTCCCCGGGCTGGGATCCTTGTGTGGTGGGAGGAGGAGTGGCTGAGGGCCAAACCACCAGGCTGTCGGCTGTCTGGGCAAGCAGCCTGCGCCTTTCCCACAGGCCAGGCCCGCCTCCCAAGCCAGTGACAGAGGGGGACACTCAGACCCGGGTAGGGTCAGAATACCTGGCTCCTGGCCACTGCTTCTCCCCAGCCTGTGTAAAGAGGAAACTAGGCCCTTGGGGGAGGGGGTGACACTCTAGGCTGGAGAAACTTAGGGTAGGGGGCATTCGCCTGGAATCTCTAAAGCCAGGACCCTCCCTCACAAACCCCAAATGTGGACCCTCTTTTCTACCTCCAGCCTGGAGCTGGGACTTTCCAACCCTGGCTGGGGCAGTCTCAGGAGATCAAAGTGGAAAATGGTAGGGAGGTAAGAGGTCAAGGTCAGATTAGCAACTCTCCCCATCCCACTTTGAAGGCCCTGTCCCCAGTTTTTCCTAGTCTAACTTGCTCGAACGTGTGAGGGTCCTATGAGGAGCCAAAGGTCAGGGACCCATCCTCACACAGGCACAAATCCACAGAAGCCTACACAGATACATCTGGTAACAGCCATCCGTGGTAACAAAAGCACATTGAGATGTAGCCCAACTGTGCACACACACACACACAGACACCCACAGACATGTGCCCATAGTCACAGAACACTGATGCCTAAAGATGGTTCCATGCGACAGTGGTCATTCAATCAGCTATTAGTGCCTGTGCATGAAGCACCCTAGACATAACACAAGCAGGCACATCCAGATGTGCAAACACAGGACAAGTGCACATGCGCGCGCATCCCCCCAGATGTGTACGTCCGGTACGCCCACCCCCTGAAAGGAACAAAAATATACAGATGGGTACACATAGGCACACCCACCCCCAGATGGGCACACTGATAGTTCCACTCCAGCGGTGCACCTACACGTACACCCACTCCCAACTATGCACAGTAAGTCGCACGCCCCCAGATGTGCCCACCCCAGGCGACCCGCGGCTGCAAAAGAGAACAGGAAGCTTCCCCAGGCTGGTAACAGTGAGGAGAGGGGCTGAGCGCCAGGGAGGGGGCGCAGCCGCGAGCGGAGCCCCTCTGGCCCCTGCCCGCCCACCATCCGCCCTCACCGTGGATGCCCGTCTGGTGCGCCATGGCTCCGTGCCCCGCTCCGCCCGCGCCCTTGGAGCCCTCGGCTCAGCCCTGGACCCGATCCGCTCGCCCGGCCCGGGAGAAGGAGGAGGATGTGGCGGCGACCGCCCAGCCTCGCGCAGCTTCCCGGGCGGTGCCGCAGGACCCGGCCCAGCGCGCCCCGCCCCCGACGGGCGAGGCCGGGATGGGGGCGGGAACTCGGGGCCGCGCGTGCGCGCACCGTGCGCCTTGTTCCGGGTGGGCCCAGCGCCGGGAGTCGGTCGGTGAGGCCGCGCGCCTGCGCGGGCCTGTTTGTGGCAAAGAACAGGGACTGCGTGGGGTCGAGCATGCGTGGGCGCACGCGGGGGTGTGTGTGCGCCCTGAGCCTAGTGGGTGGGTGTCTGGCTGGGGCGCGTCCGGGAGTGCGCGCGCGTCTGTGCGCCCCGGGATAGGTGGGTTTCCAGTTGGGGTGGGATCTGCGCCCCACTTATGGCCTTTTATGGCCGGGAAGCAGGTTCGTGTGCGGATGTGCGCGCGTATGTTTGTGCCGCATCCCTTTTCCTAGAGACGTTTCCTGTGCCCCTCCTGCGAAGCTCCTCGAGGCTCCTCGAGGCACCTCAAGGCTGGCGTGGCTACAGGCCTGTCCTGACAGTGGGAGGCCGACTGACATACCAGGTAGTTAGCAGATGAACCTGTGGCAGCGAGGGCCCAGCCCAGAGTGCAAGGAGCCACCAGGAGGTGAAGTTTGGGTGGAGACCTGGAGGTCAGCCTAGTAGAGCAGAGGGAAAAGTTTTCTGAGAAGAGGAAACTACATGTGAAAAGGCCCAGAGGTTGAAGGAGGGCCAGGGCTTGCCGACTGACGAGCTTCCCAACTCCTAATCAACTTCTGGCTCCAGACCCAGCGTCTTGGCCTTCCCGTGGCATCGCCCTGCTGGGACCGGCCAATCAACATAATGTAGCTTCCAGGCCTCTGTGAGTCAGTGGTGAACACGTGACCTCAGTCAGTCCAATCAGAGCCTGTCCCGGCTTGCTGGGAAGGTTGGGAAGGAGGCCATGTTTTGGGTCTTGGGGTTGTTGGGAGTTGATGATGGAGTGTGGGGCCTGCCTAGTGACTGGCGCCGGCTTGAGCTCCATGCTCACTGTCCCACTACCCCACCCTGAGTAAGGAGCATGGCGCCCTCCTCTGTGTGCCCCAAGCCCTGGGTTTCTCATTTCCTGAGAGTCCAGCAAACACAAAACTGAAGGATTTTCTTTTTTTTTTCTTTTTGAGAGAGAGAGAGAGAGCGCCTGTGCGGGGTGGGGGGAGGGATACAGAGCGGGAGAGAGAATCTTAAGCAGTCTCATCGCTCAGTGCAGAGCCCAATGCCAGGCTTGATCCACAACTCTGAGATCATGACCTGCTCAGAAATGGAGAGTTGGTTGCTTAACCCACAGAGCCACCCAGGCAGCCTGAAGAATTTTTTCTTTTTCTTTCTTTTCCTTCCTTCCTTTTTCTTTCTTTTTCCTTCCTTCCTTCCATCCTTTTCTTATTTTATCTATTTATCTGAGTGAGAGAGATCACAGAGGAAGAGGGAGAAACAGATTTGCTGCTGAGCGGAGAGCCCGATGTGGTCCCAGATTCCAGAACCCCAAGATCAGGACCTGAGCAGAAGGCAGATGCTTAACCGACTGAGCCACCCAGGCTCAGGATTTTCTTGTTTTTCTTCCTGTGCACACCCTGAGGCCTGAGCCTGTGCAGTGTGCTCACGTTGGCCACCCCAGAATTCGCAATGGACCATAAAAACTGTGTGGCCTCACGGGCTGCCCTTGGGAGAATAGCTCACGGGCACGTCCCCGACTCAGCCCTGTCCCATCACATCACAGAGGGACCAGAGCCAACAATTACATCAACTCTCAGACCTGGCCACCTCCATGGGAGCACTGGGCAATTCCACAGACACAGAAGAGCCTCAAGTTCTTGGAAACAGGAATTACCCAAGAAAACAGGTTCATGAAGAATAATAATATTATATTCCCCTTAGAAATGTCCGTCACTGGATGAACTGTGACTACCTTCACGGCGCGGTCTCCCCTGCTGCCAGACTAACCCCTGCCTGCATCATTCCCTTTGTTTTTATTGCTGCCTAATACCTATATTTATCTGCTTTTTTATTGTTTTTCCTCTACCAGTAGTTAAGTTTTTGCCCCTGGTGTATCCCCAATACCTAAAACAGTGCGCAGCATTGGTAAGTGTTCAGTGATATTTGCCAAATAAACAAATGAATGAACAAATTAGTCTTGGGGCACCTGGCTGGTTCAGTCAGTAGAGCATGAGACTCTGGGTCTCAAGGTTGTGAGTTTTCAGCCCCATATCAGGTGTAGTATTTACTTAAAAAAAAAATTAGAGTCTATGTGTTGCACCCTTCTATGTACTGGGCACATTTATTTAATCTTCATGACACCCCTAGGAGGGAGGTGTTACTGTCTTTTACAGTTGAAGAATCAGAGGTTTGGAGAGATAGAGTGATTTGATGTAGGTCACAAGGTAGTGAGTGTCCCCAGAAACTTAGTTTCCTTTACTGAAGGCAGTGGAACAGTCAAAAGATGAGAAATCCTATTGGGCAGTGGTCCTCATCCCCTCCATTAGTATCTCACACCTCAGTTAGGAGGGTTTGATGAGGGAAGGAAACTCCTTGGGATATGGGTTCTAGCCCAGTCCTGCTCAGCTTCACAGCCTGGGATGCAGGCAAGGAGCCCAAGGGCCAGCAGAATGCCCAGACTCCAACCCTGGTTGAGATCTGGTTTCAGGCAGAAAGATGAGAAAGCTGCATACAGCAACTCACATGAGCCCAGGATGAACACAGTATCCAGGAACAGGTTGGTTGCCCCTTTCTGATGTTTCCCAACACAGAGTCAGCCACTGAAATTATTAGAACATGCTGTTTTATTTTGGTTTTTTTTTTTTTTCAGGTGGATCCAAGGTTTAATTTTTTTTTTAAAGTGAGCTATAAAAATACTGAAGAACAAAGAGGACATTTTCTAGAATCTTGGAGTGAAGGAGGCTTTCTGAGTATGTCACCAAATTCAGCAGCCATAAAAGAAAAAAAATCGGAAAAAAAATCGATAAATTCCTTTACATTAAAAATTAAAAATCTATATGGAAAAAGCCACCATCAAAACCAAAACACAACAAACTTTAATTGGCTACCAAAAACATACTTGTATCTCATTTCCTTTTTTTTTTAAGATTTTATTTATTTATTTGACAGAGATCACAAGTAGGCAGAGAGGCAGACAGAGAGAGAGGAAGGGAAGCAGACTCCCTGCTGAGCAGAGAGCCCGATTCGGGGCTCCATGCGGGGCTCCATGCGGGGCTCCATGCGGGGCTCCATGCGGGGCTCCATGCGGGGCTCCATGCGGGGCTCCATGCGGGGCTCCATGCGGGGCTCCATGCGGAGCTCGATCCCAGGACTCTGGAATCATGACCTGAGCCGAAGGCAGAGGCTTTAACCCACTGAGCCACCCAGGCGCCCCTTGTATCTCATTTCAAAATAGAGCTCTGGGGCATCTGAGTGGCTCAGTCAGTTGGACGTCAGACTCTTGATTTTGGCTCAGGTCATGGTCTCAGGGTCAGGGGTTGAGTTCGGAGGTGGGCTCCCTGCTCAGTGGGGAGTCCGCTGGAGATTCTCTGTCTCCCTCTGCCCCTCCCCTCACTCTCTGTCTTTCTCTCAATACATAAATAAATAAAATCTTAAGAATAAATAAATCAAGAGTTCTGAAATCAATAAGAAAAAACCCAATGGCTCCCTAAGAAACTGGGCAAAGGATACAGACTATCCACAGAAAAAGAAATACAAATAGGTCTCTCAGAACTATGGAAAATTGATTATCCTTTCTCACTAAGATAAATGGAAGTCGAACTAGACTTGCATATCTTTACCTATAGGGAAAGTTAAAAACTTCAGTGAAAAATTGTCATGGTCAAATGATGGAAAAATAGGTTAATGGGAGAGCAAATCGATGCAACCTTCATGTAGGACAATATCTACAAAATTGTGAACGTGTATGCTCCCCTCCTTTTATGAATTGAGGTGAAATACACATAACATAAAATTAACCAGGGCACCTGGATGGCTCAGTCAGTTGAGTGTCTGCCTTTGGCTCAGGTCATGATCTCAGGATCCTGGGATGGAGCCCCATCCCCTGCTCCCTGCTCCCTGCTCAATGGGGAGCCTGCTTCTTCCTCTCCCTCTGCCTCTCCCCCTGCTTGTGCGCTCTGTCAAATAAAATCTTTTAAAAAAAATTAACCATCTTAAAGTGATCAAGTCAGTACATTCACTATGTTGTACAACCACCATCTCTAGTTCTAAAACATTTTCATCACTCCAAAAGAAAACGGTATTCATCAAGCAGTTACTCCCGTTCCTCCCTCCTCCAGCCTCTGGCCACCTGCAGTCTGCTTTCTGTTTCCATGGATTGACCTATTCTGGATATTTCATTTGAATGGAAGCATAAAACGCGAGACCTTTTATATCTGGCTTTTTTCACTTAGCATAATGCTCATCTATATTGTGGCATGCGACAGTACTTGTTTTTTTTTTTTTTATAGCTGAATAATGTTCCATTGCCTGTGTATTCCACAATTTGTTTATCCATTTGTCCATGACGTTTTTGTCATTTCCACCTTTGGGCTATTGTGAATAGTGCTGGTATGAACAACGCATATGCCTTTGGCCCAACAGTTCCATTACTAGGAACTGATTCTACCAATACGCCCCCACAAAAAAATGTAAAGCAAATAACTAAAAACCAGCTGAATGTCCACCACTGAGAGGCTAGCTATCTAAAATCTGCATTTTTGCAGAGACTACTCTGTAGCCTTAACAATAAGGCAGCTCTTCAAGGACTAATACTAAAAGAACTATCTTCTATGAAAATGTCAGGTGTAGCTCATGGCATAGAGTACACTATCACTTGTGTAAAGAAAAGGAGGGGAGGAGGAAAGATTTTACATATATGTAATTTTAAAATTATTTAAAGTGAGATATAATTGATATATCACATTGTATCAGTTTTAGGTGTACAACGTGATTTAATATTTGTATATTTCATGAAACGATCACAGTAAGTTTAGTTAACATCTGTCACCATGGGAGTTAACAACTATTTTTCTTGTGATGAGAACTTTTAAGATCTGCTCTCTTACCAACTTTTAGATGTGCAATACAGCAGTGTTAACTATAGTCACCATGCTATAGATTACATTCCCAGAATTTACTTACCTTATAACTGGAAGTTTGTATCTTTTGACCAACTTCCCCCCATTTTTCCAACCCCCACCCCCAACCTCTGACAACCAGCAATCTGTCCTCTGTGTCTATGAATTTGGGATTTGTTTGTTTAGATTCCAAATACAGTGAAATCATGCACTGTTTACCTTTTTCTGACTTATTTAGCATAATGCACTCATGGTCCATTTATGTTGTTGCAAATGGCGGAATTCCCTTTGTTTTATGGCTGAGTAATATCCGTGCGTGCACACACGTACACACGCGCGCTCTGCACTGTCTTCATCCATTCATCCCTCAGTGGACACTGATTGTTTCCATGTCTTAGCTATTGTAAATAATGCTGACGTGAACGTGAAGGTGCCCATGGTTTCAAGATGTTGATTTCACTTTCTTCAGATAAAGACCCAGAAGTGAAGTTGCTGGATCATAGGGTTCTATTTTTAATTTTGAGGAACCTCCATACTGTTTTCCACAGTGGCTGCAACCCATTTACAGTCCTACCAACAGTGCACAAGAATTCCCCACATCCTCGCCAACACTCATTATTTCTTGTCTTACAGGCAATTTTTTTTTTTTTTTTTGCTTGAATTTGCACAGAATATCTGGCATCTCTGGAAGGATCCGCAAGAAACTAGTAGTACTGGATGTCTCCCGGGAGAGGAACTGCATGGCCAGGGAGGGGATGGGGTTGTGTGCAGAGACTTGTTACTAAATACATTTTCATACCTTTTGAATTTGGGGGTTTTTTTAAGGCTTTTTTTTTTTTTTTTTTTTTTGTCCAAAGTAATCTCTATGCCCAATTTGGGACTTGAACTCATGACCCTGAGATCAAGTGTAGCATATTCTACTGAGCCAGTCAGGCACCCCATCTTTGAAATTTTGAGTCTTGGGACTCAACAAAAACTATTCTCATTGTGAGTGAAAAAAATGTAGCATAAAATCTTTTTCTTTTAAACTTGCTCCTCCCACCTCCATCCCCCACAAGCTGGCTGAGTTAACTGAGGAGAGGCGTCTGGCCAGGAACAGGGGAAGCTTGGGTTCATCTGAACAGTCGGGAGAAGGGTGTTGCCGGAGGGTGAGGATTTGCATGGCCCCCAGGATGGGCTCAGCCCAGGAATGAAGAGAGACCCACCCCCAAGGAACCTCGCCTACAATTTCAGACAACAGAGACGGAAGTGCCTGGAAATTTCTGGAGAAAGAAAAAGGCAAACGGCCAATCCAAAAGTCTGGGAATGAGAGGCGCACTGGATTGTAGAAGCAGCAACAGTCAAAAGACAATGAAGAGAGAAGTCAGAATTCTGAAACAAAATATCAGTAAAAGCAAAGGCTTTTGCCCCGTGAAGGGTGTAGAGCTTACTTTAAAGCGGGGGGTGGCTTTTGAGACAAACCTTTTCAGACTTGCAAGGACCCGGGGAATTACCTTCCAGTCATCCTTTCTTGGAAAGTTGTTAGAGGATGTGCTTCAGCAAAATGAGGTAGAAAACTAAGATAGTCAGGCTTGGGATCCAAACAAGAGTAGAGGCCAGAGGAGCCTCTGTGGCACTGACAGAACACTCAGGCCACCTTGGGATAGGGAGGATGGGACCGCCATAGGACTCCACAGCTATACTGAGCAACAGACCACCTCTGACACCTAGAGCTTCTCTAAATAGACTTGAGAGGATCAGATTCATCCCACCCAGGGAAGCCCAAGACAGTGGGTTGGAGCCTGTGTCATTTTAGATTTTAAAACCCTCTGAGCCATTAGCTGGTGGGGGCAAGGAGGTCTGCCTCCTCAGGTAGGTCTGCCCCACCCTGGGTCCCTGGTCCCTGGTCTTTCTGTTCCAATGATAGGGCGTAGCTCAGGTGTCCTCTAGAAAGCTTTTTCTGACTTTTCCCCACCCCCTTGCCAGCTGGATCAAGCACCATCCACCAGGACTTCACCACCAGAGCAGGGGAGCCCATCTCCATTAGTGCTGCATGCCTGTCCCCAGTGTGGGGCCCAGTGCACACAGTGGGGTCAGTAAGTTAGCCCCCAGGCTGCTCTGGACTGGAGTCATCTGAGGGAGGGGACATGGGGCACAGCTTCTTGTCTCAAGAACAACCCTCCCTGGGCAGGGAAACCCCCCAGCGAGGCAGGGCTGGCACCCAGAGAAGTAGGGCCTTATGAACCTGTATGTTCCAGGCTTAGCAGTGGAGGCAAAGGAAGGGACTCCTCCTGCAGCTCTCCCCGGGGACCCTGGGCTAAGGGGCTCAGGGACTTTGAGGTGGCAAGCCTGCCTTTCTGGAGGCGGAAAGGGGAAGAGAAATCCCCTGGGCGGGGGGGGGGGGGGTGTTCTGAGTCAGCTGAACTGTCATAATGGAAACAGCACACCCTGGCATCAGGACACTTCTCCTCTGTGGCCTTAGAGACCCCCTTATGAGACAGAAAGAACAGTCCTGTGCCAGGAGTTGGGCATAAGTGACAGAAGGGTGACAAAGCCTCTGTTAACAGACAGGTGTGAAGGGAGACACTGCAGCTGACCCCACCGTGACAGCTGGTCAGCGGGGAAGAGACTGCAACATCTCTCCTCCAGCAAAGATGAAAGTCTTTCACTTCCTTAGTTCCAAGTCTGCACTCGGGTTGGAGACTTTTGGGGACCACGAGTTCCCTTTGTCCACCAGCCACGGACACTCCAGTGAAGAGCCTGCTGTCTGTCCACAGAGGTTATCTTGAGTTGGGTGGGGGGGGGGGAGTCATTTGAGAGGCTGTCCCCTAACTGGGGATGATGAGAAAGGCCAGGGTGACCACCAAGGCCCATCTGGGAGCGGAAGGTGACAGACTACGGGGGTGGTGAATGAAGGCCACCTGGGAGAACCCAGTGCTCTGAGACTTACTCAAGGCCTCAGTCTGACACCTCCAAGCACATCCTGTTCCCATCTTCCCCTTGCGCAAGGCTGGGGCCCAGCAGGAGGAGGCCAGAGGCTCTGCTGCGCGGGGCGGGGGGCGGCTTGGACGCCCCGGCTGCCTCCTTACGACCCCGTCACTTCGCTGGGTGGGGGGTGGCCAGGAAGGCCTTTCCCGTGGCCAGGGCCAGCGCCCCCCGCGTGTGGAGCCGCACCCGGCCTGCTCGGGCGGGTGTGTGACGCGGGCAGGCCGCTTGGCTTCTCGAGGCCTCAGTTTTCTTGCCCGTGAAGTGGGCTTGACAACAGCCTCGGCTTCTTGGGGCCGTGACGAGGCTCAGCAGTCCCGCGGGTGCCCAGGCCGCGCGCGCACTCCCCGCGGAAGGCTGGGGTTTGGGGGCGTCACCGCCCCGCCCCCGGCCCCGCCCCCGCCCCGCTTCCTCCTCCCGCCCGGCGCCCCGCGGGCAGCCCCCTGCCGCCGCGCCATGTCCGCCGGCTGGTTCCGGCGCCGCTTTCTGCCGGGGGGTCCGCTCCCCGCGCCGCGGCCCCCCCGGCCGCGCGCAAGCCCAGTGCCCTACCGGCGGCCCCGCTTTCTGCGCGGCTCGGGCTCGGGCCCCGGAACCGCCGACGCCCCGCGCAGACCGGACGCCCGGCCCGTGCGCAGCCCGGCGCGGGGCCGCGCGCTTCCGTGGAATGCAGGCTACGCGGAGTGAGTGCCCCGCCCCGGGACCCCACCCCCACCCCTCGGATCCCTACTCCCGTCCCTCGGGCTCCCCCACCCCGCCCCTCGAGTTCCCTCCCGCCCCGGCCCTGCTGGGTCAGCCCCAGAGCCGGACCAACCTGGAAAAGAGCCTAAACTTAGCGAATGCCCCCACCCCCCAGCCTGTGGATACTTCCCTCCTGTCCTCCCCTGGGACTCTTGACAGCCTCCTCCCCTGGGACTCTTGACAGCCTCCTCCCCCGCCCCCCGCCAATCCCCGTCCCACCCTTTTCTTTGGAACTCCAGCCTCCCTCAGAGAGGCTTGCGACTTGGGAAGGACCTGCACCTCTGGGGCTTCCAAGGTGAGGCAGGGAAACTGGACCGAGTTCCAGCACTGTGGGCCTTGGAGCTATCCCTCACCTGCAGGCATGCACCTCACCCTGGGTTGTGACCTGTGCTGTATGGGACTGCAAATCTGGCTGAGATGGGGCGGAGGACAGGCAAAGGAGCCCAGATCTCCCAAGGCAGCCCCCCCCCCACCTCCCAGCCCAGGTCAGCTAGTAGTCTCCCAGGGCATCTGGGCCCCAAAGTTTTCCCTTACTCTGAAGCTACTGATCAGTTAGGAAACTTAACACTGTCCAGGTGTGTGTCAGGGGCAGCATGGGGGCTGCTGCCTCAGAGGTAGGGCTGGCTCCTTCTGTGTACCAGCTCTGGTCTCTGCCCATGGGGACATGGGTGTGTCCCTGAAGGGTCACTGGTCACTTACCGGCCTCAGGATCATCAATGCAGAGAAATCTGAGTTCAATGAGGATCAGGCGGCCTGTGGGCAGCTGTGCATACGGAGATGTGAGTTTGGGGCCGAAGAGGACCAGGAGTGGCTGGCCTTGTGCTCAGAGGAGGTGAGTGCATCTGGGCCTATGCCCATCTTACAGGCTGGGACCAGGACTGCAAGTTGAGGTTCTTGCTCTAGTGTCCCACTCTGGGCCGGGGGGACAACTGGCGAAGCTAGGCAGAGCCTGATGCCAAGCCCTTCTGGCGCAGCTCCTGACAGGTCATTACTGGGCCCTGTTTGATGGGCATGGCGGTCCGGCTGCGGCCATCCTGGCTGCCAACACCCTGCACTCCTGCCTGCGCCGGCAGCTGGAGGCCGTGGTGGAGGGCGTAGTGGCCGCTCGGCCCCCCATGCACCTCAGCGGCCATTGCGTCTGCGCCAGTGATCCCCAGTTTGTGGAAGAAAAGGGCATTAGGGCGGAAGACTTGGTGATCGGGGCTCTGGAGAGTGCCTTCCAGGAATGTGTGAGTGTGGCCTTTGCCTGGGGAAGGGGCAGGGACCTGAGGGGCATCCCTGCCCACACCAGTGGTTTCCTGGGATCTTTGCATTGGGAGGACAGGATGGGGTTGGCTTGTTAGTAGTGATCATCACTATCATCATAAGCCCTCCCATTTATCCAGTTGTCTGGTACACGCCAGGGGCTTTTCCGTGCCCCATACCTCGTGCACCCCTCTGGTCCTTCTTGGTGCAGGGGAGGCTTTCCCTTCCTCAGTGCTGATTAGGACTTCCCTCCCTCCCAGGGGATACGCCTAGATCCTCTGACCACAAGGATCCTGGAGTCAGAGCTAGACCTTGGGTGGGGACCACCATGCTTGCTGGTGGGGAAGTGAACTCTGGGGTGGGGATTGGGGACAGATGGCAGTGCCGGCAGCAGCTCAGGTGGCTTCGGTTTGCCCCAGGATGAGGTGATCGGGCGGGAGCTGGAGGCCTCAGGCCAGGTGGGCGGCTGCACAGCCCTGGTGGCTGTGTCCCTGCAGGGAAAGCTGTATGTGGCCAATGCTGGGGACAGCAGGTAAGAGCCAGAGGGTAGGCAGGGTGGGGCGGGCAGGTGGGCACCAGAGGCACGGGGGACAATGAAAGGGGGCTGGAAGTGGAGGGATGGAAATGGGGACTGACTGGCTGAGTTGCTTACATACCTGGCGTGTCAGCTGAATGGACAGCAGATGCCAGGGAGGGCAGGAGGCCTGAGCCTTTATTCTGCAGGCTGTAGGTAGTCATGGGGACTTTGAGCAAGAGATTGGCATAGGCAGAGCTGGTCCCTGGTGGCTGGAGGAGGGGCCGACAGGATGGAGGCCATGAACGAGGGCGGAGTCTGCCCCACAGACCTCTCTTTGTCAACCCCGTCCAGGGCCATATTGGTACGAAAAGATGAGGTCCGGCCCCTGAGCTCTGAGTTCACCCCAGAGACTGAGAGGCAGCGGATCCAGCAGCTGGTAGGTGTCTTGCAGAGGGAGGCTGTGGAGCCCCAACTTGTGAGTCCCCAGTCACCAGAGGCCACCAGAGAGCCTGATCTGTGCCTGGCCTCCCTACCCAAGGCCTTTGTCTACCCCGAGCTTCTGGCTGGTGAGTTCACCCGACTGGAGTTCCCCCGGCGACTGAAGGGCGATGACTTGGGGCAGAAGGTTTTGTTCCGGGATCACCACATGAGGGGCTGGTGAGCGAGGTGGGCTTGGGAGACAGTGGGGAGAGCCCTGGTGTCCAGGCCCAGTGTGTGGACTTGGGGCTGTCCTCTTTCAGCCTGGGCAGGGTGGGCTCCGTGGTGCGGGAGGTGAGGGGGTCGGTGGGGCCTGGGTTGATGCTGGGTCTGACCCTGGTAGGAGCTACAAGTGTGTGGAGAAGTCGGATCTCAAGTACCCACTGATCCATGGGCAGGGTAGGCAGGTCAGTGAATGGCCCCCTCTTAAGAACCCCTCTTAAATTGCTCCCTGGAGAGGGGGGAGCTCCCTTCTTCCTTGTTGGGTGGACTATAGCTGGGGTCACGGAGTTTGCCCCAAGGCTACAGGATGTCTGTCCCTCAGCCCAGGGCACCTGAGGGCCACGGTGCGCTTCTGTGTGCTTTATTTGCACATCTGACAGCAAACAGCTGTCACCTTACGTCTCTCTTGTCCCCAGGCTCGGTTACTGGGAACATTGGCCGTCTCCCGGGGCCTGGGAGACCATCAGCTCAGAGTCCTGGACACAAACATTCAGCTCAAGCCCTTCTTGCTCTCTGTCCCACAGGTGAGTGGCCCACAGACCGTCCACACCAGCTTCCGTCCGCCCAGAAAGGCAGACGACGAGGCTGGCGGGAGCCGGGAAGGGAGTGCTGAGGGACCCTCAGGCTTAACTTGCAGGTAACCGTACTGGATATGGACCAACTGGAGCTGCAGGAGGAGGATGTGGTTGTCATGGCAACTGATGGTCTCTGGGATGTCCTGTCCAATGAGCAGGTGGCACAGCTAGTGCGGAGCTTCCTCCCTGGCAACCGAGAGGACCCACACAGGTACTGTAGCTTTAGTGACACCAGGAAGTAGTTGTGGCCGAGAAGACAGCACTGGTGATGAACCTGGCTCAGGACAGGTGGTCAGGAGCAGAGAGAGCTATCTCAGGCTTCTGGGGGGTGATGGTGGGTCCCCAAAATCTCTGGGTTCAGAAATCCCCAGGACCAAAATCTCCATGGTCCAGACTGTGGCCATCCCATGCTTGTGGCCATCCCATGCTTGTGTCCTTGCCTGGCCCCACAGCTGGACTGCATTGTTTGGGTCCCCACATGTCCAGCTGTACACAAGTTCTCCCTGAGGGGTGCCCTTGCATCTCTGCTCTGGCTCCACAGGTTCTTGGAGCTGGCCCAAATGCTGATACACAGCACACAGGGAAAGGACGACGGTCCCACAGGAGAAGGGCAGGTGTCCTACGATGACATCTCGGTGTTTGTGATTCCCTTGCACAACCAGGGCCAGAGGAGCGATGGCCACTGAGGATTCAGACACTATACCCCAGAACCACTCTGGGGCCGGGTATAGTCCGGGCATCCCTCCATCAGTCAACAGCAGGCCTACCTGCCCTGCCCCAGACACGATGGGTTGATCCCGCACCCCAGCCCATCTCAAGGAGAGCATTTACAGCAGGCAGTCAGAGCTGGAAGAGTACGGAGAGCCCTGCTCCCCAGGTCCCTCTTCGGGCAGGCAGGGCAAGAGCGCAGTTATCAGTAACCTCCCTTTACAACGTAGGAAACCCAGGTGGGGCTCCTCTGACAGGGTCTTTGCAACTCAACGTTATTCCCAGATGGGGACAGCCGGACTAAGGATGCTGGCCATGAATGCTAGGAGGGGCAGAAGAGCCTGTTTGAATCTAGGTCTCTAACCCATGAATGTCAGAGTATTTACTCAGTAACCTCCAAAGCCTATGGAGGGTGCCTCATGGGAAGCTGTGGGTAGCCTCCTGTCTGCTCAACAGCCATCTTAAATCAGCCCGTTGAGAGACAGCCCAGGTCCTGCCCCACTCCCCTCTGCCACCGGAGGTGAGGCCCAGGCCCAGGTGCGAAAGGTGGGGCAGAACAGAAAGAGGCAAGAGGAGCCCCACAGTTTGCTAAGCCAGGAATGTCCCTGATCACTCCCTCCTGGCCCCAGCCCTGCCCCAAGCTGATGTGCCAGCAATGTGATTTTGTTGCTCCCCGACCCCTCCCCATAATTAAATGTTTGTGTGAAGAGCCCTTGTGAATCATGAACTGCTGTAAAGCTTGGCATTATAGTACACTTTTTTGCTCATTCTTGTTACTTTCCAAAGAATCCGTCTTTGCTCCCCCTTGCAAGTCTGCCTATAGTCAGGACTGCATTTTCTCCGAGGGCCTTTCTAGTCCCCAGTATGGGGTGAGCCCCAGTGAGAGAACTGTGGTTCAGGGAACAGAAAAGTGTCTGCCACCATCTGCGGGCCCCTGGGTTGAAGTACCTTCTGGTACATCAACATTAACTTGGTTTTGCATGACGATTTCAATAAACCAAGAATTAGCTGGAGACAAATCAGTGTTCCAGAGCTTGCTGTCTGATAACAGCTTAGTTCTTCACCTTCCCCACAAGACTGTCATCACCTAGCACTTGCCAAGGCCCGGGTGCTTGGGAGCATTTGTTGAATTACAAGGCGACCACCTTTATGACCTCAGCCTCACACTCCTACTTTAGTTTACAACTGGGATAAATTCTATTCAGGCAACTTGCAACTCCAGATGGGGGCCAGGAGGGACATGGGCTAAGAGGCACCAGAACTGAAGGTAAAACTTACATGTTTATACTATCGGGGAGGTTCTCAAGCCCCCTTTCCTACCCATTAACTCACTTTATATTTTTTGCCTTTTTTTTTTTTTTTTTAAAGTAAGCTCCATGCCCAGTGTGGAGCTTGAACTCATGATCCTGAGATCAAGAGTCACATGTTCTACTGAATTAGCCAGCCAGGAGCCCCTCATTAACTCATTTTAGACTCTCATTTCCTATACATTCTCCAGGGAAGGGGTAGGGAAAACTACCAAAATTTCTCATTTTTCAGTCCTGTCCCACAGCCCCACACTTCTGGACTTCCGTATGTCCACAGCTAGGTCCTGACACCCCAGGGGCCCCTGAAGCGCGGGCAGCTTCTCCAGGCCTGCTCCAGTTGGGCGGCTAGCCGAGGCACAGCGCGCCTTACCAGCCTGCAGTTCCACTTCCTGTCTTCAGCAGCCGCCCCCGCCCCCCGGCAGTGTGGGCAGCACCCCGCGCCTGCCTCTCCCCCACATCAACTGCTCAGGCAGCTCACCTTGGCAGCCTGCTGCCTGCTCTTGCTCCTCACACAAGGCTGAAGCCCAGGGAGCGGGCATGGCAGGTCTCTGGACTGCAGGCATGCCTCACCTACAGGAGTGGCGGCTGCAGGGACCACCACATTCACCTACCGTGTCGGAGTGTCTCAGCAGAGCCACGTGATGCGGCAGGCCCCCACCAGGCCATGTGGGCTGCCTCCTTGAGCAGTCTGCCGGGAGAACCTATGCGCGGCCTATCGCTCACAAGCTGGGATGTTCCCTCCGAGGCTCTTCGTAACCCTTGGCCACCCTCCTACGACCATGGGCAGAGTGGCAGGCCCGAGGATGTCTTCTCTGGTTCAAGGGAGCCAAGAAGTGGCAGGCAGCTCTGAGGATACGGAGTTAGTGCATGGACTCTAGGAGTTACCAACTCACGGTGGTCATCAAGCTACTGGCCAGGTCCTCTGCCAGAACTACAGCAGGAGCCTCAAAGAGGCCCCATTCTCCTTGCTCCACGGAAGCCAGGGCCTGGCAGGACAAACTTTATTCCAGCTAGAGGCTGCCAATCTGATCGAGCACTGAGGTAACAATGGGGAATGAAAGGCAGCCCGAGGTACTATGCCAGGCAGTCTGAAAGGCTACTTCGATGCTGGCGCAAGTTGGCTCTTCCCACTCATTTCTGGCCCTGTGGCTGCTTATTAGAGCCTGTGGTCAAGACCCAGGCTGCTACGCATTGAGGTCTGGGTCTAGGGGTCCTTCCCACAAGCCTCCAGACCTTGGTCACCAGGGAGGGGACAGTCCCAGCGAGCCCGACAATCCATCCGCATGGCATCATCATGAGACCCAGGTGAGTCAGGAGGACTAACAGGAGACAACCCACCCCTCCCTCCAACTCTAAGAACCAGGCAAACAATGCTATAGAAACTCAACAGAGAGGCTACAGCCATAAAATTCTGTTTAAGACCGATAACATGGAAAAAATGTTTATATGTTAAGTACAAAAGGGACATAAAATTGTATATACAGTAGAGTAACAACTATGTAAACACACCAAAAATCTATGCACAGAAATGTCTAGAGGAACATGTAACACCAAAAGATTAACAGTTGTAGCATTTGGGTGGCAAACTGATTCATTTTAAAATTCCCCAAATTTCTTCAATATGCATTAAGTATGATTGCAACAGGGAAATTTTTTCCCCCTTAAAAAAATAATAAAAATAAAAATAAAAAAAACAAAAAACCAACACCACCCACTGGCTGGTGGTTGAGCAGTACGGTGTCACATACAAATCGGTGGCTTTGGCCTGGACTCTCGAGAGTATGGGTGCGGCCCCTCCTACCTCAGAGAGCTAGGGTACCCCTGGCTCCACTGACAGCACCCCTGCAGCCGCAGCCCCTCTGCCCCTTTATTTCTGCCTTATTCCCACCACATCGTCTCGTCACTTCTAGCCTTATCTTCCCTTGCACACTCAGGAGCCAGCTCTTTAGCCACAGGTCCCTAGAAAGAGGCAGTGCCATGCATATCTCAAAGGATGTGGTACCTCAGCTCTGGACACCAGAAGCTCAACAGAAATCGTCTTCCTTGCTGACGGGCAAGTGGCTGCTGTGGTTACAAGTATTGAATTATGCAGCCCTTCTGGTAAACCCCCGGTCTCAGGCACTCTCTGAACAGTTACTCTTACCATGAATTTTCTATCCTGGAGAGCCAGGAGTGGGCAGCAGTAATAGCTCAGATCATCTGGTTTCGAAAAGTCCCTCCACTCTGAGAAGGCAGAGCTACAGAGAGTGGGTGGCACTGCAGAGAAGCTGCAGATTCCAGTCTATGTTTTGGAAAGATGCATGCCCCTTGCCCTTTAAGTTTGAGGAACCAGTGAAAAGTAACCGCTAACAAAACGAAACTATAATTGCTAGCAATTCACAGCCTATTCCTGCTGCTGAACAAAAGCAGCTAATGGCTTGCTTCCCCTTAGCCGCTATGTACTCTTGGGCAAGTCATAACCTTGTTGAGCCTGTTTCTGTATCTGCAGGGAACATGTGACCTGCTTACATGTTTGGGAACTTAGTGAAATAACATGCCACTGGTCCTGCTCTAAGGTGGCAGGGGAAGGAAAGGCCATGAGCCAGCCTTAGCTCATCTCAACCCTGATCAAGACCTCTCCCCCTTCCAAGAGAAGGCAAGGAAAAGAAGCAAGCAGACATACCAGGTAACAGGAATGGCCTGTAATTGGAAAAGCAGCTTCCAACAAACTGAAAATGCTCTGGTTCCAGCATCTTGTCCCCAGACATCAGAAGCCAGACACAAAAGGCATGCAAGAGTGACTGTCACACACGTGCAGGCGCAGACAGAGCATCACCGAGCAAAAAGGGGGCAAATACTGCAGAAAGGGCCCCAAAGTGCGGCTTGAGGAACACAAGGGAAGTTATCCCAATACCCTCGTTTAGCTGCCATGGGAACAGCAAACACTTGAAGCTTTGCTTCGTTCTGTCTCCCAAAGGAAAAAGGTAATAGAGAAGACTCACTAACACTTGTGGCAAACACTATTAGCAAGGATGCAGTCTTTCTCCCGGGCTGCCGGACTCCACCTCCTTCTGCTGAACTCTGAGAAGTGACATATTCTATATACATATATATATATGCATACATACATATACATATATACGTATGCACCCACGGATATATTTAAATGAAGGTGTACACACTGTGCTAAAATACAAACAACAGAAACCCCATGTCATTATATAAAAAGGCTAAATATAACATATAACACAGGCCTAGAGCCAGCTCTTGCTTAGGAGCTGGGAAAGGGGTGGAATCATCTGGAGACTCTGTACACAATTTGTGGTGGGCAGGGAAGGCATCAGTGTAAACAACTCAGACTCACTCCACAATACTGGCCCACAGGAAAGCGTGATGTATCTCATATACAAAAATAGACTCCCACCTTGCTTTTGTACAAAACCAAGCTGGGCAGGCGCCCAGAAAGACCGGTTTGTCTTGATGGGGATCACACCAGGCTACCGCTGAACCGCCCAGCCATGGGAACTACCTGCAACCCCTACTTCCCTCCCTTTCAGACTCTTGGGCCATTTCCCACCCAACACTCAGAGCTTTGAGGCATGCCCAGATCACCCACCCTCAGATGACTAACTCACAAGGCTTCCTGGCAAGCAAGGTCCTTCTTTCTGAATCTGTCCCTTTCTTACCCCCAAGATATATGAAGACTTATTTCTGTAAATGTTTGGCACCTAAGTAACATGATGGTTGTGCAATAATGCCACAATGACACAGGGAGACCCAGTAACAAGACATGCAGGGTGAGGGCAAGGGGTGCTGAGCTGCCCTTAGCATCTCAAAACCAGAACTGTGGCTTCCCATGCATTTATGGGGGTGGGAAAAGGGATGTGCAGAATTAACAACTTCACCGGCTCTTCAGCAGCAAATACATTCAAAATTGAAGGCGTCTTGAGGGCCCCAGTATACCCTAATCATGAATCTGGTCACTCCTTTGGAGGAGCTCAGTGCAGTGACAGCTGGAAAATCTAAGTCCTGATAGAACCTGCCACACCAAGAGTCTTTTTGAAGAAGCTCGGCAAAGTACTTTCTTTTGAGCAGATGTACAGCACATCCACGGGAAGGCCATGTGGAAGGATGCTCTCCAGCCCAGTCAAATGATCCAATTCATTATCTCAATCCCCTCTGAGTTCTTTCCTGTTGGCCACCCTCACTGTACACAAACAGCCAAGCAGCACCTAGGTCAGTCATCAATGGTGGGCAACCAGAAGGCCTGTAAGGAGAAACAGAAGTCAACTTTTAAAAGCCAAGCCTCGGGGCGCCTGGGTGGCTCAGTGGGTTAAGCCGCTGCCTTCGGCTCAGGTCATGATCTCAGGGTCCTGGGATCGAGTCCCGCATCGGGCTCCCTGCTCAGCAGGGAGTCTGCTTCCCTCTCTCTCTCTGCCTGCTTCTCTGTCTACTTGTGATCTCTCTCTGTCAAATAAATAAATAAAATCTTAAAAAAAAAAAAAAAAAAAAAAAAAGCCAAGCCTCTCTCCGCTCTGCTCAAGGTTCTTACCCCTATCCACAGCATCACGCTGCCCAAACCCAATGGGGGAGGGATTGTGGCTGGTGGCCTTACCCCATGACCAATCCATCCTGGCAACCTACGGAGAAACACCCCCTCCATGCGAAAGTAAGCTGATTCTGTCTCCAACACTGTCTACCTCCCACTCCAGTGCCCGAGTGGCAAGGAAAAACAAGAAAGCTGTCTGGGACGTAGATGTCTGGGTAACCTGGACTCATTGCTAATCTGCCAGGTGACCTCCCAACAGGCCCTCTCCTTCCTAAGCTGTAAAAAAGTGAGAGGGATTGAACTGGATAGTTTTGCAGCATTTCCTTCTAACACTGTTTCCTTAGTTGGAAAAAGAGAAAACAAATAAAAAGAGCTAAGGGGGGCAATGTGTTCTGGGTAGGCTAGAAGCGAAATCCCTCATCCTCAAATACCCAGGTAGATTTAAGTGATGCCAAAACAAACGTGAGACTGAGACACACTTCACTTTTTTCTGCCCACCTTGCCTATGAAGAGACAGAGGTGTAGAGGAAATTCTAAATAGTTATGATCAACTGTATGAATTACTGAGGAATTCAGCATAAACCAAAGCAATGGCACACTAAGAGCCTGCAGCCACAAAAGGCTGATTCAAAGTATTTTAAAAGACCAAAAAATGGACGCCTGAGTGGCTTAGTTGGTTAGTTATGCATCTGCCTTTGGCTCAGGTCATGATCCTGACGTCCTGAGATTGAGCCCCACATCAGGCTCCCTGCTCAGCAGGGAGTCTGCTTCTCCCTCTCCTTCTGCGCCCCCCCCCACTCCTGTATATGCTCTTTCTCTCAAATAAGTAAAATCTTAAAAGAAAATAAAAGGCAAAAAAACTACCAGGCACAGACCCAAGTAGTTTGGGTATAAATCCAGGGGCCATAGCAAAAACTGGCCTGATGTGGTACCCGGATAGCTCAATGGGTTAAGCCTCTGCCTTCAGCTCAGGTCATGTTATCAGGGTTGCATCTGGGCTTTCTGCTCAGCGGGGAGCCTGCTTCACCCCCTTCTCTCTCTGCCTGCCTCTCTGCCTACTTGTGATCTGTCAAATAAATAAATAAAATCTTAAAACAAACAAACAAACAAACAAACAACAAAAAGCCTAAGATCTCCCAGCAATACAGAGGTGATCTCAGATCAGAAAAGAAGGGTAAAAGTAAAAGTGAAAGATGAGTCCCTAAGCATCCGACTCGATTTCGGCTCAGGTCGTGATGTCAGGGTCCCAGGATCAAGCCCTGAGTTGGGCTCCCTGCTCAGCAGGAGTCTGCTTCTCCCTCTCCTTCTGCTGCCCACCCCTGAAATAAATCAATCAATTGGGGGGGAAAAAAAAGTGAAAGACTAGTCCAAGCGGAGATCAGATTTTAGGTGGATCAGAGAAGCCACCAATTGAGGAACAAGAACCTGGAAGCTTGTCACATACCTATTTAGAACACAGCTTGCTGTGCTCACTAAACCACCCACCACCCCAACTAGAAAGGGCCCCTAAGTGGGAGGCATCTCCCATGTTCACATACCATGTTGGAACATGCACTGGCAAAGGTCATGAACTTGGGGTTGAACTGCAAACAGGTAATGGGGCCTGTGTGTTTGCCATCCAATACAGCTACTTTTATACCACTCTCTCCATTCCAGACATGGATCTTGCCATCCTCTGAACCTAAAGGGAATGATAAGGGAAAATACAACAGTCAAGGTGCAATGCAAAGGCAAGTGGGAAGACACAGACTGACATCTGGAGAAAAGCCAAGCTTCAGGACCTGGCCCCTCATCAGAAATTGAGGGAAGAGAGGCAGTGAAGAAAGGACACTCTGGAAACTGATCTTAACTCTAATTATTTGTTCCTGAGCAAGTCGCTGCCCCTCTAACTTCAATTTTCTCACGTAAAAAGGGGGCTGAATACCATCACACCCTACCAGCATTGAGCCACTGACAACCGAAAGTAGGGTTCAATTAGAAAGTTAGTACTGGGCGCCTGGGTGGCTCAGTGGGTTAAGCCGCTGCCTTCGGCTCAGGTCATGATCTCAGGGTCCTGGGATCGAGTCCCGCATCGGGCTCTCTGCTCAGCAGGGAGCCTGCTTCCCTCTCTCTCTCTCTCTCTCTCTCTCTCTGCCTGCCTCTCTGTCTACTTGTGATCTCTCTCTGTCAAATCAATAAATAAAATCTTTAAAAAAAAAAAAAAAAAAAAGAAAGTTAGTACTACTAGTAAGATTGTGCCTGTAGAGCTAAACTCATGCTGATCCAGGGAAGACCAACATTAATGCCAGTTCCTGGTAAGGAACTGCAAAATGAGGATAAAGACATTACACCTTTGGTGTAACATGCTATACAGAAATCTAAGAACGTCTGTCAAAAGAGTAAGAGTGTATCCTAATTAGTTAGAACTAATAAAAATATGCAAATAAATGCACAGTACCAGAGAAATACCCCCAAAGGGGGGGGGGGATAAAGAAAGCTTACCGATCATAATAAACTGGGAGTCTGGAGTAAACGAGGCCTCCAGAGTGACAGCTTTGCTGTTGGCATAACCCTAAAAATAAGAATAGCTCTCTTATCACAGCCCTGTTAACATAAAATAATTGCCTGCAAACACGGAGCTAGCTCACAATCACCTTCCTTTCCATGAAACCCTCTCTTCTTCATGCATAGTGTCACCAATGCTCCACACAAGACTGCCATCCTTTACAATTCACCCCCATCTCCAACTCCACATTCAATGAGGCAAGAAAATTATTACGGCTAAGAATTAATTTGGGGACACCTGGGTGGCTCAGTTGGTTAAGGTCTGCCTCCTGCTCAGGTCATGATCCCAGGGTCTAAGTCCCGCATTGGGCTCCTTGCTCAGCGGGAAGCCTGCTTCTCCCTCTCCCACTCCCCCTTCTTGTGCTCTCTCTCGCGCACTCTCTGTCAAATAAATAAGTGAAATCTTAAAAAAAAAAAAAAAAAAAAGAATTATTTTGTATCTGAACACCAAACTTGGGTCACTATGTGAGAAGTGAGTGTCTCAGAATCCAAGAGAAGTTAAGGTCATGTTCAGAATGAAAATGCAAGCCTGTGCCTCCATCAGTGAGGCCAAGATAATTGCTGGTCTCCATCAACCAGCTGGCATAACTCTCAGCCCAGGAGGTAGAAGCACAGGAACAGCCATGCTCAAAGGCTGTCAGCTCACCCCAAAGGTGTGCATCACCACTCCCTTGAATGCATCGATGAGACGGATGAAGCTGCCATTGGTGGAGATGAGGATGAGTTTACCATCATTGCTGAACTTGAGTCCTGTCCACTCACAAGTCCGATCGTACTGCATCTTAAAAGTCGCAAATGGCCCCTGAAACGATAAAGACAGCAACCCCAGCCCAAGGCCCATCAGTGCTCCTCCTGCCAGAGCCAACTCTCATTCTGTCCCTTTAGATTCCTTTTTGACTAAGAAAAGGAGAATTATTGCTCTGACATTCTCTAATGTCTACCACATACCTCTTCCACCATAGAAAGGGCTGTCCTCTTACCCTTCAACACTTCTGTAATACCGAGATAGCTCAAAGACTTAAAAATTTTACCTTATCAAAAGAGCGAAGGTCATAAAGTTTGACCATTTCAGAATTGACACCTGCAGCAAAAATTAACCCTTCTGGATCAAAGGAACAAACAGGTTTGCCTTGTAGATGCATGAGACCCTAAGAAAAAATAAGAAAAAAAGTTAATGAACCCAGGATCCTACCACTATATAATTTACTTCTTCCAATGAAAACTTAAGAAAGGAACACAGATAGGCACCTGCCTACTTAGGGAACGGAAAAAGCAAACAGAACTAACTAAAATGAGGCTTTTTACAAACAGGTCTCCATACAACTGGCTTCATCAACCCTAACTGTACAATTCTATAAACACTGAATTCAAATAAAAACAAATCCCTTGAGAATAAAGCTATAGCTCGCGGGTTTCAGGAAAACAGTCTTGAAAGCAAAAAGCCACAGAGCATAATGCAGTATGTGCTGGATTAGGGTATTTGCTTAGTTATGAGCTACCCACCAGGAAGACAGATTTTCTCCAAAGTTTAGAAAGACTCTGGGATCTCAAAATGGAACCAATATACTTTCTCCCTTGAGAGGAAGAGCTGACGACATTGCCTACCATAGAGAACACTCAAAGTGTAACTGTGAGTACCATTACCTGGCAGTTAGGAGACCGGAGATCCCAGAGTCGAATGGTCTTATCAAGAGACCCAGAAATGAAAGTGTCATCCACAGGTGACATGGACAAGGCCACCACCCTGCAATGCATCAAGATAAATAGGAGTTGAAGCAAAATATCTGCAAAAATTGGATGTGAACTCTAAACCACAGGTAGTTGTCTACCTACATACACCTGTTCTCCCAAAACTGCCATTTTAAGAAACATATGTACACAAGCAATCTGGAATAACCAAAGGCAACTAATATAACGAAAAGCCCTATGAATGAAACAGCAAAGAAAAGAGAAATTTAAAACTACAGCATAAAAATGTAAGAGTCCAATGTAAATCGAACCAGAAGGAGATACTACTTCACAAGAGAAATAACAATGCTGCTGAGGATATGGAGAACCAGAACCCTCCTGCACTGCTGACTAGCATGTAAAATGGTGCAGCTGCTTTTTAGGTTTTACAGTTCATCAAAAAGTTACAGATAGGTAAGTACTATATGACCCCGAATTGCACTTCTAGGCATATATCCAAGAAAAATGAAAATGTATGTCTATACAAAAATGTACACATATGTCCACAGCAGCATTATTTGCATTGGCCAAAAAGTGGAAACAACCCAAATGCCCATCAACTAATGAATGGAAAAGCAAAATGTGGTATATCCATACAATGAAATATCATTTGCTAATAATAAAAAGAAATGAAGCACTGATTCAGGCGACAACATGTATGCATCTTGGAAACATGGTTAAGTGAAAGAACTGGACATAAAATATGGCCACACACTGTCTCGTCTCATTTACCCAAAATGTTCAGAATAAGCAAAGCTATAGAAAGTAGATTTGTGGTTGCTGGGGACATGGAGGAGGGGGAATAGGGAGTGACTGCTAAGGGAATAGGGTGCAGGGTTTCTATTTGGGAGTGATGAAAATGTTCTGGATTCGTGGTGACGGTTGCCCAACTCTGTGAATATACCGAAAACCTAAACTGTGTGGATTCATGGTACTAAACTATATATCAATCAAAAAAACAAAACAGGGGCGCCTGGGTGGCTCAGAGGTTAAAGCCTCTGCCTTCGGCTCAGGTCATGATCCCAGGGTCCTGGGATCGAGCCCCGCATCGGGCTCTCTGCTCCGTGGGGAGCCTGCTTCCCTTCCTCTCTCTCTCTGCCTGCCTTCCTGCCTACTTGTGATCTCTCCCTCTGTCAAATAAATAAATAAAATCTTTAAAAAAAAAATATATATATATATAAAAAAAAAAAACAAAACAAACAAAAAACCCTCATGATTCCTTAACTAGAGTTTTGCGGACTACATCAACAGTCTCAAACCTGAGTACCATCAGCATCACCGGAGGGTGGATTGAAATGCAGATTACTGGGATCAGCTCCCAGACCCTCTAATCCAGCAGGTCTGTGGTAAGGACGGAGAACTTGCACTTCAAACAAGCTCCTAGGTGACGGTGAGACTGTTGGTTTGGGGACCACACTTACTAAGCCACAGGCCTATGCTAATGGCAACTGTATTTCTGATACCGGTCCCCCTTATGGGTTACAGCATTAAGAGTCACTCACAAAAAGACACTTCTTCCAAAGGCTCACCCCTAGCTCTCCTGTCCCCTCTGCTTACGTTCTCACCCTGCCACACCCTGCTCTGAAGACACCTGCCACCTCCCAAGCACTTGGGCCTGGCATGCGAGGAAGGACAGCATGTGGCTCTACTTCACCTGCCTCTCAGAGCACACCACAGACCCAACTGAGGGGAGCTATGACCTGTATGGTACCTATGATTCTACAGTCAGTACCACCTATAGAGAAAACCCCTTGTGAAAACAAACATTTGGATAACTCTTCCTTCTGGATTATGAAGAGTAGTTTCACATGCGGGTTTGGCTATAAAAACACTTCATAGAGGGGCGCCTGGGTGGCTCAGTGGTTAAAGCCTCTGCCTTCGGCTCAGGTCATGATCTCAGGGTCCTGGGATCGAGTCCCGCATCGGGCTCTCTGCTCAGCAGGGAGCCTGCCTCCTCCTCCTGTCTCTGCCTGCCTCTCTGCCTACTTGTGATCTGTCAAATAAATAAATTTAAAAAAATCTTAAGAAACAAACAAAAAAAACAAACAAAAAAACACTTCATAGATACATGAACTGGTGTCATAGATGAAGATTATAAAGGAAACATTGTGCTATTTCATTTTGACAAAAGTTTGAAGTAAAAAGACGACCAAATTGCACGGCTCATTTGTGAACGGATTTTTTTTTTAAAATCCAGAAACAGAGAGATAGAAAAAGTTCAAGTTCTGGATGACATGAAAGGGGTTCAGGAAATTTTGGTTCCACTGGAAAGAATTACAATTTAAGCCATGAACAGAAAATGAGAAAAGGTACTCTTTTCTAAGTTTTTACCTAAAGAAAAATTTCTTGCAATATAACTCAACTAATATTCATACTAGTTCCTCAATCTAAACATTTAAAGATACTGTAAACCAAAATTTCCTGGGAATGCTGAGGTGGTAATAAAGCAGAGTGAGCAGAATGCATATGGGCATGTAATTTTAATGCCATGGTACTCAGGTCAAAAGCTCAGAGGAAGTCTATCTTGGCACAAGGTTCTATGCTGAGAAGTAAAGGGAATGCAACGAGAAGCAAAATCTCAACTCTAAGAAAGCTTAACTGTCTAGTCCAGAAAAATCCAAGAAAGGGACAGAGAAGGCTTTTTGGAAGAAGCAGCACATGTAGTGGACAGAATTTCAATGGGAGATGCCTTTACAAAAAAGGTGCCAGACAGGAAAGATGAGGCCCACATTCAGGAAGCAGCACGGAGTTCACCTCAACTCAAGTGTTAGGAGATAATGCTAAGAAAATGCGTCAGAGCTTGAGGAAGGTGAGCCTGACTACAGAGGGGAGGAACAGACAGATGTGAAGAACCATTAAAGCTTCCAGACACCAACTGTGAAGTGGTCAGAGCTGTAATACAGGATGCTAAAAGCAGGATGAGGAAGGACAGGAAGATTAATTAGGATCTGCCAATAATTCACTTGACAGGGCATGAGCCGGGGGCAGAAGGAAAGGAGAGAGTACAGAGCTGAGTGACACATGAGGTTAAACCTAGGCAGAATCAACAGGATTAACAGCTCACTAGATGTGAAAGCAGGAGAAAGAAAGCAAACAGGTAACAGGCTTTGAGTCAGGATAATTAGAAGGGACAGTAATGAAGAAATATGAGACAAACAGAGAGGAGCTTGCCCAAGGCATGTAATGACGAGGGATGGCATGCTGTACCTGTCAGGTGGAGACATGAAAGAAATGCCTACGTGGATGTATATAAAACCTGCAGGTGGAAATTGAATCTGGAAGTCAGGATAAACATGAGCTAAACATACTGATTTGGGAAGCCATCTGAGTAGAGGTGAATGAAATGAGTGATGGAGATACCGGGAAAAATGTCAAAAGAGGAAGAAAAACAAAGGTAGAACCTTATTTAAAGTCAAAAGGAGAAAAGAGAGGCTAAGAATAGCAAGAGTAGAACCAAGATGGGAAAAGTACACTGCCAAAGGAAAAAAAAAAAGTTACCAAGAAGTTGAGCACCAAAAAAAGCCAAAAAACCAAAACCAAACCAAACCCCAAGGCAGATTTTAACTGGAGGCAGCAGGGAAAGGAAAATAAAATGGCTTGGAAAAAGTGCCATAAATGACTCTGGGACTGAGTGATTTAAACAGTGAATGAGTGTGAGGAGGTGGAGACGGGAGTACGCAGATTATTCTTTCATGTTTGACAGCTAAAAGGAGTGGGAGATAGGTTCAAGAAATAGATTCAAAATAAGGAAGACCAAGTTAAGTTTGTAGGCAGAAAGGAAAGGTCTAGTTAAGATGGAAGCAAGCAGAAAGAGGGAGGATGGTCCGGTCAAGGAAGAAAGGCTATTTTTTTTTTTACGGAAAAGGTTCCAAGAAAGAGACAGAAGGGATAGAAGTTGAAAAGAACTCATTTGGGATGGCCTTGATTTCCTCAAAACAACAAAAGAGGCACAAAGTCATCTAACAATCAGAACATCAGGAGGAGGGATAATTGGAAAGAATTTTAAACAACTGCTATCGACTTATAATTACAGATAGTACATTCGTGAACATTAATTTGACTACAAACAAGTAAAAAGATCTACTTGTCACAAGCCATTCTTTGTTTAGAACTGTAACTATTGTGCCACTTTTCATCTTCAGCAACACAGATCTGCCCGGCCCAATCAGAAGTGCAGACAGAAACAGGGCGCTCTTGGTCCACCTCCTGTCAGGGTTCTGTGCCACTCCCAACTTGTACTAGGTTAATGTATATTTGCAAACAAGGGACAAGGAAATACCCTCAGTGATTAAGTATCATCCAAAGGAAAATGTTCAACATTCAACCCAAACTTGAAAAAACTGAAGGAAAAAGACACTGGGGGAACTGGGGTAGGAGAAAGAAACAAAATGCATTACAAAGTAGAAGGAAACAAGCTTTTGGACTTTCAAAATATTTCTGCATCCTCATTAAGATCTTCACATGGAACACATTTATGTAAAGTAGGGGCCTACTGAAATGGGGCCACCAATACTGGAAGAGGCCTCGTACATGTAAATGGTCCTTTCATTAAGGGACCATTTGCTTGCAGTTCCTAAATGATGAACATAATTTGTACTACCTATGTTTCCACTGAATATCTTTAATCCACTTTCTTCCTAATTAAGTTCCAACCCTGCTTCCACAACCTCAGCTAATCAGGTGTTGACTGTTTTAGGGAGGGTTAAGAAGAGAAGACTAAGAAGGATGCTAAACAGCAGTAAGGAACTAGCTTCAGTTCACCAATCTCTCTACTCTCTTAGTCTCTGGATAACTTCAGGGATAAAAGAACTATCTACTTCTGTAACACCTGGTTCTTACCTTTTGCTATGTCCAGGGAAGTATCTGATGTATTTGTTGTCATGCAAGGACAGGTAACGAATAGTATCTGTAAGAAGACAAATAAGGCATGATGATATCCTATTATTTTTAAAGGAATTACTTTGTATTTTCATCTTAAAAACAAGGTCAAAGAATTCATTGTTTTCCCTAACTTAAGCAAGGTGTGAATAAATAAGGTTAAGTAATTCCTCTCCACAGCTAAAGAATGGGCACGACAGATTTCACGTAATTCAAAAGCAGAGTTCTCAAGTTGATGTCACTTAGAACAATGTTTAAAATCATTGTTAACCACCATCTTTGGCTTCTGCACAGTTACAGTGCAACCTCTCCTGCGAAAATACCCTGCCCACACCATCCCCCCAAATCACAATAGTTTCAGTGCCCACAGAATGGCAAGCCTTGGGACGCCTGGGTGGCTCAGTGGGTTAAGCCTCTGCCTTCAGCTCGGGTCGTGGTCTCAGGGTCCTCAGATCGAGCCCCACGTCAGGCTCTCTGCTCGGCAGGGAGCCTATTTCTCCCTCTCTCTCTGCCTGCCTCTTTGTCTACTTGTGACTGCTGTCAAGTAAATAAATGAAATCTCAAAAATAAATAAATAAATAAATAAGAATGGCGAGCCTTAAAGAAAAACATTTAGCTGCTGAGAAGCAGGCTCAAAGAATTTAACAGCCAGGCTAAACTGAGGATTAGACAGACTGGACTCTGGCATAACACTTCTGTCCAGGGTTCTCCAATAGTGGTCATCCAACCCTGACCTAAATGTTAACTGGATATACAATTACATGAAAACTAATCAAATGGAGGGGCACCTGGGTGGTTCAGTTGGTTGGGCATCTGCCTTCGGCTCAGGTCGTGATCCCGGAATCCCAGGAGCCCACATTGGGCTCCCTGTTCAGTGGGGAGTCTGCTTCTCCCTCTGCCCCTAATCCCCTTCTTGTGCTCTCTCACTCTAATAAATAAAATCTTTAAAAAAAAAAAGTCATTGGGGCGCCTGGGTGGCTCAGTGGGTTAAAGCCTCTGCCTTCGGCTCAGGTCATGATCTCAGGGTCTTGGGATCAAGCCCCACATCAGGCTCTCTGCTCAGCAGGGAGCCTGCTTCCTCCTCTCTCTGTCTCTCTGCCAACTTGTGATCCCTGTCTGCCAAATAAATAAATAAAATCTTAAAAAAAAATCATTAAAAAAAAAACTGAACAAATGGAAAGAGTAGTAATGTCCTACTACTTTTTAAATTAACCAACTATCCACTGGTCCTTTGTGCATCAAAGAAGTCTATTAATAATAATAATAATACCAAAATAATAATAATAACCAAAAGAACAAATGAGGAAATTTGGGTTAAAGAGATTTAAAAATCAAACTCATGAATATACCAACAAGTCAGAGCAGTGAGATTTTGTCAGTATCAAAGAAAGCAATAATCACAGAGGCTTGTACTTGGGGAGAAAAAGACAAACACTCTTAAAAACCAAGGGATTCTATCTGAAAAAGTAAACAAAAAAGACGGTGGCAGCAAGGGAATGAAGTGCCATAAAAAACAGAACTGGATAAAGTGCTATGTCCCCCAAAAGACTAGGAATAAGAAGCAATCGTTGAGAAGGAGGCAATAAGAAATGGTGCCAAAACACAAACAGGAAAGGACAAAAAGTACATTCTAGAGGCAAACAGAACACAGAAACAAAGAGGCTGAAAGCACCACGTCATTACAGTGGTTCACAGGGGTACTTTCTAATAAAAAGGCATCCGGGCATCCGACCGGGGAGAGGGGAAATCGTACCCTTTGTATGCTCCAAAACGGAATTCTAATATAGTTTTCTTTGAAAATCTTCCAAGTTCTAGAATGACAACTACAAAATCTTCCTGGTTGTTCTACTTCTATTAACGACCCACCTGCCCTAAGGAGAAAAGACTTCCTCCCCATTACCTGTTCTCCCAGAGATGAGCAGGGCGTCGCCATCCTCTCCGCCCCACTCAGTAGCTGGTGCGCTGTTCCTGGCAAGGCAGTGGCCTGTACAGTTATCTCCTGTACCGGGTGGTATCATAGACCCTCAAACTGTACAAACTACTACCTCAGCCTGGAATCAGGCAAAAGGAAACGGAGCGTTGGAGGAACTCTTCGGGATGCACTCGAGACAGGAAGGGCAACGTCCTCACAGCAGAGGCCTGGCAGCAAAGCTGCAAGTGCTACACATTTGCCTCATTTTGCACCATATTTGGAGAATCCTCTCATTTATTCCCCCAGAAAAATACCCCAACAGAAGAAGTATACCAGTCATTCAGATGATCACATAGATATGTTTCCTCAGGATCCTAATGATTTATATTCTTGTCCAAAAGCATCAACTGCACTGCTTACTTAGAAAACCACTTCTGAAATAGAGGCATGAAAAGTAGAAATGATATACTTACTAAAAATCAAGTACAGGCAGAAAAGTCTCATTAAAAAAAGAAAAAAAAAAAAAAAAAAAAAAGATTTCTGCCCATCTGCCCTGAGATAGGCATAGCCAAAATAGCAGTCTAAGCAATCTTTGTTGGATGACATTAGAAAAATTTAACTGCAGGGGCACCTGGGTGGCTCAGTCAGTTAAGCGTCCAACTCCTGATTTCAGTCAGGTCATAATCTCAGGGTCCTGAGATCGAGCCCCAAGTTGGGTCCACACTGGGTTCCGTGCTGGGCTCTGTGCTGAGTGTGGAGCCTGCTTAAGAGTCTCTCTCTCCCTCCCTTCACCCCCATCATGCTCTCTAAAAAATAAATAAATTTCTAAAAATAACTTTTTACTCTTCAAAGATACTAATTTTATTTAAAAATTAAAAGGGGAAGGCACGCCTGATTGGCTCAGTCAGTAGAGCATACAACTCTTGATCTTGGGGTCATGGGTTCTAGCCCCACATCAGGTGTGGCCATGGTTACTTAAAAATAAAATCTTTAAAAATAAATAAAAGTGAAAAGGGACAAAATTCGTATCTAAAAAAGTCCCTGGAATCAAAGATAATAAAGGTCAATACACTGTCCTTTATGACACAGACCATAAAAGGTAGGCATACAACAGAAAACTCTTCTGAGGTCCCTAAATTACCATAGTTCAAGCATTTGTGGTTATTTACCACTTGCTGTATGTCAAGTATTCTTTCCTTGTATTTATTCTAAAAGTATTCTTTCAAGTTTAAAGAAGTACAAACTATAAATATAATTCATTGTTTCCTATACCCACTCTCCATTCTAATCTGGAGACCTTTCATAGTTCATTTCAAGTTCTTCAAAAGTACTAATGGATTACTTCCAGCATCCCTTGAGTTGTAACAATGTTGGCACTGCTAACATCACAGGAAAATATTTAAATTAAAGTAACTCTAACCAAAGCAGAAGTAGTCACAAAGATTCCAAGAACTATTTAACAAAAGAAATCATGACCATAACTTCCTAAAAAGAAGGCTTGCTTACCGTCTATTTTGTTAGAGCTGTACACGACTGTGTTTGCTGCATGGGTATATCTGATGAGGTCCACGCCGTATTTCTTACTGTACAGAGTTCTCTTTGGTCTGACGAGGAAATGGGAGAAAGAAAAACCATCAAAATCCTCCATCACCAAAATCTAGGATCGTCATATAGAAAGAAGCACTTGAATGACGTGGCAAGGATGACGACTCTTGGGAAACTCTAACACTGGAAAGAAACAGAATTTCTTCCAAAAGGGAGGAAATAAATGACTCAATCAAGTGCAACAGACTTTCACCTCTGAACACCAAATGCTGAGGTTATGAAGTGTAAGTAAATCTGAGGGCTCAAATGAGTCTTTACTACAATGTTCAGAAGTTAAGTTTTGAAAAAAAGTACATCTCTTTGGGAAGAAAGGCACATAAAACACAAGTCACAACTTGTAACAAAGAGGGATATGGGAATATGTCATACCGAAGAGACCAGAACTTTTCTTAAGCCATTCATTTAGAAATAAGGTATTTTTTTTCAAGAAGAAATGATTTATCAAAACTGAAATCAGACGCAAAACTGCTTGCCTTTCCTAATATAACTGCTGTTGCAGAAGCTATCCATCCTTCCTATCCTGCAAGTCTGAAATACTTACTGAGCCTTATAGAAGGAAGGCAAGGCTAACGCTCCCTAGGAAAAAACTAGTCAGTGGTTCTTTTCTTTTTTAAAGCAAAACACATACTTCCAAGCTAGAGGTTACCAATGCATTTCAAGATCTTTGGTGTTTCCCTCTATAGAACCTTAAAGATCAAAGATCAAGCTAAAACAGGTCTCAGCAAAATCTGACCAAAAACTTCACCATGTTCTACATTTAGGTGTAGGAGAATTTCATAAATCCTGTACCAATGTTTACCAAGAGTTCCAATTTTGAAAAAGAAAGAAGTTCACCCTCTCAATGGAACCTAGATGCTAAACAATCAGATTATTCCGGCAGCTTTAAGAAGTCAAATATTTACACTTTCAATTTTTGTTAATGTCAGGGAGGTCAAGAATTTCGATACCTAAACCCTATTTCCAAACAAGACTTCTCACTCAACATGCACTGAATTTTCCACTTTCTCACCTTTAACTGAAAGCTCAGCTAAAGAGATCAGCCCAAAAGCTACCCTGCTGAGTCCATCATCCTGAGTTCTGCTGTGGGGTTACAGTGTGGTAAACAGTGAGTGAGCACATGCATGCACAGGCATGTGTTCTTGCTCTTAAGAATCACTGACTTTGTTTCTACAAGTAGAAAAAGAAGCTTACTTATCCCAGTAAATCAGTCTAAAACAGTGAAGAGCCAACATTAAAGGGTGTAGTTTAAAGGAAATTTCAGTTCCACTTATATATGGTCTATTTGTCTCAAATTTATCAAGAACACTAACCTAAGATTTGTTCTTCATAACAGAAATTTTTACCTCATATCACTTCCTAGTTTGAAAGCAAAGGCCTGATTTTTATGTTCGTTTCACAGGATCTTTAAGAAGCCCATGCACTACATTTTTCCATGAATATTTTGCGAAGTTTCTTTCCACAAACTATGATTCTTGTGATCAGGTATGAGTAAATTATAATAAAGCCTTCTCTATGAATAATTTTCATCATCTAGCAGATAGTATCTTTCTTATTCTTTCAAGTTGGAAAATCACTTGGTGAATGTTAACATGGACAAAATGAACAAAAAACTGGAAAATATTAAGCATAAGGAACCCCGTGTTAGCCATTTTCAAGCTCCCAAATTCTAACATTAGTATCATCTAGTTGAGATACTATGCCTTCCAAAAAACCATGATTCTTCTACCAATGTTCACTGACTTAGATTAGCTGCATATTTTTCCTTCACATTACTACTTAGGATCGTGGACTCTTTTTTTTTTTTTTTTTAAGATTTTATTTATTTATTTGACAGAGAGAGATCACAAGTAGACAGAGAGGCAGGCAGAGAGAGAGAGAGAGAGAGAGAGAGAGAGAAGCAGGTTCCCTGCTGAGCAGAGAGCCTGATGCGGGACTTGATCCCAGGACCCCGAGATCATGACCTGAGCCGAAGGCAGCGGCTCAACCCACTGAGCCACCCAGGCGCCCCAGGATCGTGGACTCTTAAAGGTGAAAGAGGTCATCTAAAGTGATCTGACCACTGTTAAATACCTAAATATTTGGTCACAAGGCCAAACTAGAGCCCAGGTCTCCTAACTACCAGGCCACTCTCTTACCACAGATCACAGTGTCACAATTCACTAATAAGAGAAAATTTAGAAGAGTGTATCCTATACTATTATATCAATGCTAAATTTTCTTTTTATTTTTTTGACTTTTTTTTTTTTTAAGATTTTACTTATTTATTTGAGAGAAAGAACATGAGAGGGGAGAGGTCAGAGGGACAAGCAGATTCCCCGCTGAGCAAGGAGCCCCATGTGGGACTTGATCCCAGGACTCCAGGATCATGACCTGAGCCAAAGGCAGTTGCTTAACCAACTGAGCCATCCAGGCGCCCCTATCAACGTTAAATTTTCTAATTTGGGTAGCTGTGCTCTGGTTATGTAAAAAATGTTAGGAAACCCATGTTGAAGTGTTCAGAGATAAGGAGCTTGACACCTCCAATTTATTCCCTAATGATTCAGAAAAATATGCTTACCTCAATACTTACATACAGAGTGATAAAACAAAAGAGGTAAAACGTAACTGATTACTGGATGATATGGGAGATATCTGAAATACTGTTGTAACTTTTCTGCAAGTTTGTAATTATGTAAAACTGCTACATGAGTGAATAAACCACATTAGGTCATGAAATTAACATTTTACTTTTAACAAGACATGACTTCTAAGTCATTGCTCCCAACAAGTAGATACTATGCCACACAGGGAGACAAACTGCTAAGAAATGCTGTCACATGTCACAACCGTCATTTCCTTTGAATGAGAATATACATCTCTCCTCAGGTTACAGGAAGAAGTTCTAATCTGTGCACAAGCACTCAACATTTCAAGCCTGCCAGCTTCAAGTTACTTCTAGCTCCAGGACCCAGCAACCCTGATGCCCACTCCAACTCTATGTTACTCTCTTCCAATCTGATTCAAATGGCCAGACCTGGACAGAAATCCACCTACTGAATGAATAATGGTCCAGCTAACAATTCTCTCCTCCCCCAAGACCACCACTACAGGCCACTCTTCCGCATACTACAGGCAGAGTCAGAGCCAGTTACGTAACACTTTTTCATAGGCCCGGCGGGAAAAACCTGAGAAGATAGAGCTTAGACCAAAACAGCGTTACTTTAGATAACCAAATTCACAAATGAAGAGACAAGTTCCAAAAGAAAGTTTATAGAAGACATTGGTTTTAAAACAATAGGCAGGCGCCAGGGTGGCTCAGTGGGTTAAGCCTCTGCCTTCAGCTCAGGTCATGATCTCCAGGTCCTGGGATCAGGAGACCCACTTCAGGCCCAGGGCTCTCTGCTCAGCAGGAAGCCCACTTCCCTCTCTCTCTACCTACCTCTCTGCCTACTTGTGATCTGTCAAATAAATAAATAAATAAATAAATAAAATCATTTAAAAAATCAGTAGCCAAAAGGAACAGCTGGAGAAAATAGAGAAAACTCCCGAGAATTCAAAAAATATTACCTGCAGCCAGGAACAAAATGAAATCTGACAAAACCAGTGGCCACCAAATTCAACGAAAACATGCACAAGCCTACTCGGGGAAAGTGGCTGAGGAAAATCAAATCTAGCCTAAACCAGTTTCTCCTCCAAAAGTGCTCACAGTTTAGCAAGGAGAGTGCAGGTCTACAAAGGGTGAGAGACAAAGCTGACAGAAGCCCAGATTAAAGGGCAAAATGTGCATTTACATTTGTGACTTTACAGAGATGGAAGACAGTGGGTCTCCAGAGGACTTGGGGCAACACAGAATTTAGAATTTTCGGGATCAGACCCTGAATTCTGGTAATTCCAAGCGGACCATAAAGTGTAATTAAAAAACAAAAAGTGTAAGAGGAAACACGAAATTGTTATAGGATGCTTTCTTTGTTTTCATAGCAGGTTCCCATTTAGGTCGAGATGAGACAGACAAGTTGTTTTTTTTCTGGCAAAAAGGAAAAGTTTCTGATGCTGTTCAGAAGTTAACTACAAATGCGGGCAGCGGATCTCAAGGAGTAAGAGAATGATTTGGAACAGAAAGGAAGGCAGAGCGCCCAAAGAGGCACCACAAATAAATCCTGACAGCTAAGAACTGCAACCCAAGCGGCCTTCCGGCAGAAGGCCTCGGGAAGCTGAGGGGCAGGAGATGGGCGGAGTGCCAGGGCTGAATCGAGGTCACCGAGGAGAGCAGAGAGAGCGAGCTGTGACGCTGCTGACTGAGGTAGGAGAGCAGCCTTTGCGGTTCCGCGCGGCGGCCAGAGCTGACGGGCACCTCTGACAGTCGGAGGAGCGGAAAAGCTACCTGCTGGGGCCGAAGTGGGCAGACCGGGCGTTTAAAGGTCAAGGTCAAGGTGGGATTTGGCAAGCGACGCAGGAGCGGTTTTCTAGGAGGCCTTAGGCATACAAAATAGTAACGTTGTTACTATCACTCTCGTTATTTTTTTGAAAAGAAAATTAAAGGTCTCCTGGGCGGCTTCGGAGTGGAAGCGGCCCTGGCCCTGGCCCTGGCAACGGCGAGTGCAAAACAGGCCGGGGGAGGGCAGCGGGGCGGGGGCGGGCGGCGGGGGCGAGCGCGGGGCCACGGTAGGGAAGGAGGGTGGGACCGACCGACGTCGTACTCGGGCCCAGGGCCACCGCCGCACTCACTTGCCCTCCTGGCAGTCATAGAGCACGATGGAGTCGTCGTCGCTGCTCGAGATGACCGTCTCGCCGTTGGGGCTGAAGTCGAAGCAGTTAATCTTGTCCGAGTTCTCGCGGAACACCTTGGCGACGCGGAAACTCCGCAGCACGCTGTCGGTCAGCTTCATGGCGGCGGCTGCTGGAAGCGGCGGCGGCGGCGCAGGGCTGGGGCGGGGCCCGGCGGGGAGCGGGCGGGCGGGCGGGCTGGCTGCCGAGGGGCCGATCCGGGCGGGGCGGGCACCGCGCCGGCGGCGATGGCAAAGGCGGCCGACAGTCGGGCCACCTCCTCCCTTCTTCCTCCTGCACGTGCGACGCTTTTCTGCCCGGACTGCGAGGGCTCGCGGACCGTTCCTCCTCACAGTCACCTCAGGGCCAACCGGCGCCGCGCCGGCTCATTGTGTCCGCCATCTTGGGACGACAGGCAGAAGCCGAGGGCGAGGAGCCTCACCGCGGCGCACGCCGGGAAAAGGGGCGGGGCGAAACGGCGGCGCGAGGCGGGGCGGCGGGGCGATGACGTCAGTGCGGCCGCCCAGGAGTGGAGTGGCGGGGTGGCCCGAGGCGGCGATTCCCTGGCCAGCCGTGGGGCCCGGGGGGCGGGCATGTCCGCGGGCATGTCCACAGGCTTTCTGGGTGGGCCCGAAGGCCGCTGGTGCCGGGGAGCCATGGGCCTTTGTGCGGGATCGCAGCCCCTCCGAGAGGCTCCCCGCCTACCGCAGGCCTTGGGGAGCAGATATTGCGGGGGTCAGCTGCGCCACTGGAGGCTTGTTCTGGGGGTGAGTCAGTGTACCGATCGCTGCTGGGCTTTGGTCGTGCACGGCAGCGCCAGCATAGTTTGTTTCAGAGTGGGGTGGGGTTTTTTTTGTGGGTTTTGTTTTTTTTTTAGGTAGACTATACGGTAGACTGCACAAATTTTAATAAGTGTTTTTTTTTTCCATTTGGATATATACCCTTGTGACTACTACCCAGAAGTTTTCTTTAAACTTTCCTTAAAAACTTTTTAATTGACTCGTAACATGACGTGCATAAGGTGAACTAATTTTAAGTGTACAGCTCGACACATTTTTATAAACACTTAAAGTTTTAAGACGTATTTATAGCCTCAAAACTCATAGCACCGATTACAAAGAAACTTTAAAAAAATTTTTTTTAAGATTTTACTTATTTATTTGACAGAGATCACAAGTAGGCAGAGAGGCAGGCAGAGAGAGAGGAGGAAGCAGGATCCCCGCTGAGCAGAGAGCCCGATGTGGGGCTCGATCCCAGGACCCTGAGATCATGACCTGAGCCAAAGGCAGAGGCTTTAACCCACTGAGCCACCCAGGCACCCCAACTTTTTAAAAAAAATTTTTAAGGATTTTTATTTATTTATTTGACAGAGAGAGATACAGTGAGAGAAGGAACACGAGCAGGGGGAGTGGAAGAGGGAAAAACAGGCTTCCCCCGAGCAGGGAGCCTGATGTGGGGCTTAATCCCAGGACTCCAGGATCATGACCTGAGCTGAAGGCAGGTGCTTAAGGACTGAGCCACCCAGGTGCCCCTACAAAGAAATTTTTAAAAGGGAAAGTTACGTCGTTCAACAAAATAGGGTTTTAAGTTCTCCGGATTTCTTCCCCCTTTTTCATGTATCAACATAAACTTTAAACGCAACCATCTTTTTTCCTAGGTCAGTATTATATGTTACGCATTATTCCATGTTAGTAAACCGAATTGGTGGTGTTCTTTTTTTTTTTTTTTTAATTAGACAGAGATCACAAGTAGGCAGAGAGGCAGGCAGAGAGAGAGAGAGGAGGAAGCAGGCTCCCTGCAGAGGAGAGAGCCCGATGCGGGGCTCGATCCCAAGACCCTGGGATCACGACCTGAGCCGAAGGCAGAGGTCTTAACCCACTGAGCCACCCAGGCGCCCTGAATTGGTGGTGTTCTTAATCAAGGTATAATTTCTGTACAGTAAAAACCGGCCTTTTAAATGGATAGTTTTGTAAGTTTTGACACCCAGTTCAGTAAGTTTTGACACCCACCACCACATTCAAAATATAGAACAGTTGCATTATCCTCTTTGTAGTCAATGGGATTGTCTCAGTGGTTTAAGGATTCTTTGCCATAAAGGGAAGGAAAGTTGATCTCTAACAAAGGAAAGCGATACCTGATCACAAAATAGGTACCGGGCACGTTGGCTTTAACTTTTCTGTGCAAGGGGTCAAACTCAGTGCAACCTGTGAGAGAGTTGGTAGATCTCTAACTTGTGGGCAGCCCCTCCTCAAAGATTAATGGCCTGGGGTCTGTAGCAATGGAGACAGGCCTGTTTATTTTGCTTCACTAAACTGCAGCGGCTATAGAGGAAGAAAAGTGGAGTGGAAAGGCTTAAACATTAAAATCACTGATATTAGGAGATCCAGAAATAACCTGGATAATGGTAAAAACAAAACAGAAACCCTGGGACAGGTGAGTCTTTCTAGAAAGAACTAAGAGATGTCCCTGGGCAAAATGAGAGCCAGGAACCCTACACATAAAGAGAAGTTGTTCTTTGAAGGGAGAGGGCAAGATCCTGGCTATGTCTGGACTGCAGTTGCCTCCTGACAAAGAGCAGAACTTGGGGCTACAATTTGTTCTGGGATCTGGCAAAAGGCTGTTTGAGTGAAACCCGAATGGATGGCAACTTTCCAAACTGCAAAGCAATGGAAGAAAAGTCCTCTGTGCCCTGAAGCTCTCGCTTCCCTGCAATTTGTGCTTCTTTATTAGAGTCGGCTTTGAATGGTTAAATGGCAATAAGAACAGATATGGTGCCATGTCCTGGAACTTTCGGGAAGTGAATATACCCAATGAAATACCATTTTTTAAAATCCCTCTTATGAAACAACTGAATGTTGTCGGCTGAAAGAAATCTCCGTAGGATACCTTTTGAGTTTTGTACTTCCTGTACCTTGCCCAGATTTCACTGTTAAGACTGAAGTTTCCTCCCAAGACTTGAGTCCCTGAATTATTTTGGGGATGGAAAAAGTCATTTTTTCATATTTTAAGAGTGTCCTGAAATGGCTCAGCCTGTTTCACATTCCTCGTCTGGCTCCCTGCCCTGTTAGAGTGGGGCTCTCCTAGCTTCCAGTCCAACAGTGCCTTAAAGGCTGGACTTTAAAAGGTGACCCAGAAAGACTGGCTCCAGTGGGGGATGGGTAGAGGGGAAAGCTGCAGTCAGAGTGCATCTTAAAGAGCATCAGACTAATTTTTAAAAATTTTTCCTTTTTAAAAAAATCATTTTATTTATTTACTTGGTTTTCATACAAGTAAATTACACACTCATTGCCAAAAAAAAAAAAAAGCCCACTTAAAAAATACAAATTAGTAGTTAAAAAACCATAGCATCCAGAAGTAACTACTGTTATATTTGTTTTTATTAGGGTAAAACATACATGACATAAATTTTACCATCTTGATGTAGAGTTTTTCAGACTTTCCCCTGAAATATATTTTTAATGGGCTCATTTATAACCTACCCTTTTAATATAATGCTATGAACATCTTCCAGATCAATAAGTACAGAACTACATAACCATTGTGAATGGCTACATACTATTCCATCATGTGTTTGTAAAGTAATTTTGCCTCTCATTTTATCTAGGGTCCAGCCAAGGTCTGGCTCCACTTGTATTTTTAATTAAATAAGAGAATTTAGCCAAAGGATTTCAGATATTCAATAGGCCCATTTATCTTTTTTCCGTTTTCTCTCTCTTTCTTCTAAGACTTAATTTTTTTTAGATTGGTTAGTTGATTGGTTGATTGATTTTAGGGAGAGAGAGACCAACAAAGAGATAGATGGAGAGACTGAGAGCAGCGGGAAGGCAAAGGGAGAGGGAGAACGAATCTTTTTTTTTTTTTTAAGTGTTCTGTTAGGTTTCTATATATATATTTTTATTATTATTTTTTATAGACATATAATATATTTTTATCCCCAGGGGTACAGGTCTGTGAATCGCCAGGTTTACACACTTCACAGCACTCACCATAGCACATACCCTCCCCAATGTCCATAACCCCACCCCCCTCCTCCCACCCCCCCCCATCAACCCTCAGTTTGTTTTGTGAGATTAAGAGTCACTTATGGTTTGTCTCTCTCCCAATCCCATCTTGTTTCATTTATTCTGGGAGAGCAAATCTTAAGCCAACTCCATGCCAAGTGTGGGTTCCACCCAGGGTTGGGCTTGACCTCACCACCCTGAGACCATGACCTGAGCTAAAATCAAGAGTTGGATACTTAACATACTGAGCCACCCAGGTGCCCCAGACTTAATTTTTTTGAAGCAATTGTAGGTTCATGTCAAAATTAAGAGGAAGATAGAGAAATGTCCCATATACTCCCTGTCCCCACACATTCAATGAGAAATTATGTGACTTTTGAACCCCTGTGCATACCCCGTCTTCTCCAACATCTGGTCCACGGGAGCCTGCGTAAAATGAGGAATTTGTCAGGTGTTCACCCAATGGAAAAATCATTAAAGGAACTGAAATGCCCACTTGGATTATGTGCCCAGATTGTGTTCAGAACAGTAACACCACCATTAAATAAGAATGTTTCTAATTGTGCCTCATTATTTTGAATCTGCAACAAAATATAAGGGACCAGTAATGCTCACCTTGGTGTATCTAATTCTGTCTGGAAATTGAGATACCAGCCACGACTGTATGACAAAAGTAACTGAGAAAGGAAACGTCTGCTACTTTAACATTTGAATTAATTTTGCCCAGTTGACTTCAAAATTCATTTCAAAAGAGGCTCACGGAGAAGTACATTCCAAGTAGAAGTAAAGTAAAAAGAAAACAAGGCAAACAAAAAAGGAGGAGGGGGAGAACAAGCAAAAATGCCAAAGAGAATGTATAATATCAAGTTCAATTCACCAGAAAATAGTGTCATGTCATGCAAAAAAAGACAAAGGTAAACTGATTGTTTCAGTTTGATTATAACAAAAGTTTGATTGGTTTGGCTTTTACGGAAAGAGGAAAAGACCATCAGAAGTTTTGACCAAGGGCGCCTGGGTGGCTCAGTTGGTTAAGCAACTGCCTTCAGGCTCAAGTCATGATCCTGGAGTGTCCGTATCAAGTCCCACATCAGGGTCCTAGCTCCATGGGGAGTCTGCTTCTCCCCTCCCATGCTCTCTTTCACTGTCTCTCTCTCAAGTAAATAAATCTTTAAAAAAAAAAAAAGTTTTGACCAAGAGAGAGGATTTATGTACTTTAAACAATTAAGCTGAATTTGTGAAATAATCATGATGAATCTAAAATGAACCTTAATAATAATTCCAGATAGGAAAAATTTTTTTAAAGATTTTATTTATTTTTTCGACAGAGAGAGATCACAAGTAGGCAGAGAGGCAGGCAGAGAAAGAGAAGAGGAAGCAGTCTCCCCGCCAAGGAGAGAGCCCGATGTGGGGCTTGATCCCAGGACACTGGGATCATGATCTGAGCCGAAGGCAGAGGCTTTAACCCTCTGAGCCACCCAGGGGCCCCCCAGCTAGAAAATTTTATTAGGATTTAAAAGTTAACCTTTTGTTTGAACTCACAGTATTTTATTTTACTTTTTTAAAAGTTTTGGTTCACATTCTAGTTAACATACATTGTAATACTAGTTTCGGGTATACAATATAGTGATTCACCACTTCATTACAATAGCTGGTGGTCATCGCAAGTGCCCTTCTTAATCCCCATCACCTACTAACCCCTCCCCCCACCCACCTCCCCTCTGGTAACCATCAGTTAGTTTGTTCTCTGTAGTTGAGAGTCTGTTTCTTGGTCTGCCTCTCTTTTCCCCTTAGGATCATTTGTTTTGTTTTCTTAAATTCCACCTATGAGTGAAATCATGTAGTATTTGTTTTGCTCTGACTGACATGTCACTTACGATATACTCTCTAGTTTCATCTGTGTCCTTGCCAAAAGGCAAGATTTCATTCTTTTCATGGCTGAGTAATATTCCATTTTTATTGTCTATGTATACATACCACCTCTTCCTTACCCATTCGTCAGTTGATGAACACTTGGGCTGTTTCATATTTTCACTATTGTAGATAATGCTGCCACAAACATGGAGGCACATGTATCCTTTTGAATTAGTACTTTTGTATCCTTTGAGGAAGTTCCTAGTAGTACAATTGCTGGAACATAGGGTAGATCTATTTTTAACTTTTTAAAGAACTTCCATACTGTTTTCCAGAGTGGCTGCACCGCTTTGCATTCCCACCAGTAGTATAAGGGAGTTAATTTCTGTATTTCGTATGATCATTCCTGTGTGTTGTCTTCAAAATGAAACTGCTCTTGCTAATATAAACATCTTCTAGTGGTCCAATCCACTAATCACTTTTCAGTGCTTACACTCCTTTTCCTGTCTGTGACATTAATGGGGTTGACCACTCCCCAATCTCTTCTCTATGGCCCCTTGACCATTCTGCTCTCTCTTCTCACCCGTCTGGACACACTCCTGGTCTCTTCCTAGCTGCTCTTTGGCCACTGTATGGCAGATACTACTGGTTGCCTACCAAAGAGTTTCCTCCTCTTGGCTCTTTTCTGATGAAATCCTAATTCTTCTTCTTCCCCCCCCCCCCCAGGTATTCCTCCCTCCTCTGGATAGCAATGCATTTTCCAAGAGTTGACCCCAGTTCTCTGAGATAAATCCTGCTAAGTTTAAACCACTCGTTCTTCTCAAAGTGTGGTCTCCGACCAGCAGCAGCAGCCTTGCCTGAGAACTCATCAAAAAGTCAAATCCTTAGAACTCACAGCAGACCTACTGAACCAGAAGCTCTGCAGGTGGAGGCCAGCAGTCCACAAGCCCTCCAGGTGATCCTGAGACTTTTTCGAATTTGAGAACCTCTGATCTAAGCCGATCAGGATGAGTGGTCTTGTTTCCCTTCCCAGTGATGGGATTAGGCTTACAGGTGTGATGATACTATTGCCATTGAGAAATGAGCGGAAGTGTCCTGGGGACGGGGGCCTTGGAAGGTTTCTTTGCTTCTAAAAGAGATACAAGGAGGAGATGATCCCTCTCCATCTGGTGCTCACTGCTGTGCCGGAGGTGATGTCTGGGACTGCCGTAGCCACATTGGACCATGAGGAAGGCAGCCTAAAGGCAAGCCAGGAGGATGAGAATGGCAGAGCAGAAAGTTGGGAAAGGTCTGTTATGGGTTGAACTGTGTCCCCCCAAAAGGTATATTGAAGTCCTCACCCCCCAGAATGTGACCAGATTTGGAAATAGATTTGTAGTAGATGTAATTAGTAAAGATTAGCTCATACTGGAGTCAGGTGGGCCCTAAATCCAATACAACTGGTGTCCTTATAAAAAGAGACGGAAGGAAGACAGCAAGGTGACATTGGAGGTAGAGATGCAAGTCTCTCCTGTAGGTTTCAGAGGGAACATGACTCTGCTAACAACTTGATTTTGGACTTTGGACTACTGGCCTCCAGAACTGAGACAATAAAATCCTATTATTTTAAGCCACCCACTTTGTGTAACTGTTAGGGCAGCCCCAAGACACTGATCTCCCGTCTTTGTGACCTGCACACCAACCCTACAGCCATCCTACCTTGAGATCACTTGTTATGTGAAATAACAATTATTCCTTATATTTTAAGCTATGTGGAAAGGTTTTTTCCCAACTGTATTGAGGTATCATCATTGACATGTAACATTACGTAAGCTGTACAAGATGATGATTATTGAATACACTTACATATTGTGAAATTAGTATCACAATTGGGTTAGGATTGGCCCATTTATTACATTTTTAAACTTAATGCTACACAACTTAAAGTGGAATGTCTCCTAAACAATATAGCTTCTAAAACTGAGGGCTCCTTATGAATTCCAATTCTTTGAGATAAATTTCTGAGACAGAATGCCCAATGGGGTATTCCTGGGGTGCATGGGTGGCTCAGTGGGTTAAAGCCTCTGCCTTCAGCTCAGGTCATGATGTCAGGGTCCTGGGATCGAGCCCTGCATCAGGCTCTCTGCTCAGCAGGTAGCCTGCTTCCTGCCTGCCTCTCTGCCTACTTGTTATCTCTCTCTCTCTGTCAAATAAATAAATAAAATATTAAAAAAAAAAAAAAAAAGAATGCCCACTTCTCCAGGCTTCCCTGGAGCTGATTAAGATGGTTTTGGAGGAAAAGTTTTCCCTTCTTTCCTTCTAGGTTTGTTGGCTGGTCTAATAATTAAATTGAAATAAGACAAGGGCGCCTGGGTGGCTCAGTCATTTAAGCTTGATATTGGCTCAGGTCATGATCTCATGATCTCATGAGCCCCACTCAGTGTGGAGTCTGCTTGGGATTCTTTCCCTTCCCCTCTGCTTCTGCCCCCTGCCCCTCCCCTCAATGGCACCCAAGCTTGTACTCTCTCTGTCTCTCAAATAACTGAATAAATAAAATCTTTGAAATAGGACAGGTCAACAGGAGAAAAACAAATTTAACTACGTATGTAGGTTTGGGAACCCCACAAAGACAGAGTCAAAGGCATTAAGGGAAGGAAAAATTCTCTACTCTCAAGCTCTTCCAGCTGGACTAAGAATTAAGTTGACATGAGACAGATTAACAGGAGAAAAAAACAAATGTTTTTTTTGTGCACAGAAGCCCAGTTATGAAAATGAGACCAGGAAATGATCAGGGCAGGCTGTTTTTATACTTCACACAAAGAGAATAAATCTGTGAGGAATTGACAGACCAAAGAAAACTTCACTTTGGGAGCTTCAGTTAATAAGGAATTTTAAGCAGCATTTGGGCTGGGGTCATAAGTTAGTAAAAAGTAAGTGTTGTTTATATAGCCTTCTGGGCTCTAAATTTCCCATCTCTGGTGATAAGAATGTCTCTTTAGCTCCTAGTACAGGGAGGGCGCCTTTCACCGGGGAGATTTATTTCCTGCTTTCCGGTAGGACAGAGGAAGCTCTGAGTGTCCTTCCCACATATGTTGTCTCTTCAATAACTTTTATATAAAATAAGTATGTCCAAGTGGCATATTTTGGGGCAGCCTGCCCTGGGCCCCTAGAGTTTCCTCCTTTGAAACTTCCCTGGAAATTTCGTACATTCAAAGTTGAGCTGCTAGACTGTTCCATCTGATTGAATCAGTCTCTTAGTCTTGACAATAGGTTAGTTCAGCTAAACTCATTTCTCGGGGGCAATGATGCAGGTGTGTTCTTAAAATTAGGCCTAGGATTCAGATAAGGTATTAAATAAGAGGCATTCCTATAGAAACAAAAGAAAAGTAATGATTAATGATTAGATCAAACTGTAAACCAGGTTTTGAATTTTTAGGCAAGCCAGTCAAGAGTTCTAGATGTCAAGCTCAAAGCATCTTCAGATAGAGAACAAAAAGTGACAGTCTGACAGATTTTCCTGGTCAGTAGTTCCAATGTCTCTGGCAATCTCTTGAGTGGCCCACAGAGCAACAGGCGTAAAGATTGTCTATATTCAAGCTGTTGTGCTGATTTCTCTGATGTTTATATAAAGTTGTTCGTATTTGGTTTTCAGGGCTTCGGGGAAATGGGCAGTGTTATCAAATATTTCCAAGTCAAAAGGATGAGAGAAAAGAAAAAAACAGTTTGGAGAGTTGTAGCCAGGAGTTCGAAGAAGCTAGAAGTCAGGATCTAGTCCAGTTTATAATAAGCTGTATTAGAATCCAATATTTACACAGGTGTATTATGGGAACATAATTTTGCTCTCTGAAATCACCTTTTTTTTTTTTTTAAACCGAAGACTGTCATCAAATTAGACTTATTTTGCAATTTGTTTGCAAAATAAGTCTAGTTTCAAAAAACTTGGCCTTGGGGCACCCATTGGTGAGGCATTAAGCATCTGCCTTCAGCTCAGGCCATGATCCCAGAATCCCGGGATTGAGCCCTGTATCAGGCTCCCTGCTCAGTGGGAGCCTGCTTCTCCCTTTTCTCCCTGCCTGTGCTCTCTCTCTCACTATCTCTGTCACTATCTGTCTCTCTCTCAAACAAATAAATAAAATCATTAAAAAAAAACAACAACTTGGCCTGATTCTTTGTAAGTGCAGCAAGAATAGTGATTGGTCATACAGGCTTTTAAACTTGCTTTGCTGGAATTTTTTTTTTTAAGATTTTATTTATTTGAAAGGGAGAGAGAGAGAGAGAAGGAGTAGCAGACTCCCGGCTGATGCTCAGGACCATGACCTGAGCTGAAGGCAGACGCTTAACCAACTGAGCCACCCATGTGCCTCTGGAAGTTTCTAATAAGGAATTTTCTAGGTTGAACTTTTTTTTTTTAATGCATCTTTCAACTTTATTATTTTTAAGTAAGCTTTATGCCCAACATGGGGCTTGATGTCACAACCCTAAGAGATCAAGAGTCAAATGCTCCACCAACAACCAGCCAGGTACCCCTCTAGGTTGAACTTTTAACGTCTTGAGGCCAGAAGTTAAGCCAAATACTTACCATCAGACTTTACCTGCAATACTTACAGATCTGAGTTAATTCCTCTCTTTTGGTCCCCCAAATATCCTGAGTTCTGCACCTGCCAGGAAGTAACCTTCTTTATGCACCTGGTAAAGGCTGCTAGGAACCCCAGAAGTAAGGTACCGGGCTTTTTATCTAAGGGCCTTTTTTGGCTCCATAGTGTCAACCTTAAGTCCTTAAAGCTATCTGGTCATATCTGAGTCTATGCATGTCTCTCAAATAGACATTCCAAAGCCTTGATAATATAATTGATGCTTCCAACTGTGTCCCGTTACAAGGAGAACAGTTTCTCATTGAACTTAGGCAAATAAACACATTGCCATGAAAATATAAGAATTCTTACTGAGAGTTCTGAATTCTGGAGGGATCAGGTAGGGAGAAAATAAAATGTTTCCATTTGGTCACCAAGGTCTATTTTATCAATTGCTATAATCAGGTAGCGAAGAGAAAGTTTCCTTAAACCTGGAAAAATAAAACATTAAAAAAAATCAGGAATGTGGGGCGCTTGGGTCGCTCAGTCGGTTGGGCATTCAACTCTTGGTTTGTGCTCAGGTGGTGATCTCAGAGTCATGGGATCAGGTCCCATGTGGGGCTCTGCACTGAGCTTGGAGTCTGCTTGGGATTCTCTATCTCCCTCTCCCTCAGCCCCTACCTAGTGCCACCTCCACTCCGCCTCCTGCTCTTGCACATGCACACTCTCAAATAAATAAATAAACTTTTTAAAGTCACCAAAGTTTTGGGGAGCCTGGATGGCTCAGCCATTAAACAGCCACCTTTGGCTCAGGTCATGATCCCAGGATCCTGGGATCAGGCCATGCCCTGGGCTCCCTGCTCTGTGGGAAGCCTCCTTCTCCCTCTCCCACTCCTCCGCTTGTGTTCCCTCTCTCGCTGTGTCTCTCTCTGTCAAATAAATAAATAAAACCTTAAAAAAAAATCAGCAAAGTTTTAAACAAAATTTAATAAAAATACAACCATCCTCCTCAGTCTCTTTAATCCCATGTTATTAATTCTTGTTCTGCTTGAATCCACTTCTTCCACCAGTTCTGGAAATTCTTAAGCAGTTCAGTTTTATGATCTAAGGGTTATCAGAAACCTATATTTGTTAAAAAGTCTTTTCCATGAATCTCTCTGAAGATCAAACACGTTTGTAGGAACCTTTAGTAAAAGCGTCTGAGTAAAAGCGTTACTCTTTAAATGATAAAAGAGTTAAAAATGGCCATGGTTAAAGATCTGATTAAAGTTCATTACAATGCGATCGACAAGGAAATTCAGTTATGTCTGTGACATACAGCACTTAATGCTAATAACATACCACAACATATCAAATTTCTAGGAGTTTCATAAAATTTTAAGAACACTAACTTGACAATGCTTCCCAGGTAATTCAACATTTGAAATAAACCTAATTAGTTTAATCTCTCACAAAATCTTTTAAATGCTCCGGGAGCTCTCTGGAACTAGATTATGGTCAAAAGACTTAATTTTAGAATTTGATTTTGGGAAGTTTGTCCAAAAAATACCATAATGTTTGAATATTTGGCTAACCTGGATCAGAGATCATTATGAAACAGTATTTATCTATTTAACCAAAGTGACAATAGAAGATTTTAAAGGCAAATACAGAAGGTTGCATTGTTATGAATAAAACTTAGCTCCCTTTTTTTTTTTTTTTTTTTTTTTAAGACAGAGAGGAGGGAGGGAGTACAAGCAGGAGCGGCAGGGAGAGGGAGAAGTAGGACCCCACTGAGCAGAGAACTTGATGTGGGGCTCAATCCCAGGATCCGAGGGTCATGACCCAAGCTGAAGGCAGACACTTAACCGACTGAGCCACCCAGGTGCCCCAAACTTAGCTTTTATTTACTTATTTTTTAAAAGATTTTTATTTCTTTATTTGACAGAGATCACAAGCAGGCAGAGAGGCAGGCAGAGAGAGAGGAGGAAGCAGGCTCCCCATGGAGCAGAGAGCCCTGAGATCATGACCCAAGCCGAAGGTGGAGGCTTAACCCACTGAGCCACGCAGGTGTCCCAAACTTAGCTCTTTTAATACTAAGAAGATTCAGGGTTTAATCTCAGGGTAAATATAAATATAAAAAAAAATTATTTTTAGGGGTGCCTGGATGGCTCAGTCATTAAGCATCTGCCTTGGGCTCAGGTCATGATCCCAGGGTCCTGGGATGGAGCCCTGCATCGGGCTCCCTGCTCAGTGGGGAGCCTGCTTCTCCCTCTCCCACTCCCCCTGCTTGTGTTCCTTCTCTCACTGTGTCTTTCTCCGTCAAATAAATAAATAAAATCTTTTTTTTTTTTTTTTTTAAACCCTCACTTTGGGTTTTTTAGCCTGGGTGGCTCAATGGGTTAAAGCCTCTGCCTTCAGCTCAGGTCATGATCCCGGGTTCCGGGATCAAGCCCCACATCGGGCTCTCTGCTCGGCAGGGAGCCTGCTTCCTCCTCTATCTCTGCCTGCCTCTGCCTACTTGTGATCTCTCTCTCTGTCAAATAAATAAATAAAATCTTTTAAAAAAATAATAAATACATTTATTCTAAGTGGCCATTACTGACCACAGAAGTTTCTTACCAAAGATTCTTTTTTTTTTTCATAAATATTTTACAACTTTTTTTTTAAGTATTTTATTTAATTGAGAGAGAGAGAGAGAGAGAGAGAGATCACAAGTAGGCAGAGGCAGGCAGAGATAGAGGAGGAAGCAGACTCCCTGCCGAGCAGAGAGCCCGATGTGGGGCTCAATCCCAGGACCCTGGGATCATGACCTGAGCTGAAGGCAGATACTTAACTGACTGCGCCACCCAGGTGCCCCTCTTTTTTCTTTTTAAAGATTTTAATTATTTACTTGAGAGAGAGAGTGAGCACAGAGGGAAAGGGAGAAGCAGACCTCTGCTGAGCAAGGATCCCAATGTGGGACTTGATTTCCAGGGAATCATGAGATCCCTGAGATCATGACCTTAGGGGAAGGCAGACGCTTAACCAACTGAGCCACCCAGAGGCGAAGGCAGACGCTTAACCAACTGAGCCACCCAGAGCTCGTATAACTTTCTTTTTACTTTCAGATTTTGTCCTAAGTTTTTCTTCTTTATATAACCAGCCTCACTTTAGGACAAAATTATTTTCTTTTCCCTCAATGAAAATGTGTTCCCATTCTTCACATATTTTTCTTACCAAAAGCACATATCTTATTTTCCTTGTGTACAGAGTTGCTTTCCGTTATTATTTTGAGTCATCTTAATTACTACATTTATTAGAATGCCTAACTCTTAGAAACCTCAATTTCTAGTGAAAAGTTCAGAAGTAAGCAATTGTGAATTGTTAAACTAGAACTCTTTAGATTGGTAAAATTATGAATACATTTCATAATTCTGGGGCACTTGGGTGGCTCAGTCAGTTGAGCATCCAATTTTTGGTTTCAGCTCAGGTCATGATCTCAGGGTCCTGAGACTGAGCCTCACATGGGGCTCTGTGCTCAGCAGGGCGCCTGCTTGAGTTTCTCTCCCATTCCCTCTGCACCTCCCCCCACCGCTTGCATGCTCCCTCTTTCTCTCATGTAAAATAGATAAATAAAATCTTTTAAAAAATACATTTCATAATTTAGAAACGTGTTTCTTTATAGTGTAATATTTCATTAGAGCTCAAAACCTGTTTTCCAACAGACCCAAATTTATCTTTCATTTCTTTGTAATAAAACAAAAGTCGATAAACCTATGTCCAATACTCAATGTTTATAATTTTATATTGTTTGGCAATGAGACATTAAACTTAATTTAATTTAAAATTAAATGATTTAAATTAAATTAATCAAATGAATTATTAGATATTAAATGAATTATTTAACTTAGCAAATCTTTAAAGTTTCAGGTTCCAAAAAGATTGGGAGAAACTATTTAAAAAGCTTACCTAAAAGTTTTTTATCTTCTTTACATCCATTTAATTTACTTGTTCTTGACAATTATGCTTAGACTACCTATAAAAACGTTGAGACTCCAGGGGCACCTGGGTGGCTCAATGGGTTAAGCCTCTGCCTTCGGCTCGGGTCATGATGTCAGGGTCCTGGGATCAAGCCCTGCATCGGGCTCTCTGCTTGGCAGGAAGCCTGCTTCCTCCTCTCTCTCTGTCTGCCTTTCTGCCTATTTGTGATCTCTGTCTGTCAAATAAATAAATAAGAAAAAAAAAACAACAAAAAACCTTGAGACTTCAAAGTTAGTCATTCTTTCAAACTACCACTATTATTTTTAAAAAATTTGTAACAGAGGTAACATCAGCTTACTTGACTTTAAATAAACATAGGCAGAATAAGAGTTTCAATTTTCAGGACGCCTGGGTGGCTCAGTTGGTTAAATGTCTGCCTTCAGCTCAGGTCATGATCCCAGGGTGCTGGGATCAAGTCTTGCATCAGGGTCCCTGCTCAGTGGGGAGCCTGTTTTTCCCTCTGCCTGCCACTCCCAGTGCTTGTGCTCATACTCTCTGAGAGATAAATAAAATTAAAAAAAAAAAAGTTTTTTTTTAAAAAAGATTTTATTTAATTATTTGACAGTCAGAGATCACAAGTAGGCAGAAAGAGAGAGAGGGAGAAGCAGGCTTCCTGCTGAGCAGAGACTCAGAGATGTGGGGCTCAATCCCAGGACCCTGAGATCATGACCCAAGCCGAAGGCAGAGGCTCTAACCCACTGAGCCACCCAGGCGCCCCACGAAAAAAGAGTTTTAATTTTCAGCTGATAACTTTAAAGACATGTCTACCCTGATTAAACCAACTTTAAATTAGCTTTGGTACCAAATATGTTCCAGATTATATAAACTTGAAAAACATTTGGTTCAGTTTCTAGATTTCTGAATTTTAGAATGCCCAATCTTTACAAGCACTTGCCTTCATACCAACTAAATAGAGCCCTTTTACAAATTAATTTTAGCAAGACCATCCGGAAGTGGACAAAGTATCTCACATTTGGAGCATATCTGCCTGTTATCAGAGGTGCCGTCTTATTGAGCCTTTTAACAACTTGTATTTTAAAAGGCCTACCCCTGTCCCCAATTTCTTCCCCTTTCTTCTCAGGCAGTTGTAGGCTATGTCATTTCAAAGATATAAGATTTATAACTTTAAGGGGCAGAGAAAGAATGTAAATGGTGTTTTCTAAGTATAGGACAATTTTGTTCTAGTATCTTGATCTTTTATAATATCCATAAACATGGCTGTCTCAGTTGGTAGAGCATGTGACTCTTGATCTCAGGGTGGGTTCAAGCCCCATACTGGGCAAGGAGACTACTTTAAGAAAAGTATAATATCCATAAACATATTTAGAGAAATAGGTGAGGTTTGTAAAGCAAGGTTGGCTGTGACTTGCTTCTACGACTGAATATCTGGTTTTATAGATATTTGTAAGACAAAGACATTTTTAATTCCCCCAAAGAACTGGATCACAGCCTGAATATCAAGGGATTGGTCCAACTTTTAACTAAGTTTGTTTCTTTTTATCATGGAGATTTTTAAATCTAACATCGGAATTAAAAGATCTATGCCTTTGTACAGTCTGCTTAAAGCATTTTAACAAAAGCCTTCTTTCTGAGTACAACAGTTTAACCTAGCCTTTTTTTTTTTTTTTAATTTGATACAGAGAGAAGTCACAAGTAGGCAGAGAGGCAGAAGGGGGGCGGGGGTGGGGTGGGGAGCAGGCTTCCCGCTGAACAGAGAGCCCAATGCGGAGGCACAATCCCAGGATCCTTGACCCCAGCTGAAGGCAGAGGCTTAACCCACTGAGCCACCCAGGTGCCCTAACCTAGGCTTTTATTCGTCTCTGAATATTGCCCTTTTGCAGATCATTTGTAGGAGGGTCTAGGAGAAATTTTGGTCACCTGTTTCTTCTGTGAAGGGGGAGGGGGTTTTCTTCAAGGAGGTAAAGTGACCTGTGTAATGACCATAGTATAATCTTGGGCCGGAAGAACTCCCCTTAGCAGCTAGTCAAGGTCTCTGTGAGTGGGGTTGTGAAGAGCAATTAGTCTTTCTAAATCCTCTCTAAATTTGGTAGGATCTTTTGAGAGTGGAGGAAAAAGGTCTTTATTATTTAAAAAGTCTGCTGCTCTTCAAGGGATAGGAGTTCTTTGAAATGGGGGCGCGGGAGAGTAGGGAGGTGGTGTCCAATAAATCTGTGAAGGTTATTGCATAGAAATGCCTGAAGCTGGCAGACTTGATTACAGCAAAGTGAGCCCTACTGCCTGTCCCAGGTGCTTCTGCTAAATTCACTTTCTGGCTTGTGGCATTTACAAGATTAGCCTGTATGTTTTGAACCTAGAGATTAGGCTGGAATGCTCTCTGCAAGTCTTTTAGGGAAAGAGAAGTTAAGTTAAAATCGGCGGGTGGGACTGGATTTTGAGAAAGTAAATTTACCTTAGTTGTAGTCATTTATTTGTCTTAAGTCTAATTAAAAAAAAAAAGATTTTATTTATTTGAAAGAGGGTGAGTGAGAGAGCATGAGGGGTGAGGGGAGGGAAGCAGACTCCCCTGCTGAGAGCATGTGACTCTTGATCTCAGGGTGGGTTCAAGCCCCATACTGGGCAAGGAGACTACTTTAAGAAAAGTATAATATCCATAAACATATTTAGAGAAATAGGTGAGGTTTGTAAATTTACCAACATGCAGCTGCATGCAGTCACTTAACCGACTGAGCCACTTAGGTGCCCCAAGTCTTTTTTTTTGTCAAGGGAATCCTAAGGCTAGCATTATTCTAACAAGACAATTGAGATTTCTTTTTTTTCCCCCTAAGATTTTATTTATTTATTGGAGAGATTGAGCAAGTGAAATAGCATGAGCAGAGAGAGAGGCAGACTCCGGCTGAGCAAGGTGCCCAGGATCAAGACCTGATCTTAAGGTAGACACTTAACCAACTGAGCCACTCTGAGCGCAGTGGCTCCCCACCTCCGCCCTTTTTTTTTTTTAAGAGAGGAGTTCTTTTTTTTCAACACAGGGCTTGAACTCATGACCCTGAGATCAAGATCTGAGCTGAGATCAAGAGTTAGAAGCTTAACTGACTAAGCCACCCAGGCACCTTGAGAGTTCTCTTTGTAAAGGGTTTTTGTTTTTGTTTTTTTCAAATAAAGACAATTTAAGGATTTATCGTCTCACCATTGATGAATAGGATCCATTAATAGTGACTCAAACCAAGAAGCCTTTTTATTTTATTTATTTTTAAAAAATATTTTATTTATTTGACAGAGAGAGAGACACAGCGAGAGAGGGAACACAAGCGGAGGGAGTGGGAAAGGGAGAAGCAGGTTCCCCACTGAGCAGGAAGCCCGATGCCTGCGGCTCAATCCCAGGACCTGGGATCATGACATAAGCAGAAGGCAGACACTTAACGATGGAGCTACCCAAGCGCCCCCAATAAGCCTTTTAATGGCTTAACCAAAGATGCAAGAGGCATCTGGAGAGGGCATGGATGATGCAGTCTCCATGATCCAGAAGTTCACTCCCAAATTAGTGTAAGAACAAAGACTTTCATTGCACAGGAGGTAAGGATGTCTCCGGTCTCCCTTGAAATTGAAGGATGCCTCTAGTCGTAGACCCACTAAACTATGTCACTGGGCAGGTGCTACTGGAATAGAATTTTTCCAGCACTGACAAGCAACAAAGGTTAGACAACAAAGGCTCCTTATGCTCTGGGACCTTTTATGACAAATTCCCCTGCAGGCTGTCATGGGCAGACAAGAGGGCGACTTACAACTGCATCTCCTGCACGGGCCACCAAAGTGCACTCTGGTAAGTATACCCTCCCGCAGGCAGAGACCAGAGAGAACGTTCTAGCAGGTCACAAAGCCAAGCTCTTAGGACACAGACCAAAACAAAAAGAAAAACCTCATCCTGTCTTTACATAGAGGATCCACAACAAAGTTTGTCCCAATAGATTCCCTTCTAGAGGCCAGCTGGAACAGCAAGCGTACTGGGCCTCTGTCTGTGCTCTGCCCTATGGTAATTCCTTTTTATGACAAACAACACAAAAGACACAGAGAAAGAAAACAAAGACAATCTCTGGGAGGAAATGGACCAATAACCAAAGGCTACTCTAACAAATTTTTTACAAAGAGTTGCTAAGCCAAGGTTTTTCTTCTACAATATCTTCTGCTAATCGGTATTTAGAGAAAGGGGAAAAAGAAAAAAAAGATTCTCCCCACTCTGGCTCCATCGGACTCCACAGAGACTCCAGGGAGCTGACAAGGTAAGAAATATTACCTTTGGCCAGTTGTATGTCAGATGTCCGGGATCTCTGAGCTGCTGCTGGATCTGGAGTGAGTGATGTCCGGCGAGTTCAAGTACCCCGCCAACTATGCCAACAGAAGGGACGAAAAAAGTCTTCTCTACTCCCAAACTCCTCCAGCTGGACTAAGAATTAAGTTGACATGAGACAGATTAACAGGAGGGAAAAAACAAAGTTTCATCACACGTGCCTGGAGGCCCGGTTATGGAACTGAGACCTTAAGAAATAACCAAGGTGAGCAGTGCTTATACTCTTTACACAAAGAGAATAAATCTATGAGGAATTGACAGACCAAAGAAAACTTCACTTTGGGAGCTTCAGTTAGTAAGGAATTCTAAACAGAATTTGGGGTGGGGTCATAAATTAGTAAAAAGTAACAAGAGCTGTATATATAGCCTTCTGGGCTCTAAATTTCCCATCTCTGATGATAAGGATGTCTCTTTAGCTCCTGGTACAGGGAGGGCGCCTTTCACCGGGGAGATTTATTTCCTGCTTTCAGGGGGACAGAACTGCTATAGGTTTCTCTTCAGTAAATTTTATTTAAAATAAGCAGTATATCCAAGTGGCCTATTTTGGGCAGTGTGCCCTTGGCCCCTCAACAGTCAGGCAATGGAGGGTTTTGGGTTTTTGTTGTTGTTTTTAGTTTTTAGTTATTCACTTAATTTATTTTTTATTTTATTAAAATAAAATTATTATTTTATTTATTCACTTAAACTCTGCACCCAACGTGGGGCTCAAACTCAACAATCGTCAGTACAGGAGTCGCAGGCTTCCCACAGAGCGAGCTGGGCGCTCCCGCCTTTGAGGTTTCTTTACCATCCGAGCTAAGGAGAAAAGGGTAGGGGGCGGGGGCTGGAAGGTGGAGGAAGACAATTCACAAACGGTTGGTAAACAAATGTTTGCCATGCCCTGCAGGTAAGACTTTCTGATGTAAACAGTTATCTCTGGTAACAGCTCCCTTCCTGTTACAGGTCCCCCTCTCTGAATTCCGTAGGCAGCTGAGGGAGAGGTGAGAAGCTTTTTCAGAGTCGGCTAGGTCTCGATTGCCTTCCGCTAAAACAGTCCAGGTGTCAAAGAGGCACCCTTTACTGGTGGTGTTTCCTTCTCCCCCTCAACTTTTTTTTTTTTTTTAAGATTTCATTTATTTATTTGACAGACAAAGATCACAAGTAGGTGAGAGGCTGGCAGAGAGAGAGGAGGAAGCAGGCTCCCTGCTGAGCAGAGAGCCTGATGTGGGGCTCGATCCCAGGACCACAGGATCATGACCTGAGCCGAAGGCAGAGGCCCCAACCCACTGAGCCACCCAGGCGCCCCCTCCCCCTCAACTTCTAAAACCCAGCCCTCACAATACCCAGAGTTAGGTGACTCTTCTCTGGGAAGGGGTGTGTGTGTGTGTGTGTGTGTGTGTGTACACAGAATGGCCACAGAGGAGGAGCAGAAGGTTGGAACACAATTGCCGCCCACGGTGACAACACAGCACGTTTCGGCTGTCACTCTCCGTTCGCAGAGAACCACTTCGTACCTGACAAACTGCCTGATTCGCTAAATGAATGCTTCATTTATTTCACTTACCACCAAGAGGAAATAATGATGGCCAGGAGTGGAGGGAACACCTGACATCAAATGGATAAAGTTCTAGAACATATGAGGTTCGGTGGGGTGAGGTCCGGAACAGATGACCAAGAAAGAATTCTTGAGACATCTTTGGTGCAAAATGGTGGTTTATTAAAGCACGGGGACAGGACCCGTGGGCAGGGAGAGCTGCTGCCCCGGGTTGTGAGGGATGGCAGGTTATGTACCACGCGGTTGGGGGAAGGTAAGGGAAAGGGAGGTTTCAACAGAACACTGTCATATGCTAAAGAGGGCCTATGAGGTACCAGATACCGGAGGTCTTGCGGCGTTGATCAAGGTTGTCTTTCCCTTTTAACAAGCCATTAATATCAAGATAGTTGGGAGATTCCTAAAGAATGTCACATTTGGGGGCGCCTGGGCGGCTCAGTGGTTTAAAGCCTCTGCCTTCAGCTTGGATCATGGTCCCAGGGTCCTCGGATCGAGCCCCACATGGGGCTTTCTGCTCAGCAGGGATCCTGCTTCCTCCTTTCTCTCTGCCTGCTTCTCTGACTACTTGTGATCTCCATCTGTTAAATAAATAAATAAAATCTTAAAAAAAAAATGTCACATTTGTCCCACCCAGGAGTGGTGGGGGTGAGGGGGAGATTGCAAGGTGTCAGCCTTTTGCTTTGTCCTCAGTCAGCCTTCTCTCCCTCATCAAAATGGAAGTTATAAACCTCTTCCAGTGGCATTAAAGGCACCTCAGCAGGGGTTTCATTCAGTGAAACATATTTTCTACTGGTTTTTTGTTTTTTCCTTCTGTTGATCAAATTAATATATACTTAAGAGCATTTTAAACGATTAGAACATTTGATTCCCCCCTCCCCCAGGAACCCTGGGCTGATTTCATATAATTCATGTGGCTTGTACCCTGCCTGAATTATAGGCAGTGTTCAGTTCCCCAAGGGATCAGCCTGTGGAAGACTCAAAGTGTGGCCCTCAGCTACTGAGTGAGCCCAGCCCAGGGTTTCTAGGTCTCTTGCTTAAAGAGCTCCCCTGAGCCAAGTGGCCAGGATGTGTCTGTCCTGGCAAGGGGACTCAGACTTTCTCAGGACAGCCTCAGCACTGCTCAGGAAGCGTAGTGCCACCTCTGTCCCCCCCCCCCCACACCTGGTGTGGAGCGTTGGCACTCCTAACATGTGGCCACTTACTGGAATTCTTCAGAGAGATCCTGAGCTCCAGACCAGGGGAATCTGAAAGGAGGGCATCTTCTCCAGGTAGCACGACCAACCACATGATTTGCACTGCCTGGTATAAAATACAAATATGGGCCCCTTCTCGAAAAATTTAACAAATGCAAGACAGCAGCAGTAGAATATTCAACAATATTCAATATTCAAGTGTGGAACCCTTCTGACCTTGGTTCCCTGTGTGAATTGCACAGGACACACACCCACAAAGCTGGTCCAGCTGCAACTTAGAGCCTTTCTACATACATTATTTTTAAATAAAAAAAAATAGGTTTATTTATTTGAGAGACACACAGAGAGAGCATAAGTGGGGGAGAAGGAGAAGCAGGTTCCCCGCAAAGCGGGGAGCCCGATGCGGGGCTCGATCCCAGGATCCTGGGATCATGACCTGAGCCAAAGGCAAACGCTTAACTGGCTGAGCCACCCAGGTGCCCCCGTACACTGTTATTTTTATTTTAAATTTTTAAAGTAGGCACCATGCTCATAATGGAGCCCCTAAGCCCAGCGCAGGGCTTGAATGTAGGACTCGAACTCGCAGGATCTGAGATCAAGACCTGAGCTGAGATCAGGAGTCAGATCCTTAACCAACTTAGCCACCCAGGCACCCCCTGTATGCACTTTAAAATACTTGTTAATTTAATGCCCTCAATCCCATTTTAATGATGAGGACTGACGTTCTGAGAGTTCAGGTAACTTTTCCAGAGTCACACAGCCAATAAGCCTGGAGCCTGGATTCACATTCTGCTTCCGACTGGAACGTTCCAGCCCTGTTTCTAGGGCAAAGGGTAGGTAATCATTCACATTTTAAAAAGTCCATTGTTGGTAAACAATGCCTTTTTGTTCTGGAAGGAAGGGATGGGTTCTTCCCAGATAAGCCTAGACTGCCCAGATCCAGGAAGGGCTGCCTAGAGCCCCAGGGCCTCTGCCTCTAAGCCTACAGAACTGTTTCAAAAGGCTTAAAAACCCTTTCTGATCGAACTTAAGCAGCCCCCATTGGTCCCTGCGGAGTTGCTTCCGGGTGCACCGATTGGATCCCCCACCCCTTCTACCAAAGAAAATAGCTGAGGGGTTTCACGGCCTTCAGTAAAGTCAGCTCTGCCCCTCCCTGCCTCCTGACCCTCTCCCTCCCATCAAGTGGCCCTTCACTACCCCATCCTCACATCGAACTCAGGAGTGCCTCCCTGCGGAGGCACCTGCTTCCAGTTTGGAGCTGAGGACGGAGAGCCTCTGACTTATCTCCGGTTTTATAAATAAATACATTTTAAAAATCATGACTTTATTTTCACAGTGGACTTTAAGGTGACAGAATGTCATAGATTCTCTTACAGATGCAGTATGATATTCACAATCTTTCCACACTGAATCTCCAAACTGAGTGCATCTTACTGGAGAAAAGACCAAATACGTTCCTATTCACTATGCTTGGTTCTACATCCATCCTACATTTCTTGCCGGTCCTGAATCCTTGCTATCATTTATTTTTGTCCAGTCACAATTAAAATGCAATAAAGAAGAAAGACTCCGCATGAACTGATGGACGGAAAATCTGCTGTGCCACAGAAACCCAAGACTGAGGCAAAGAACTTATCTTCGTGTAAGCTGCTTTCTGCTTTGTGCTCCTGCCTTGTAGTAGTGGTTAGAGCGTAAGCCTCTCCTGGGTTTGTGAATGCACAGCAAGATATTCTTCAGCTCTTGGTGCATCTAGCAGGATGAACGCCAGTGAGAACCAATGTTTTCCAGATGATACGATACCAAGAGTAGATCAAGATTCTAAGATGCACCTGAAACCGAGTTGCAACAGGGTAAAGTGTGCATATCAGCCAGCATAGGCTAGGTCGCGGCGCAATAACACAGTCCCCCACATCTTAGTGACTTTTGTTTTGTTTTGTTTTGTTTTCCCACATCTTAGTGGCTCTAAACATCAAAGGTTTATTTTCCACTTTCAATACCCATCCTTTGTAGGTTGGCAGGGTGGCTCTTCCCATCAGTCACTCAGGGCTTAGGTTGGCAAAGAAGCCACCATCTTGAATGTTGCTGGTTGCCAAGTCCAGGGGAAGAATGCTCAGGAAGGCCTCACTTGGGCAGTTAACTGCCCCCAAATGAATCACACCGATTCTACTTGCTACTCACTGCCCAGAACTAGTCGAATGACCCTTCTCAAGCAAAAGGGGGCCAGGAAGTGCTGGAGGGGGAGAGAACTGGACTTGGGTGGTAAATAGCACTTGTAACCACCGCCCTGGTTTGAGGTTGGAGGACAGCAGGGTGGATGTTGATAGAGGAGTGGGTAGTTTAGGGGGCTGGCTGCTGGCTCTGCTGGACTGACAGTATGCACTAGCACTCTTGACCTCCTCAGGCATCTGAAACCTCAGATGGCTGCAGTCACATTTAATCAGTTTCTCCCTCAAGCCGGACTTACTTATAGCAAAGTTCCAAGTCAGAAAGCCCAAGACTGAGCACTGTTCATTTGTATTTGTACCATTCACTACCCCAGTGAGCCTCCTGAGCTTGTGTGCAGGGGTGGGAGGGTGATTTCAGAGTTATAGGGACCAAGTACTTTATCCACATTGAACTCCTGAGATGCAGCACTGTTAGTGGAGATGGGGGCCATTAGTACCACCTTCCCTTGGTCACTGATGACCTAACATCACACGGGGGGACCTCCTCCTTTGCTCTAAATGGGAACATTTAAGTTAAAGCTTAATCCAAATCAATAAATTTAGTAAACTCTCTCTCAAACGTGTATGAGTACTTACCCCAGGACATTGCCTTCTCTCTTTTGGCTTGCTTGAATAATGGGGAAGGCTTATACTTGACTTAAGTGATCTTTTTTTTTTTTTTTTTAAAGTAAGTTCTACACCCTGTGTGGGACTTGAACTCACAACCCCAGGATCAAAAGTCATGTGTTCTATCAAATAAGCCAGCCAGGCGCCCCTTAAGTGGTCTTTTCTTTCTTTCTTTTTTTTTTTTTTTAAGATTTTATTTATTTATTTGACAGACAGCGATTATAAGTAGGCAGAGAGGCAGTCAGAGAGAGGAGCAAGCAGACTCCCTGCTGAGCAGAGAGCTCGATGCGGGGCTCGATCCCAGGACCCTGGGATCATGACCTGAGCCGGAGGCAGAGACTTTAACCCACTGAGCCATCCAGGTGCCCCTTAAGTGGTCTTTTCAATAGTTTTTTTTTTTTTTTAATGCTTTCTTAGGTATAGTCTTTATTTTTTTTTTAAAGATTTTATTTATTTATTTGATAGACAGATCACAAGTAGGCAGAGAGGCAGGCAGAGAGAGAGAGAGAAGAGGAAGCAGGCTCCCTGTTAATCAGAGAGCCCAATGCGGGGCTTGATCCCAGGACCCTGGGATCATGACCTGAGCTGAAGGCAGAGGCTTTAACCCACTGAGCCACCCAGGCGCCCCTCAAATTTTTTTTTAAAACATAAAATAGCACTGCAAAAAAGTAACATGTATATAAGTCTTAGTAACATTAGAAAACCATTTTTAATGTGTTTAGAAGTACTATAACTTATTTGTATAAATTCTCTTATCAACGGGTTTTTAGATCCTAACAGCTCTGGGCTGAATATCTCAGGTCCATTTGAAGGGGATTAGAATATGCCACCCCAAAACATGCCACTTCGGAATAAGGATTATTTTGAGTTGAAGGCATTTGAGAATAGATGCAGAAAAGGCTCCCTGCCCTCCTCCTTCCTACCTAAAAGCAGGTCATAAATTTCCCATGAGAAAGGAGTCCTGCCTGTACCAGGAGATGAAAAGCCAAGGCCAAGGTGAATCTGTACAAACAAATCTTACTACAGCAATCCTTATCTTCCATTAGTTTCCCCCATGTATACTTTCCCACAATTTACTGCCCCGAGAAGTTTGAACTCCTTTTGTCTTGTCACATTTCTCAAATTTATCACTCTTTGTTGAAAATGGTATATAAGCTCTCAGGCCTAATGGTTTCTTTGGGGTTTTTACTTTGTTTCTGTGAGGCCCCCCCATATACATAGGAAAGAAACTTTTTTTCTCCTGTTAATCTGTCTTCTGTCAGTTTAGTTTGTCCCAGAATATCAGCCACTGAACCTAAGAGAATAGAGGGAAAAGTTTTTTCCTCTCCTACAATCACTTTATTTTTTTTAAGATTTATTTTCAGAGTAAGAGAGAGAGAGAGAGAGAGAGCGTGCATTCGCCTTAGGTAGAGCTCGATCTCACAACCCATGAGATCATGACCTGAGCTGAAACCAAGAGTTGGATGCTCAACCAACTGAGCCACCCAGGCACCCCACCCCTGCATCATGTTCGTTTACACAACCAGTTATTTCCTTGGACTGAAATCGCCTGTCACATTTTTGACATTGATACTTATTTAGCTCTACTTATTTAGCCCAAGTGCACTTAAAAATACTATAGACAGGGGAGCCTGGTTGGCTTGGTCAGTTAAGCTTCTGACTTCCCCTTCAGTCATGATCTCAGGGTCCTGGGATGGAGCCCTGCGTTGGGCTCCAAGCTCAGCAGGGAGTCTGCTATCTGCCCCTTCCTCTGCGTATGCTCTCTCTCTCTCTCAAATAAATAAATAAAATCTTGGAAACAATAAAATAGCTAACATCATATATAAAAAAAGGTAGACATATTCATGCCTACTCTCAAGGTATGTGTATGCAGTCTCATGAGCCTAATTGTTTTCTTAGACTTAAATCCCACTGCTTCATGAAGGCTTCTACTTCTACTCACCACCATCTCTTTTCCTTTTGTGAGATTCTTTCCAGCTTGGGTCTGCAGCACTTTGTAGCCGAGTACTTCAGTATTCTCTAGTCAATTCATTAAAAAAAGAAGGAAATAGGGGCGCCTGGGTGGCTCAGTGGGTTAAGCCGCTGCCTTCGGCTCAGGTCATGATCTCGGGGTCCTGGGATCGAGCCCTGCATTGGGCTCTCTGCTCAGCAGGGAGTCTGCTTCCCTTCCTCTCCCTCTGCCTGCCTCTCTGCCTGCTTGTGATTTCTGTCTGTCAAATAAATAAATAAAATATTAAAAAAAAAAGAAGGAAATAAAGTGGGGGGACAAAAGAAAAAAAAAAGCAATCCCAGCTATAGGACCCTGCCTGGTCCTATGCAAGGCAGTAGAGATGTAAATATGAATTAGACCAAGTCATCACCTTCTAAGACCTCACAGTCCAGTGGGCATCTAAACCTGATGTTAAATATATCTTGTGAGTAGCTATGGGATGGGATGGGGGATTTCAATTGGCAATAATCGCGCCTCGGATAAACCTCATTGGCTACGATACTGCCACTGCACAAAGCTGGGATGGGGGATTTCAAAAATGGGCATAATCCTGCTTACACTCCAACAGAATAGCAATGGCACCGTAAGTGGTGTCTGTTCATCCATCTCTGGCAGTAAATAATGAAACAGGTCCTTAAATACACATTCCTTCTAGCAGTGTGGGACTATCATTACAAAAGCAAAGAAAAATTATCAACAGAAAAGTACCACTTCTTACTCATCCCCGTAGCTATAGTATTTGACCCACATAGGTCAGGAAATGTCTGTTGCATGGTGGAGGAATGAATAAATTCAAAATGGATAAAGACTTCTTACTATAAGCAAGGAAAAACTGAACACTCAAGTATTTATCATCTCCCCACATCTAAAGAGGGCAGATCCTCCTGAAGGTGCCTTCATTTAAAGGATGGAGTGGGGAAGTTTGGGAGAGAATGATAGGGAATAAGAGGTCCTATTATAAACGGAAAGAAAAATCCAGACAAAGTTAGGAAGGAGGTAGGAGTTCATGAGAGCAGAACATGATATGGAGAGATGTGGCAACTGCAAAAGGGAAGCGGGGGGCGCCTGCGTGGCTCAGTGGGTTGAGCCTCTGCCTACAGCTCAGGTCATGATCTCGGGGTCCTGGGATCAAGTCCCACATCGGGCTCTCTGCTCGGTGGGGAGCCTGCTTCTTCCTCTCTCTCTCTCTGCTTGCCTCTGCCTACTTGTGATCTCAGTCTGTCAAATAAATAAATAAAATCTTTAAAAAAAAAAAAAGGGAAGGGGGGGCATATGTTTAAGATTTTTTGGAAAGTCTACTGTGTGATTTGTGATGTAACTCCCTTCCCTTCCTCCCCAAGAAAACATCAGTTTTAAAAATGCACTCTTGGGGCACCTGGGTGGCTCAGTGGGTTAAGCTCGGCTAGGGTCATGATCCCAGGGTTCTGGGATCGAGCCCCACATGCGGCTCTCTGCTTGGCAGGGAGCCTGCTTCTCCTTCTCTCTCTGCCTGCTGCTCTGTCTACTTGTGATCTCTCTCTCTGTGTCAAATAAATAAATAAAATCTTTTTTTAAAAAAATTAAAAAAATAAAAATGCACTCTTTTGTGTCTTTAGAGTCTGGTCAGCCCTTGTCTTTCGAATGTGTCAAATAAATAAAATCTTTTTTAAAAAAATTAAAAAAATAAAAATGCACTCTTTTGTGTCTTTAGAGTCTGGTCAGCCCTTGTCTTTCGAATGTGGGAAGGCATCAAGTCGGGCTTGTTGTGCCCAAGTTTCGAGTCTGAGAGACCACCAAGGAGCCAACACCGATGCAAACACACAAGGGTCTTTATTCGGATTCGAGCCCTGGCTCACGACTGTCACCAGCACAGAGGCACAGGAGCGAGAGCCCCAGACCTGCCAAGCAAGGGGTTTTTATGTGTGGTTACCGGAGGCTTGGGGGGAAGTGGGGAAATTTCAGACTTCCCTGCAGCAAGCTGATTAGCTGTTGCCGGGGTTTTTGCAGGGTGGGGTATAGCGGTTTTTTCTGTAACTAAAATAGGGTAGAGTTCAGCCCCTGGTCACAGCTGAGATGGATGCCGAAGCTAAGAGGGCTGTACTTGTGCTAACGTTAAACTTGAGGTGGGATGGCCTTAATTTTCTCGGCCTCCACAGGGCTCAAGGGTGCACACAGGCTGGCCCAGGGTCATTCGTTGTTTATACACAGCTTGTGTGTTCAAGGATCACGGGACTGAACTTGCCAAGTCCGAGCTGTTACTAGGTTGGCCAAGAGGGAGAGGGGCGAACACAAAATTGTTGGGGGATTATAGCGGTGGGGAAGAGCCAGGGTGATTTAATCTGGCTCCAAGAGGGGTGGATTGTGGGGAAGTAGTAATTCTCAGCCCGTCTGCTCAGTCCTGTGCCAGGCACCTAACAGGAGCAAGGAATGTACGTGCTGACGGATGGGCTCCTAGGGGATAAAGCAGCGGACGGTTAAGGCAATCGATAAATCAGGGATTGTTGCCCCCACTGCAGAGACGAAGGCAATGAAGCCAAAAGGGTATTCCATCCAAGCCTGCCAGAGGTCAGGGCGGAGCCAATCCCCCAGCCGGGACTCCTTCTACCCACCGCACCGCGTCCAGCTCCCGCCGGCACGCCAACCCCGCCCCTCCCACCACACTTCCGGATTCCGCTCCGCCCACCCGGGAGTACTTCCGGCCCCCGGCACCGGAAACTGCGGCCGGGAGCCGTGGAGCTGTAAGTCCACGGCGCGAAGGCCCACGGAAGCAGTCCATGGGCCGGGCAGTGGCGGGTCCAGGTGGCGGCGGGCACTTCTTTCTCCGGTCACCACCGGACATCTCTCAGCAGCCACTTCCCTAGCAAAGACCTGAGACTGACGTTACTTCCGGGGCACGTGCGGCTGGAGAAGGCCGGAAGTGGCTCCAGCCCTACTTGGTGGCGGGGCGGAGTCAAGGAGGGGCTTCGCGGGGTTTCCACGGTTGGTTCTGGAGTGCTTGAGAGTTAGTTTGGAAGGTTGTCCTGGCTGGAGAGTGGCTGGTTAGCAGCTCTGAAATTTGAATTTCAGATAAGCAACCAATAATTATTTAGTGTAGGCATGTCTCAAATATTGTGTGGAACATACTTACATTCTTAAAACTTTCTCGTTTATTTGAAGTTCAAATTTAACTGGACGTCTTGTATTTTAACCCTTGAAGACCCTCCATTCTCACCCCCATCCTCTCCTGGGCCCTGGTAGACCGTGGCCGGGCTGGGGTCCTCTAGGCTTGTGTCCATCTGGGAAACAGGTACAAAGTTCACCCAGGCTGTCAAGTTGTTGCTAGTTTCTAAGCCGCTTTTGGTTCCTAGCCCAATGGGCCAGTCCCAGGGGCTTCCTGGCAAAAGCTGAGCCCATTTTCTGAGTCCCCAAGGCAGCGTCCTCTGTGTTCCCTTTCAGGGCTGGAGTCAAGCAGCATTGGTCTTACGGGAAAGGTGAGAACCATGCTGGCGAGATGGCTGAGGGCTACAGGTTGTTAGGTTTTTTTGAGTGTGGGATAAAGTGTCTTGAATTCAGGCTTTCTGTATTAACCTCGCAGCTTCAGAGAGGCCAAGGATGTCAAGGGGGAAGCATTAGTCTTTGATCCCACCTCTCATTTTGCACATGACGCCCAGTGAAGAAAGGAGCTGTCACCATGGTGGAGCTGGAGCCTGATTCCCAGCCTCCTTCCCCTGCTGTCCACGCTTGCTGCTGCAGTCGGCCACTAGCATTTACGGTGGGCATTGTTAAAGTAGATGCCTTTTTTAGAGATGATCTCTTTGGGGCTTCATTGTCCCTGAACTCCTTTACAGCCTCCTGACCTTCACCCCAAGGCTTCTTTGGCCTTTACCTTGCCCAGTGGGGAAAAAGACTATTTGGCCTCAGCTGTAGGAGCCTGGTCTTTCCTGCTCCAGACACTCAGCTCTCACTCCTGTGGGTGGGTGGTATGTATGACCCAAGACTTGTCTTGTTAGAGTGAAATGCGTGTTCTCGGCAGGGCTGGGTCTGGCCAGCCAGGTAGGTGGAAGGGTGTTCTTTTCTGTCCTGCAGCTTGGGCCCCGCCTCAGTGTGGTGTCTAGGGACTTCTCTAAGTTTCCTGCATGAGCCAGTCTTTGCTGCCACTTCTCATTTGAACCTGAACATTTTGCTAGACTGACCTTGGACTGCTGGGATTCCTCAGGCTGTGTGTCCTGAGGATGTGCTCTGAGCCTGCCTGTCAGTGCTCCTGTGAGCCTACAGCCTCCCCACACAGACCTAGCCTTCCCAGCCTCCCCAGCCCAGATCTGTGAGCCAGTGACACAGAGCATGCTGCAGGTCGTAAGGCTCAGTCAGTTGGTGGGACAGCCAGCAGCCTCTTGGCAACAGAAGTGATAAAGGGGCAGGGACGCTGTCCCAGAAAGGGGTTTTGCCTCTGGATGAACGCTCAGAAGTACAGGGGGTGGAAAAGGGTTGGGGCAGGACCTTGCGGATAGGAATTGCTGCCTCTGTGAATGATTAACTCTCTGGCCAGAACGGGTGGCCTAGGGGGAGGGCTCAGCTAACAGGACCTTTGGACTCAGGGCAGAGTGGCCAGAGGGCCAGAGGATAACCTGCTGAAGAGGAGGCTATGGTAGGTGGCAGGCTTGGGTTCTGAGAACTGGCATGAGATCAGGCAGCTGAGGGCCTCAGAAAGTCTTGGGCTGGCAGATGGCCCACTAGCAGCCCCTGTGGGGTCCAGCGGCCCTAAGCCCTCAGAGAGGTGGCTGTTGTGGGGGTTGTCTGTCTCTGGTCTTGCTTCCAGCAGCCTCACTGGTGCTTTCTTTCCCCTAGGCAGCCATGGGTGCCCAGTGGTGCTGAGAGCAGTGGGGCATGGCTGTGGTCCTGCAGGTTCTGCCCTGCGTGGCCCGAGCCCTCTTACGCCCGCTCCTCATGGGGAGCCCGGTGGTCCGGCTGGCCAGCGGCATGGCCCTGGCAGAGCAGGCACAGCAGCTCTTCGAGAGCACTGTGGGGGCCGTGCTTCCAGGCCCCATGCTGCACCGGGCACTGTGCTTGGATCCTGGCAGTGGGCTGCTGAAGGTGCGGGATCGGAGCTTTCAGCTGCGTCAAAACCTCTATCTGGTGGGCTTTGGCAAGGCTGTGCTAGGCATGGCTGCTGCAGCAGAGGAGCTCCTGGGCCAGCATCTCGTGCAGGGTGTGATCAGCGTGCCCAAGGGGATTCGTGCTGCTATGGAGCATTCTGGCAAGCAGTAAGAGCCCTGGGGGGAGGCTTCTGCCCACTGTGCCCCGGGAGGGGAAGCTAGGCCCAAACCCAGTGCTGGATCAGGCCTCCCTCCCTCACCAGCATCCCATTTGTTCAGGGTCTGGACTGGCTCCGGGATGGGTGTCAGTTGGTCTTCCTCACCCATACAGCTGAGAAATCAGGTGGGAGGAAAGAAGCCCACCTCATCTCTTGCTGTCTGTTCTCTCTCTCTCTCTCCAGGGAGATGCTGCTGAAGCCACACAGCCGTGTCCAGGTATTTGAGGGTGCAGAGGACAACCTGCCAGACCGAGATGCACTTCGGGCTGCACTGGCCATCCGGCAACTGGCCGAAGGTCTCACAGCTGACGATCTCCTGCTTGTACTCATTTCAGGTGTGGGTGCCAGACTGGCTCAGGACAGTGTAGCGGGGGGGTGGTGGTGGTGGTGGTGGTGGTGGTGGTGGTGGTGGTGGTTGTTGTTGTTGTTGTTGTTGTTGTTGTTGTGGTTGCAAATACCAGGTCTGCGAGAGATGGTTGGTCTGAACCCCCAGGGTCCCAGAGCAAGGGAGACAGTAAGGAGCTTGGATGGCTGACCTCTGGGTGGCCCTGGGCAGGTTATCTGGCCTCCTTGGAGCTGTGGGGTCCTCCCCTGACTGATTTTGTTTGGTGACCATGGGAGGGAATATAGGGAGCATGTAACTCAGGGTGTCATGGGTAAATTGTCCCTGCTGTTGCTGCCAGCTGTGCCAGTGTGACCTGGGGCTAGAACCCAGGTCTCTAGCTCCTATGTAATCCGTCCTTGGTCTCAATGTCTCCTCTTGGTCTACACTATTTCAAGCGCTAAAGGAATAGTTCTTCCAGTGCCTGCTGGGACCTGGGCTGCGAAGCAGAGCACAGCCTCAGGTGCCCAGGTTGTGGTGACTGTATACACATTCCGTACATGTCCACACGGGGTCACCCTAACCCCAGCTTTCCAGCAGCCCCTTCCCTAATGTGGGTACTGCTTGCCTGCTTCCTTAAGTGGAGAGATTCCTTTGCAGTCTTATCCCCTCTGTCCAATTTCTTCACTGTCTCTGCAGGTGGGGGCTCAGCCTTGCTCCCTGCCCCTATTCCGCCTGTGACACTGGAAGAAAAGCAGACACTCACCAAGCTGCTGGCAGCCCGTGGAGCCAACATCCAGGAGCTAAACACCATCCGGAAGGCCTTGTCCCAGCTCAAGGGTGGGGGGCTGGCTCAAGCTGCCTACCCTGCCCAGGTGTGTGGGTCCCTGCTTCCCTAGGCATCCCTGGGCTGGTAGAGCCAGACCCACGTGCCAGGGAGACAAAAGCCTGGAACAGCATACAAATTGGCAGGATCCCGGCGTGGGAGTCCACAGGGCTGGCTGGGAGGGGCCCCAGAGAGGATGGGAGTGGGGTGTCCAGATGGCCACATGGTCTGCAGACCCCCAGGAGAGGGGTTAGAATACGTGGCAGCTTGTCCTCAGTGACCGTGGGGTGAGGCACTGGAGGGACTGAGCCTTGCCTCTGCGACCCTTCCCCAGGTGGTGAGCCTGATTTTGTCAGACGTGGTGGGGGACCCGGTGGAGGTGATCGCCAGCGGTCCCACCGTGGCCAGCATCCACAGCGTGCAAGACTGCCTGCACATCCTCAATCACTATGGCCTTCGAGCTGCCCTGCCCCGTTCAGTGAAGACCGTGTTGGCTCGGTCTGACTCTGACCCTCACAGGCCACACAGCTGTGGTCACGTGCTCAACGTGATCATTGGCTCAAATGCGCTGGCCCTCGCTGAGGCCCAGCGGCAGGCCGAGGCACTTGGGTACCGGGCCGTGGTGCTGAGTGCAGCCATACAGGGTGACGTGAAAAGTGTGGCCCGGTTCTACGGGTTGCTCACCCGAGTGGCCGGAACCCACCTCACCCAGCCTGGGACTGGGGCCTCCGTGGAGGAGGAGGCACAACTCTGGGAGCTGGCAGCTGAGCTCCAGCTCCCAGACCTGCAGCTCAAGGAGGCCCTGGAGGCCGTGATGGGGGCCAGAGGCCCTGTCTGCCTGTTGGCTGGTGGTGAGCCCACTGTGCAGTTGCAGGGCTCAGGAAAGGGTGGCCGGAACCAGGAACTGGCTCTGCGTGTCGGAGCAGAGCTGGGACAACAGCCACTGGGGTCTCTGGAGGTGCTGTTTTTGAGTGGTGGCACTGATGGACAGGATGGGCCCACAGAGGCAGCTGGGGCCTGGGTCGTACCCGAGCTTGCCAGCCAGGCTGCTGCTGAGGGCCTGGACGTGGCTGCCTTCCTATCCCGCAATGACTCTCATACCTTCTTCCGCTGCTTCCGAGGCGGGGCGCACCTGCTGCACACGGGGCTGACTGGGACCAACGTCATGGACGCCCATCTCCTGTTCCTGCGGCCGTGGTGATGGCATGGATCATGGTTGAGTACAGAGGAGACCTACAGGGCAGCAACCTGGGGCAGAACAGCGTTGGTCCCCAAGGCCTAACCAGGCCTGAGGGCCCCTTCTGTCCTTGGCAGTGGCTGCTCTGTTGACCCTGGGCCTCTTTTCTGTGCTCGTTCCCCCAGCCAGACTGGCAGATGGGGGCCCTCTCCTTTCCCTCCTCTTGGCCATGACAGCAGCTAACCCTGAAGATTGGGATGAGCCCCTTGGCCCGTTGCCTATTCCTGGTCTTCTCCCCAACAGCAGGCAGCCCCTCTGCCGAGCTCTTGAGTGTCTTTTCTATGGGTTGAAGTGAGAAGGGCTGCAAATAAACAGAGCCACACTATGGGTTCTCTGTGTCTTCTCCCTCAGAGCAAAGACTCCGAGCTGCTGGAAATGGGGTCAGGCTGTAGCCCCAGCACTGCGCCTCTCTAGAGGTTCCCTATCCCCCTCTCTGCAGGGCACACTCCGCACTTGTTTCCCTGAAACAGGAGCTTAGGAAGGTAGAGCTTGGCCTCTGACACACTCATTGTAGGCCAGCAGAGACCCCTTGGAGGACAGGCCAAAGGCCTGCAGCCTGTGGGGTCTGAGAGGGATGGGCCAGCTGTCCATCTGTGACCCCTGTGGTCTCCCCATTACAGCCTCCAGGCTGTGCCACATACCTTGCTGGGTGTGAGCCACTAGCCGCTAGGGCTGATCTCCCCTTCTGTGTTTGGACAGCCCTTAGGGACAGGCCACACTGTTGGTTGAGCTGCCCTTTGTGTGTCCAACGGCTATTCGCCACCACGCAGGATTCTGGACCTTGTTTCCTTGTGTCAGGCCCATTTCCTCAAGCTGAAGTCCCGGTTTCTGTAGCTGCTGCTTTGGGACACGGTGCAGTTCCTGGTGCCAGCCTTGCAGTGGGGGTCTCCAGTGCTGAGATGGTGGGTCAGAGGATGGAGGGGGTCCAGCAGCCACATGCCCCCCTGTTACCTGTTGGCTAGGGAAGAGGTCAGTGGGGGAAGAGAGCAAGAGGAAGGCTTCCCTTGGCTAGGCTAGCAGCCTGTGGTAGGAGAGGGCAGGGCTGCCATCCTACCTCTCTCTGGGCCCCCTTGCTCAGGATCCGAGCCCTCCGCTGGCCGCCCCCGCCGTACACCACGGCTCCAATCCCTATATGAGTGAGCAGTAAAATCACATAGGAATAAAAAGCCATAGAGAACAGCGAGGCCTGGGGCTGCTCCTGCTGGTCCCCTCCACCCTGGCTGTGCCCTCGTCTCCAGGGGTATGAGGGGCTCTGGGCCAGGGCTGGCACGCCCTCTCCCTGGGAAGTGTCTCCCTTTCGCCTACTTGGGCTCTGGACAGCCTAGCTGGCACATGGTTCGTGACCTGGAGGCAAGCTGAGGCGAGTCACGTGAACTAGGCCAGGGAGGTTTAGGGAAGAGGGGAGTAGGCACCCCCCGGATACAGGGCACCGCTTCCTTTCCTTCTCTACTGGTGTGGAGTTTCCTCTGATGGCGGGGTCGTAGTCTGGGGGTACGATCCCTACGTGGAGATGCCTGCGCCCTGTTGCTCCTCTGACAACCTCCCTGTTTCAATCCTTGCCCTTGGGAGTGTGAGTGTTAGTGCAGGGTGTCAAGTTCCAGGCAAGAGCAGGATAGGAGGGCCGAGCCAGTGGCAGAAGTTTGAGTGTTTGTCTGCCCTGTCCTCAATATGTGTGTGTGTGTGTGTGTGTGTGTGTGTGTGTAGCAGAATGTGAGCACACACATGTGGGTGGCCAGAGGTAGGGGATGGGCTGCTACTTGTGCACTAGGCCACTTACATGCCTGCTGAGGGGTTTGGGTGTGGGTGGGGTCTTGCCAGAGAGCACCCCTGTGCCTCTTTGGCCCTTGCCAAATGCCTGTGTTTGTGGGGGCTGGGAGGCCAGGGGCTGGATGGGGCCTAACCCATGAGCTTTGCCCATTTGGTATCCCCAAGATGAGAACAGATATATTTGGCTTCAATCTAGATGACAATATGAGATAGACGTTTCATGGTGAGTGTTCAATAGGACTTATTATTTGCTCCATAAATTCCAATTATGGGTCAAAATAATTGCTCCCATCCTGTGGCTCTTGGCTTCCTTCTCTCCTGGCTCAGGTTCCTCTTGCCCCTGCACCCACCTCATTTCCATTCCCTGAAGCTTTCCCTGCCCCACCTGGAGGCTTTTGCCACGCTGGGCGTCCAGCAACCCCCACGCTCACACTGCTGCCACCTTTACAGGCCTTTCTGCTCTCTGTACTTGGCATGAACTAAGAAGAGCTGGACAGCCCTTAGGTATCGGCTAATCCAAGTCCCTATATTTTATAGCTGGAGAAATGGAGAGGGAATGTGGCTCGTCTGGGGCTGCCCAGCAAGTCTGCCACAGAACCAGAAGGAGAGCCAGGTCGAGACCTGCTTGCCCACACCCTGTGGGGCTCAGAGACCCTGGAGCCCAGAGAGAGCTCAACCAGAGTTAGGGATCCCCTGTTGCCTCCCTGCTGACCCTTGACGGCTTAGGGATGGTGATGTGACCACACCTGGCCTGCCCTGGAACACAAAACAGATTTGTCGGTCCCTTTTTGGCTTAGATTTCACAGTTCCGCTGCATGTATGATTTGGTAGAAAACCACATGGGGTTGGGTGACAGGCTTCTGCACAGCGTGTGTGTCTGCGTCTGTATGCACTTATGTGCACGTGTGTGTGGGGATGTGTGCACACAGCTGTGTGTCCAGCACCGCATCTGAGTCATGCTCCGCTCTGCCCGGGGGGGAGGACACACAGTTTGGTGTGGTCAGCCTGCTGGAGATACAGTGAAGCAAGTTGGGCAAAGAAGCCATAAAGGCTGGCAGAGGCCCTCACGAAGGGCTTCATGTGCCTGGCTGCGGGGGTCAGACTTCACATGGACGGTGGTGGCAAGCCTCCTGGGATTTTGGCAAGGAGTGGTGCCAGGAGGCTGTTTCAGGACTCGGAGGCTGAGGCCTTCTTTACTGCAGGGATGGGAGATACTAGGGGGACACGCCAGGAGGTGGAGGAAGTCCAACAGGTGAGAGAAAGAGGTGCATCCGGGGCTGGGGAACCCCTCTCAGCTCCTTTCTGCCTGCCCCTCAGCAGCCTCACCACAGCAGCCTTCTGCCAGTCCTGGTGACCATTTAGGTGTCCACTTTGGAACCAAGGCTAGAAGCCCTGGCTCACCCACCCCTTTCAGGGCCTTCAGGGTCTTGTGGATCTGGAAGGCGGAGCAGCTGGTCACCTGGTGGAGGCTTTGGTGAGCGTGGGCACCCTGCCCTCCTGTAGGCTCTCACAAGGATGGCAGTTAAAAGACCTGGAAGGAGCCCTGCAGTGGGAGTTGGGCCCTAGTTCCTGGTCTTGCCACCATCCTTTCTCCAGGTCTTGCTTTTCCCTTCTGTCTAATGGGGACAACAACATCCCGTCCTGCTCATTGCTCTGGGGAGGTGTCAGCGGTAGATAGATCTGGGTAGGAAAGCCCTGTGGAAGTGGGGTGCCCTGGGAGGGAGGCAAAGAAGGGAGAGGGGCTGACCTCTTCCAAGGAGAAGCTCAGGGAGCTCTCCATGCAGGGAGGCCCCCTTCTTCTGGGCAGGGCCTGGGTTAGAGCCAGCAAGGCCTTGGTGCTCACTGACGGAGGCCCCCTGGCACTGGAGTAGTGCTCGTAAGGGATGGTCTTTGAGTTTTAAGTGGCTGCTGGTGTCACCGTGCCCTGAGAGGTCACAGAACCAATGTGGGGGTGGGTGGGTGTTGGCTAGAGCTAGAGTAAGCTGACCTACCCTGGGAGAGAGCCCTCTCCTGTCTCAGAAAAAAAAAGGCAGGGGGGGGGCGTTGGGGAGGGCAGCCTGAGATCCCTCTGGGTCTGGATCATGTGTGAGGGATATGATGAGGCCCTGACTGGGGTGGGGGAGAACTGGCTTGCCTGCAGGCTAGGAATCCCTGGCAGAGTGAGATAATTCAGGGTGTGCTAGGGGAGGACAGGGGTCATGTAGGGCTGGGGGATACTGACACTCCACTCAGGGTGTAGCCAATGGCTTGCATGAGAGTGGGGTCATGGAGCTGTGCGGAGCTGAGTCCAGGCCAGGATGGGTGGCCTTTTTCCCTGAGACAGGGATGCCTTGGGGTCAACTGCTCCCGGGGAATCACTGGGGCCAGTCCCGAGGCTTATCCTTTCCCACTTCCCCTGGCTTGGGCTGCCCTTGGGCCTGGATGCGTTGGGCTGTGGCAAACTACCTGGGCCCTTTAGACCTGCTCTGTACATGTTGGTCCATCCGGCGTTGTTGCCCGCTCCGTGTGAGGGAAGACGCTGAGGGAGAGTTGGGCCCCAGAAACAAGTGCCCCAGTCCTAGGGGGACAAATGCTCCCCACAGCTCTGCCTTTTGGGTCACTACCTGCCATGACCTTGTACACGGATGACTCCCTGGGGGTTCAGGGAGCTCTAGGACCTGGCCCTGCCCAGACCAGATCACCAGAGGCTATATCCCCAAGATGCTCTCACTGGAGAGCTCCCTGCTGGGCTCTGCATACTCCCAACCTTTCCTGCCCCTCCTCCAGCAGCCAGCCCGCAGAGCCACCCTGCTTGCTTCTCTAGAGAAGTGTGAGCAGCACACGCTCTGTCCCCATGCAGCTCTGCCTCTCCAGCTCCAGCTCCAGCTGAGAAGGGGGCAGGGTCCCGGCACTGGCTTCTGCCTCCTTCCATCCACTCCCACCCACCTGCCCAGCTTCAGGGTCTCTGGATCTCCTGGTGGCCTTGGGTCATCTCTAATAACTGCACCTGTAGCCCTCGTGCAGGAGCTAGGGCTCTGTCTCCACCTGTTCTTCTCCTCCCCCTGTCCCCCGGCTTCCCTCCCTGTCCAGCTAAGGAAGCTGACCACAGGAGCATCTGGGCTCTGGTCCGAATCCCCAGTGTTCACTACTGTGGGTAAAGCTGTCCTGGGGATCCTGTCTTGTGGGAGCTGGTCAGAGACCCCTGGCAAAGGGAGAAGTGCCCCTCCCCATATGTGGATCTGTGGGTCTGGCGGTCAGGAGCTGGGGGTGAAAACAGCCAGCCTGTGGTCGGTGTGTGGGGGGGTGCAGATCACTCCTTCTCTGCCCACACCCCACACCTGGGCAGTGGGAGCAGCCCAGCACATCCCTGACCAGCCCCCCGAATCCCAGTGGGGACAGGCACTTTAGGGGTCACAGCCCCGTGGACAGCGCCACTGCTGCCACCCAGCAACCTCACAGCCACAGCCCTGCCACAGGAGGGTTCAATGCTCTGGACTCCAGGACTGGGCATACACTCAAACCTTCAGGTGCGGCTATTCCGGGCAGCCCAGCCCCCGTCCACCCTGTCCGGGCGACCCCACCCCCAAGGGTCCCCGTCAGCCCAAGGCCACCCACAGAAGCCAGGCACTGGGCAGGTTTGCCCCCCTCAGCGGCCAACGGCTGCCCCTCTGCCCTCGGCTCCTGGTGACTGCCAGGGCAGCGGGCACTGTGACTGCTGCGCGTGTTGCCCCGGGCCGGGAGGCGCCGCGCCGGACTGCCGCTGTCCCCACCTGCCCGCCCCCCAGGGCTCCGGCGGCCGCGCCCGGCGTCCCGGCTCCCCGCTCACCTCGGCGGCGCTGTCTCCGCACCAGAGGCACTGCAGTGTGGGAACTGTCCCGAGGAGCCAGTTCTCCGCTGAAACAAAGAGGTGGGGGAGAGAGAGGGGGGGCAGCGGGAGAGGGAGAGGGTGAGTGAGCGGGAAGGAAAGGAGGCTGGAGGGGAAGAGAGACGGAGAGGGCGAGGGAGGAGACGGGAGGAGATGGGAGGGAGGGGAACGCGGGGAGATCACGCCCGACTCCCGGGACTGAAGGGCCGGCGCCGAAGGGAGAGGAAGTGGGGAGGGGACGGAGAGGAGAGATTGTTCGAGGGGCGGCACGGCGAGGGGCGTGGGCAAAAGAGGGAGCCGGGTGACAGGCAGGGCTGCGGGCCGGCAGCGGGCTGGGGGCTGGGCCGGCGCGGTGGGCAGGGGGCCCCACCCGTCCTCTGCCCGCCCTGGCACTTGGGTGGGTGAGCAAAGGCCCCGAAGGGGAATGGCGGGGAGAGGCGGGCCGCCAGGAGAGGGCTAAGGGGCTGGGCTGGCGGGCGGGCTGGCTGGGAGCACAGGGGCCGGGGACAAAGGCGGAAGAAGAACAAAGGTGTCCGAATGGAGGAATCGGCCCCTGCTGACCTCTGGGTGCCGCAGTCCCCAGGGTCCTGGACAGAGTCTCCTGAATGGAGGGCATGTCCATTCTGGGGCGGTGCAGGCTCTGAAGTGGCAGCGGGAGGTCAAGGGGAGAGGGGATGGGCTGTGAGAGTGGGCAGGGCCCCTTCCTTCTGAGGGAGGTCGAACACGCTGGCCGCAGGGACTGACCACATATTAGGATGCCAGTGTCACTGTCTCTTTGGGGGAGGGGATGGCCAATAGGGTCTGAAGCTGGGCCTGAAACGTGGTTGGGGCAAGTCCCCTTTTAAGGAAAAGCATTTGGGGTCCCAGGAAGGGAGGAGGGGAGGGTGGTGGGCTCTGTGGGGAACGGAGGAGGGACAGGGATGAGGGAGTGGGGAGTTGGGGACAGAGCAGAGAGGAGGCTGGAAAAGGGCCACAAGGGTGGGTCCAGAGCCGCAGCCCCTCAACAACAGGCCCTCAGGCAGCAGAGGCCTCCCTCTACACACCCCACAATTCTGGGGCTGCCTAATACAGGATAGGCTAATGGGCCACTTCCCTCCTGCATCTAAGTACCGCTGTGCCGGGCAAGGGCACCCAGGAAGTCGGTTTGGGCTGCTCAGGGACAAGTCTATTAGTGCTGTTAGGACTACAGGGGACAGGGGAGGCCGGGTGGCCTTGCCCAGAGTCGTCCCATCCCTCTCTGGCCCTGGGCATAGTGCTCTGGGCTGGTGCAGTCTCCTCTCATGCTCAGAGGCACAGAATGCCCTCCTAAGCCTTCTGACCAAAGGAAGATCCCCTTGTCTCACTGAAGACTCACAGAAATTCCAGAGCACCTACGTTCTCTGGAGTACAGGAGAAGGGGAAGGAGCCATGGGCTGGCCTGAAGCTGTGACAGGGAGAGGGGAAGACACTCAGCCCCTTGCCTTACCCATCCTGCACAGAAAGGGTAAGGGCTAAATGCCCCTTAGCCGCTGCCTAGCCTCACCCCCTACCACCTGCTCAGCCCTTCCAGCCCCACCAAGCAGGGCCACATCAACGCAGCTCCCACTGGTCTAACTACATCTTCCAGTAGCCTGAAAGCCCAAGAAAGGAAGGAAACTACCTTCTTCTTTTCTTCCCTCCCTCCCTTCCATCCTTTCTTCCCTCATTCCACCTTTTATTTAGAATTAATTTCAGACTTACAGAAAAGTTGTCAAAATAAGAATAGTCTAAGATACTCATATGCCCTTTGGCCATATTCAATCATTGTTACTATTTTACTTCACCTGCTCTATGTATTGGCTCTGTGTGAGAGAGAGAGAGAAAATCATGCATAATTTTTTCCCTGAGCTATCTGAGAGTAGTTGCAAGCATGTGGCTGAAAGGATGTTTCCTCTCTGCTTCTGTTTCCATCTCCTGGAGTCAACCGAAGGGAGCCCAGACGAAGTTGTATGGAATGAATGAAGCTCTGGAACAGGCAGGGAATGAGTGACATCCCCTACTGGGAGCTGAGGCCTGGGGACTGGAAGCCCTTGGCCGAGGCGCCCTGAGAGTTGGGCTGCCGGGCTAGACAGGAATCCGCTTCTGCGCCTCGAGCCTGGGAGTCAGGGGGCCCTTGCCCATCGGAGCAGGCCTGTGGTGGTTGCCGGCTGTGGAGCTGGTGGAGGGCGGGCAAGGTGGAGCTGGAAGGGCAGGGAAGCCCATGCTGTGGCCACTGGGCACACTCAGGAGATGGGGGATAGCCTGACCTGGCCCTGAACGGGATGGAGGAGACTCAGCTGCTGGAGGCCCCGGCCCCAGCGCTGAATTCTGGCCTTTGGGCCCTCCCCACAACCCCACGAGGGACAAGGCAGGGAGGGATGGGGCCATCTTGATAGCAGCATGTCCATGCTGATTGGCTTAACGAGGGCAGGATGGGGGCTCTGGTCATACTGGGGTTTACACGATGGTCCCTGATACAGGGCTGGCATTCCTTCTGTCCCACCCAGTGCTCTCAACTGTTTGGAGTCCCATCTGGAGGCTGTCCTTCAGATGACTTCTCTCTTATCCCTCCTCACCCCCATCCAAAGGTTATAGTTAAGTGTGGCATGTAAAAAATCACACGGTGAGGGGTACCTGGCTGGCTCAGTTGGTAGAGCATGGGACTTTTGGTCCTGGGGTCATGAGTTCTAGCCCAACATTGGGTGTAGAGCTTACTTAAACAAACAAAAAACAAAAGAGAAAACCCCTAAAACCTCTTGTATCAAATGAGTCATACTAATAAACATTTGGGGAACAAAATCGCACAGTGAAAGATCATCTGAGCTCTGAAGCCCAGATTTCCTCTCCTTTATAGATGAAGTCCTCTTCCTCCAGGAAGCCCTCCAGACTTCCTCAGATCTTCCCACCTCACACGGCTTCTGGGGGAATGCCAGCCCTGTTTGTTCCTTTGCTGGTTCACACTGGTGCTAGATGGGCTTATGGCTTTGCTCTGCCATCAACCTTTCTCCCTCCTGCTGCCCCAAGTCAGCCACCTAACTGATGTCCCATAGACAGATGGCAGTGGCTTGCTCAGTCCTGCCAGGATACTGAGTCTCTCTGATGCCTCTGTGCCCATTGACTGAGAGTCCACAGGCTCTGGGGTTGCTGAGGTGCTGGGAGGATGTCAGGCAAGAAAAAAGGCTTGTTCAAGACCACCAGCCTGTCGGGCAAAGGCAGGCCTCCAGCTTGGGGCTCTGACCACCTATTCAGCATCTTGTGCTTCTTCTCCATGGAGCAGGGAGGGGAGACTATGCAGGGTGGAGGCTGAGGGTCCTCTCCAAAGCCCACTTGGGTGATTGCAGGACCTGCAGAACCGAGGGAGGAATGTAACCCTTGCATCAGTTACCCCCCACCCCTCCCATATGAGAACCCAGGGTATGCAGGCCTCCTCCCCTCTGCCCATCCCCCAAAGCGATTTCTGCCAATTAACACATACAGTATTTACTTAATTAGGGTAATGACATAATTAGTGTAAGTTGGGCTCCATCGCATGGCTTCAACATGCAATTAGGAGCCGTCAGCGGGAGGCGACATTGTGGAAAAGCTCATTCAATTCGGGTTTCAGCATGGAGGCCGGAGCAGCTGCCTGTGCTTGGGAGGGTGGCAGGCAGCAGACACCATGTGTGTGTGTGTTGGGGGGAGCGGGGGTGACGGCAGGCAGCCTCGGACAGCACAGGCACAGGACAGGACGGGAGAGTCAGCGGGGGCAGAAAGGCAGTTTCCAGGGCTGGGGGAGTCCCTGACCCCACCTCTCCCATCCCTTATAGACTCTGCCAGCCCTGCAACCCCAGGGCAGGGCAGGGGTGACTGAGATTGGGGGTCTGAGCATTCCAAGCCTCTCCTCCCCCAAGCTATCTGCCTGAGATGCCACCGTTAGCTGGATCTGTCTTGTCTTCAAAGCTTTGCTGCTCACGCGAGCCACCGTCTCATACCCACTGGCTCGATGGCTGCTTATGGCGGCCCTGTGTGGCCACAGACTACAAGGCCTACTGTTATCCTCATGGGACTAGGAGGGAAACTGAGGCTCGGAGCAATGGAGATGGTAAAGCCAAACATGGCAGTGCTGACCCTAAGAGGCAGCCCAACATGGCTGGCAACTTTTGGAGCCCAAGCAGATCACCCTCAGCCTCAGGGAGTTCTCCTGCCCGGAGGCTCCTTTCCCTGGGAAGGGGCAGGGAATCACGGGAGGGGGTGTGTCCAGAGACCCCTACCTCCCCTCCCCTCCATAAGGCATGGAATGCAGGGCCCATACCTTCCCAAGACCATCCATAGCTTTCCTAGGTCCTGGGAGCAGGGAAGTGAGAGGAGATGGGAGGCAGTGCCAACGTTGTGCCAAGGGAAACTGAGGCTCTGGGACCTCCAAGAGCTGCCCTGGAAGAGCATTCCAGGCAGAAGGAGCCGCAGGTAGGACCACCTGGGTGGCTCAGTGGGTTAAAGCCTCTGACTTCAGCTCAGGTCATGATCCCAGGGTCCTGGGATCGAGCCCTGCGTCGGGCTCTCTGCTCAGCAGGGAGCCTGCTTCCCCCTCTCTCTGCCTGCCTCTCTGCCTACTTGTGATCTCTGTCTGTCAAATAAATACATAAATCTTTAAAAAAATAAGAAGGAGCCACAGGTGCAAAGGCCCGAGGTACTAAAGGACAACTCACATGACTCGGCAAGGAAAAGAGAAGAAAGTTGGAGGATGAGACCTGGGAGGCAGGTGGGCCTCTATGGGTCAGGCTGGGGCCCGTGGATTTTATTCTGTGTGGACAGGGAGTCACTGAAGTGTTTTAAACTGGTGAGTGATTCCCCTCCATAGGAGTGATTTTTTTTTAAAGATCTTATTTATTTGACAGAGAGAGATCACAAGTAGACAGAGAGGCAGGCAGAGAGAGAGAGAGGGAAGCAGGCTCCCTGCTGAGCAGAAAGTCTGATGCGGGACTTGATCCCAGGACCCTGAGATCATGACCTGAGCCGAAGGCAGCGGTTCAACCCACTGAGCCACCCAGGTGCCCCATCTAGGAGTGATTTTTTTTAAAAAATCACTATGGCAGTGGTTTGTAGGCTGGGAGACCAGGGCAGACCTGGGAGAGGATGGCAGCCAGGACTAGGATGCTTGCTGGCAGGGGGTGGGAAGATTGCATCTGGGATTTTGTTTGGAAACCAGACCAACAGGACCCCTCCTGACTGTTGGCTGTGAGTTGTGAGGGAGAGTTGTCAGGGTAGCAATTTAGTTTCTGTCTTGGGCACATGAGCCAACCGTGTGGCCATTTTCAGGAGAGGGGAATGCTGGGAAGAACGGGCTGGTGACAGGGAGACTGAGGGCTGGAGGCACCAAGGAAATAGTTGTCAGGCTTAAGTCTGAAGTTCCAGAGACAGTGCTGCTGGAGAGAGAGAGGGAGCTCATCCATACTTAGCGGAGACACAAGACCCAAGGTCCCTGGTCAGCTCTAGGAACACAGAGATTCAAATGAGCCAATCATCTGGAGGTCTCCAGAAGGGCCAAAGCACGCGCCAATTGGGAAGGACCCTCCTCTCAATGCCTCTCCCACGTCAACCGGGTGAGCCAAGACCACCTTCCCCCACCCCAAAGCTGGAGGAATAAGCTGATTCCACAAACTTGGCTTTCCAAATGGGCTGGAAGGTGTTACCATGGAAACCCTGGAGGCCAGCTGTCCAGGTAACCAGGCCTTGTGCCCACCTTCACAGGACCCCTTCGTGGCTTAAAATGTTCTTTCAGAGTGTCGGGGACTACTTCCCCCTCTAACATCACGAGTTAGCTGTGTGTCCTCAGGTAAGCCCCTGACCTCTCTAGGCAGTGGCCTCCCGATTGGAGGCAGCTGGAGGAGTAATTCCCTTCAGCTCCAGCTGAGGCAAGACAGGCAAAATGATGGGGCCGGGGGAGGGGCTCTGTCCCCACAGGTGTGGCCCGTGGCCCCTGCCTCATTCCCATGTCCAAACTCCCAGTTCCGTGGGGCCCACTGGTGGCAGGCAGGCATCACTCCTGGGTATCCCCTCTGCAGGGCAAGGAGGCGGCTGCCGCCGCCAAAGCCATCCTCCAGGTCCCTTGCTCCTCCATGCCAAGCACATTAGGGAATAATTAAGTAAAAATAGGCCTTCCGACCAGTGTAGCTCATTAAGGCCTAATTAAGTTAATTAGTTCCAGGTGTGGATGGCGAGGCTCAAGTGAGGCGGCGGCTGTTTGCTGTAATTGCGTTTTCGAAGAAGCAGCCATGGTGGCGGGCGGTAATGGTGGCGGCAGAGGTGGTGGCTTCCTCCGAGGCCTGGAAGCCCGCCAGGGAGTTCGGGAGGCTGCTGCGGAGCTGTGAGGGGTGGGAAGCCCAGCAAGCCTGGACCACCCACAGAGAGCAGTGGCCCAGGTTCAAGGTCAGCCAGGCCCTGGGAAACCTGGACTCCCAACCTTGCTAGTTCTCCTCTCTGCAGGGGTGCCTTGGGACTGGGGTACTGGGGGAGGGATGCACAAAGTCACCAGCAGGCTTCCTCCCTGCTCCCCAAATAGGGTGGGCCCGCTGTGGCTGGTCCTTTGCATTCCCTCACTCCCCGTGACAGTCCCCAGGAAGACCCTCAAATGGCTTTGCCAAAGGGGAATGTGTGCCTCCTGGGGAGGCAACTGGTAGGACCTGTAGGTCACTCTCTCCTTCTGGCCCGAATCCCCACTCGGGTGGGGATTCTGCAGGTATGTGGCTCTAAGATGCCCTCTCTGTGGTTCAGGGTGGGAGTGCGGCCACTCAGGTCTGGGGCCTCTGCAGGGGACCTGCTGGCCCCTTCAATCTCCCACCCAGATGTCTCCCCAAACCCACTTCCTGTCCCAGTTCCAGGATGTCCCTGCCGCTGTGGTCCCATCTCATTCACTCTGTCCATTTGGCTGCAGCTCACTAGGCCTCCCATCCGTGCCAGGCTGCAGGGCCAGGGCTGGGGATGCAAGACTGGCTGAGGCAGGTTGGACCCTGTCCCATGGCACCTTTGGTCTCTCTGAGGAGGGAGACCTACTAATGGCCCCGGGCCACACAGAGTTCTCAGACCTGTGAGGAAAGCTCTGGGCGCTGCGATGACTATGACCCAGGTGAGGAGGGCGTCAGTTTTAGTGCCCGAAACTAAAAGGGCCTCCTGGTCAGAGGGAATGTGGAGAATGAGGGGCCGATCAGGGAAGGGGCCAGTGGTCTAAGGCCGGGGAAGAGTGGCTGGACTGGAGGGATGCTTAGGGGCGGTGGGAGGGTGGACTTGGTGCACTGGTTGGCTGAAAGGGGGTGGGGAAGGAAGAGCCCACAGCCCCCAGGAGAGGGGCTTTGGGAGTAGGGCTGGGTTCTGAGACCTGCATGGGGGTGGGACTAGAGTGAGGCAAGTAAAGTATCTAGGATGCAAAATTGTGGGCATTGACTCCCATCCTTATGTCCCCATCTGTGCCCTGTCCCTGGTCCTCTGAGATCTCTAACACAGTGGAAGCCATCCTTGGGGTCGGGACAAGGGGGCTACTTCTGGACAGGGTGTCCCCCTCTGTCTTTAATCCCTATCTGGGAGGTCCCGCCTTCTCTGCTCCCTCCAGGGCTGGGGTAGGGCTGGGATTGACCCCCTAGTGTCTGACCTGCTCTGAGCCTGTACCCCATTTCCATTCTGATGCCCAGTGACAGGTACCCCATCCGGTTTCTTCCTGCCTGCTCTCATGACAGGGGGCTCCCTGCCACCCGGGCACCCAGGCCCTTGGCTCCGGGCATTGTAAGAAGTGCTCTGGTGGGGCACCTGAGCGGCTCAGTCAGTGAAATGTCTGACTCTTTATCCCCATGCAGGTCTTGATCTCAGGATTATGAGTTCAAGCCCCAAAGTTTGCCTCTACGCTGGGTGTGGAGCCTACTTAAAAAAAATGTTGGGTGTTTTTTTTTTTTTTTTTTTTTAAGATTTTATTTATTTTTTTGTCAGAGAGTGTGTGAACACAAGCAATAGGAGCAGCAGGCAGAGGGAGAAGCAGGCTCCCTGCTGAGCAAGGAACCCCATGTGGAACTCAATCCCAGGAGCCTGGGATCATGACCTGAGCCAAAGGCAGATCCTTAACTGACTGAGCCACCCAGGTGTCCCTAAAAAAAAAAAAAAAAAAAAAAAAAAAAAAGGTTTTACCCTGAGCTCAAAAACCCTGAGCCTTGCAGTATCTTCTAGCTAACGGTGGCCTCAGCTCTGCCTCTGACCCTTTCCCACACCTCTGGTAGGTCTGCTGATCCCCTTTCCCAAGACACCTTAACCTCTCTGAGCTTTAGTATCTCAGCCTATAGAAGGGGAAACATTGTCAGTCACCACCTTCTAGAGCTGGTATGAGGAATAACAACATGATGTGTGGGACGCCTGGCATGGCCTTGGCCCCAGAACTCCCCTGCCAGCCTCAGGTGGCAGGCTCTGCTGTGTCCCTCGCACACCCAGCCCAGACACAGAGCTAGTCCCAGAGGAAGACATTCACGGCAAAGAAGAAGTAACATTTTCCTGAGATGGCTGAGTGGTTCGGATGGGTTCTTTGCTCAGTATTCCCTCCAGCAGTGGGAGCAGCCTTGGCCCCTCCTTCTGGCCCCCTTCTTCTCAGGTCTCTCTTTCAGGGGGACGAGCCCTGGCTGAGAAGGAGGGGCACAGCCCCACCTGGACGGAGGTGTCTGCCAGTAGGTCTCTCTGGGGCATGTCACCTCCTTTCCGTGTAAGACTGCAGTGGTCGTGCTCACCAACTCCCAGGGGCCGGAGACCTCTGTTTCTTGTCTGAGGGAAAAGAGCACCACTGAGGAGGAACCGACAGTGCAGAGGCCCAGAGCAGTGAGGAAGGGTGGATGCAGGGAGGCCAAGTCCTGGGTGCCAGGGGTGAGGCCAGGGGAGCAGAAGATGTGGGCTATTTGTCCGGCTGGGCATGGAGCTGGCTTCGTGCAGAAGAGGACCTACTCCTTCTTGCTCCCGCTGCAGGAGGGAGGGCTTGCTGTTATTATAGGCTCACCTTGTTTTTACAGACTGGGGCTCCAAGAGAAGAAGGGACTTGCCCAAATTCACATAGCAGGTGGGACCTGGGCCAGCACAGACGGCTCCCACCCCTGCCGGATTCTGGTGGCCAGGCTCCTCCCTCTGGGGTACGTCAGTGGAGGGACCACCTCACCTCCTGAGGCTCAGTTTTGTTTGATTTGGGGGCCTGCCTTGAGGTGCTGGGTCCCCAGGTGGTCTTGGTAACTGTGGCCTGATCCAGGCCAAGGCCGAGCTTTACTCTCTGCCTCAGTTTCCCCAGTTACACAGGAGAGTTAAACCAACTAAGGTTTGGCCTGTACTCTTTTCACCACCCCCCACCATGGTGCACCAGGGGAGACAGGTAGTCTATAGCTCCATGCATGCATGGGAAAGCGAGGTGCAGGGAGGGGACAGGAGCACCTGGGGCCTAGGTCACCCCCAGGCTTGTCAACCCAGCTCTGAGGGTGTGGTCAGCGGCCAGGAGAGGTGGCTGCAGGGTTGGTGGCCAGAAAAGCCCAGGCTTTCTGATCTCCAGTGTTCTGTATCCTGCCCTTCGGCAGCCCGTGCTCTGTCTTGGGTTCACAGCTCCACCCCTGCTGAGGGCATCCCCCTCCCTGCTACTTATGACTGGTCACAAAAGCTGGACCGTGACCAGACAAAGGGACAGGGATGAAAGTGCTGGTTGTCATGGCAACCTGGAGGGTTGCTGGGACCCAGGGGAGGGGCTTGGCTATGTGCCCAGGCCCAGGCATCTGGATGACCTCTGAGCATAAGCCAGGATGGCCCAGGGGCTCACAGGGGTTCCCCCTCCTGTTCCATACCCTCCAGAACCGGGCACACAATGGCAACCTCACCCCCTCCATGGCAGCACCTGCTCCCTGTGCCTCCCCTGGTGGCCCCATTATCCTGCACCTGCTGCCCTCCCCCACACCTGCTCCCCAGCCCTGGTGTTCTTCCCAAGGTGCTCCCTGCCCATCCCCAGGCCCAGCTGCCTGCACTGAGGGCTAGCCAAGAGGGGCAGTGGGACCAGGAGGGGCCTGGGGAAGGACGGAGGGTCCAACTGCCAAGCCAGCTCTGCCTGCCCAGTGGTGTTTGTGCCCATTTCAAGGGCTCCTTAGGGGACCTCAGTCTCCTCACCTATAAAATGGGAGCAGTCATTTCTGCCCTCATGACTTCCAAGAGTAAGTTTCTCTCTGCTTGGAAGGAGCTCTGAGGCCAGGATGTTGCCAGAGCAGGTCAGGTTAGACAGGTTGGGAAGAGCTGAGGGAAGGGGTTGTCTTCAGCCATACTCTCAGGCCCGCCCACCTCTGTTAGAACACTTGGAGACCTGAATGCCGTCCTGTATACTTAGGGATCACAGCTTGGAGGGGGAGATGACATTTTCCAGGGGACCCTCAGGGTAGAGGGGACCTAGGCAGGGAACCCATCAGTGCCAGGTTCTTGAATGACTGATCAGGAATATTATGGAATTCACCCCCCCACACACAATACACACATCAGGAAGAGTGCACACAACCAGGGGATGGCCTGCGGGGTCTCTGGTGTTCCAGTTCAGGTGGGGAAACTGAGATCCAAGGAACTGTATTGTCTGGTTCTCTGGAATCCTACCAGCAAGTGGTGGAATTGGGGGGACAATGGGGCAGGAGAAGTAGGAGGCCGGCCAGCGCCCCCCTGCTCCCGGAAATGATTGGGGATCCCCATGGCAACTGGTTTTTGTCTTGTGGCCCACATTCTAGTGACTCCCTATATCCTATGTGACAGCCCCAAGTTCCGCTTGTACTTGGGCAAGGCCCTTCCCTTCTTGCCCCTCAGTTTGCCCACCTGGAGGCGGGGAGCAGATTGCCAAGGAGGCTATCAGCTCCAGCTGCTGCCCTGGCTGTTTGAATGCCCCCCTCCCCCACCACCCCAGGTTGTCACAGGCTGGCCACTGATGGCAGCGCCCACCTCTCTGACAATGAGGAACTTCCTCTCTGGAACAAACCAGCCTTCCTGACCTGTCTGGAGTTTCTTACACACTCCATCTCAGATGTGTGGCAGGGGCAAAGCTTTTGCCAGGAATGGAGGCGTTTGGGGGCACAGCAACTGTCCTGGTGTTTCTCAGGCCATTCCATACAGGAGGCCCCAGGGCAGACCTCGGCACGTGTTGTGTACCCCACTGTGCAGATGGAAAAACCGAGACCTCCAAGGGAAGAGACTTGCCACTGAGTTGGCAGCAGAACCCTGGCCTCCTGCCCTGTTCAAAGAACTTACTAGGGGTGGGTCAGAATGGCAGGCTGGTTTCCAGACTCCGTGAACTCAGGCTCCCTGGAGGAGTGGTGTGGGGAGGCACTTGGTGGGTCCTGGAGGCAAGATAATGAGGCCAGTCCCAGTCTGCGGAAAGATCATTCAGTTGGTGTTCACTGAGTTCCTTGGGGCCAAGGGGAAATCAGAAGCGCTCAGAGCCTAATTATGACAGACAGCTGCCTGTGTAACTCCTTGGTGCCCCATGGAAATTCTTCTGGAAGATCTCACTGTCTGGGGGCCGATCACCTGGACCCCCTCCTGGCTCCTGCTCCTGGAAAGCCGGGCCTCAGCATCCTAGACCTTATTCTGGAGCATGGTCTGGAATTGCAGGTCGGAGGGGAGTAGGCTGGGGAAAGGGTATGAAGACAGGGTTGTGTGCAGCTGGGCTGCTATCGGTGGCTGCCATCTCCAGAGGGGTGGCCCCAATGTGTGGTGCTCTGTATCCTAGTCATCCCCTAAGAATTCAGGACTGATGGACTGGCAGGGCTGCGGGGAAAAGCAGCACCACAGCACCTCACTATCCCCACTGTTCAAGCCCGCCCTCCAGCTGGGTGACCCAGCAGTGGACCAACATCTGGTCGCCTGCCAGGTGGTACTGGCCATGGTCCTCTGGGGCCCCTGAGGAGAGTATAAGTGTGTTCTGTGGGCTGAGGCAATCAGGGAGGACTTCCTGAGGAAGAGTAGCCTGAAATGGGGTGGGAAGTTGTAGAAAAACTGAAAGAGGGAGGAGAATCCAGCTGGGAAGCTCCATGTGAGTTCAGGTGGGAATGGCTTTGGGCTGGGGGCCAGGATGAGGACTGAGCCTTCACGGGGTCCTCAAGCTTCCAGTCCCCCAGGAACTTCTATTCCTCCCTGAGATCTGGGCTTTTAAGGTCTTGTCTGCCAAGCTGACCTCATGGATCAAAGGAGAATTAATTTGTCTCCATTTTTATTCATCAAAGAAAATGCTGGTTGGAGCGGCTGAGGCCAGCTGACTGATAGAAGAGAGGGGGAAAATCAGAGGAGGCCTAGGGAGAGGGTGGACCCCAGACCTCAACCAGTCCTCTGACAGCCCCCATGCCTGTGACTCAGTTTCTCTCAGGAGCAGCTCAGGGCCCCTGGCCTAGAAAACCAGAGGGAGATCCTGAGGCCCAAGAGGCTGCCTGGGGGCAGGTGGGGAGCGATAGCTCTAGCCATCCTGTCTGGATGCTTGTCGCCCTCTGTTCCGGCCGGCCAGCCACGTGAAGGGCTCATTCTATCTCCTATTCACATGGGGCTTTCATCTCTGCAGCCAGTGAAGCATCGCTCCCAGCCTCAGCTCCGGCAGCAGAAAGGCACAGGGGAGGGGCAGTCCGGGCCTGCCATGCCCTCAGAATTCTGGCCCGAAAGGCATGGGCCTGGGAGCCCTGCACAGCCTGCCCGCCCAAGCCCGAAGCTTCCAGCCCACCAGAGATGGGGTAGAGAACCCCTACTCACTCACAAGCTCTTGAAGGAACCTGGTCTTATCTATTTCAACAAGAGCAAGGCTGGCTTCCCTTCCAGCCTATACACGGCAGAGGACTGCCCTCCCACCGCAGGAAGGGCAGGGGCCCAGGGTGGGGTCATGGCTCAGCCCCTTGTTCCTCCCTCAGGGAACAGGTAGGTGTGGCAGCCTTCAGGGCAGGAAGCGCAAAGCCTGAACCTGTGTCCAACTATTAGAGAAGATGGGGGCATTAGAGGGTGGACATCTGAGACCCATGAGGGCAGGGACTGACCCAGTGTCCTGCCAGGGAGGAAGGGAGGCAGTCAAGCCCACTGCCCACACCTGTAGAGGGCAAAGTGGAGCTGGCAGGATTGCTGGGTGAAGAAACAACCCCTGGCCTGCATGCCCCAGGGACACAACAGTGACCATCTCATGGTGGGGGTGAGGGGATCTGTGGGCTGGGCCTTTTGAGAGTGGACCTATCCTGCAGTGGCCTATCCATCTGTCTGGCAGCCATGGCCCCTGTGATGTCATCAACCCACTGCGTTGCTTGGCAACTTTCCAGGATTAGCGCTCTGCCCCTGTCATCCCTGACGTCCCACCATGGGCTGATGTTGCCCTGGCAACCCGATGGGTACTGCAGCTTTTTGGACAGCTGTACCCAGTGTAGGGAGTGCCAGAAAAAAGCCGAGAAGCAGGTGCCTATCTATAGGCTGAATAGGGTACACGGCCTATCCCCAGACCCACAAAGAAGCCAGGCTGGCCCTAAACAGGGCTTTGAGGGTCTTTGTCTCCTTGAAGAGCTATGGCCACCTTTGCCCCCAATCCCCTTCTTACCCCTTCTTTCCTTCTGCAATGGTCACTGAGCACCGACCATGTGAATGCCAACAAGAAAAGCAAATAACACCACAGTTTGGGCTTCGGGAAAGTTGCACCAGCATTGGGTCTTGAAGGATGAATAGGAGTTGGCCAGAAGCAGGAGTTGGTGGAGAGAGGTATTCTGGGCGGAGGAAGCAAAGCCTGTGCAAAGGCCAAGTTACTATCTCCAGCCACAGCTTACACTCTGCCTCTGTGCTCCTCATGGCCGGGCCTCTCTAGATCGCCCATTCAACAAACACACTGTAAAGCAGAATCCAGTTCAAATCTGAATGCTTAGTGCTCAGCTCCGACTGGGCACTAAGCGCGCATTGCTAAAACGTCAAGTAAAGTTGGACATTTGTCTAAGGAACCTCAGGTCCTACCACCTCCCCCAACACCAACCTGCCTTACCAAGCCTCAGTTTCTCCATCTACAAAATGAGGCCAACTCTGAGAAAGCTCCCTGGGTAAGGGTTCTCAGGTTGAGGTGGGATAGTTTTTCAATTTTCTTTTGGTTTGTAACCCACCTCTTACCCTTACAGGAAAAAAAAATGTTAAGACTAATACACCGGACTTCTGTAAACTTTTACATTTCTCAATTGTTAGTATTGGACCGCTTTTGTTTAATCTCCTCTCTATACTTATCTTGATATAAATTTAGCTGAACCATTTGAAAGGAAGTCACAGCAGTGGACGTCCTGACATTTGTCCTGAAATTCTTCAGCCCACATTGGTTAAGACAAGGACAGTCTCCTATACAACCACAATACCATTTTTCACATCGAAGAAAATTAGCAGAAATTCAATATTTAGGACAGACAGGAGGATCAAAGCCTGAACCCATGCCAGGTCTTTGGAGCAGATGGGCACCTGAGGCCAGAGATGGGGGAGGGGGATGAAGGAGCACCCACTGCCCACCCTGAGGAGTTGAGGAGTTGTAGCCAGGGGTGTGTGTGTGTAAGCTGAGCCGCCACAGAACAGAAGCGACCCTTTCCGCAGCGACCTAACCATCTGGCTCACAGCTGTGGCTTAGATACGAACTTCCTCAATTATTACCCCCCAATTATTTACATAACTTTAATTTTTATTTTATTTTTACTAGGATGCAATCAAAGTCCTCACACTACGTAAGGCTGTTTTGTCTCTTACTCTATGAGAGTCCGGGAGGGGCGATGGGTAACGGAGCCTGGATTTGACTGCCTAGGGGGCGGTCCCTGTCCCCAACCCACCGCGCGGGTGAGGGAAGCGGCTAGCGCGGGGCGTGCAGACCCCGGGAGCGTTCGCGGGCGGAAGTATCGCCCGCCGCGCGGATGGCCCCGCCCCCTAGCAACAGGCCCCGCGTCCCTCCCTAGAGACGGGCCGCCTGACCCCACTCCGCTTGTTGGAGCCGGTAAGTCGGTGGCGCCGAGGGTCGGCAGGGCGAGAAGGGGCAGGGGCACTTCGACTAGGCGCAGAGGGCTAGTGAGCCGGGAGGAGGACGCCCTCCGGCCCAGGGTCCACATTCCTACTTACGAGTCTGCGCACCCGGTTTCCCCAGCCTTGGCCCGTGGGAAAGGAGTGGGGCGCGCTTTTAAACAACCCTGCAGAAAAGTCCTGTACTTACTAGGCCGGTGTTTTGCCCCTCCCCCCGCATGGCGAGGCTGTGGCCTCTCCCCCGCCCCGCTCTCCGCCCTGCGGAAGGCTCCTGCAGGGAAGGAGCCCACCTCCACCAACCACTCAGTCCCTTACCTAACGCCACCTGTGACCGTTCTTAGTCGTCCCTGTCCCCACCTGCAAATCCGCAGAGTACTGCGGCACCTGTCTCAGGGTGGTTATAGATAATAACTGATTTTCTTGTTTGACTCACTTCATTCATTCATGGAATCATTTAGCCAGCACTTTCTTGGCACCTACGGTGAGCCAGGCCCCTGTCCAGTCCTGCGGTAGGTTGTGAGGTTTCAGAGATCAACGTTGTTACTCGAAAATTCCTGCATTTGCAGCTCTCATGATCACCTGGCAGGGTAGAGAGGTGTGCACATAGAATACAGGGAGATGTTCACTGGTGGGAGGAGCCTATGACAGCTGGGGGAACACAGAGGGGCTCCAAAAAGGTGGGGAGAACCTCAAGCCTTTGTGGTTATTACTATCCACAATATTGTTTGCCAGCTAACACCACCAAGGAAAGAGACTTCAAAAATCCTTTAAGCCACACATCTCCTTTTTACATGACACCTTACCTAGAACCTGGTGTGTGAAACAGATGCAGGGTCTTCATTGAATCAGGGGGTGGATGGCTCTGAAGCCCTTCTGCTTAGGCTCCCCTCCCCATAAGCACTCACTTTGCAGAACCTCAGGGCTCCTCAGTGCACAGTTTGAGAACCACAGTTGTGGCGCTTAGGGACATGGACCTTTGGGTCAGCCAGAAGTGAAGACTTCCATTTCCATTCTGGTTCTGCCATTTCTTGGCTGTGTGTCCTTTGCAAGGTCCTTGTCCTCTCTGGACCTTAGTTTCCTTGTTTATGGATTAGAGATGACCGTAATATTTGTTGTGAGGATCCAAAGCCCTTGTTTATTTGTGTCCATCCAGCCAGTGCTCAGTGGGTCGTTGGGTCACATGGGGTTGAATGACAGTGAATCCACCCCAAAGCTTCTGCTAGCCAAGCTATTAGGACTCCCAGGTGATCTGACTGGGGAGAAAGAATACCTTGGGTTTAAATTCCAACTACCGCTCTTGCTGGCTGTCTGAACTTACGTAGGTCCCTTAACCTCTCTGAGCATCATTCTCCCCAGCTCTGAGAAATGTGGATAGTCTCAGTTCTCACCTCAGAGGTTTGAATGAGATGTTGCACGAACCACATCTAAGCCTCTAATAGCACTCCCCGTTGCAGACACTGTGCCTGCTGGGGTCACCCCCACCATCTTACTGGTCAGTTTCCCCACGCAAATAGGGGAGCGTTCCCAGAGTGACCTGCAGAGGCTTGCTGGCAACGGTATCCTCACGCTCTCGCCAGCCCTGCTCATTCCCGCACAGACACCATCACCTGTGGGGCTGACAGGAGATAGAGGTATGTCTGTTTGTCCATCTATCAGCAGGTCCCATGCACACCAGCAGCATACAGGTGCTCAGAGCTAGGGTGGAATGGGAAGGGAAGTCTTAGATCTTTGTAATGGGCCGAGGGATGGAGGGGAAGCAGGATTCTGGGTTTGCAACTCCCTCTCATGCCTTCCTTCTTGGGATGTGCCTGAATAGGGTCCCCACTGCCAATCCGCTCAGAGGGAGAGGGCTCATAAGAGCAAGAGCTCCCCCCCCCACCCCGCCACTCCCCATCACAGACTCCTTTTGCCTCCAGCAACATTGTGCTTTCCTGGACATTTCTCCATCTGTTATCTTGGCCGAGCCCGATGACACACCAGCTTGACGGCCAAATATATTGAAACACATTTGAGAGCTGGGGAAACCAGAGAGTGGGAAGCCCTCCTGTGGCCTGGGGTCCCCAGCTTCTCCAAGAGCTGCTCTGTAAAGTGATTTTATTCAAAGATGAGCAGACCTCTGTGGGTTTGCAGCCACGATGGGGCTGAGCCTCAGCAGATCCTCTGTTCTTTAAGGTGCTCTGGGAAGGGCTGGTGACTGTCAGCAGGATAGGCCAGCCTCAACAATGTTTTTGGCACTGGCCCTGGGAGGTGGCTGGCCACCAGGGAGTGGATTCAGGGAGCTGAGTTCTGGTACGCCACGCCTGACTGGCTAGAAGCTGGGCTGCCTTTGGGCTCAGAGTTTGGGGCTTCCTGCCAGAGTCCCATCTGCCTTTCATGGGCCCTACCATGGCCTTGCCAACTCCCCCCCTCCCCTCTTCTTAGAAATGGATTCGGCAGCTGCCCTCAGCTTCAGCACTGCTGGGTAGCTTTGATCCAGACAGTCCTGGCTGCCCAACCCGCCTTTCAGACCCCTCCAGGCAGGATTCCCCTGCAGTGATCCAACAGGAAGCCTAGGCCAGCCAGGGGCACCTGGTGGCTAAAATGGAGATGACAGAGCATTACACGCCCAGCCAACAGGGCAGCCTGTACCACAAGTTTGCTTTGTGCCAGTGTGCGGGGTTGGGGTGGGGGGAGTGGGGAGAGGGCCTTGCTTGGGTCAGCGTAGGCGTTTGTTAAGACATTTCTCACATTCAGCACCCAGGGAAGGCCCTGCTGTCTCCCAGGGGGACCCGCCTGGCACTGTGTGTCTGTCCAGATTAGGAGACCCCTGTCTCTGTCCCCAAGCCCTGCGTGGGGGGCTGTGGCTTGTTGCAGGATGCAGACAAGGCGACCCTGTGTCCTGGTGCCCCTGGGGGCTGAGCAGAAGCTGGCAAGATCCCAGTAATGCCAGTATCTTCTCCTAGGAGCGCCCCGAGAAGCAGCATGGAGCAGCCTAACAGAGAAGGCCAGAGCCCAGGAAGGACCCCTCAGGGCCCAGAGCGCGATGGGACTCCCATGGACCAAGAGTGTGGTCTGAAGAGGACCCTAGAGTTTAACCTGGGGAGGATTCTTCTGGGACCAGATTTTGGGTCAGAGAAGCCTCTTCCAAGTGCTGACCCCGATCTCCTGCCTTCGTCCCTGTCCCCACCCACGCTCTCAGACTTGGGGCAGCCCCGGAAGTTGCCCCTGACAGGCACTGATAAGAAGTACCCCCTGATGAAGCAGCGTGGGTTCTACTCGGACATCCTCAGCCCTGGAAGCTTGGATCAAATTGGGGTGAGTGTGGAGCTGTCCCCTACCTAGTCAGAGCTCTCCTGTGGGTTCCAGTCACCCACCCACCCTCCCTCCTTTCCTTCCTCCGTCCCCTCCCTCCCTTTGTTCCTTCTCTCCATCAGTCCATTTCTTCACTTGTCTGTCTGGCCATCTAGCCATCTGTCTGTCTAGTAAATTGTCCATCCATCCGCCCATCCACCGGACCATCCATCTATCTGTTCCTCCATCTACTTGTCCTCTCATTCAACAGTTCATTACCAAGTATCTCCTGTGCGACAGGCCCTGGGCTGAGTACTGGTGACAGTGAAGATGAGACATCTTTGTCCGTATTGTCATGGGGCAGTGGCTTTGGTGGGGGAGTGCTCCCCTAGCTCTGGTTGGGGAGGGGTTCCTTGGACAAGGTGGCATACCATGTGTTTACTGGGTGGCTGGCGGGGGCTTGAGGACCCTGACAGAGGCCATGGCCTGTGTAGAAGAGGAGGAAAGAAGGTGAGGGGACAGATTAAGGCTTGGGGTAGGGGGATGTTGGAGAGGGGATAACTAGGGGAGGGTTCAAAGAGCCCCAGAGTCCTGGACAGCCTTAGGAAAGTTCTAGCCAGGACGGGTCAAGAGAGATAGGGCAAGAAACCACCAATCCTCACTATGCTAGGGGTGCCAGACTTGCCCTTGGTGGAGGAGACATGCACAGAGACACCTGCTGGTACTGTGGTCCCTCCCATCTTGTGGCTCAGCCTCTGGACACAGCAGGGGTGATCTCAGAGGAAGGAGGGAGCTGTGCAGGACAAGAAGCAGGTGGGGTCGGTGTGTCCTAGGTGGCTGCAGCTTATTGTCCACTGTGGCCTCTGAAAGGGGAATTGTGGAAACTCACTGGTTCTGCCCCATCCCCGTGACCCTGGGTGTTTCCTGGTGGGTTTGGGGGAGACATTTGGCCTTGTGGTCCCTCCCAGGTCTTGCTTCTCCCCAAGATGTTTACATCCCCTCAGAGTTCTGGGATTTGGTTTTAGGAAGTGTGCCGTGGTCCCTGCGTGAACCAAGACCTCCTGCGACAGGCCGACCTTGACCAGTTTACTCCAAACGGTCAGTGCCCAGAGGGACAGGGTGGATGGGTGGGTGCATTTAGAAGCAGGGCCTCTGGTCTTAGAGAGATTATTTCTGCTTGGCTTGGAATCTCAGTTTCCTTAGCTGTAAAATGGGGGTAACAAGACATAAGGTGCTTTGTGAGGACCAAGCTAATGGTTAGTGCTCAGTGAAGCACAGCTTTCTCTTCCTCTTAGCAGAGCTGTGACGAGGGCTCCACGGTGGCTGGGCTGCTTAGGGCCAGAGCATCCGTTCTCTGCCTGGCTGGAGACACTAGGGTGTTTACTTGTGTAAATTCTGTTTTCTCCCTCCCCTGGAACATGAGCTTGGAGGAGGCCAGAGCTGTGTCTGAATGGTCCTCGCAGGGACCCCAGCACCTAGAGCAGGACCTAGCACAGGAGATCTCTGCTGAAGGAGGAAAGGGTGACTCTCCTTCCTCCCAGGCTATGCACTGAGTCTTGTAAGGTCTGGGACAGGACTGTGGGGTGTGGGGCCGTCTCCACAGGAGAAGCAGCAAGCTGGTTGGGGCCCTGAGTGGCAGAGAGGAACTGGCTGGGGACCCTCCCACCTGGCTGGCAGACGGGATACCCCCTTCAATCAGGCCCAGAGGGCCCAGCTCCAGGAGCGGCTTGACTCTTTGCTGGCATCTCCTAGATTAGTGCCCCTGAGCCTTGTGGGATCTGGGAAGCCCCAGAAGTGGCCCCGGAAACAGCACGTGTATGTGCATTTGTGCAGTGAGCTGAGGATCCGGGCTATTGTGCTCTACAGTCTCCCAGACAACTGGGGCTCAGAAATGCTTACAGAGCACAGATCTAAAGGCTGTGTGTGGCTCCCACCATCCATGGGAGGTTGGAGTGGGGTTGCTCAGCGGCTCTGTACCCCCCACCTGCCTGAGGAAAAGCAGTCCCCCAGAAGGCCACAGGATAGTGGCTTCCAGGCCATAGAAATCCACTCTGTGGCTGGAAGGCCAAGGGGAGGACTTGAGAAGCCTGCCTGGGACTCACGGGCCCAGCTGAAGGCCAGGCTTGGTTGTCCTCATCCTGCCTCCTCCTCGGCCCCTGGGATTCAGGGCTGGGCCCAGAAGCCCATGATCCTGGGAGGGGAATGGTGTCATGGACCCACAGTCTCAAAAACATGATTAGCCATGCCTTTTTGGTATTGTGAGGTTCCCTGAGCACCTGACAACTTTGGGAGGAGAGCAGACTTCAGCTGAGGACCGGTGCCTCTGCTGAGCCTCTCGAGTCTTCTATGGAGCCCCAGAGGCTAATCCCAAGGTGGGCTATCCTGAAGTGTGACTACCTCTTGTCTCTGGAGAGGTGGTGAGGCCCAAGGAGGGGGTCACCAGGGCCTCCCAGGAGATTGGATGGGGGCCATCACTGAGCCTCTGTGAGCCTCCCCAGCTCCTGGGAAAGGTGACTCATCTCCCAGAGCATATTCCCATACCCCCTTTCCCCACCTCTCGGGACTTTCCTTTACTCTTAACATCCCAAGTCCCGGGAATCCCTAAGTTCCAGGTAGACTGGAATGGTCACCCTACCGATGGGTTTCTCCCCGCCAGCTGTTCTGTCCCAAGACCTGGAATGGAAGCCTCTGTCTGCCCTGGTTGTCTAAGTAGGGGTGGCCATTTTGTGCCCTGAATGTCCCACAGGGCCAGGGTGATGGCGCTACCCGCTCATACCGTATCCAGAATGCCTTGACTTTGGAAATGCTCCTGGGGGTTGAATAGCATTGACCATTGATTGCTATGCCTGGGGCCTCTGGAGTAGGGGCGGCAGGGAGCTACCACTTTGCCTTCCTGTCTAGTTATAATCCCCATTGGTCATTGGATTCAGCATCTGGCTTGCACAAAGGCCACCAGTGTGGGGAGGAGAGGTGTGGGGAAGAGATGACCAAGCATGCTGGCTCTGGACAGGGAGAGCAGGAGGCCTTCCAGAGGCCCTTGTCCTCCAGGCTTGCACTCTCTTGGGTGCTTGGTGCCAAATCTGCCTTCTCCTCGCCACTGCCAACCACAGACAAGCTCTGAGCTTTCCTGGCCCCAAAGCATGCATGCCTGGTCCCTAGTACTTCGCCTTGGGGAGTATTGGGCCCTGGCCCGAACCCCTGCCATTCCCGTCTGTGCCTCTGCCTGCAGTCAGAACCTTTGAGATTCCTGAGGACTTTGATGATTACCTGGAGCAGCAGCATATTGGGTCCACCACTCAGATGCTCACTCAGACTGACTTCCCGCCGCAGGCCTATGAGCCCAAGGTGCAGGTGCCTTTCCTGGTGCTGCCAGGCCAGTGTCCCCGCAAGACTGAGATCGAGAGGTATGGCTGAGTTGGCATCGGGCAGGCTGGTCCTCTGGGAGGGGGCATCCACCCAACTCAAGGGGGCGGGGGACAGCAGGCAACTAGGTGACGATCCTCATA